>NW_026294710.1:1366734-1966734 GCF_026119805.1 Tympanuchus pallidicinctus | reverse complement strand
GAAGAAAAAATCTGCACTTTTAAGGTACCTTAATCTTTTAGACGTTTCTTAAGCTTTTAAATTGTCTTCAAAGAAAATAAATCGCATGTAGCTAATAACGATAATATAAGGGATGCGATAGAGAAGTTTGACAAAATGGGAAGTGGTAGATTTGTATTAACAATGTATTAGAAGCTGATCAGGTATTTAAATGAGGAAACATGAATAACTTGTTTTGAGTATTGCTTCACAGGAAAACTGTGTTATATTAAAGGGAAAAATTTGCTGCCTTTGGGAGGAGAGGAGAAAGTGCTTCTAAATAAAAAAGGATTTAAAATGCCACCTTTCTTTTTCTTTGTTTTTGCAAACGTCAGCATTATTTTCGTAGGGTGTTGAATAAGTGGGGCCTTCCCTGTAATCAAGAAGAAAGTATCTGTGTCATTTAGATTTGTAATTTTAGAAAATGTTCTTCCTTTGTCAGTGTGGCAAAGTACCGTGTAGGAGTGCTCTGAACCCCAGAGCTGTCCCTTTAGCCTACCTGAGTAATTATTTCCAATCTGTGATATTTTTACCTATACTATGCTGCAGTGTTTTCATTGAAAGTGTAGTAAGCAACAGTCGCTTAATCTTTACTATGATGATAAGCTTTTAAAAAAAAATGTCCAAAGGGGTTAAGGAAGTCTAGATATGGAGATAAGTGTTAGAGCAACTATTAGAAAAGCAAACAGCATCTCAAGGATTGAATTAAGAGTCAAAACAAAGGATTTATCAGACTTACGATTTCTGTTCACTGTTAATAACTACTTCCAGGTACCACTATTTGAATTCCTTCTACTCACCTTGAAGATACTGCCATACAACTGCTTTTCTTGTTAAATAGAAAATTAAACGAAAACTTGTAATCTTTTTCTTTGTTGGCATGATATAGTAGTTGCGAAATTGCTGTCATTTTATATAAATTTTGTTGGATCAACCCAGAGAGGCTGTGGATGCCCCATCCCTAGAGGTATTCAAGGCCAGATTGGATGGGTGCCTGGGCTGCCTGGTCTAGTATTAAATGGGGAGGTTGATGGCCCTGCCTGTGGTTGGGAGGTTGGAGCTTGATGATCATTGAAGTCACTTCCAACCTGGGCCATTTTGTGATTCTGTGATCATTTATGTCTGTAGGCATAAGATGACTTTTACCTTCTTAGCCTTCCAAACGTATTCTCATGTTCTGATGCAGAAATCTCATATAGCTGCTAGGTCAAAAATGACTGGATTAGATTTTCTTATACTTTCACTTCCTAGTATCTAGCTGTGTAGACTCTTCGCTTAAACGTTTCTTTTGCAAAAACTTTATTTACCCAGTCCTACAGAAAGAATGAGAGGAACTTTTTACTGTACTACTATTTTTTACTATGAGATGTGTTGAACAAATCCTGAAATTAGTAAGAAATTTTGCAGCAGGACTTGATGACCTTTAGGGCCTTTTCCAACCTGTGTAATTCTATTATTCTATGGCTTTCTAACATCAGGTGGGTTTCATCCAAGATTTCCAACTAACTGAAATCAATGTTTCTACAATAGGATTTTTGTGACTGTAAACTTATCCGTAATCAATAAGTTGATCTGGGGCCATACGCGTTCATCCTGCAAAACCTCACCTTGTGCTGATTGTTTTTCTTTTCTTTTGCTGGCTGTATGTTTTCAGTTCATTGTGGGTTTTGTCCACAACTTGGTGTGATACTTTCTGTATTTCACCAGAGGAAGTATTTCATTAATTTAATTTTGTACCATGTTCAAATGCATCATAAATATTCTGAGGTACTATAATACTGTTTTGTTGACTCATAAACAGAATCACTTTTTGATCAAAAGTTTTATCTGCTATCTGTGCTTTTTTCACATCATTTCACTACTATCAGGGATTTCCATTCTCTCCAGTACAGCTTATGAGATCATAATAATTTCTCTGTTGTTTATATTATTTCCTTACTTAGTATTTAAAGAGATGTTTAATCTTCTTCACATGCAGATCAACTTTTGCTTGTGTTCTACTTTAAGCCTTCATACCTGAGTCACTTGTCTGTATTTTCTTCTGGCCTATCTCCGTACTTTATCTTATTTTAACTATTGTTATACATTTTCACATGAAAATCAAAACAACCACAAAATTTTGTCATTAGCAATCAGAATGAGTTGTAACTGGCCGGCTGTATTAATTTTAAATTTTTGAGATTTTCAGCTAGTTCTGAGATTTGTCTGTTAAAACAGTCTGGTTTTGTATTATTGACTTGTCTATGTCTAGCTTTATTGTGGTTTTAAGGTACTCTAAAGAGGCGTTATGGAAAAAGGAATATTTTTCCCATGTGTATATTATATTGGTGTGTGTGTATTTGTATGTCTATATGTATGCACACACATACATGTAGGTCTCTCCAAATGTACTGCTTCCTATTTATTTCCATGGAAACAGCAACAAAGAGCACAATAATACTATTTGATAGAGCAAATTTTTGGCTACAAGACCATCTTTTTCATCATAGTCATCACAATTAGCTGTGCATTTTCGCCAGTGATGAATGAGAGTCTGCGTGCTGTGCTCATAAAAATCTATATGGCCATATGGAATGCTGTCACCACTGCTGAAATGCAGCACCCACTGCCTCGCTGTCCTCTCATCCTCCTTTTGATCTCCATAAACATTCACCAGGCTTCAATGAGTGTCACTGAGTGCAGCTTTGTTGTAGATCTGCTTCTGTGTCAGATGCCATTCTGTCAGATCGCCTCTCTGCTGCTCTCTGTTGCACAGCAGCAAATTGTAACGGAATACTGGTGGCAAGATTCAACCTCTGTTACCGTACTGCCAACATCTTCCTCTGACACTGTGGGCCAACATAACAAAATCAAAGACATTACTTTCAGAGCAGCCCTTTCGTTTATACACTTCTGTGTATAAACACAATGACCGATACGAATTCTGATTATACTGAAAATTTGGCATCTTTCTGTGTATTTTGAAGTTCTTTAATGTAACTGTTCAAAAAAAAGAAGCTTTCTTTTGTGATGCTCAGTGCACACCCCTAGAACTGTAACAGTTTAATGAAATGGGCAGTGTTATGAGGACAGGTTGAGGGAGTTGGGGCTCTTCGGCCTAGAGAAGTGGAGGCTCCAAGGAGACCTTATAGTGGCCATCCAGTACCTGAATGGGACCTACAGGAATGCTGAGGAGGGACTTTTTATAAGGGCATGTAGCGACAGGACAATGGGAAGTGGATTTAAAGTGGAAGAGGAAAAAAAGTGAGGAAAAAAATAATTTACTGTGCGGGTGGTGAGGCACTGGAGCAGGTTGCCCTGTGAGGTTGTGGATGCCCCTTCCCTGCAAGTGTTCAAGGCCAGGCTGGAAGGGGCTGTGAGCAATCTGTTCTATAGCAGGGGGTTGGAACTACCTGATCTTAAAGATCCCTTCCAACCTTCTGTGATAATATTACCTTGAAGTAGTAAATTTCTGGTAAGACAGAAATATCTTTTGTGGATTCTATTGTCTCTTTTTGGCAAGTAATTATGGTACTAATTGACTTGTACTGTGAGGAAGTCATGAGAGTTCTGAAAATTATTTTATGGTGTTCTGTTTGAAATTACAAGCTGGAAATGTTGCATCATGGGAATGAATGAAAAACAAAAACTTTAATAATTATAGAAGCAGTAAAAAGAGATTGAAGAGAAGCCAAAAGATTTCTGCAGGTGTAAAAGTGAAAACAATGTGAAGAAGGAGAAAGTTAATTACAATTAATGTAACTATGGGAGAGGTGTGTATTCTAAAGAGATCTGTGTATTTTTGCTCTGGCTTGTACATTCATTTTACTCTCCCTCTGGTCTCCATATAGTTATAATTAATGATCATCTTTCTATAGTGCAGAAGAACTGAGTTGTTTATACTTGCAGATCTAAATCTTCTCAATTGTGCTTTCAAACAGACTGAGGAATGACTTTAATGACTTCTGGCATCCAGTTCCACAACTTTGTGTGTTTATTATGGAGAAACTCACAGGAAGAAAAGCTAAAAGAGAATGAATTGCTTAAGCAATGATAACATGCTGTACAACTCGTCAGAAGCAGAACATTCAAATACTGTTGATACAGATCAGTAACATCTTACGACCTACAAGAAAGTTTTCAAATTAAAATGATTCAGTACTTTAAACATAGCTGTAAGCAGCCTTTTTCCTCTCATTTTCAACGGTGTATATGGTAAATTAATGCTATGTTCAATTCAGGCATTGTTTTATGCTGAAGGTGTTTAAATTAAATAGGCTTTGTTTGGAGTTTAAATACAAGAACTTCTTTAATCGTAGAGAAGTAGACAAAGCTTCTTAAAGAAACTGTTTTCTTCATCAGCGTGGGAATTTTTGGCTTGTTTTAATTCAGAAAATATGAAATTCTGAATTTCTGCTGTAAGTTATGGAGGTGTTAAACAGAAGGGAAAAGTACTCAGGAAGACCAAAGACCAAAGAAGGCAAAAAAAATCAGTTCATCAACTTCATACTTACAGAAAATATTTAATGCTTTAGTAGCACGTTTTGTTTATTTTTGACTCTAAGTTAAACTTTTCACTTATTGACTTATAAATAGTATTATCATTAAAGACATTTGTGAAATGATTAGAGAGAAAATAGATTTTCTATCTGGTTAATTATGAGAAAAAAATTCCTTAAATTACAGTCATACTGAAGTACTTTGCCTTTCTTACTTTTATGTAGAAAGTAAATAAATTGTGTTCTTTGTGTAGTTTCTGTGTAATTTCTGTTTTTCGTGTGAAGAGCATATACTGTTATTTCATTATTTCTTTATTTTAATGATAAATACCTATATAAATCGTTTGAATATCATCATAAAAGCATGTGTGGTTTATTCTTACTTTCTATCCTTGTTTTTTGCCATCAATTTCATTGGGTAATTATAAATTGCAGTAAATTAAGATAGTTGAGGAATGTACTCAACAATTAAGCAAGATAAGATGTAGCGTTGCCTTTGCAATCAGAGTTTATCTTGCTCAACTATGCTTCTTTTAATTTAGAATATGGCAATTTGTGCTTAAAAAATGTGCAAGTAATGGATGTTACTCACGTTTTTGCTTTTAATAAGGCAGTAAGTTTGTAAGACCTATTTCTTCCCCATTTGCTGTAATGATGTAGGACATAAAGATTATGTGCTTCATTGTTTTGTATAAACATATTGCCTACTGCTGTAGAGCTTGGGTTTGCAGCAAACTGCTGCAGCCATAAGCTTGTGTGTATAATGTCACTGTAAAACAGTTATTTTCTGTGCCTTCATTTTTCTTTTAATTTGAGAATTTATTTTGATGTTCAATTGAATGCTCGTAGTGGATTAAAACCATTTAAAACCATTAAAACCAGTGTGCATTTACGCTTATTGTTACTGTTGTATGTAAATGGCTGGTGAGCTTTACTTGAGAGTAGCAACTTTTTCAGTCTTTCGTCAGTGAAAAAACGAAACATTTGAAACTTGAAATTGTTCATATTAACATATGATTTCTTCTTGATGATGTTTACCATTTTAATGCTTATCCAAGTTTGTCTAGTTAAAGTTAGCCATGTAATTTATTAAATATATAAGTGTTTATGGGAGTATTCAAACTCATTCCTTTTCTCATCTTTTACTGTGAAGTAATTAAGTGCAGGACTGTGTGCTCTTTGTCACTGTCAGGTAAGAAGTCTTAATTGTATGTACTTTTCAAAGTTATCCTCCTATATTCGGATACACAGACAAGTTTTAGATTGTAAAGTACATTTTGACCTAATACATTTTTGTTTTTTCTATCTGATAAATCCTATTTAGTTCTGTACATTCATTTATGAACTCTTTTCTGAAGGCTCTTCCATTATAAAAATACAGTGCTAGAAATTCTGTCTTTAAAGTATAATTTCATACTTCAAACATTTTCTAATGTTCAGCTGCCCCTGACAGAGGTTCTCTGTGTAACACAACTTGTGTGTTACCGTTTTTGGAAGTGCTTTTGAGTGCGTGAAACGTACATTTTTATAAACAGCTGTATGTGGAATTCCTTGAAATATAATGCTTTTTACTTACTGTTGTCACATTTTTAAAAAGCATCTCTTCTGTTTGAAGAAGCACATTGCCTCTGAACATAACCAGTCATACTGAATGTAAAAAACCTTCCGTGTGCTGAGTTAAATTTGGAGTTTTCAGATCTTTTTACAATATCCTCAAGGTGTTGTGGCATTGGTTTTAAAAGAAAAATGGTCTATTGTTTATCTATTTGCACTGATACTCCTGTGTCTTGATATGTCAGTCACTGATCCTAAAATTTTTTAAGGGATTTTTGTCATCTTTTTTGTTAAGATCTGTTGCTGTGCAAAATTTTGAGGTCTTTTCATAGTCGCTGCCTCCTGTTCTTTCCACAAATAACACATTCCCAGTTAAAATATCATAGGACAATAGAAATTGAAAGGAACTAGAAGAGGTTACGCTGGGCAGTATCATATCCCAAGTCAGGACCAACTGTATGTAGGACCAAAGCTGTCTGTCATTTTAAGACCTCCCACAAACCCAGGCATCACACTGAGCCCCACATAATGCCTTTTTCTGTCCTGTGCTGCAGGGAGTCTGGTACCAGAACCCTCTGTCTGTTCGTTGCTGTGATCTGCTCTCCTCCATCACCTGTTTCCTGCTGATACCTACTGATCTAAATAGCTTCTTGCAACTGAAAGCAGTTACTTTCCTCTGTCACTGAGTAGATAGGAAAATTTAATTATTTTTTCAGTAGTTAAATTATGCATATATAAAGACTATTTTATTCCTCTCTGTAGTTGACTTTGTTATTTAATAAAAACAATAATTTTTTCCACACTCAACATGTTTTCTGGTGTATCCTTCAAGTCCTCAGTCCCTGGGCCTTGCTTTAGACTTCTTTGGGCAGGCAGTGGTTATGTCTCCCTGTTCTTGTTCTCTGCTCTGTGTATTTGTGTGTATGTATATATGTAGACTCATTGCTTGAAAAAATTAAATGATAAGCTCAAGCTAGGTAATTAAAAAATGTGGTTTGGGAGGCAAGTTCAACCTTTAATCTTTCATTTCCTATTCTCCAAGTGGCTTTTGAATTTCTCAGGAAACTCCCTTATCAGGCATTCTGTGTAAATGCTCATCAGCATCCTGTGCTCGTCATGCATATTGGATGCTAATTACTTACTAGTCTTCTAATTTGGTATCACACGCACCACTTCCCTCTGGCAGTCTGTTTTGGTTGACAGCAACAAACCTATTGAAGTGATTACTTTGTGAAGAATATGCACTGAATGTTGTGTTCTTTTTTGTCACTAATTGTTTTTTTTTTTCCAAGAGCTGTCATCTTTAAAGCTTTGAGCTGCTGTTCTACAGTGATGTCGTTCTCAGCTCAATGCCTTAAGTTTTTTTTTTTTTCCTAAATGTAGCTCGCATTTACTGGCCAGATTTCTTGCCTGTATAAAAGTTTGTTAGCCAGATCTGTGTTTTGTTCTATGCAAGTTCTGCAGGTCAAAAACCTGTTGGTTCCACCTGGTCTATGTAGTTCTCTTTGGTACTCCATTTCTGTGATAGACTCATTGAATCAATGTATTGAGCTGGACCTCAGTTGTGTGCCTACAAAGAGCCTATCTCTTTTGTTTCATTTACAGCACGAGCTGAGAATTTCTCTACGTTTCAAATAAATTATCACGCTCAAAAAACAAATGTATTTCTATGTAGATGTGTACAATGGGTTATGAATAGAAATTAAGGGCAAACTATGGACTACCTATTGAGGAAAAAATATTTGGCCATTAAAATTTGATCTACGAAAAGCTTGAGTGGAAAATCTTACTGGCAAGCATGCAGACCCGCTAAAGGAAGTCTCCCGATGATTTGCTGTTTTCTAGTATGCAGTCTGGAGTTAAAGAATAAGTATATGAGATATTTACTCTTTTGCAATAGAATTAATTGTAGAGTCATGCATTAACTTTGACCATAAAAATTAGGTCAAAGTAATCAAGCTCACAGTGTTTTTGGAGAAGGTGATTTACCTTGTTATCCAGGTCAGTGGAGATTGTAATGGTTCTGTCATATACAGCAAAATAATACAGACTTAATAAAGTAAAACGATTAATGATAAAATCATTATTCTTATATTGATGTATGTAATTGTATATATCCTGCTTTGTATTACATCTTTAGGAAGTTCTGGCAGATGATCTGAAAACAAGTGTAAGATTATTAGCAGTCTTTAGACAGACGAATCAACAGTACAGGTTGCAAGAGAACATGGCTTGTCGTAAGGAATTTGTGAAATGCAGTAAGGTCACGTTTACCTGCACCTGCACTGCTGAAATGAATGGGTTCTTTTTATTTTTTAATTTTACCTTTGTGACTTCACTATCACAAAGACAGGAACGTTTTTGCTTTGGTAATTAATCCTTAACACCTCAAAAGCTATTTCTATCAGATAAATACGTAATTAGGAACTTTTCAATGGGAGATATTGATGTGGTTATGTAAATACTTAATTAGGTAATTGCTACTGAAAGAATTTACATTTAAATGCTCTATTATGTTCCGATCCCCTTAGAAAAATGCTGCTTCCATGCAACAATGACTAAATAGCTGTTCTGTAAGTCTTTGAAAACTGAGTTTGTGATGGGATACGTAATATCTTCTAGATGTGGAAATATTACTGTGTACCTCTGAATGCAATCATATGTGTCTAATCCTGCAGTTTGTGTCCTTTGCTGGTACCTCTGAAGCTATGACATGTATTTACAATGAAATACTGTAAACATATAAAAAACATAGAATACTAAAATAGAAAACATATATATTTTGTAAGCAAAATACAGGCAAGCACCTACGCATGCGTGCTCATGGTGATTTCCTTGCACATAGCTGCAACATCTGTATACTTTGGACTTGAAATGTATGACAGTTCTTACACACTAGATGAGAAATATATTTACACAAAGTAATGCTTCATAAAAAAAACAGTTTTAAGATGTTCAAAGAAGCTGAGCTTTGTGCATTTGCATATTGTTATGTGTATTGAATGTGTGTAAAGAACAATCCTTCATCAAACAGGCTTGTTTTGGGTTGTGGAACTTTCTTATTTTTCTTATACCACCGTCCATTTTAGTCTCTACTTTTCACTCTAGTGAACCCTTCTGAGTTTTCAGTATTTATTTCAGCACAGAATGTCTTCATAAATAGAATTCCCACTGAAGTTTAAGTTTTCCATTTCTTTAATTAATGTAGAAATCCGTTATTGTATGATTCCATCTGGCTGTAACAGGAGATATATTTACTCCCATCAAATTAAATAGTTTTACAAAATTCAGATATGTTTAAAAGACAATGAGAGATCAGATATGAATTTTGTGTTATCATTTTGAACAGCTTCTGCCAAATTTACTGACTAGGCTTAAACTCATCTCTAAACCTGTTTTGAATGGCCACGAGCCATTGTTTGTTTACTGTGCTTATTCTCAGCTGTCACTGGAGTAGTAAACGTCGGACTAGTTGTAATTAATTATTATTATTATTTATCTATCTATCCACTGCCTTAGGGAGTGAATCTAGTTAAAGCCATTTAGGAAAACTTATTCTTAATATACTGTGGGATGTTTCAAAAGCACTCAGTGGCAATCAGTAAAGAATGGCTAATACCGTGCTTACAGCAATGCACATATACAGATCAGCATGTCATCGACTCTATGCTACAGCAGTTTTCCTTCAGGCAACTATTTTACTGTCTTCTACAATTACATAGATAACAAGATAAAAATCTCCACAGGAAACTGAAGAAAATTAGAAATGTTACTGTGAGACTTTGTAGTTGGGACTTTTTTATGCAGTGTTTTTTTCCCCCAAGATATTTACGCATATACACATTTCCCTGCTTCTTTGCCCCATATTCTTGTTACTTAATTTTATACTACTGTCCATTCAGATTTCAGTCATTGGAAACAAATCTGAAGTTATCAAAAACTCAGATTTTTAGTTCTGTTTTCAAACAAAATTCTTAAATTGGAGTAATGTTTTGTCTTATCTGCTTTTAAGATGGTTATACAAACTGGGAGAAGAACTCTGTAAGAGCAGCAGTGCGCAGAAGGACTTGGACCGGGGCAGTCCAAGGTGTTTATATAGACTGGGGATGAACCCCTTGAGAGCAGCCCTGCAGAGAAGGACTTGGGGGTCCTGGTGGACGAGAAGCTGGACATGAGCCAGCAGTGTGTGCATGCAGCCTGGAAGGCCAACTGTGTTCTGGGCTGCATTAAAAAAGGGGTGGGCAGCAGGGAGAGGGAGGTGATCATCCCCCTCTACTCAGCTCTTGTGAGGCCCCACCTGCAGTACTGCATGCAGGCCTGGGGCCCCTGGTACAGGAAGTACGTGGAGCATGAGAGGAGAGCCACTAAGATGACCAGAGGGCTGGAGCATCTCTCTTATGAGGAAAGCTTGAGGGAGATGGGATTGCTTAGCTTGGAGAAGAGAAGGCTCTGGGTGGACATCATTGTGGCCTTCCAGTATTTAAAAGGAGCATAAAAACAGGAGGGGGAACAGCTGTTTATGAGAGTGGATAGTAATAGGACAAGGGGGAATAGTTTTAAATTGAGACAGGGGAGGTTTAGGTGTTAGATATTAGGAGGAAGCTTTTCACTCTGAGGGTGGTGACACACTGAACAGGCTGCCCAAGGAGGCTGTGGATGCCCCATCCCTGGAGGCATTCAAGGCCGGGCTGGATGTGGCTCTGGGCAGCCTGGTCTGCTGGTTGGCGACCTGCACACAGCAGGGGGTTGAAACTCAGTGGTCATTGTGGTCCTTTTCAACTCAGGCCATTCTATGACTCTGTGATTCCATGATTTTTACTTCTGTTGCTTGTTTGTTTTAACGCCTTCTGCTTTGTTTTCTTTTTATTTTTAAGTATCTCTAGCATGTTTGTCTTCATCCAAGTAAGCCCTCTCCCTGTGCTACTACATTTGCATGCAGGTTTTTTCCCCTTAAAACCACATGGGAAAAGAAATATTTTGCACTACCACCTATATAAATCAGCGCTAAATATGTAAAATGGTACTTTGCATATTCTGTCTATATTCCTTAATGGAACTTGTCATGAAAATGGATGGCCTATTTTTATTTCAGCAGAAGTGTGGGTCGCTTAAATATTTAGAGTCATTTTTTGAGCTTCCCTAATAAAATGTGGAGCAACCATTGCAGATCACTGAGCATTTGCTTGCTTCTGGCTTTTGTGATGCTTTGCCTTCTTTATTTGATTTAGTGTCTGGATGACTTCCACAGTGTGGGCATACACTACGTTTTAGTTAAAAAAAAATAATGATTAATATAATGGATGCAATAAATACGCTTCTTAGCCAGTATAATGCAAATTGGCATCCCTTAGCGGTCAGTACTGGGACTGGTGCTCCTTAATATTTTTATCTCTGACATTGACAGTGGGATTGAGTGCACTCTCAGCAAATTTGCAGATGACACCAAGCTGTGGGGTGCAGTCCATACGCCCGAGGGGGATGGAATGCCATCCAGAAAGACCTAGACAGGCTCCAGCAGTGAGCCCATGTCAACCACATGAAATCCAACAAAGTCAAGTGTGAGGTCTTGCACTTGGGTTGTGGCAGCCTCCACTATGAGTACAAATGGGGATACTTAAGGATTGCCCTGCTAAAAATTTTTTGGGGGAGAAAAAAAAATGGTCTTTTCCATTTTGTATAATTTCCTTTGGATTACACATGGTTACTTGAAAACAGACAAATTCTCCTTGAAAAGCTATAGTCTGCTTTTAAACCATTTTACTGGTTTTTAAAAGGGGTATTTTGGGGCTTTCTTCTGTCAGAACTTGAAATGTTTTATTGTGTGTGGTACAGACATAAACGCTCTGCAGAGGTTGTTCACGCATAACATGAAGGCTTCTGATAATCCTCTTTCAGGTGTGAAATATCTAGAATGAAGTAATTTATTATATATTAATTCTGGTTAACCAGGCATGATTTGAGATTTTCACAGTCTGCAGGAAATTAAGTATTCATTAATATTTAAAGCCATTAGATGACACAGTTGAGCAATAAATGATTCATTTGGTCCCCGCTTAAGTAAATGTTCGTTGAAGTTTCTGACTGGAAGATAAGTGGTGCTTGTCTTTGTTTTCAGTTATTTTCCTCATTTTTGCTTTATTTATTCTATGCACTTCATTGACTTGTCTTCTTCTCTCTCTTTTCCTGAAACAGAAGAAGAAGAAGTGGAAAATTTTGATGTTTCCAGTCTGCCTGAAGAAGTACTGCAGAACATAGAAGCTGACAGTTATTGGTGCATGAGCAAGTTGCTTGATGGCATTCAGGTAAATTGATTTTTCCTGTCTGTAAGTAGTGGAGATAACTGATTAATGTCATGGCTTTGAACTGCTTTAAGGTTGTTGGGAAAAAATGCATCTGTGAAAAACAGGGGAGGAGTAGATTTTCCCATTGGAGAAATCTGCTGCAAATTTGGCATATTAGGAAAAAAAGTTCAACTTTTTTTTGTTCTTTTTATGACTTTTTATGACGTGCTTGAGCAGAGTAAAAATGTCCAGTTCTAGAGTCATATTATGCATCTCAGTCACCAATTGTACAGAAGGTTTACTTAAGTCTCCAAGTAAAAGAGTCCCAATGAGATTCTGAAAAGCTGGCTCCTGTATTGATTCATTTTGAAATGATTGATACGTCATCCTTTAAACTTACTAAACTTGCTCTTACTAGTTCCTGAAATTATTTTCATGTTTTTAAAAAGTCTGGTTTAGGCTTAATATTTCTACAGCCTCACTGAGTGTTGTCTGAATTGGTTCATCATAGGAAAGCTATTAATATAGACTCGATTTTGTCCGAAGTGCTGCAAGTAACAGCAGAGTGGAGGATTTGTAAGTACTTGTTGGATCTACAAACTAAATGTGTAGCTTGGTGTCTTGTATTTAGGTGAGGGAGGAGTCAGTACAGTCTGGCAAAGATTAAATGGTTGTCAAAACACCTGTATTGGATATTTAGCACTGTACAACACTTTATGCTGCATCGGCATTGCAGCAGTAAAGCAGATACTTCTGACTTTACAAAGAAGTTATCTGAATTGAATTTTATAGGCTTTATGTTGTGATAGACATAAATAGTATGCCACTAATTCTGTTTTTCAGATCTGTCATTTGAGATAAACATTCTGAATTTTGTAGAAAGTAAAAATAATCTGACTTTTGAAAGTCAGAACATACGCAAGAAAATAATAATCAGTGTGTCTTTCTGGGCTGTGATGAGATCAAAGCTGACCTTTGACAAAAACATGAAAGTTTCCGAAAGGCGTTGATTTCTCCTTTACACTGGCAACAAAGAATGTTAGCGATGTTCACTAGGCAGATGGTTGCAGTCAGGGTTCATTTGCTGTTTTCAGTGAGCTGATTAGAAAATAAATTATGGTTACAACTATTTAGCACTTCGCTGCCGCTGCTTTTCTTTTTTTAAGTGATGTTCATACCATCTCTTTCTCATTATTCCCTGATTTTAAATGAGCTGTACTCACAGTGTGGAGAATCTTTGCTTTGAAATTGCTTCATTATTATTTTGATGACAGTAGAAGAATTAGTTACAGGGATAGCAAAACTTTGGTAGATTGATTCCTAGCATTTTCGTAGAAGATGAGATGATGGAAAAGTGCTTTTAGAACATATGATGAATCCAATCCTTCTGATAGGTCTCACGTATCTTACTTAGTTTTCAATACCTTTTGGACAAATGCTTGAAAACTAAAGTGTTTATTTCTCCAGTTACTTTTAATGCAGTGAAGAACACGGAGGTTGAAGTTATGTAGCTGGAAAATGCCTATCCTCCAATCATTAATAAGTCATCATTAAATATCAAGAACAATAAAAATTCATATGATGTGAAGCTGCAATTTTCAGTGAAACTAACGTTGTTGAGATTCCCAATTTTGATAGCATTTTTAGTATAAACGTTTTTCATATTTTAGTACTTAATATTTTGAAAAGTGCTTTGACATGCTCTTCCTTATGTGTATGTTTTAATATGAATGCTTAATTGACAAAAGCATGTTGCAAAATTACACTCGTAACAGAATTTATTTTTTTATGATATTGAGTCAAGAAACAGAGCACTTTAATTTCCATGAGGGTATTTTGAATATATTTCTCCTTGTTCAATGTCAAATGAGCAGTAGCTCAACTTTCGTGTAGCATCATTGAAAAACGTAGTCTTTTTATCATATTGATCCCTGTAAAAGATGCTGCATTTCTTATTTCATCCTCGCTAAATGGCTGCATTTCAAAATATTTGACCACGTATCAAGAACAAAAGTCAGAACTTGAAATGTACTTGAAGAAATGTGTGTAAAAATTATTTTACAATTTTGTCTGATTGTGGAAAATCTGTCACAGGGCCGCTGCTGTACTTTTCTAATAGAAAAGGAAACTTAAAGATGACATCATTTCTCCTTAAAATTCTGTTTTCGTACAAAAACATCAAGTGCTGATAAACAAATTATTGAAACTAATTGTAATGCAATTAAACTGCATCGATTAAAAAATTTAAGCTCGTACATAGATGGAATGGTGATCAATTGGATGTATTCAGGGATGCACTCATCTATCAAAAGCAGGCTTGAAATATTATGCTGCAGTGTGACTAATGATGTTACAGTTAACTCACTGCAACTGCAGAGTGCTGCTGAAATAAAAGATTTGCTTCTTTCTTTCCTCCCGTTCTGCTTTGTTGTCTCCCTGTGTGTTGATGCCCACTTTCTGCTCAGATAGAGGGGTCATGTTGCAGGATGAGTTTGTTGGGATAATTAATCCAACTGGAAATTATCTTGTTGAGAAGCAGATGAAAGATTGTTTTACTGAGCTGACTTACATTCTGGATATGTGATTATAGGATCCTTTGAAGGGAGACAAGGACTAAATGGGGACTAGGGTGTTAGGATAATGTGGAATCATTAAATTTAACGTCAAGCCCAAAGAGCATAAGAGGATTTATATCAAACTAATAAACCTGTGCTCCTCCCTGCTCCTGAACGTTCCTTTGTGATCTCTTGCTGAGAGCAAGAGCTGTGAGCTGATTTAGAGATCTGAATCACACAACAAAAAAGCACTCATCAAAGACCTTAAACTGGCACTGTAGCAAAAAATGAGTAGAAGTACCCAGCAGGGCCAGGGCATAATCACAGCAGGTAAGATGTGGATTTACTTTGCTGTAGATTATAAATTTGTGCAGCTTGTTGCTAATATGCAGTAAACTAGATTGTCCACTTCAGGTTTCTCTGCTTATCAGTGAAGGTGCTACTGATTGTTTCTTGGAAGTAGTTCTCCCTGTTCCCTCAGTATTTTCCATGTAATCTGCTATACATGCATTGTGGAAGGTCTTTACAGCCAACGAGCAAAACTGCTCTTTTCTCACAAAGCTAAAAAACCATGAAAAAAAAAAAACATTAAAAAAAAAAAAAAAAGCCCAAATCCTACACAAGGCCAGTGCTTAATGCTTCCTATTTTTTATGAAAATACATTCCAGGAGACTTACGTATGACAGCTGATATTTTGTCTAAAATGCCTGAATAACTGATGCAAGGAATGTGCGATGCTGTGGCGATAACTGCAATCTGGAAATGTGTGCTGAATAGCCATAATGTATTGATGAGTGTAGCCTTTCCATTTGGTGTTGGCCTCTCAGGACTGGATAAGCTTAAAGAGTGTGCTGTGATTGTATGGGAACTGCTGAGTGCCGGCCTGAACCTCTGACTGATCACCTGAGGTGAGCCGTGAGTCAGCAGAGGAGCACAGGCGGAGCCAGGCTCCAGGCCTCCTGGACCTATTGAAGAGCTGGCTACCAGTGGGGAAGGATCTCTTCTGGAGATCTGCTCTGCTGGAGTTTTGCGAGTGAGCTCAGGGTAGGGGTAAGCTTTCTATCTATTTTCTTTTTGTTATCATTATCTGCTTTGCCGAACTCTCTTGTTTATTTTGTAATTATAACATCTTAATGTTCATTGATTATACAACGATAACAGTTAGATACTGGGATATTTTGGATAGGAAGAGGCCTCTAGAGCTCATCTAGTTCAGCTTCTTTCTCAGAGGAGGTTCAAATCTGAGATAAGGTTTCTGAGGGCTTTGTCCAGTTGAATCTTGAAAATGTCCAGGAACGGAGGCTGCAGTATCTGCTGTGAGGGTGACCCGTTCAGATGCTTGAGTGTCCTTGTGTTAAAGAAGTTTCCCCCCACCATCATATGAAATGTCTCATGTTTCAGTTTATGCTGCTTGTCTCTCATCTTCTCAATATGTACTATTTTAAAGTCAAACTCTGTCATCTTGGTGACAAAGATTTTAGCAGGCTGCTGTTACATACCTCTAAAACCTTCTTCAGTCTGAAGAGCTCCAGTTCTTTCAGCCTTTCAAAGGGAATGCACCCCATTCTCCTCAGCATCTTGGTAGATATCTATCCTTGTTCCAGTTCCTCTTCACAGAAACCCTTGACAACCCAGGTTGTCTTCAGCTTGTATTCTTGCACGAGATTCCAGTTAACAAATTTTTAAGAATGTGTATGACTGTTCAAAACATGTCTAAAAACACCACTATTTTTTGTAATTTTCAGTGAATTACTTGATTCACACCTGTAATTCATGATTAGCATTTAGCAGTATTTTGGTAGGTACATTCATATTGCAAGCAAAGGTCATGTTTTTTTTTCTGCCTGATTAGTTATATAAACTACTTTGTCTTACGTTGCTATTTGAAGAATCTATAGTGTTTCAGATGTCAATCCTTTTTGCTTGTCATAAAAGCCAGTCTTCTTTAGAACATTCCTAAATTGTAGGTGATGCATGAGTACTTCTGCATTTTCACCTTTAGGAATAATGACTGTGGACATGAGAAAATGAGATAGAACTTATCCCACGAGTACTTTTTTCCTTTCAAGTTGACATTCGCACACACCCTTTTTAATTACCTTTTTTTTATTACTGTATCATACTTTATAACACT
The DNA here is from genome assembly GCF_026119805.1 of Tympanuchus pallidicinctus. Lineage (NCBI taxonomy): Eukaryota > Metazoa > Chordata > Aves > Galliformes > Phasianidae > Tympanuchus > Tympanuchus pallidicinctus. The sequence goes on along the minus strand of NW_026294710.1, from coordinate 1,949,714 downwards.
TTCCTCAACAGTCTCATTAGCATTCAAGAAAAAGTTCACATAGATCTGTGCCTTCTGAAAATGTAACATTCACATATAAAATTAAGTGTAACTCTTCACTTTAAGTTCAAGTGTAATGGTAATAAAATAACCAAAGGAGAAATATATGCATTGCATAATGATTTGACCAGATGTATTAAAAATAACAGTAAAACTTTAAGATCGTTATTTATCCAGGCCTGGGAATTATTAGAATAAAAGCGAAATAATTCATTTGCAGGGACTGTAATGTGATGAGGTATATGTTAGATATTTCTGTGACTGATTAAATAGCAAGGTTTTCAGTCTGCAAAGGGAATCCTGCAGAGAAAGTTGTTGCTAACCTGTGCCTCAAATCTTAGTTATAAGTGGATGGATACAGTGCTACTTGGAAAATCTTTCAAAGGGTTTGAGGGAACAGATACTTAGCATGAATATTTAGATCAGGCTTTGAGAAGTCTGTGCAGAAATAACGTTAAAACTTCTGAAAATTCCTCATAGGACCTTTCAAAGATCTATTCTTATGAAAAAAATAGGTCAAAGATAGCTTTCATAAAACCCCTGCAAGATAAAGGTCTTTCTTTACCATATCTGTATTTCACTGGGGTAACCAGGTACTCATAGCTGAACTAGTTTCAGCTAGCAAGGTTAGTCATAGAATCATAGCATCACCAAGGTTGGAAATGACCTCTAAGATCATCCATTCCAACCATCCACCTGTCACCAGAATTTCCCCACTAAACCCTGTCCCTCAGTACAGCACCTAAATGATAATGAATTGCAGACCTGTTATCTGTGAGTGTGGAGTTTGTTAGCCAAGATAGATGTATATAAAAGAATATGTATTGCAGCTGTCTGGTCTGTCTCTACCTCTTATCTGTCTCTTGGTATATGGACCATGTGTATGTTGCATGTGTGCTTTCATGCACTGATCAAGTTTCTGCATCATGGGTGTTGCAAGGTCTGTCTACTTGTGCTGATACAGTGGTAGCTTATCTAGGATTTCTGGGTATACTTCAGTTCAGTGCTCCATTTAGCTTAGCTAGCTAAGGTGCGCTTTCCTACACTCTTCTCAGCTGGGCACAGCACTACTAGTATGGTGTGTTCAGAGGAAATGTGGATGAACAGTCCCCACCAACACTGCAGAGCTCATATTGAAAGACAGTACTGCAGTCTTGCAGTTGTTCCTGTGTTAAAAGTTCATGTTGCCAGCAGAAATGCATGCTTTAGAAATGTGGAATTCCTGTAAGGAGTTTTCAAAAATGTTAGAGAGTTTTTTTTTTTTCTTTATTTAGCTCTTATAGCACTTGAGCTGCATGTCTGTGCTGTGTCTCTTCCTGCTCTGTAACCCAATCTGTGTGACAGAACTTCTGTATGGTAATAACTATTGAGTTATTTCCAAAAATCCAGAACGTTCATGTTGTGATAGTGCCTTGTCCAAGTTACACCCTAAGAATGACACAACTTTTCTTCAAGCTGCAACCAGTCTAAGGAAAAAAGGAAAAAAACAACGTTTGGGAATGGATTGCCTTATCAGGGCTGGTTAATTGCAAAAAAGTAACAGCTTTTTCTTTTAGAATAAAAGTACAAGTTGGGTTTTAAAATTTTATGAGTGATAATATATGGAAGGATTGAAATGACTGCTGATGTCTGCAAACATACTACCTTGTTTTGCTGAAAGTGAGTTTTTTTGTTGAATGGGGCCTGCTGTTCTGATGGTTGTTCTGTGCCGTGGGATTACTCGCAAATGTTTGCAGTATCGGAGACTTCCGTAACGCTTTTACTTACCAGGAACAATTTCAAATTCAAATGTTTGTCGTCTTTAGTTACAAACACGAGATGCTTCAGGAGATGTAGGTTGAGCAATTAAGGCAGGTGTTTGTGCCTGGTCAGGACTCTTCTTCTAATGTGAAATGGGCAACTTCAGTGTTTGTGATAATTACTGATCAAATAATATCCCTAACTGTTACTTCTCTCTTTCTTTAACTGTGTGTCGTACGTGAGACTGAACTTTTTCAAGCATGTCGCCCGAAGGCCCAAACAGGTGCTACAATCCAGGTTTTCTTCTGTATTCATTCTCAGATATCTGCTTGTTTTTCTGATGTACTCCATTAGAATACATGCTGTTTTAAACTTCCCATGATTTAAGGAGATTATGTAAAATACAACAAGGGTTTAGAATTTTTTTCTATAAGCACCTTTTCTCATTTCAAGGTAGCCTTATTACGCTTTTAAAAATAAATAGCCCTAAGGGCAGACTTTTTTTGGAAGCAAAACATATACACTGTTGTGCCATTCTGTGTCTTTTCTGAAGGACCTTCAGATCTTCAAAGTCCTGTGTGAAACTCATCTTCAGAGAAGTCTTTGAAGACTTTATTAGTACCCGAAGAAAAAAAATATATGTTTTATTCAATAATGTGACTGTACCAACTCGGTCAATAGAGTTGTTGTAACTACTTCTTGTTGAAATGTAATTAACATAATTGTTATGTTAGTTCTTCTCTTTTGAATTAACACTAATGCTAATTAATACATCTGCTATTGCCTGTTCAAAACTTGGAATAGTTAAAACACAAAACTGCTGTGGTCTTCTGTATAGAATCATGACTCTGAGCAGTGTGGGACCGCTTTGTTTCCTGATGGTCTGGCCTCAGATAGACTATTTCAAAGTAGGTCCTGAAGCTCATCGTGTACCAGAAGCTGAGAATTGACTGCAATTCTCTGGGTCTGACCATCCACTCAATTCTTTATCCACCCAGTGGTCCATCCATCACATCACATCTCTCACCTAATTTGTAGACCAGTATGTTGCATGGACTTTTTTTTTTTTTTTTAAGTTTTCAGACGTCAGGTTTAAAGGAGTTGTGGAATGTGCAAATTTATTTCATCTTCTCACCTGAGAATGGAATAGAAATGTTAAGTTGGAAGGAGCCTTCAAAGGTCACCTATTGCAACTGCACAGTCACTTTGGGGCTAATCAGAAGTCAAAGCAAAACAATGAGTATGTTCCTCTCAAGCCATTTTTAATACTCAAAAATTCTTTACGTGCATTTTTAATAATGGAAATCAGTGAGGAAAGTCAGAGGATTTAAAAGATTAAGATTTAGATGTGTAGATAAGAAATGTTGTTCTTTGAAATTAGAAAGTACTTAAAAAGGTCCAAGTAGAAAAAGTAATACGGTATGTTTTTGTGTGTCTTTGTAAGTGCATATTGTGTTATATGTCTGTTTATATAAACACATTGAAATATATGTATAAAGTGTATATATTACTTATGGATTTTCTATATGTCATTAATAATAGAATGTAGTTGTGTTAATGTATTTATATCTAATAGTTTGTGTTTCTTTCCTTCTATGTATCCCTATAGCTGCTTTTGTAATACAGCAGATGGCCTTCACCAGTACTGTTTCCTTTCCCACATGTAATTAAAATAATTGAAGTCAGAAAGAAAGATTTTCAGAATTCTTATGGACTTATGGCTGTGAAGTACATTTAGTATTTTTTAAGTCATATAAAATTAGAGTACCAGAACTGTGTTGAACTTGGTTAACGGTTCCTTTGGATGCACCTTTAAGACATGATTAAAAGGCAACTGTGTTTTTCTTAGCACTCAAGAAGCTAGTAATAATTTGAACAGATCACTGTCAGTACTGTGGCTGTGGATGGTGATAAGAAATGGAGCATTTTAGTTGCAGCATACATCACAGTGACTTGCCTCTCGTAAGTGGTTGAAAATACTGGAACGCACATTTGTACTAATCTGCTTTATACTGTAAGCAATTAAAAGTGCTAGGGGTGTACTGCAACATCTGGAGATTATTACAAGTCAAAGTAGGACCCATCCTTATTTTCACTCAATACCACTTTTTCAGTGTATCCACAGAAAGTGTTACTGCAGGACTTACTGGCTGAATTATACCTTGTTGTCAGCTGTCAGAGCAGAGAGCGAAATGGATGGGATTTGATTCCCATGGTGATTTTTGGAAACTGTTTTTTCTCTCTGCTTTCCTTCTGTGAGTACAGGATGAGAGTTTGAGTTAAATCTATTCAGTGCCTTTTTTTCTTTATTTATATCCATTTCTTCAGTGTGTTTATTTTCTTTATTTTCACATTCTAATCAAGTTTATTCAATTTAAAATTCTAACCTCTAACATCTAAATTAAAAAAAAAATCATTTTTTTTCTACTGTGTTCATGTCTTCTCATATAGTAAGGACTGCAATTGAAGTATTTTAAGATTTAATTAGTATTTTTGAGGAAGAAGTCCTGCCAGGCCTATTTGTAGTTGCTGGGCAGTTAGCTATTAGTCTCTGCAGAATAAGTACCAGCAATTAACACAAAGATTTGAGGGTGAAGCAAGTTTGGAGCCCCTGTGACATTATAAAGTCTTAACCTTTGGTATTGTAAGGTGAAACTAATTATATGTTGGAGTCTGAACTAGATATTATAGCCATTCAGCCATGAAGTAGGTTAGCACGGTTCACTGAAAGTATGTTGGAAGCTATCTGAGCAGAATGTCAAGGAATTCAGTGCACAGTAATGCATGTTTTTTTAATATTTATTGTACGATCTGTTCTATCTCATACTTCTTTGTATGTGAATACTTTCTAGACAGAGTCAAGAACAGAGGTTAGAAATATGTTTGTGTTAGCTGCTTGCTGAAGATGTGTGGAGGTAAAAAAAAAAATAAATGCTGTTCCTTATTCAGAGTTAGTCTTTTGCTTCATGTAGATGATGAGTTACACAAGGAATAAATGAAATATAACAAAAACTTAAAGGACAAGTAATGTAGCATGCCTGTGAGAACCCACAGGTGTGAGGGGGAAGAGGGAGGAGAACTGAAATACTGGACTGTCTTTTTCTGCAGAAGTTAGGAGGGAACTGTATTGAAAATGTGCTCTGTAAAGAGCTGTCAGTGCTACAAATAAAAACTTTGGTCTGTTGAAGAGCTCATTATGCTGAATTTGGAAGCTGATAAAGCCAATTAAACTATATGTTAGAAAAACTCAAATCTTAACCGCTGAACTTCTGTATCGCCCTGAGAAATAATGAGTTGGATGTGTTTTCCTTTAAATCTGTTACTTGCATTTCCTTTATCTGTAAGCATAAAAGGATTAAGAGTTCTAGATGTCAGAATACTTTTTTATGTTTGTAAAATCCTTTTTTCACAGTTTCACAAGCTTCAGAGTCAATTATAAATATCACAGGAGGGAATGTTGATAGAATAGTTTAATTAAAAAATAGGTTTTGTGAGCCAACAAGGATGTACCCAGATAGATGAGGCAGCACAAGTAGAAGAGTAATTCTGAACTGGGTTCTCTTGGAGCTGAATTAATAAGTAGGAAAAGAAATGAGTAAGGAAAGATGAAATACAGTGAAGAACAAACTTAATAGCTTTAAAATCGAAGTTTGTGATTTTGGATTGCATTTCCAGATGTGTGTGGAGTAATGATGCTTTGAGAAGGAGCAGTTTCAGATTCATAGATGGGAGCTGTGGTGCTGCTGCAGCATATGGGAAGCAGCAGTGTTCTAGTCTGCATTTGCTTTCTTTGTTTAATACGTAAGAATACTTTTACAGACAACTTGTTACAGATTGTATAATTGAGTACCATATTGCTGTACTTTGAATGCAGTACCGCTTCTGGAACTTAGAGTTAACTTTCTTAAGATGTAAATGACTGTATAAACAAACACAAAGTTGAGTTAGAGTTAATGCATTCAGACAAATGCATGCAAGTGCCCTGCCAATTTAACTGTGCAGTTCATATGTTAGATCTTGGTACGTGATATTAACTATGACCTTATGTTCACAGCAGTCGTGACTACGTTGGAATAGAGTTTTGATTTCTCATGCTATTGAAGGCATTATTCTGAACTTACAAGGATCAAATTTATATCTTCTTTATATCTGATTAGGGTGTAATTTTCCTATTTCCTTCCTCATCTGTTTTTAAAATTACAAATTTGTAGTGGGGGAAAAAAAAAAGATCTTAAGAAAAACCACTGTAGCATGACAGCTTTTGACATTTGAGAAGACAGCCTTCTGAAACTCTTTAGACCTTCATGATTTGTTGGAACTTCAGGGGCACTAGATCAGCAGGTAGCAAGCAGGTGATACAGGCATAGCTGTAAGGTATGCTGTTAGGCACACACTCTTGAGTAAGATGATGGAGCATGATTATTTGCTCCTGAACTGTAAAGACAAACTGAGGAGATGCAAAACCAAAACTTGAGCACCTTAAGGAAACAAAAGTAAAATAAATAAAAGGAGGAAAAAAAAAAAGAGTTAAGTAATTGGGGGAAAGGAAATTCTAATTTTCCGTAAACTTATATTTGTCTCTGGTCCTTTCTTTAGGATAATTACACATTTGCACAGCCGGGAATTCAAAAGAAAGTGAAAATGTTGGAAGAGCTTGTTAGTCGGATCGATGGTAAGTTTAAAAGCTAACCTAATTTCTAAATAGTGTTTCATTGAAAGCATTTAGTCAAAATGTTTGCGTGAAATCAAGCCAGCATCACTGCTGCTACCTACAGTGTGGAGTAATGTAGCCTTCCTCTGATGAGGTGTCACACTCGGACAATTTGTGGCGCGCTGGCCTTTGAAAGATCACTGTCCTGTATCATTTAAAGGAAAGCTACTAGAGCATGAGCCACTTTCATTACTTTTTATTAAGGCAATATAATCAAAATTCAATGGCAATTTCTTTGCAGCAGAGTAATGACCACATACAAAAGGCAGCCGGTATTCATTTCATATTAAGCTCAATGATTGTTGTAATTCGGGCAAGTCACACTGGTTGTTTATGGCTGTCCTTTGGCACTATGTTTTGTGCCTTTGTGCAGCGTTTTGCTATCTGGAATGCCTGAATAATTTCTGTGTGGAATCCAATTAATTATGAACTCTGGAAATAGCATCTTTAATATTATAGATAAATTGCAGTATGTGCAGGGACAGTTTGAGATTATGCTTTCATGTTTTAACAGGGCACTTTGAAATATTTTCTACCTTCGTCCTTAAAATAATTCCCTTCATGAAATGCTGACTGTCATATTGCTAGAGCAGAGTTTAATTAAATGAAAGGCAAGAGATAATGCTTGCCCATTCTAAACATACTCTCTTGGTAGTTTGTTAAATTAATGAACAGAGTATTAACAAAATGTTGCCAAGCAGAACCAGCCATATATTTGTGACTTTAGCCTGGCAATGATGAAATAGCAAAAAAAAGGCTTTCCTGAGTAGTTTAATATTTGATAATCTGTGTGAAAAGATTAATTCTGTGATTTCATTGTATGCTTTGTGAGTTTTTATTGAGCCAGTACTTACCACAGCGAATTTGGGTTGGCCTGCACATACTTGCAACCTAAATTTTGATTGAGCTTTTCATGCCCTTTATGTATTAATTATTGAAAGATAAGAGCAGGAGTTTATGTAATATTCTGCAGAGTTTATGTAATATTCTGCTATAAATGTGGATGTATATAAAATTGTAGTAATTATATGTATTTTTAAAAACATAAATTAATATTAAAAATAAAGGGATGCTTCTATGTAAAGTGTAGGAAAATTTTTATTTAGAAATGTTTCTAATTTAGTGCATTTTATAACTTCAGAAATCATCTAACTGCTTTCAGTATGGATTTTCATCTTCTTTTATGTTAATTTCAGTATAGGTGATTAAATTTCAATTATTTATAGAAACAAGTGCATTTTTAAATAAAGTGCATAATTACAATACCTGCAAGTGAACATCATAAACGTGGTCAGAAAAGTATGGAAACAAATTTTTAAAATGAAAAATACTGTTCTGATAATAAAACTCATTCTTAACATTTTAAGAAAAAATAAATAAACTATACTATAGTTTGTTTTATAAGAATGGAAGAACAGCTGAAGGCTTATTTGTACCTTCAGTGCTTTGGGTCAGTGGATTAAGTTTGCAGAGGATTATTTTGAAGTCTTTGCACTTAAATAAAAGAAAAAAAAAAGGGCAGTTGTAGCAAATACATTTTTCTTCCTAAACTCTCCTTTGTAGAGCAGTTTAATTGCTATTTACTGACTGCAGTTAGTAAGCTAACTGCAATTAAAATGTCTTCTGGATTTTTATTTGATTGCAAATAATTTTGTGAGGTCTTTAAGACTGTGGTTAACAGGAAATTGTTGGAATACACCAAAATTGCGGTACCTCAAAAATTGCAGTTGTTTATATGTTTTTCTAAGTGTAGGCACAACATACTTTTACATCAGCAAATAGTAAGAATGTAACCAACACTGTGGGTAATTTTACTTTGAGCTACAGAGTTTAGAAGATCCTATATCAATATCTGTGGCTGTAGACAACTGCCAAAGTGTTAAAAATGATGATGGACACTGAATGATAACTTTTCTACATTAGAAATGCTCATTTTCTGGCAGTTTTTAGTAGAGTACACGGGTGCTTGCTAGTTTGTGTTGACTCTTCAGGCTGTATTAAGCAGTTGCAAGGCAACATCTTAGATTACTCTTAATTATAGATTCTTGATGTAGTTGAATAGTTGAAGGACAGCTTTCTTGTTTCAGTGGTATAGTTGGAGAAGGCAAAGCAAAGTCCTAACTAAGAAATTGATTGCCTTACAGCAGGTGTATTTTATGATGTATGTTATCCATGTGACATATGTGTAGCATATGTAGGAAAGGAAACCATGTGTTAAAGGAAACTGTTAAAACTATTAAACTAAACAACTAATGGGAATTATGACATGTCAGAGCAAGGAAATGGAATAAAACAGAAATTTTGACAGAAATTTGTTTTCTGTGAATAAAAAATGACACTATGAAATATCTTATAAAGCTGTTACTTCTCAAACAGTAGCAAGCCTGAAGAATTTCAGTGCAATTGATGCTATTGAATCTTAAGACTATTTTGGTTGAATTACTCCACAAATCAGTGGTCCAGACCCCAGATCTCATCTCCAAGGATGGAGATTCTGCATCTTCATTGCATAAGACTCTTCAAGGCTTTGATTACCATCAAGTGACTACCAAAAGTCATTGTGACTTTCTTTAATACAATCAAATAGAATCTTCCTTTATGGAATTAAGGTATAGTGTGTTTTATTAACCATTCCTCTCGACTTTCTATCATGCATAAAACTACTGGGAGTGCACTAGGTGCCATTCTCCCAGTCATACCTGAAGTTGCTGCATAGTATTGGCACCAGTATTTATCTCTGAGATTTGTAACTATCTGTTTTTGCCATTTGTAACTGACAGCCACTTGGACACTTATTCTGCTGATCACAACCCTTGTAGTGCAGAGGCACACATCAGCTTTGGATGAAAAAGATTTTTCAGTATTCTTTCTTTTTATGTAGTGGAGTGTTCAGCTAGTTCCTCTCTTTTGCCAGTAAATATAGTCCAAAATACATGAAGGATTAAAACAAGGCTTTAGACATTGTGTTGGCAGTGATGGATGTGCGCTGCTATTTCAACTTTTGGATGATGTCTCAGATGAGGGATCCTGACCTCCTTGGATTTTTTTGATAGAATACAGTTACATTGTATGTACATTGATAGATACAGTTGAATTGTTATCTTTCTTACTGTGTGTGCTTTTTTCCTTTTATCTTCATATTGAGTCTGCTGTACTGCAGCTAAAGAGAAAAGTGTGCTTGATGTGAACTTAATAGTTTTGCTTTAAAAAAAAAATTGTATGGTTTATACTAACTGTAAATATTCTAATTGCTAATTATGATTACTGTGGAAGAAAATAATGTTCCTGTTGTTACTGCGTCACATTATTTTTTTGATGCTGGATAATTGAATGGTGAAGAGAACCTTAACATAATAAGTAGCTGCTTGAATGGATGAAGCTTGTGCAGCTTGTTTGCTTATTATAAGGGGTTACCAGTGTATGAAAAGTGACACCTAGCCCTTTGGAGAGTGTTAATACATTAATGTTAGTGATTCAAGGAACCTTCATTAACCCAGCCTCATGGATCACAACTCCTCTCAATATAATATGACTGTCCTTGTGTGTACAGTGCAAAACACTGAATCAGATTTCAAACAGCCAAGACAGTCTGTTTATTTAATCGTAATCTCAGCCCATTTAAACTCCAGAAGGTATTTTTAATGACCCGTGTACTCAGTGGAATTTTTTATAGGTAAGACTGAATAATGTTTTGTCTTCAAACTCTGTCCCATTTTTCACCTTGTCATCATCATTCATGTCTAAGAATTTCACAAAAATTTCGCAAGAGAGGATCAATAAATTGCTCAATAGTATAAGCTATCTGTAACAAGAAGCTGCATTTTCTGTTCTCTGTAATGTCTGCGGAGCTTTTCTCCTGTAAAATGAACAATGTCATGATTTGTAAACAGGTCAGACAAGTTTGATGCTCTCTTCCTCAATTGCTTCACTTAGCCTTGAAATCAAGGAGGCATATTGTAGGAATGGCAAATTAACTCAGGATTTATGTTTTTAGAATTTACAGATGTTTAGCATTTACCTGGTTTCAGACTTGGGAGAGTCTTTATTTCTTCAGTTTACTGGAAAGCATCTGATAATTAATAACATAATTAAGTGTCAGGCAGCCTGCAAGAAGGCTGAGCATTTGCACGTAGAAGTAGTCTTGGTTTTTCCCATAAACTGACTAAAAATATAGGCTGTTAAAATTGCATGTCGTTCTCTGTAAATTAGCGAAAATGCAGCTTGAGGAAAAAAAAAAATAAAACAGTCTATTACTTTTTTTTAATTGCATTCTGATTAATGGTAGAAAAAACTTGTAAGGATGGTATTCACAACTCAGAGCCTAGTATGGATATTCTTCATCTCCTGTGAGGATGATTATGAAACATTTTACTCTAAATGTCTTACAAAATAACTCATCAAGTTTGCATTTGTGTGCTGAGCAACCTGATCTGTGTTTTCACAAATCAAAGAGTTGTAGGGTTTGGAAGGGACTTCTGGAGATCACGTAGTCCAACTCCTCTGCTAAAGCAGTTTCCACAAAGTAAGCTGCACAGGAAAATGTCCAGACTTGTTCTGAATGTCTCTGTTCTTGACAAATTAATCTTAGCTTCGCTAATCATTATTTATTTATTTACTTCTCTCCTGGATTGCAAACTTCTTGGTCAGATGTCTGCATTTCTTTCAGTAATGTCACAATAAGGACTTTTTAATCAAGAAAATTGTCGTAACTTGCTGTTGTTATATGGCCTTAAGCTTATACTGTAAATACACTTTAACTGCTTTTACCCACAGAAAAAAAGCTGCATGAATATGTTGTATGTATTACTTTGTTGTGTGTGTATGTGCAAGTTAAGTTCTTCACAAGACCTAGTTAATTTATAATTTTTCATTTTTATGTTTGTTTGCTTATACAGAGTGAAAGAACTTCATTGTGTCATTCTTGGTACTTCTCCCATTTTGAGATACTTGCTTTAGGTGTGTCTGATAGGTTATTTAATACTCAGTATTTATGTATCATGTTACGGCTTCTTAACTAATTGGGCCTGTTTATAGTACATCCTTCGTTCACATAGAGCTAAAGGACAGTTATTCTGTCTAATGTCCGTTTGGTTGAGAGGCAGCTGGAAGAGCTGTGAACTAAGTGGCTGAATTTTCATTGGGATTCCTACAGTTTTCTCTTTGTGTTGAGTTGGCACATAGCATTTTGCACATTCTTGTTCTGAGAGAGACACCCATTCCTGAAGAACCATCCAGTCGTTCAAATACAAATGTTTCTTGCTTTTGCTAAGATCTTAATTTTACCTGATGAGTTAAGGCCCAAAAGTACTTGGAGTCAGTGCATTTGGTAGTTTCTATACCTTGATAGTCTCTAAAGATTATTTAGTTTCTGTGCTGATTTGACTTTTTAAACAGTGGAGAAAACTGGTTTTGATTTTTTGTTTTTGAAAATCTGACTCTCAAAAAGACAAAATATCAACCAAGGCTAATATGTTTTCTTCTGTAACACCACTCCAGGTATCTGCTCAATAAACCATGATAGGTACAAACTAACTAATTTGTTCAGTTTTTAGTTTGGATCTTAGTTGTTCATACAATGAACTGAAGATGATACTGTGGTGGCACTTGCTCAGTCTTTGCTATATATTCATGCTGATGATTTCTTTGAAGTATGGTTAAGGAATACTTAACCATGTGTGCAAAATTATGTTCATGTTTAATTATGTTGTAAAGCATTTTACTGACACCTGTTATTTTCAACTAAAATTGTGTCTGTGGGGAAAAAAAGTGCCAGTTGTCGTAGCTGTAAAGACTTTGTGCTCTTTAAATCCATTGAAGCTGTGTGAATTGGAAGTGGGAACAGAATTTATTTAGATCTTACTGCTGTTGAAAATTAGTGATTAATAAGGTCATTCCTTATGTGTCAGCTTGATGCTGAAGTGATTAAAAAACTTGTAGGCATTTCATAATTGTTTTAAATTAATTTGTGCTATAGAGCTCTTTTTCATTTTAACAATGCCATCTTATTTTTTATCTGATTTTATGGTTGTAATTACTGTATTATACTTTAATCTACTCTTAGATGCTGCTCACTGGGCATTATAATTATTTAATTTATCTTTTAAATCATATTTCTATATTTTACTGAGGAGATTACGTTTGTACGCTCACAGGGTTCAGAGATCTTAACAAGAGTTAATTAAGACTGATGTTAAAATCATTTATAAATTCCTGGCTTTTCTAAACACTTCGACTTTTAATTAGCCTAAACTTACATGTTTGCAGCAAATTAAAGAAAAAAAACCATGATCTGAATTGTAGGAAGTGTTGGACGTGAATCCAGTTATGAATGCACACAGTTGTGATTTATAAGATATGGCTACAGTATTCTGATGAATGCTTCTTGGAAGTAGAACTATCTGATCAAACAAATAACATTGTTATTTGTTACATCTTGAATATTAAGGTCAGGTTCCACCTGGGACACCAAGTGTATTTTTATCTTTTAGCTTGAATGTTTTACTGCTTGGATTACTGTTAGTATTTTTCCTAATAGTTTCCTCCATTTTCCCCTGGATACTTCAGAATTATTACACGCTCGATTCCTTGAGGCAGCTAGATCCCCCATCCTTCGTGTCAGTTCCCCTGTCTGTCCCTCTTCCATTTTCTGCTTTTGCTCTGGAATCAGCCTCTTGGACTTTTTCATATCGGCTGGATATTTTGAGTATGAAGAAGATACTTCTCAAAGTCCTAACAAGTAGCAGAATATTTAGTGGGCTGATTAGATATTTTATTAGATACATTAGATACAGTTATTAGATACATTATCTGTAGGCCATGAAAAAAATACTATTAGGTATTATGTCTGGTCTTCTGCCAGTCTTGTTTTTGTTTTATACTGTACTTTTCAGGGATTTATTTATTTATTTATTTATTGCTTTTAATTATGTGATTATAATTCTTACAAAGGATGAGGTAGAAGGCAAACTAATTCTGGAACAAAACAACTGAAATGGTAATTGTAGCTATTTGGATCTCTACTAGTACTTGAAGCATTAATATATATCATAGCGAGATCTTGTCTCCAGGTGCAGGTTTATGATCATTTCTGCGTGTCTTTTTCCAGTCATCAAGAATTTCTGTTGTTTTTAATGTGTATTAATAAAAATAATGGAGATTAATAATAACTCACTGCTAAGCTGTATTCTTGACAAAATCAATTTTATTCAAACATTCATTAATTCAGGTTGAGGGTTTCTTGTTGGTTGTAAACCTTATTCTGCATCGCCAGGAACCTGGCGTTGAGGTTTTGCTCCAAATTCTTTGTCTCCCATAAGCACATTATTTTGCAAACCATCTCCACGTTGTTCAAAACTAAAGAATGAAATGCAGAACTTGCCTTCAGTAAAGGGAAGCATTGCTTACCAAAACCAGTTTTGTCAAGAGTTTATTTTAAGTCAGAGGCAGCAGTTCATCACGAGATTCTGCTCTCACAAGTTTACCCTTGGTAGCATTCATAGCAAGCAGCAGTATTCTCAGATGTGTTACTTGTTGTTGATGTCACTGTACTGTCTTTTTTTTAATAACTCTCCGTGCTGTTAGGAAGTTCAGTCAGGTAGAATTGCTTACTGTAACACTTAATTGCTTAGAATAAAATCTGGTTGGTTGGCCAGTTGCCTGCTTTGCTCAGCTGAGAGGACAGTACTGAAGTTTTGTAAATGATGGCAAAGACTGTCAAGAACCAAGTCACAGCATTACGAACAAACTGGGAAAGAAATCTGTTAGTTTACACTATTTGCAGAGATTGTACATAGCATTTCATCCCTTCAATGGGCTGTGAAAACTTTTCTGTAGTTGAGAAGTTGCAGTACTACATAGGGAGGAAAATCACTACTGGCAGCTCAGGTTTATAAAAACTGGCAGTGCTACATGGGGGGCATTTCCTATTTGTAATCTAACAGTTAAGTAAAGTTCGGCCTTGCAAGCATGTTCCATATAACTCATTGAGAGTTATAATAATAATAATATAATTATATATTACTATTATTATTATATGAGATTAAACCACGTGATTTTCTTTTCTGTAGTTTCATCTTTTAATGAACAGTAGCCAAATTTAATTGATAATCTGGCAAGTAAAAGATAAATGTTTGCACTGTGGTGTGTGAGAGAAATCTTATCAACTATCAGGAATGAAATGCCAAACGTAGTATTTGACTGTCATGGGACTTTTAAAACATTTAAATATGAAATTGCTGTAACCTATGTTATGGAGCGTCACTGTCAACATTAGCTGACAAATTGAGTGAGTTAATTAAGTCATAGGTAATCATTTCTTACTACATTTGACGTGGGAAGAAAGATGTCTGGATTTTACATTCAGTAGACAAAACAAAAACAGCTAGCTAGAAGATTCTGCAGCTGTATTATCTGTTTTACAAAAGAGAAGACAGGAGGAAACATTTGGATCATACTGGTCTATTTATCTGTTTTGTTAAAGTCTCTACAAAAATATTAACTAATATTAAATAGCAAAAGTTAATTAGTGGAAAAAATAGATGGTGAATGAAGATCCTGAGTGCTTTTGAGGCTCTGAAATACTGTTCAGTCTCCACTGCGTTCCTCCATGAGATTATTACCTGCCAAGGAAATATATATATTTTTTTTTTATTAAAAAACTTTATTATCAATTTGTATATTCCTTCAGGGAACCTTCAAAAGAGTCATTAGAAAATTAATAGAAAGTCAGGATTTTATGTTAATTCTGCAGTAAACTTTGTGTATTTCAAAATGAAGGGATTTTGAGTTTGGAGTGCCATGCTTTGCCTGCATTCTTATCTCCAAGATCATTGATTATCATTTTTTCTTTATTTTTTTGGAATGTCAGTCCTTTTTGAAGTAACAAAATGACAAATGCAAAACCAAGGAGAATTTTGACAGTAAGAATTCTCCTATGTAGTAGATGTGGAAACTGTTTTCTGAAATGTCAGTCCTCTCTATTGTTCAACTTCTTTGGCTTGTCTTCCGTTACGTTAGTCTCTGAATTTTTAGATTATTGCACTTGATGTTATTGGCTTGGCCCAGAAGGAAGAAAATCCAGCTAAACTGCCATTTGAAATTGAGAGTGCTAGTATATTTCTTGGCACATTTTCATACATCGAGTAGAAAAACCACAGGCATTATTCTGTGTTAAGAAGTGTCAACAAAACCTCTGCCATTATTTTTTATTTGATTTGGATTGGTACCAAAGGAAATACTCTTGTAGCAACTGTAGTCACTTTAAGAAGAATCTTAATGAAGACAAATACATGCTTTTTCTTCCTTCCCTTGTATTAAAAGACCTGTTTATTTATCAGATATGCTTTTAATTGCATTTCAGATGATGTTTTAATAATTAGCCTGTTTTATACTTACTTTAGAAATATGTATAAAGTGATGATAAAGTGGAGTTAAAAACGAAATGCTGAAGTATGAACTATGAAAAACCCCACATTTTCAAAAATGTCAAAACTAGGTTTAGAGTCGAGCATCAGAAAAGATTACAAAGGTTGATAGGACTCTTTAAATAAAGGTCATCAATAAATGGCTAGTATTGCAAAGTAATAAGTTACGCAGATGGATGCAGCTCCATGCTGTGCCACTGTAATTTGGCAATTCAAGCATCATTTTAGTATTATTTTGTTATTCCTTTGCTTATGTGGAAACTTTCCCAGCTCTTGTTCTGTCAGCGTCCCTCAGTCAGGTCAGCCTTAAGTCATCATGTTTTAGTGCAGGTTATTTTGGCCTTAACTGTGCTTTAGTTTCTGAATCTGTAATCACATACACCTCTAATTCTGAAATCAGTAAAACAGCCTGAGAAGCTGGCACTAAACAATAATAAATATTTTATGCATATAGATTCTGCTTCCATGAGACACTGAAAATTTTAGCAGTACGTTACAACATTAGGTACTCAGAATTAATTTCAGAAATATGTGATGAATTCATAGAAACCCAATTTTGGCTTTTAAAAAGCTTAAAGCACATGTTGATGTAATCTTGTAGTGAATAGGTACTACAAAGATTTTTAACATAGATGTGATGGATAGAATTATGCCAGAAGTCCAGAGTAAGAGGATTTGTGAGACATACTTGGCTATCGTTAGTGTTTAGGATGCCTTATCAAATTAATATATTTTGTAAGTGCGTTTTTAAAATTATCAGTAGTTAGAAATGCTAGAACATGAAATACACATTTTTGGTGATATGCTACATAAGAAAACATTTTCATATTGTATTAAAATTTGCTTCACTAAAACCATTTCTGTGTACATATTTATTTTAAAAATTGGGAACCTTAGTAAATACAAATCTTGGGCTTCTTTCATTTTTGTACAAGTTGTATTTTTTTCTTAACTATGACACATTTGCTGTCTGAAAATGCGGTAAGTGTATCTTGTGAAATACTTGAGATCTGAAAGTTGACAATAATTACATAACTTGCTTGTTTGTTGCTGACTCGTGCTAATTTGCAGTGAAATGGGAAATTTAAATTTAGATTACAACTGTCGTAATTACCTTTATCAGCAAAATAGCCCATTACTGACAATTACTTACAAAGTAGGAAGAATGAGCCCTTTCAGTCATTGCATTTGCTATTCCCGTCTTACATCAATTGCACACAACTCAGGGAGTTCGGGAGTCTGTTTTTCAAATTCTTTAGACTAGAAAACAACTTCCAAGAAATTCATTATGAATATTAAACACTAGTTGAAATATAAAGACTGGCACAACTTATTGTTCTTCATTACTTTTGATGTCTGCAAGCAACCAAATGAAATACGTTTGTACTGCGTGAAGAACAAAAATGTTAGGTGGTGTTTGTGAGTTAGCACATCAGCTAGAAATAGAACTGACTGTTTTTGCATTCTACTTGATTATCTGAGTCTTGTAGTCTGCAATATAGGTATCTGAAATAAATTTAACATGGTATTTCACTTCAGCATATGTGACTTGCAGCTGTATTTCCCTGGAGCAAAGGCAGACACATGATAGTGGTTCTGTACCTGTTAGTGCCTGCGAGGCATGCAAGGTCTCTAACTGTTGAAAAGGAAGGTGTTTGTTTTTAGACACTTTTGGAGCCAGTGAACACTTGGCGTAATGTGTTGTGACTGTTCTGATTTGCAAAAAGGCTCCCTGTTGATTGTTTTTAAAATCTGAAACATTTTTACTTGTTCCATATTGAAACAACTTTCAGTTCTCTGAAAGTCAGTTGCCATATTGACTAAAGCTTTCATATAGAGCCATACAACATGTATTGAGAAAGAGAATGATACAACTTCATTCTAAGCCTTTAAGCTATCAGAATTTTGAATAACTAAAAATAATAATTTGTTAAACAGTAATTATTGGGCTCCCCTACAATCTTGTACAATGTATTCAAATTTAAATGGAGCTGGCATGGGTGAAATTACTTCTGTAAGTTTGTACTGTGCGTTCATTTCCATTATTCTCTGGCCTGCTTGCTTCAACACAGAGGCCGCAGGAAGCACAGTGGGTAATACAGATGGACAGCTGATCTTTTTGGTCACAAAAATTCATATATTTCAGATGTTATTTGGCTTCTGCTACTTTAATCTTTATACTACGTCTTGTAACAGTGCCACTGTACTTCTGGGATGTTAGTTGTTCATTTACTTTTTTAGTGCTTTTTTAGCTCTGATAAATTTGGAATTTGGAAGATCAGAGTGTTCTCATTGTCTTAGCTTCTGGAATACCTCTGTGAATGTAGATGAAGGAGAACAGGGGTAGCAAAAAAATCTTTCACAAAGAAATAGAATAGAGATGTCCTGTTGAGGCCTTAACAAAGACTTCTTGTCATACATTTAGATGAAGTAAGACATCAGCGTTTCTGCAAATTTATGGCACGTTAGCTAAAACCACTTAACAGAATGCGATTCTTTTGGAGGTAAATTTTGCTAAATATGAAGAAGTCCAGCTAGCAGATCAGTTCTGCTAAAGATAGAAATAACGTGTGATACATTGATACTTATTAAAATTTTGTATTTATTTCATATTAATAAATTAAGCTTCAATTTGTTTAAATTTAAATAGTTCTGTTTTGCATGCATTAATCTCAACTTTCTGTTTCAAGTGAATACAGCCTATATTTATGCTCTCCTTTATACTTCTTTGCTTGTTTATTACTGTCTTCTTTTTATTACCAGTGTTTTATTTTTGGAAATGTTACGTTATTTGCAAATCTTGTTGCTTGTAGTCCTGCCTCAAATTTTTAATATAAGAAATTAGTGAATATATATCTACATATTCATTTCATTTTATAAATTTGTAGATTGGTTTTTGTATATTGAGAAGCTGTGACTTTAATCTTTTTTCATTGTGAACCATTAAGTCATCCAAAGGAAGAAAAATAAGTCCAGTGTACTATATAAGTATTTCCTTCTCATGTTTCTGTTTGTAATGTTATGTATTTATTTGTATGCATCACCACATTTTAAACTATTTGGGATCAGAGGATTATTTAATTTTCAGATACTACTTTTGATAGTTAAGGACTTTGGGAAAGGTTCAGTAAAATGTTGGTTTATTCTGTCTTCAGAACAAGTTCATAGACACTTGGATCAGCATGAGGTGAAATATTTGCAATTTGCTTTCCGATGGATGAATAACTTACTGATGCGAGAAGTCCCTTTACGATGTACCATCAGATTATGGGACACATACCAAGTAAGTACTTTATTACACTTCCATATCTCTGACTGTGTGTTTCCAACATGCAGGTGTGTTTCTGTGTTATTCTTCTTGAACCTTTTGATTTAGAGCCGTAATAAAATGAGTCTTCCGTGATCATTACCATTTAGAAACATTAAAAGTTTTCAGTCATTTTGCTCTTAAAAAAACCCAAGCACTTTATATAGGTATCAATTTGTAGTACTAAAATGTACCCCTTGTCAAAGCATGTGTTAATGACCATACTCCTTCTGCCTCTTCAGAAAAACAAAACATTGAGTTTTGTTTAATCAGTGTTCTCCATAGATTCTGAGTTCCAGGCTTTACACTCCCCCCCCCCTCTCCCTTAACTATTCATTCCAAAACTAACATACATCTCTCCAGCACAGAGAAATGCTCATCCTTCTGTAATTAGTCTTGTTCTATTGTTTATTCAGACAGAATTCCTTGTGTTGCTGACCTCTACTTGAGGCAGTTAGTTTCTTCAATAATTTCTTGCTCAACTGTCAAGCGAAAGAATTGGTATTAGCAAAAAACTGTTAGTTCTTAGTTCTATTTCTTAGTGTTCCAGCAGCTTCTGCTTCTACTTTTTAATTCTTTTTAATTCTTTTAATTATTTATTTAAATGATAGACTTTTGCCAGAGGTGAGGAGCACTGCTGGGAAGAGGTATCTGGGTAGGACAGACTGCCTGGTTCCATTGAGTCTGTACTGGGTGTCCATTCTGGCTCCCCCACTTGATGAGGACATCCAGGACAACAGTGAGCGGCTTCCCTTCTCTTGCAAGGATACCAGAACAGCGGCCTTTCTTTAAAGAGGGTTGCACTGTTGTTTTCACAGAAGGAAACCTTTTGTCTCCTTGCTCTTCCCCTCTTACTATCACAGTTAGAGTAATGCCTCACCGAGCTGACTGTTTTCTTCAGTTCAGAGAAAATATGGACTAAATATCGATGTTTCCAGTTTAAATTACAACTTAGTTATTCTCAGAGTAGGCCCAGTTTTCCCATGAACTACACTGGGAGGTTTCAGGGGAACAACAGCACTCTTCTGCTGTGTATTTCCTGGTGTGATAGATAACTGTTGTTATCTAGAATGGTTAGAACCATGCTATGTCTCTTGAAATTCTTTGCAGTTCTTCCATTAATGTTGTGAGAATAGGATCAGGCACTTAAATGCTATCCAGATCTGTCTTGGTTTGAATTGTAATAAAGGTTCTCTATCTGGTATCATGTTTTTGTCTAGTTTAATTTGGGATTCATCAGTCATTTGTTATGCTCTGTGAAGTAAGTCATTGAACATATAATCCAAAATACCTGTGGTTGATCTAGTTAAAGTGTAGGGGCAGAGGGAACTGGAAAGGTTCCCAAATCCTCTGTTAAGTAAATGCTCTGGTATTCTGTAGCTGTGTCTCTGAAATCCACTAAAATTTATCACTGTCTTCTGAAGCAGAACTTTGTAAAATAGGAAAATTAAGGACATTATGCATGCTGCTTACAAAGAATGTGTTGCAAGAGCTTCTTAGCTGTAAATGTTGTGTTTTACTTATTTTTTAACTCAAATTGCATTTTAATGAGAATGAATTATTCCTTTGTTTACTTGATTTGGTCTTTGCATTTTTCTGTTTGGTTTTGTTTTTACGGTAAATGCTTGAAATATTTTATATATATTTTTGAAAGTGATATTGCTTGTGAAGTAATGCCTAAGACACATTTTAAATCTATAGAACTGTACTGCATGGATGGACATGGACTTTGTCAGATGCGAAAGATTTCACAGCCTGATAATATAATATAATAGCTCAGATTTATCTTTCTATTATTTCTTGCCTTTTTATTCTACCTTTTGCCACGTTTTTTGGCATAAAGAATTGGTAAACTAAGATAGCATGGTGGCAGAAAAATTCAGGGATTATGCATGTTAGTTTTCTGTTTGCTCCTTTTTAGAGTTGTTGGTGGTTACTGACACTGAGTTAAAGATTTGTTTGCATATTTGAAGCAACGAGTTAACTCTGACCTAAATGATGCAGCATTCTGCATTGGAATGTGGGGGGGATATGTATATGCTCTACATCTATGCTGTTCAACACTAAACAGATATTTTAAAAAGTTAGGTTTTCTGTCAAAGTCTCTGAGGCTAACCTTGATTCACTTTAAGACATTTTGTAGAAGTTTGCATCAACTTTTTATTTAGGTTGATTTTTTTTCTTAAAAATCTGTGTAGTCCTTGAGGCCCTCTTAAGATCCACTGTATTTATGTAGCTGTGTATGTTTCTCTTAAGTGCAAAAAGTCATTACAGTGGTAGCATCCATTCGAAATCCTTCATCCTTTCCTAGAAGCAATACAAGTGTTAGGTTGTGAAGTCGTACAGAGTTAAATTTTAACTATTGGGTAAAAGTCTCGTCTTTTTTTTTTTTTAATTCTATGCTTGAATATTGAGTTCAGAACAACATCTGATTTCTGGGCAGTTGGGAGCTTGAAGGAAAACTCTCAATGGTGCCATTAAATTCTCCTGATATTTGATAATGTACTGTACTGACTGCTCTTTGAGATGAGGCAGTTCTATTTTTCATTTTACTGTTGATCTTCTGGCCTGATGTTCTTACACAAATTACCTTTCTGTGCTGTCATTCCTGCAGTGATTTCTCTGTGTAAATAACTCTGTAGGAGTACATAATTTCCTTGAGAAACACTGTTAGAAACTTACTCAGACTTTTGTGTTAGCTGGGTATTAAAATTTATGTGGATCTGAAATTGTTCAGGAGAAACAGCAACAAAACAACAAAAAATGCAACAAAATGTGAATGCACAAAAAAGGAAAGCTGAAGCAGTATATTAGTTTTCAGTTTTAAATATATTGTGGCAAGTGCCATTGGAAAGTGTAGATTTCAAGTGTACAGCCTAAAGTTTAATCCTGCCAGGAAACCTTTTTGTTTAGTACCACTTTGCTGACTGCTGTATAGCAGTCTACATACAGCTGTCTAGAAGGCTGATGAAGCTGAATTCTCCTAGTCTTTGTATACATTGCAAAACAGGTGAGTGAAGTACTATTTGCAACTTACCAGTCTATTTTTTCCTTCTTGGAACTAGTTATTTCTTCCTTGTCCAAGAGTCTGATGTTTCCCTTCTTCAAAATAAATATTTTTTAAGTTTTCTGAAAAATGTGTCTTCTTTACACCAAGTATTATTGCAAGTCCTCGGGTAGCAATTTACATACTTTTCTTATACAAGGAGAGATTGAAATTTATTTTCTCTCCCTCTTACTTAATGCTCACTTTTATTGTGTCTCAGGTTGGACTTCTGTTGTCCAGCATGGTAACATACATGCTTTTTTTCACCTTTGCTCGTTTGTATAACTTAAGCAACTAATTCATAGCTTTTGTTGGGGCAGGGTTGGGGGGAGGATTTTCTTTAAATATGGACATCTAATGTTACAGTTTAAAAAACAACATAGTTCATCCATTTTATTGGTCAATGGTATGATAGCTCTCTGCAGCATTTTGCAGCCGGATATATTTTTTAGGCTATCCTCAGTAAGTTTGTTTCTCTACTAAACTGTTCATTTTCTAGGTCGTTCTACTGAGTCATACTGATCTTACTGTTATTTTTGCCCTTTCATTTCTTGTATTTTATTTTTTCTTTAATTCATGTCCTCTTTCTGTCCTGTTCCACAACAATTAATGTCAGGGTCTAGCTAAGTGAAATTGATGAAAATATTTGGACATGTGAATATTTAATATCCAATTACTTATACACGAGTAGGATCATGTCTTTAAGATTTATAGACATTTGTCAATTTGATTGAAGCTGGCCATCAGGTTAAATGTTTCTGAAGTGGGAGAGATGGACCTGGTGGAACATAACCTTTCCTTCCTGGACATAAAATGCAAATGTGAAAGTTTAATTTTCTTAGGAAATAAAGGTAAAATACTGCTTAACTTGGTAATGGCTTCTTGTCCATATGGAATATACTGTAAGATAATCTCTTGGATTCAGAAGCATCAGAGGCCTCTGGAGCCTGTAGTCAAGTTATACCTTCTTCTTTGATTCTGTTATCCCTCATTTTTGTATGAGGAATGTTTTCTTTTCTCCAGCTTCCTGCCTGCCTCAGAGCTGGAATTCACTGTTCTGCTCTCTTCTGAGCTGAGCTGCAATTGTCCCTGCTTTCACTGTAATTCAAGAGCACACCTTTTCACATTATCTTCTTTATAAGTAATTCTAAAGATGTAATTAAAATCAAAAGTTCTTGGACACTAAACGTAAGAGGTCTTTTACTTACAAGGTTTGCAATCCAAATATTACCTTTTCAAACAAAACATCCTTATTTTAACTCTCCTTTTGTGTTCAAGTTAGTTTTTTCCCTTATGACATTAGTTCCTGATGCTTACAGCTTCCCTTCAACCTTAGCAATTGTGAAGTTTTTTTTGTTTTCTTTTTTTTTTACTTTTTCAGTCTTTGTCAGCCAACTGACTCTCATCACCTTATACCACATGGATAGTTATTTGCCAGGACAACTGTGTTGCCAAGGCAACTTTCCATTGCCAAGAGTTGTGCTCATTAAGACTTTATTTTGGCAGGCAATTATATTCCAGTGGCATAACACTGAAGTCAGTGACCTCTTATTGTTTATCTTCTGCTAACTGCAATCTGGAGTAACATAAAACTGACAGACAAGAAGTTAAGAATGTTAGTAAGAAAAAGTTTATCTTCAACTGTAACTTTTTGTACAGACTTGAACATGCATAAGGGTTGTATGTTTCTGAGTACCAATTTTTCTGACCTTAAAAAGCACTCATTCATATTTATATAAGTTCTCAGGTTTTCTCCTAGGAAGGATATAATCTAAATTGTAGAATTGTAGAATTACAATAATGTATATATACACTTGGTATTCTTGTTGATTATCAAGGTTTAGTTTATTAATTCCTACTTAATTTTGACTTTTAGTATGAGACAAGGCTCCCAAACTCCTCATGCAAGCAAATTAAGCAGATCATTAATCTTGCTGGACATTCTTATCCCAAACTGTGATCTGCAGTTATATATCCTCATCTTCCCCCTGTACTGCTCTGTATGCTTTGCCTCAGCAAACAAGGTTATAATACAAACAAGCAAAAAGAACAAAGGCAACCAAACTAAAACAAACAGGAATGAACCAAAATCCCCCACAAAAAACACTCTAATGAAAAAAGTTGACTTCCTCCCTATATCAAATTGAAAAATCATCTTTACACTTCAGCCAGCCCATCAGCTTTCCTAGTAGTGATCTTAGCCATATCATTTAATAATCAAAAAATCTCATCTGCTTAGTCCTCTACTTATTTTCACATTCTTTCTTTTCATTATAGGAAGAACCAGCCTTAGCAGTGCCTGTGTGCCTACTCAGATTCTGTAGTACCTACAGAGAAGGTTAGAGACCATAAGGACTGAGTATTAGGTTGCCTCTGTACAGTGACATTTATCTGAACCCTGAGGAATAAGCAGTAGTACTAGCAATTATAAAACTTAAAGTTAATGCTTGTAGCAGGTGCTTAAATATGACTGGCAGGAAAATTGATCATCTGCCATGCCTTTGGATGGGTTTGCATGTTATTCATGAATACATGGACATTAGAAGTCTGTTGGACCTGAAATTCCAAGATTTCTAGTTTCTGGTCTTGTAACCTGTGAACTTACTGTTAGTTGAATCATAGAATAATGGAATGGCCTGTGTTGAAATAGACCTTAAAGATCATCTAATTTTTACCCCCCTGCTATGTGCAGGGTCACCAACCACCAGACCAGGCTGCCCAGAGCCACATCCAGCCTGGCCTTAAATGCCTCCAGGGATGGGGCATCCACAACCTCCCTTGGGCAACCTGTTCCAGTGTGTCACCACTCTCTGAGTGAAAAACTTCCTCCTAATATCTAACCCAAACCTCCTATTTTAGTTTGAAACCATTCCCCCTTGTCCTATCACTATCCACACTCATGAGCAGTCTTTCCCCTTCCTGTTTACATGCTCCCATCAAGTACTGAAAGGCCACAGTGAGGTCTCCCCAGAGCCCAGTTCCCTTAGCCTTTCCTCACAGGAGAGATGCTCCAGCCCTCTGATCACCTTAGTTGCCCTCCTCTGGACTCATTCTCTGCATCTTTCTTGTACTGGGGGCCCCAGGCCTGCACGCAGTACTGCAGGTGGGCCTCACAAGAGCTGAGTAGAGGGCAACGATCACCTCCCTCTCCCTGCTGCTCACCCTTTTTTTAATGCAGCCCAGAACACAGTTGGCCTTCCGGGCTGCAAGTGCACACTGCTGGCTCATGTCCAGCTTCTCGTCCACCAGGACCCCCAAGTCCTTCTCTGCAGGGCTGCTCTCAAGGAGATCTTCCCCCCAGTTTGTACAAATACCTGAGATTGCCATGGCCCAAGTTACTGCACCCTGCACTTGGCCTTGTTGAACCTCATGAGGTTCACCTGAGCCCAGTTCCCCAGCCTGTGCAATAACAGTAAAGGTGGGGTTTAGTTTGACATATGAATGTAAAAATGTAGGTATCTTACTGTGAGTTTGTGTTTAGTGCTGTATCAGGTATCAAAGATTCCATGTTAGTGCAAGGAGACCTAATGAATAAAGAGAGGGAAGCTTAGGGGCAGCTTTTCTATGGCTTAGAGTAGACGGTCAGCCAAATCTCTTTTTAGGGTCCATTGAGTGTATTGATCAGATTTTCATTACCTGCTAACACATATATTGTGTTTCCAGATACTTGATCTAAAAAGGGGAAGATCTCCAAGTTTCTGAAAGGAAAAAAAAAAAAGTTAAAATTCCTTTCCTACTGTGTGGAAACTGGCTGGACAGTGGGTGGTGGGTGGTGAGCAATTGCTTGTGCATCACGTGTTTTGAGTCTGTATGTGTATCTATAAATCCATATGTATTTCTGTGTGTGTATATATTACTGTTTTTTTCATCTTACCTTTCTGTCTTAGCAAATATTTTTTACCTCAACCCATGAGTTCTACTTTGTTGGTTGTTTTTCTTTTTTTGATTCTCTCCCCCATCCCATTGGCAGAGTGGAGTGAGTAAACAGCTGTGTGCAGCTTAGTTAAACCTCAAGATATGCATAGAGAAGGATTCGCTTTTTTCTTCATTCAACTTCCTAAGACAGCCTCTAGTGCTATTGAAATAGATGGCAATTTTTCTATGGCTAAACAGAAGTTAATTGCACATGCAGAATGGATAAGATGAAGTATTTTCTCTTCTGTGTAACTTAAAGGATGTGAGTAATTTCATTGACTTCAGTTGAGCAAGTAATGAATTTAGTTAATTAAGCATGTACTTTAAAGTGATCTATTGATCAGGATCTTGATGCATTTTATACGATGATAATCAAATGTTAGATGTAGTCTAGAAAATAGTTTGTTTTCCTTCCTTCCTACTTTAAAGTAGTTTTCTGTTTCTGTAGGAAATTTTTAGTAATATTTTTTATTTTAAAAGTCTGAAAAAAATTATGTTTTTATACAAGAAAAGAGAAAATTGTCTCTCTCACATATGCTGTGTATGCTTTCTAATTTTGTTCATATTTTACATTCTATAAAATTGGACTTTCATAATACTGTTCTGTGTTCTATTAGGTAGATTAAAAATTAGTATCTCTAGTGACTGTGTAGTCCCTTACTGAATTGTGTCTTTCTCTAAAATTTTGTAATGAGACATATTTTGAAAATAACTATAAAAATTTAATTTATAATGTTGTATGGGTCAATGAAGTATGCTGTGTAAAGCTGATATAGCTGATCTTATTTAAATACATTGATTTATGTAGAAGACCTCAAGTTGAGTCATCTGACTTTATTCTGCTTTTTTTTTTTCTCGAAAGCATAAAAAATTAAGGTATGTTTGGGAGAGAGCATAAAATATCTTTTGTAAACAAAATGGCAGCTGAGACTGAAACATTTCTATTTGTATAAATAACAAAAGTCAAGATTTCAGTGTGTGACTGTGAGTGATAATAACAACTCCTGGCTCACCTAGTTTCACAGGATGATAGTTCTTTAAATCACCCCTTTTTGTGGTTATTGTTAACTCATCTGGTAGTGGTCTGCAGTACTGTCTAGCTTGTCGGACAAGACGAAAGCAGTTGTTGGTGTGGTAGTTGAACTTGCCCACCAATATTCAGTTAGATTTTGCTGCTGTAAAACACATGGCAGCAGAGGGGCAGTCTGACAAAATGGCGCCTGGCATGGAATTATGTATGAAGCAAAGGAGTGGCATTGAATCCAGCCATGTGGAAAAAATCTGCCGGGTTAGAGTTTTATGTGCACGGCAGGCAGGTTCTTGTTCATAGCTGGCAAAAATGCATAACTAATTTTGGTAACTGTTGTAAAGCAGTGCT
Source organism: Tympanuchus pallidicinctus (assembly GCF_026119805.1). Lineage (NCBI taxonomy): Eukaryota > Metazoa > Chordata > Aves > Galliformes > Phasianidae > Tympanuchus > Tympanuchus pallidicinctus. The sequence continues at coordinate 1,922,156 of NW_026294710.1, read as the reverse complement.
TTGTAGCTGAGAATGTGCTGTATCAAATAGTGTAATTGCACTCTATTGTAGTTTCCATGGAAATGAATAGGAGGCATTACTTTTGGAACAACATAAGTAGACAAGCTGATGAATATGGGTTAGGAGGTGTATTTAAAGATTGACTGAACCGTTGGGCCCAAAGGTTTGTGATAAGTTGCACAACGTTCACTCACAGGCAAGGCACTAATGACTCTAGCGAGCAGGACTCAGTACGGGGACTGGCACTGTTCAGTATCTTCTTTATTGACCTGTGCACTTGGCTGGAGTGCACCCTCAGTAAGTTCGTAGGTGACACAAAATGAGGAGGCATGGCTGATATGCCACGGATTGGGCCACCATGGGAAGGGAAGTTTGGCAAGCCTGAGAACAGTGCATAGAGGAATCTCATGAAGTTCAACAAGCAGAAATTCAAAGTCCTGCATCTGGAGAGCAATAGCTCAGATGCCTGTAAGCACTGTGGGCTGGTGAGCTGGAAAGCTGCTTTGCTGAGAAAGACTTGGCAGTGCTGGTGAACACCAAGAAGAACGTGAGTTAGCAAGCCACTTTTGCAGCAAAAAACCCCCAAACCTACAGTATTCTGGGCTGCCATTGAGAGGAGTGTTGTAACCTGTTCCAGTTCAGTTACACATGGCTTACCTCGATGAAATTCTTTCAGTGTCTGTTTAATGTACTATAGTTTTTCTAACTGCCAGCTCAACAGTGTGAAACTGGTATGTGACATTCAGAGGCTTCTTCATTTTTTGCAATGCAAAATGGCCATTCTGTAAGCCAAATAATAGCTTTAATAATAGGTAACTGCAGGTTTGTCTTCAGGGACTTTGTATTAAACTTGCTCACTGTTGATGAAAAGAACCTTTGATGAAGCATGAAAAAGCAGAGACCCAATCTGGTAAGTGCTGTCAGCTGTGTGGTTTTTGCAGCCACCTGTCCTTACAGCAGAGTTAGTAAGCTTCCTTTTACTGCTTGCTTTAAAAAGGAATGTACTGCTAGACCTTAAATGCATTTAAAAAGAAAAAACAAATAGCTTAAGCTTTGCTTTATGCAAAACGAGAAAAATAGAAGAAAAAAATGCCAATTTAATCACAGGGTTTTCGGTTGGAGTTGATTCAGTTGAAGTTATGATTTTCTGTTTTTTTCTGCTATTGGGTACTATTTAAAGAAAAGAAAAAAAAAAAAAAAGCCAAACTCTCCATTCTTTAAGCTCAGAGGTTCTGGGTTTTCTCTGGTACTCTGCTACATTCTTCTGACCTTATTTGAAGGGAGCATATAAATAGGAAAGGGAACGGCTGTTTATAAGGGTGGATGATGATAGGACAAGGAGTGATTGTTTCAAATTGAGATGGGAGGTTTAGGTTAGATATTAGGAGGAAGTTTTTCCACACAGAAGGTGGTGACACACTGGAACAGGTTGCCCAGGGAGGCTGTGGATGCCCCATCCCTGGAGGCATTCAAGGCCAGGCTGGATGTGGCTCTGGGCAGCCTGGTCTGGTGGTTGGCGACCCTGCACATAGCAGGGAGTTGAAACTAGATGATCACTGTGGTCCTTTTCATTCTGTGATACTATTAGTACTTATTTATATTTCTGTATTGAATGCAGAAACTTTCTTCAATTGGTTCTGTGTAAGTAATTCAGAACTCCAGTGCAAGAAGCAGAGTGCAAAAGGAACTTTGCACAGATCCTGCAGCACAGAATGGAGCTTGTTGTTCTTCCCCCAGAACCATTTCCTTGCTCAGCTTTATTTCCATGCCTTGACACTTGTTACAAGTTGTTCAGCATTTAAAAACAGTAACCTAATTAGTTTTCTCAAATTCCTGATGTTAGTACCTAGTATTTGGTACCTAGCTGCAGTACCTAGGTACTGACATTTCTAGAAGTGAACACTAGCAGCTAAACAGTGATCAGCATTTCATTTTTTCCCCCCTTTTGTTTCTGGTGGGTCGTTGTTAAAACCTGAACGACAGTATAATAGTATAAACACATTACATGGTTCTTTAGTTCCTTATTTTAAGTTTATTAAAGCATCCGTAGCGGGTGTGTTGTTGGTGTAGGCTGCCTTAATATAGGAATGTCTGATGTTTCTAAAGCGTATAAAACTTAGGAATTTTAAATCAAATTAGGAGTGTTTATGAGGAGCTGAAGTGTAGGCATTTTGTTTCATTTGAAAATGATCAACAGAATTTGAAATAATACAGGATGTGATTTATATTGTTATGCATGATAAATTTCTGAATAGCAGAACTCTGTGCAGGTAAGGAACAAAATAAATTACTATAAAATAGGGTTGTGAAATTCAGAAATAAATCTATGGTTGATGCCATTTTACAAAACAGGCAGCCTCACTACCATATGTAGAATAATTAGTACATATTAATGTACTGATCAGCTGCAGATGATAGAACATTAGACTACACTGAAGATAGTACGTTGAAGTATATATATTAACCTGCTCTGTCTCGAAGCAGAGTATTTCTGTTACAAAGCTTTTCAGCAGCCAGCACAGAAAATCTGTTAAGGTTTTAAAATACTTTTTAACTCCTTTTCTTTATGTAAGACATATTACCTACACTCAAATGCAACTTTTTGTAAGAAAAGATAAACCAGTACTTCACAAATACAGTAACATCCAGTAAAAACAATTTATTTATAGTAGAACAGGTACTTGTGGTGGGATTATGAAATATATAATTACTGTTTATTTCTGGAATGCACAACCTTATTAGAACTACATGAAATATTAAGCCCTTATCTTCTTTCTTCTTTGTCTCTGCTACGCGTTTGCTCCTTGTAATGACTGCTTCTTCTTCAATATTCTGGCCTTTCTTGTTTTCCTGATAAACGACAGTCTTGTGCTTTGCTCTGCTGCTTGGATTGCCCTTGACTGTCTATGCCGGGAGCTTTTCTGCTCTTTCTTCCAGTCTCACAGGGTTTGTTGGCCTCCTCATTTTTTATTTTTTTTTTAATACTTCTCCATCCTATTCATGAGTGATCTGAGGCTTTCCTCATAGCTTCATTGTCAGCTTTATGCTGATGATATGCATATCCACTTTTTTTTTTTTATTTCTGACCTGACTCTTTCAGTTAAGATATGTATTTCAGAATGCCTGTATGACAGTTCTCCCAAGATAGCTGATGGCAATTACTGATACCATGGATTTTTTTTTTCCTTTTCCTCATCAAAGCACTTAGTTTTCTTATTTTGTAACTTCTCATAGTAGATCCTGTGCTGGATTTTTTTTTCATCATATTTTTCTCTTGCATGCTCCGAACTACTTTCTACTTCTACTTCCCCACACAATTAAAAACAAAAACACAGTTACAGTTCTTACCTAATATGAAGGGTACACATTTCTTTAAATCAGATAGAATGGTTATTCCAGTTTGTTTTGTTCCTCACTTGAGCCAGATGGGATACACCCGAGATTCTAAGGGATCTGGCAGAGGTGACTGCCAGGCTGCTTTCTGCCATTTATCAGTGGTCCCGATCAACTGGAGAGGCCCTGGGTAGCTGGAGACTTGCTGACGTGACTCCCATCTGTAAGAAGGATCCAGTGAACTACAGGCATGTCAGCCTGACCTTGGTACTGGGAAAGGTTATGGAATAGATCATCTTTAGTGCTAGCACACAGCATGGAAAGCTCTTCAGACGGGTCTAGACAGGCTGCATAGCTGGACTGAGGCCAATGGGATGAAGTTCAAGACCAAGTGCTGCATCCTGCACCTTGGCTACAACTACTCCTTGCAGTGTTACAGATTGGGGAGAGAGGCTAAAAAGCTGTGTGGAGGAGAAGGATCTGAGGATATTAATTATCACCAGCAGAACATGAGCCAACAGTGTACTCAGGTGGCCAAGAATGCCAATGGCATCCTGACTTGTATCAAAAATAGTGCAGCAAGCAGGAAAGGGGAGGTGATCAGCTCTCTGTTCTCAGCTCTGGTGCGGCTGCACTTTGAGCGCTGCGTTCAGTTTTGGGCCCCTCAGTACAAGAAAGACATGGAGGCTCTGGAGCGTGTCTAGAGAAGGGCAACAAAGCCATGAAGGGCCTAGAGGGCTGATGGGGAGTGGCTGAGAGAACTGGGATGTTTCAGTCTGGAAAAGAGGAGGCTCACTGGAGAGCTTATTGCTCTCTATAACTGCCTGAAAAGAGGTTGTCGTGAGGTGGGGAATTGTCCTCCTTTTCCAGGTAACAGCGACAAGATGAGAGGTAATGACCTCAGGTTGTACCAAGGGAGGTTCAAGTTGGATATTTGGAAGGATTTTTTTCTCAGTAGGAGTGGCACTGGAAAAGGCTATGTCCAATGTGGTGGTGGAATTACTGTCCCTGGAAGTCTTTCAGGAAAGGGTAGATGTAGTACCAAGGGACATGGCTTAGTGGGCAATATTGGTGGTAGGTGGAGGGTTGGACTAGATGATCTTAGTGATCTTTGCCAACCTGAATTATTCTATTATGTGTTTCAAGAATTAATGATTAAAGAAAGAATAAAAACAAAACAAAAAAGCCCACTCCACTATTTCAAAGTCAGTGTAAATCTGTGCTGAATTTTGTATGTTTTTTGCCTAATTGGGATTAGTATTTTTATAAGTGAAAATGAATTAATGCTTAATATGCTACAGTGTGGCACTGAATATGTTCTAAAATAATGATAATGTGCCATCAGTTATGAATAGTAGTTTTCCAATTAAATCTAACTTTATCTGTCATCTGAACTTTATCGAGTATGCATTATTCCACTAAATATTTACCACCTTTACTAGTTAGGATACACTTCAAAACAACACCAAAAAATTCTACATAAGAAGTTTTATGTTTCACACTGGTTCAAAAAGTTACGTTGTCCTGTTGTTTCAGCTCTATGAAGAGAATATAGAATGTGCACTGGAAAGTACTGGTTGTGAAATATTTCATCATCTTAGTGACTATTCTGATTAAATGCTCAAATCAGTAATTACTAGAAGTTTCAGCTCATTTTAAAGGAACTAATTTGTTTCTAGTATCTCTAAGCTTTATTTTTTTAATTTTGCCCATTCTGTTCAGCTACTTGGAAAGAAATGTCTGTGTCAGAACGTTCATTTCCTTCCTATACATAACATTATTGACCACACATTTTCACCATGCACATTTTAAAGCAGTTAAGAAACTTGTGCATGGGAGGCGGTGAGTGGGATTCATTTCAGATAAGTCATCAACAATGTTCTGTAGTGTAGTAATATCTTCCACTGAGGCTAAAAATCAAAATCAAGCTGTGTAAAGCACTCAAGATTAAAAAAAAAAAAAGTCTAAATCACAACTGCAGCATAATTGCTGTTCTGTGATAGTTGTTTTCATGACTTTGTAAACAATCACAAAAAAATAGTTTATGAATAAATTAAAAATTGCTGTTGTGGAAAACCATATATTTTAAAGACAGTGACCTAACATCTGCTACTGCTGCTTTTGAAAGCCACAATGGTGGTGATGATTGAAGGAAGACAGATTTCAATACAAATTGGAAGGAGGTGGATTAAATGCCATAATTTTTTTTTTCACAAGATAGTAATAAAAATATATATATTAGACTTTGCATTAAAAAAAATACTTGTATTGAATAAATTTTATTGCAAAAACAGAATAAGATTCTTATTACTATTAACTGTGATGCTTGAGAAATGCAAAGATTACAGACCATGCAATGACGTAGAAGTTGTGCATTGCCAGTAGCACAAGTTGTTATTCACGTGTGTTGACAGAGGCTGCTCTAAATGCTCTTGGGATCTTAGTTTGAAGATGACTTGTGACCCTGTGACTTTTGTTGTTTTATTTTTTTTTTTTAAGTACATAGGTTGCTCCAAAAGTAATGCTACCTGTTTATTTGCATGAAAGCTACAACAGATAGGAAGAGTACAGTAACACTGAGGGAGCAAATTCTGAGCTGCAAAACCCAATTCTTTTCCTCTTTATCTAGTGAGGATGTGTCAAGCTGTAGCCCAATATGCAGTAATTTTTAATGTAGCTACCAATATAGCTACCACCATCAGCTATACATTTTTGCCAGCAATGAACAAGATCCTGCATGTCACACTCGAAAACATCTGCAGTAGTGGAGGTGATCCATTGTTGCAGTTTTCACTGCTGTAATGCACCACCCACTGTGCTCACATCAAATGTTCAGTCTCTGTAAACATTCACCAAGTGTCAATGAATGTCAGTGGGTGCAATTTTTTCTGCATGCAGGAATTCTGTTCTGCATCTTTGCTTCATATGCATTTCCATGCCGGATGCCATTTTGTCAGATGCCCCCTCTGCTGCCATCTGTTGCACAGCAACAAAATGTAATGGAATTCTGGTAGGAAGGTTCAGCGTGTTCCTGCCACAACACCAGCATCTGCCTCTGACATTTTTGGCCAGCATAATAAAGTAGGAGGCATTACTTCCGGAGTAGAAGTATTTCAACCATACTGTCTCCAAATGGAGACGTCAGTTCCAAGGCAGTGCTGTGGGTAGTTTGGAGCCACCCGAATGGCAGGAAAATTGCACTGAGGGATTAAAAATAAATCTACTCTGAAGCAAAATCCAAGGCTGAATCAAGTGTGAAGTAAGACACAAACCCAAACTATTCTTCATCTTTATTCTCATAAATCAGCATCCTAAATTAAATTGCCATGAAACACTTGCTATTGACAAGGACAAAAATCTTGTCTTTTGATGTATGTAGTGATGTTCTTTATCTGATTTTTGTTATACCATCAGGTATTCAAAATACTTTAAGGCATTTGTGTGGAGGAAAATTGTGAAGTTATTTTCCATATATAAACTAGTTACAAATTCCATGTACGTTTTAAAAATATAAATGCATCTTATGTAAAAAACATGCAGGTGGTTATGCTTCATTTTTGCTAATTTATTCTTTTGGTGTAATGAGTGTGTTTGTAATGCCATCACCCTTATTCAGTATACTTCAGTTCCTTTTCCATCCAAATTTGCATTGGAAAGATTTTATATTAATGCTTTTCGATTCAAGTGCTGGAGCATCCACTAAGGAAGCTGTAGTGCCACTATTTGTAAGGACAGCGTATGTTGTTGAAACTGATTGATTGTGTTAATCTAATCAAGCTGTCAAAGCAATCCTTCTTACAACATTCTTCTTCATAAACCCATTAAGTATTTGAACTAGTAAGCCTTTTTATGCCCTTTCCTCAGCAGAAAGTAAGCATGGATGAGTCAAAGTGAAAAGGATTTAGAAATGAGAATGGCAAGCTGATATGAGAAAGGAAAACCCATATCCTACCAGTTGCTCTTCAACAGTACTTAAAGTACAGTTTGTTAATGTATAGCTGATACTTTAAAAGACCTAAAGTACAAATTTTTGTAGAATCTTTTTAAATACTGAATTTCTGTCAAGGAAATTTTCTCACATTTTTCGATTTTTGAGAATAGATGAATATTAGTGATTAATACAAAACCCACTTTATCTACCTGAGTGATTATGTTTCAGACTGCAGACTAATCTTTTAAAACAGAGATCCATTATAAACTTCTGATTTTGGTGTGAGGCATTTTTGTACTGACTACATGTAAGTTTTTCTTAATGGGCATTTGGTAAGAATTGCAGTAAACTTTCATATTTCGGAATATCTAGAAAATAATAACAGGAAACACTGAGGTAATTCTGTTTGAAGACTGACTATAACAGAACTATCGATGGATTACCCAAAGGTGTCTTATTTTTTTCCACTGTGAAGGAACTTAGTGTGTTATTATATATGTAGGAGAGTAATTGAGTTGCTTTCAAATGCGCATGGAGATTCTATTCTGTTTTTCTTTGTTTTGTATCTCAATTGAAGATTATAATTTTCTAGTGTGAGAAGTGGAAATTGTTTACATTAACATTTAGTTTCTAACTTGAGGAATGATACTGAATTCATCAGAAGACATCTGTGAATTGTTCCTGTACGCTCTGTCTGTATTTCTGTCACATAAATGTTATCCATTTAGTTGTTAACATGAAGATATTTAATATCTTCACAAGCGATCGGGAAAAGAAGGGGAATAATACCATAAGAAAGCTTGCAGCTGATAAAAGGTTATTCAGAATAAGCATGGAAGCGAACATGTGATGCAGAAAGAGCAGGAAGACGCTCTGAGATGGTGTAATAGGGATAAAATGACATTAGAAATTTCCATTCATGCAAGTGTAAAGTGACAAAGATTTGAGGAGAAAAGGGAAATCCTATTTTTGAACATAATCATTAGCCATGAACTCAATGTCGCCGCTTGGGAACAAGAACTTGAAGTTACAAAGTTTTTATGAAAATGTCAGAAAAGTGAATAAAAGAAGCTTAATTTTGATAGTGTATGGTTCCATGGTGTTCCTACAGAACAGCATTGAGATTGGAGGAAATCTAGAATTGATCAAAGTTAAGAATATTTTTTTCTGGGAACAGTAACAAGCCCCAGGACTTGGGTACAGCATAACACAGATCTTAGATATATTATAAAAAAAATTTAAAAAAAAAAAAAAAAGGTGGAAAAAATGTAGAACAAATGTACAAAATATGTGTGTTATGAGAAGTTGAGTCCAATTTAAATGAAAAATATTGCAAGAAGGAAACTAAGATGTCAGGTTAACACTTTAAATGAAACTTTTGTATGCATCACACAATGTACTTGTGAAACACTTTATCACAAGATTCTGAGGGTCCAGAATTTTACAGGGATGTAAAAAGTGACTTTTAAGACGAACCTGTCATTAGATAATAAAAAGATCCTAACATGGCTCAAGAAATCTCTGTGCTAAGATACTGGAGGATGGGAAAATGTTGCATAAAACTTGCACCTCCCTGAGTTTTGCCATAGTGTTGACATTCAAAGAAACGTCATTCAACCTAGAGATACTTTTTGAGTAGCCATATTGGACCACAGAAGCTGTATTGACAACATTTGGATATATTCCACATAATAATATAGCAAGTTTTTTCAAAACTAACTGAATGCTAATAAATTGTCTTAGATATATCACACAGGAGTTTTGTAGATAGTTCCATACATAGTTTCCATAGATTGTCCTAGAGGACACCTAGAGGTGGGATAACTCTAGAAAAATTAGACCGAAAAAGATACTATTTTTAACTATTTTCTACAGGCAAGTAGTGATGCATTTTTATGCATTGTAGTCAGAAAGTTTCATATTGCATTTGGTATATCTAAAATTATATGAAGAAATCTAAAATGGACATGCAAAAATAGACAGCATTTTTTCTTTTGCCATATTTAGCAACTTTTCATGTTGAAAATGAAGGCTTTCTGTCAATTCATAAATTTAGCCAAACATAAAATGTTTGTTTGCTGCATACCAATATCCATATTTTCATGTAAATATATATATATATATTTTTCAGTAAAAGCAATATCTAAGACATCCCATCTCTAGTTTTTTCAAACATTTTTGTCTGCTGTTCGTTTCATGCATGCTTTATTTCAGCATTTGATAGCGTAACCCAGTGGGGAAATTAACCTTGTCTGGTCACCAAATACATGAGGAGAGCTGGCCTCTTAGTTCACTCTGTTTCAACACCGACAAAGAAGGTGGTGAAGTGAACGGTACAGATAAAAATCAATGTAAATATTTAATACAAAATCTGGTTTATGTTATAGGCAAATAACATCTTTTCCAATTAAGGCAAGAAAGCCTTTAGTTAGATAAACAATCATTCATCAGAACTGGGTGGAGCATTGGGGTGGGATTGTAACAGGTTGTCCTTTTCGTGAGAGTAAACTCTTATTCAGAAGAGATGGTTTATTTTAGGTGTTAGGATTGCTCACAGAAGCAAGGGCTTTTGTTCCTCTGTATCTGTTTCACTGGTTACTTTTCCTGGTCTCAAGCAAACATTAGATTTGATCTTCAGATTCCAATAATCTAGTTTTCATTATTTGTGTCTTACACAGTTCCTCATTCTCACAAGGTAGAAGGTGAAGAATAAAATACTTCCAAAGCATTAATGCCAATCCTAAATAGATTTATATAGCAGAATATATTTGGAAATATGTATTGTTTCAATTTCTAACTTGACAGCATTCTTCAAACTTCCTCGTTCTGACACTGACTTTCATAGCATTCAAACTAATAGCCTAAGATCATTCCTTTGGCAAACAGTGGGAGAAGAGAATGCAGAGAGTAGGAGAAATTTGTTCTCTTGTTTTTGAATAAAATAGTGCCATGGTTCAGCCTGGTTTCTGTGACAAAGGGGCACAGGGACCCATCCATGGATCCACTCCATGGGTTGGTGGGAAGGGAAAGGTAGGATGATAGATCTAGACAAGAAAAACAGCAGCACAAGCTAAAGGAAAAATACTTAGTTTACTAAATATAGTAGTGAAATGTGGGATAATACAATATTTTTGAAGCTAATAAGTAAAATAAAATATGAAAGAGTTTCCAAAACCAAAATCCTTACTCTAATGCTATAGACAAAATGGCCAGGGAGCAAAAAGAGCCACCTTGTGGCTCCGAGTCCATTTTATCTTTCCCTCCAAATGAGAAATAGAAAAGTGAAGTCTTCTGGGATATTGAATTTGTTTCTCTTCTACTCTGTTATTTTGTGAATAATTAAATATACATTATTAGGTTCTTTATCATATTGCCAAATGTAGGTCATTAACTAAAAATTATGGAGAGGTAGAATTATGCTACAGGTGCTTTTATTGGAGTAAAATCTAGTAATTTAGTCTTCTTAAAGGTAACTTATAAATTTCTCATTTTTATATTAAAATGTAATGAGAATCTGTTTGGTTCTTTTAACAGTTATCTGAGCTTATATTTGTATTGATTTAAGCTGTTCCCTCCCTGTATTTTCTCATCTTAGCCTTTTCCAGAATCACCAAATTGTTGCTCTAATTTTTTTGTCCTTGTTTTATTTCCAAAACCTCTACTGGTATGAGTAGAAAAGTAGACCTTCTGGAGTTGAATCTTCATTAAATATTTTACTTAATAGTGCCATATTATATTTTTCACTTTTATCCTTTTTGTGCTTCGCTGGTTACAGGAATGTAAATAAATACTAATAAATACTGCTGTATTCAGAAAGCTCTTTGTATTTAGTTACTGTTTTGAAGTATGACGTTGTTGAATACATCTGGTATTGTGCATCCTGAAGAATTCTTGACTAAACCACATGGTTAACTACAACTTTAGTCTCACACCGAGTGCTGAAATTGATGCCCAGAAGTTCATTAACGTTGTATAAAAACAGCAAGTCAAACAGTGCTGAAAGGACTTTAGTTCAGCAAGCACTCCTGGAGTGTGCTTTTGGCAGAACCTAGTTGTTTGGGGTAATGTTATTTACTGAAACACTGTGAGCTGTGGGTGTTGTATTGTCTCAGACACCGAGAGGTCTCCGAGCCTTGGTGGAAGCAGTCACTTCTGTTGTGGTCCATTTTCACCTGTGATATGCTTCACATTAACTGCCTTCATGTTCTAATAATTGTTTGTTAGTCTACAGTTCATATGTTGGTTAATGTTCTAGTTAGTCACTGAAAAAAAAAAAATAATTAAAAAAGGTCCCTTTTGTAACTTCTTTTGATATCTTCCTTGTGTGAGAGTTCTCTACAGAAAGGATATCAACAGAATTCCATATACTACCATGTAGCACCATGGAAGATACAATACTTTTAGCTATGTATTTAGACTGAGGAAGGCCTTCAGGAGCCTCTGCGCCTGAGTTTTGATCTTTTCACAAGAACGATTGCAAAATACAAAAGAAAAAGACATTTAAAACTTTCTTACTGGAAAATTTGCTGTTTATGTCACTGGATCCCTGCTTCTCCTGAAGGCAGTGTCATCAGCTGAGTGCGTCCACAATGCTGAGATGTCAGTTCATGTTCTATAAACAGTGTTCAGAAGCTCACTTCACTTGCCACATTAATCCTTTATCCCTAGGAAGGGACACAAAGATTGCTTCTTTAGATAGAAGTTTGATGCTAGCGGATATTTTACAGCAGAGAGATTTCACTTTTTTCTTGTTTGTTTTAAAAATACTGCAGAATGTAGTGCTTATTGATATCATCTGCTTCTGGTTAAATAATAAAAGCTGTTTAGCAGTATGTGACACCATCTTTTCTCTTGCTTCTTAATGGAAAAGCATAGAAATTTAAATATACTCACATGCAAGGAGGATGTTTTTTACTAAAAATTTTAATTGATGGGAAAAAATTGGATTATCTTAGTGAATATAAGGAAGCAAATAAACAGTTCATAGAATGAGTGGACTTGCAAGCTAGTATGAATTTAAAAGAGCATTGTAGAATGGTTTGGGTTGGAAGGGACCTTTAAGATCATGTAGTTCCAACCTCCTGCTATAGGCAGGGACACTTCCCTCTGGGCCAGGTTGCTCAAAGCCCCGTCCAGCCTGGCCTTGAACATCTTCGGAATGTCCAAAAAGAGAATGTTCTTAGGATTGGTTCAGATACTGGTTTCTGAACTTCGTGATGTCTTTGTGGCATTCAGCCACTTTTATATCTGATAGAGTTAGACAAGATTGTGGTAATTTCTCAGTATCATTATGAAAGTAAATGATCGAATTTTAAAAGAAAGGAGTCATAGAAATAACTCTTTTAGAGGAAAAATACTGTTTTATAGCTGGTTAGAAAATGTTTTTCGTCCTAACTAGCCATTGAAATGTAAATTTTCCTGAAATGTATTATGGTGTATTTATTACTGAAAATCACCAACATACTTGAGCTAGAAAGATGCACTTCTGTTCTTCCTGTTAAGGCACAGATTACTGTCATGGTTTGTTGCTGATGATGTATTTTAAATTAAAAAATTAAAAGCAACCAAACCTTTGTCTTAGTCATCACTAAAAAGCACACCTAACTAAACATTGAATTATGAATGACAATTCAGTTTCTTGCCTGCACTGTCTGATAGTTTTGTAGATGCAGTAGTCTAGATTCTGTATGCATAAAAGCAGAGATTTCACACCAGGTGAAACCCTGTGTTTCTGTTAAAGCAATATGCACAGCACTAACAGTACAGAGGAGACAGACTGAGCTACTAACAGATTCTGCTTAGAACACTGACATTCATTTTTTTGACTGTCTCTTGTTTTCTTCCCTGTATTGTAATGATCAAGAACAATTCTGTGCTTAGATTCTTGCATCAATAAAAGAATTTAATGAGAAATGTACATTAATAGATGAGAACTGGATACTAATAGATGAGACATACTGTATTAAAATTCTGAATCTTCCTCACTAGTAGAATAATTATTCCGCCCATTCCTTTCTTTTGACGAATGGAACGCAACTGCTGTCGGTTACCTCTGTTATTAATTGTATTGTTTATATCAACTTTAAATACTTTACTAGCCTGTTACATGCTCTATTTAGTGTATTATTCTGTAGGTGTGTTTTTTAGCATTTGCACGAGTATTTATTTATTTTTGTGGTGCTTGCATTCCTCTGCAAGAGTGAGAGTGTGCGAAAGAATGCATTAGTCAGTGTCAGATGAAGCTCATTGCTATGCTAACTGCACGACTGTACTCCTTTAGGAGGGCATTCAATCCTTGGCATTCCTTCCCTCACACTGATGTGATAACAGAATAAAGGAGCTTTACAGCTGATTGAAGTCAAGTAGTAGGGCCATTGTGAAAGCTCACAAGAAGATTACTGATGAATACTATTACTGCTGGAGGCTGGACTAGCAATTGTGTATGTCCAGGCTTTCTAATAGAGAATGAATAACAAAAGTATGTGCTAATAATTATGAATTAGCTATGCCCTGTTCTTTTAGAGGGTAGGTAGGTGTGTGTGTGTCTGGCTCCGGAGTGCTAAGAACTGTATGATAAATGTTTACCAAGCTCTGTGAATGATTTGATTTATATTGAGTGGTAGTAGGAATTGTGTTTGTAGTATTTACTTAGTTTTGGATACCAGAATAAATAAAAATTGGGCATAATATTCTGTCTCAGTCTGGAGTCAAGAGATGTTTTAATACTTCAGGAAATAATGGAAATCACATTTCCCCCATTTTTAAACTGCAGTGTCTTCCTTTTCTTAGACAGGAGACAGATTGAAGACTTTGAATTTATTCCAGTATATCAAACACTCTTTGCTTATAAAATGAGCAGATGGCTGAGATAAAATCACAGACTCTTCCATGGTTTAGTTTGGCTGAACTTTTTTGAAAGTAAAGTACTTCAGTTTTCTGATCGTCTTTTCTTGCAAAGAGAGTATAAATGTCAAGTACCCAGCCTTACTGTCATTTTTTTCTACTGTCCTTCTAAGTGGTGATAGAAATAGAAGATACAAGAACTTTGTTCGGATTCTGTTGTGATCAAGAGGGTAGGTCTTACCTGCCTGTATTACCCTAAAAAGGTTACTCAGAAAGGATACTCAGAAAGGGGTGGTGAGTTTACAGTCTTCTTTCATTTGAAAGCACTGAAAAAAGTCTCTTAAAATTATCTGCAGTCTGGGTTTTATTAGATGGAAGATATTAAATGGCATTTTATGGCAAATTAAGAGAGAAGTAAAAGGAATTTGTGGGCAACTTTACCCCTGTTCAATGTGTATTTCTGGGATAGGTCTCATTTCAGGTTTGACATTGCATTGATGAATAGTATAGTGCAGCTGGAGTGCAGCTATGGAAAGAAACTCTTCAAGGCAAGCCGTGATCATTTTGCATGTGTGTTGCACCTTAAAGAAAATACTAATGTACAAGAATGATTGCGAGATGTATTTCAAAATAATGTTTGTGATCCAACCTGAGACCATGCAGTAACTGTGTCATTAATGTCTTTCTGAGTACTAGCTGGCTCATCAGATTCTTCTTTTGCCTCCACAAGATTTATTTCATCAAACTCTTTGCTTCCTGAGCATCTCATTGGTCTTTCTGGCTCTGGCTGGCAGTCCCAAAGTTCTTTCTCATAATTTTTTGTCTACTCTTCTCTATCATCACTGGAACCTTTCCTTCCTTGGTGTCATCAATTGGTCTTAAGGGAAGCTCTAAAGAGATTTCTGTTCTTCTCTGGAGGGATCCCCTTGACCTCCTGGTGTCTATTTGTTAAAGAAATATAACTCACACAAACTGAAAGCGTATCTTACCAAACCTCTAAGCTTTCATACTCTTAAATTGGATCATCTTAAAGATCCGTGTGATTACTGTACACTACATTGTATAACTTCAGTATGTCTTCTGTTGTTGTTGATAAATGACAATAATTAGACTCTGTATGCTGTGATTTCTTTTGTCCTTTATCTGTCTTTGAGAACAGTGACAGTAACTTTGGAGATTGTGTTGATACCTTGGAAAGGAAAAGGTATTATGAAAAGTAATAAATGAAAATGATGCCTCCAACCTACATTTGCTCTGAATTTGTTTGTAATGGAACTTTTATGAAACACAATAAATAGCATCAAAAATGCAAGTTTCATGTAGTGAAATTGTAATACCTAGAATAAGCTAAATAGATATAAAAAGCTATAAAGCAGGGTTTTTTGCATTCTGGGAAGAAAGACATAGTTAATTTCAGAGTGGAAACATATAATAGTAGATGGGGAGTGCTTGTGATTTCCTCCTTCTGTGTTTAAATACTGTCAGTGCAGTTGTTTTTTCTCTTTTGCAAAACTTTATGGATAAAAATGGCCAGATGACCGTAACAGTGTGCCGTTTTCTTTTCTTTGCATAAATGGGGAACAGATTACTTGAAAGTCATTTATAAAATAATAAATAGGGTCAGCCCAATATAAACTACATCTTCCAAATATCCTTTAATAAATGTAGGTGAAAAAAATATTGTGTATGTTGTTATTGAATATCTTGTAACAAAATTAATGGTAGCATTTTCTAGTTCTAATTGTCTTCCTATTTGTTAATAAAGTTTTTTTCTTCCAATTAGATCTTTTCTTTGTAGTTGCTTATCAAACCTGGAGAAAAACAGCGTGTTAGAAGGAAAATAAATCAGTCTGTCCTTTCTGAAAGGTATAAACAGTGTTCCTTAATGACACTTTTTTAAAGTGTAGATTGCAGATAGAGAAAAGTTGTCTCTCAAGTATGTTTTAGCTTCAGTTTAATATTTCAGGACAAATTATCTTAAGTAGTTGATTATAGCTGTTTTGTTTTTAAAAAATTCAGCATCTGCTTAATTAAAAAACCAAACATTTTCATAATTAAATACTTTTTGAAATATCTATAAAAATGCAGTTTGAAATACATTCTTGTTGCCACTTCTTTAAATTAAATATTTAAGCATAGACTAAGTGCCTGTATGATTGCAGTATATATATATTTTGAAATACCATTTTTCTTCATTTCTCTTTTACTATTTTATGTATTTTTAATTGTTACTTAATTATTTTTGTCACCCTATGGCCCTGTAGCGTTTTATGGAAACTGAAATCTGGTGCTTGAATCACTGTAGGCTCTCAGTGAGCAGTGAGTGGTAACCTCTAAACTTCACGCTTATTTCCATAATTGCAGCACCTGTCATTTTTCATAAACGAGTATTAATTTGGTTTATAGTTTAAGATTCCAGGGTTATAGTGGGTTTTTACAGCCTTCTAGGACTAGCCATGCTTTACTGAGATAATAGGAAAAAAAAAATAGTTGTAGAAATGTTCTTGATAGAATACTGCCTCAAAATTATGTGACCAAATACAGATTCTTGAAAGGTGTCCGCAATCCATCTTCAGCACCGTGAAGCTTGGTTTGAAAATTGTGGAACTTTCAGAATCATTTAGTTATTTAACATCATTATTTCTAGCCCAGAACCTGTCCTTGCATCTGGACAGGCAGTTTCTGCGTGGCTCTGGGAGTCTCTTCACTGTGTAAATCTTAACTAGAAGTGCAGATGCGCTGATTTCTTTCTTTCACAGCTCCTTTTTTGGAATGATTGGTTAGAGCACATTTTTGACAATAGCACTGTATCCACTTTGGAGTGAGCTACAAACTCTATTAGTAAATGGTGAGTTTCGTCTTTCCACAGGGCAGTTCCATGATAGCAGAAATTTTATAGTGGTAAGTTTTCAACACTGGCCTGGGTAATAACTTTTATGAAAACAGAATTCTGAAATGATCATAGTGACTTGTTGGAAGTCAAGGAACAGCAAAATATACAAAGTAATTGGGGAAGACTGGGCTCTAAGCAACCTGGTCAAGTAGAAAGTGTCTCTGTCTATAGTAGGAGGACTGGAAGTAGAGAATCCCTTCCAACCCAAACCATTCTGTGAACTGTATAAAAAACATTTTAGCTAGGAACTGAATGAAGCTGTATTTGCAGCTTAAATGATATGTGAGTTATTAAAGCACTTGTACTGGCTTAAACTGATGTTTGAACGTACAGCTTGATGTCCTGCTTTCCAACAGAAATACATTCTAGTCTAAAAGTTCAGAGTAGTTTGGGGTTTTTTTTGCAACATAATAAACTGAAGTTCAGACTGGTCTTCATTGGTATAAACAAAATAATATAGGGAAAATCAGTTTAACTTGAAAAATATTGGGAAGCCGAAGAACAGGCACAGTTGAATTATATTTTGATATACATCTATTATTTTTTTTTTGTTCATAGATCAGGTAGACAATATTCTGTTTCTCTTGTAATTTTCTAGAGGCTGGATTGTTATTTTGCTGAATATTTGTTTCTGTCATTTTGTTGATAACATTCATCTTGAAGCCAGGCGATGTGGCTTTTTTTTTTCCCATGGTTGTCTCCTTACTGCTTGTTATAATTTATAAAAGAGATTCTAAGGAAATTAAATGGAAGTGCATTTTTTTGTTCTTTTACTGTATTTTTAAGCTGCTATTCTTTATAACTTCTGTAGACACTTTCATGACAGCACTAATAAAATCAGTTGTAAAATGTTTCTGAAAGTTCTGAGACGAGTTTAGGAATCCAGTGCAGTATATATAGCTTGTGCTGTTTCAGTAGGACTGGGACTTTAGGTTAGTTCAGATTTCTGCTAAAGGTCCCATGCTCACAGAAAGGTTGTGACTAGGAGCTGAGTGAAGCTGTAATTGCAGCTTAAATGATGTCTGAGCTATTAAAACACATAATGACTTAAATGTCCTGCTTTCCAACAGAAGTACATTCTAGGCAAGTTTAAGTCCACCTCACTAGGTTAGCCAGCCTGCTGCTGAAGATTGCCCAGCCTCTTCTAGGCAGGTGGATGCCATCCCTTTCTAGCAGTTTATAATCTTCATGGAAAGTCCCATAGCAATAAAACCCCAAACCCTCGCACTGGCACCAGCCATGTAGTCAGGAGTTGATATGTGTTGTATGTCTGTTTTTGGCTTTCCTCTTTACTTCCACTGGCAAAACTGAGGAGAAGACAACTTGGACACCAGTGTTCTTCACTTGCACACTGGGGCTTTATAGTGTTCTTTGAATCTGACAGTGTTCCAGTTTCCAATCTCAGTCATGCGCACATGAAGGAGCAATAGTGGACTGGAATTCTCTTGGCAGCGTTCTGGATCTTGGCTCCTGAAAGGCAGCAAACCTCTAGAGACTCCCTGTCAGACTGGCATCAATGATTAGTGTATGATACAGCTGAAATGGAGAGAAGTATGTGTGTTGCTGTCCACTAATTGGACAAGGTTATTCTGGTTCCAGTCAGAACTTTCGGTTTTCAGAGATGAGAGTTATAGCATCAGTGTTATCCTCTAGGGAACCTTAATAAAACAAATTGCAAAGCTCTGCAGGCGTGCTGCCATTCTCACACAAGTCTTTTGTTTCACATTACAGTCTTTAACCAGCGGTACAAATATGAAAACTGATCATTAGTACAGACTTCAACTTGACTGTTCTGCTGTTCAGAGTGTTTTAATTTTCAGTGTTTTGAGAAGATTTGAATCTAAAAGCTTCCCTTGATTCAATGTCCTGAGAAAAATTTAAGTATTAAGGAAGCTATGGCGTCCATTGAGCCATCTTAGCATCTTAAGAACAATAATGTTATTAAGAGAAAATATTTTTCTGGAGCTAATAACTAATAATAACTAACTTGTGCTCAAGTAAGTTACAGTTCCACATTCTGATCAGAATTCAGCAAAGCTACACTCTGTCATCACTGTTATTCTCTTTCTGTAAAAATCAGTTGATGGATGGAAGTAGAAATGGTCTGAAGAGGATTTTTTTTATTGTGTCAGTTTGATGAGCCTTTTGTATTAAGAGTTTTGATAAGAAGCAGCTTATCTTTTTCATTCAGATAAGATCAAGCTCCTGGCGATAGCTATTAAGTATCTAATGAATTTAATTAAAATACATGCATTATTAACATTTCCATTCATGATATTGAGCAGATACTTGGAATGAGTAATGGTGTTGGCTTCTCAGTTGCTTTTGACGTCTACTCTTTTTTAAAGCTGCAGTTTTGCACAATCACTACTATGGAGCTTTTGTGCTGGAAGTAGCTGAAAAGCAGCTGACTGATGTTTTCAGGTGTTATACTTCTGTCTAATCTGTGACAGTTAAGATACTGTTGCATTCAGCAGCTGCCTACTTCAGGTTCTGTGGCATTATCAGTATGATAGTTTTAGTAGCAGCTAAATGAAACACGGAGCTCAAAGGCCAAAGAATATTGTTCAGCAGTCATGTGGTCACAAAAAGCTGCAATTAGGTCATTGTCATGAGATGGGATTGAATATTCAGGAAAATTGGCATCCGTTCAGGTAGAGACTGATTCAAACAGCATTGCTCTGCAAGAAAGCAATATTTTCATGAGTAAGTGTTCACATTTTTGCAGGCCAGCAAATAGAGGAAAATATTGATTTCAACTATTTGCTAGTTTCTAGAGAAATACTGGTGATTGGAAATAAAATATTTTGTTGCTAGATTTGTAACGTGGTTTAATGGTAAGAGAAGGTTATTAAAAACAAAAGTGTGGTATCTTTACCATCTTCATAATGAATTGAATTGAAAACCTTTGTTGTATTCCTGACTGTATGTCATAGCTAAGCTTGGAAAGCTCAATCAGAATAGAAAACTATTCTTTGTAGACAACACAAGAGGTGCTGTTTTCTATTTGGAATCTAATTAGAAATCTTTCCAAAACATTGACATGTTACTTTGATGTAATGTTACCTGGATTTTACAACTGGGTATTTGAGGATTGCAGAGTTTCTGTTCATTCACAATAGGGTGCCCATGACTGTGTCCACGTGGCTTCTGAAGATCTTCAAGGAGGAGGCTTTTCATCCTCTATGTGCAGCCTTCTCAAATGAGCTGTAATCATTCATTTTAGTGTTTGTTGCAGTCATAATACAAAGTTCTGTCTAGATGTTGAACATTAAAGCTTCCATACCTGGAACTGATGTGAGGCCTAACAACAAGAGCATATATTTGAAATTCATTTTGATAATGTGCCAGTAAGAATATTTTATTTTCTGAGAAGTTGAAATAAGCAACTGTCAGTTTTTAATACTATTATTTAGATGTTGTTTGTTTCAGTTTAGTCTTTTGGCCTAAATGGGGTAACATTTATTACCCCATTTGTATGGTTACTCAGAATTTTTTTTCAGTCATGATGTAATGATCTTACACTTCTTACTTTGCTTTGAAGAATTGAATAAATTTTATTAAAGTTTATAATATGATAACGATATAGCCAATTAATCAAGCAATTATTCAATTATGCAGCTTTCAGTATCTCTGAAATTCTGGGGCTAAAAGCTCTAGCGGTTGTCTTGATCATGGATTACGTATTTGAGCAAAATGTGATAACCAGTGAATATCTGCAGAAAAGGATACCATTGTGCTCTTCTTAATGAGCTAACAATTTAATACAAAAAAATCAGCAGCCCTATTGTTTAGAATAAAAGGCTACATGTAAATGAAGCCAATGCTGAAACTGTATTTAAGCAATGCTGACAGTTTTTCTATTGTATCCATTAATTAATTTCCCAGCATCAAGGTTCTCTGGGAATGAATGGCAAAAATAATCAGAATTATACATGAGGTAAATAGTTTAGAAATTGAAAAGGTGACATCAGGAATTAGTTTAGTAAATATTAGTCACGCTGTTCATTTGTGCACACTTACCTTTTAAAAGCAGGCTATGGAGGTGATATGATCTGGTGTTGCTTAACGTGATCTTCAGAAGTTCTTGTCACAGGTGAAAAAGTTGTTGTAAATGGTGCCTGTATCTCTGTGCTTTCAACTCAGTAGTCTGTCTAAAGCAGAAAGTATGAAAATATTTTGCTTTAAAACAAAGTTTTTCAGCGTTAAATCAGTTGCATCATGTTTTTACTAATGACCTGAATTTAGTGTGTGCTTTGTTAAGGTAAAGCATATCTTTAAGGAGAATTCTGTGAATAAATCAGCGCAATGCAGCTTTTATTTTTTTCCACCACATTTTCCAACTAGTTGGCATCAAATCACAACTTGAGAAAAAAATTAAATATTTCAAATTAAATTAACGATTACAGATGTAATGAATGTAGTCTTAATTAATAGAAAACTTCAAAACAAATTTCTTTCCAGCTGGACTATTATGCCTGAATAATTGAAGCCCAACCTTAAGCCTAGCTTAAAATAAAAGAAGACTTAAGGTTCTGATATCCCAAACATGCATGTTATTGAAAACATTTTGTCTGGGAATTTTGATTCAAATCTGTCTTATAATCCACTAAAAAAAATACAAAAAAACTTGCTTTAGAAAAGATTTTCTTAAATTCATTGTGCTGGGGGGCTGCTATTCTGTTTTCCTTTTATCCTTGTCTTACTGTACCTCAGCCATGTAGCGGCTCAGTCCCTACTTCCATAACTTCTCTCATCCAAGAAAGATTTTAAGTTACAGTATGGGGCATCTGGGTAAACTAAGGATGCAAACTGAATTTCCTTGAAATAGCCAGAGGGTTTTTCAGGCATGTGTACATTTTTGAAAGGACTGCAGCTACTGTCATGTGCTCGCATCCTCTTCTAGTGTCATGGTTCTATGAAAATATAGCTGTAAGTAATCAACCACTTTCTAAAACCTAAACTGGGTGAATTATCTGCTTTTGTTGATGAGGCTTGTAATGTTGTGTGGTTGTCATTTGTTAATGAACTGGCACCTTCCTAGAATAGATCTATTAGTTATTGCTGCTGAAGTTTTCGATCTTAAATAGTTGCACAGAAGAAAAACTTGAAGAAAACAATTTGCTTTATCTTAGTGGAGGAAACAAAATTATGTATATTAGCTAGGATTTTTACGTATCATCCCTCAGCATTATATTGTTGCTACTTAAAATTGTAAGGACTGATTATCCTGGTAGAATTTCCTGCTCATGTTGCTGTGTCTCTGTTCTTGCTATGCTCTGTCTACCCACACCTAGTATGGTTGCCTTCTGCTTTGTAGAAATTCAAAGCAGCAGATATAATAATGTTTCTTCCAGTAAGTACAAAGCACAACTAACGGTCATTCTTCACTGCATCTGACAAAGGGCTCACTGACATGACAAATTACATAAAAGAAATCAACATGCTTTCTGGTAGTTTAATTGTGTATATTTCTTATGTCTGTGTGTAGGAAGGTTCTTTTCAAAGTAGCGTTGGAAATACATGTTTCAGATTATAATTGTTCTCCTTGTGTGGAGTTCAGCGTTATCTTTGTAACAAAGGCATTCTTCAAGGAAAATGCCTTGTTTGCCCATCTTTTATTGAATACCCATAAGAAGAAAAGTAACTGTAAAAGAAAGACACATTTTGGTACTGGTTGTGGAGGTTCCTCATTGACTGAGATTCCACTTGACATCCTGCCATTCATGATGAAATCTTTAAATCAATCACATTGAGCCACATGAGAAAAAGTGTTTGGTGTATTTTTCCTCCCACACTTTATTTTTTGGAAAAGCTAGGACAAGAAGTCAAATACACACCTGAGGTTGGTTATTTTTAATTCTGTTTGAACTGAATATGTTAGCCAGTGGAGAGAATTAACTTTGTTCTCGAAATACAAGCTATCATGGAAAGCTATATGAAAGATGCTTCTTAAAATAGTAGTTCAATCAAATCAAGGAAATAGTGTTCAATAGCATCCTTTTCATTTTATGTTGCTTTTCTTACCATGAATTTTGCACGTGGTATACAGCATTCTTTTGAGGCAAAGTATTGATCAAAAAATAGTTCAGTGGTGATCCGTATTCCTTGTGGCTGAGATTTAACAGCGGAAATTTGTAGCATAAATTTTCTTCTGGGAGCTGTTGCCAAGTTGTTGTTAACCAGATTGGAGAGGCCAGCTACTAATTTTTATGAAAACTGGCCTATCATTCAGTTTTCAGCATAAATCTGCCAAAGGTAATATCACATTGTAAGATACATTTTTGAACATTCCTAGCAGATATAGGAAATGGGAGCACAGTTCTTGCAGAGGACTTTTTAAAAGCAGTCGTTCTATAAGGGCCTTAGTAGAAAGAGTAAAGGTTAAGGTAATAACTTTTGGACCATATTTTTGCTGTACAGGCTACTTCTGATTTGCTGTTAGGACCTGAAAATGCTGGTTTCCATTACATTTTCAAGTGTTATTTAGATCAGATTGGTTTTAATGAAAATATAAAATGACTGCATGAATTTTCAGATAAATTGATGGCTGTTTGAATTAGAAGCAGCTGTTTTTAGGTCCTACCATTAAGTAAAGTTGTGTTTTGTTTTGCATTTAAAACTGAAATGATTCAACTTTTTGCTACATTTATTGTTGGATTAGATTTGTTGGATTAGATTCAGTTTAGACAAGCACTGTTGGTCGCTTGTTGCTTTTGGGACAATCTCGTTGGGGGTAGTCAGAGTGAAACAAAGGCAATAATAGAAGACACTCCATAATGTGCTAACTGAATGCTAATAGATCTTTTTAATAGTTATTTTTATAACTCTCCTGTGCAATAAAAGGGATTGCCCCTGTATGGATACTATCTGAAAGCTGGGAAACAGATGGTATGAGTCAACAGGCAGGTTTCACATTTAAGGAAAATTGCACGTAAGCTACGGTTTTTGACGAGGCTTTAGCAGTTTCTATTTAAGCGATGGAGAAAGGAATGAAACCACAGAGTTTGCTGACAGCACTGAGTTAATCAGAGTAATAAGAGTTGACAGCAAGGAGTTGCGGGACTTCGTGTTCTTAAAGCCAGGCAGTAAATAGTAGGTGAAATTCCATGTGGACAAATATAAAGTGATATTGTGCGTGTGTCTGGAAAAATCCTTTATCTGTACAACTGAAGGCTCCCAGATAGTTTTCTATGCTCCAACACAAGAGGAAAACAACAGCTTGGAAGCAGATAAGAAAGAATAAAAATAAAAGCTAGAAATTATCAGGAAAGGAGAACATTATTCAGCTGCATGTTTATGTTCTGTCTGCTTCTTACTTGCTGTGTACAGTTTGGTCCCTGTTTCAGAAACAGAAAATTGCAAGAAGGTTTGCTTAAGAGTACCTGACTAAAGGTAGTAAAACCTGTACATGAGAATTGTGGGATGGAAGAAAAAAACACTCTAATGTGCAGAAAAGGCAGGGAAGATGCTGGAGTTACAAAGGGAGAGATTAGCGAAATGAAGATAGTGAATAGGAAGGAGTTGTTCATATTCTAATTGTGATAACTGAACAGCTTTGAATAGAATTAGCAGGTGTCTGTTTAAACACAGACACTGTATAGCACATATTTGGAATTCTTTGCTGCAAAACAAAGCTCAAAGTTGCAAAAATCTTTGGACAAATAAGTTATGATAAATGTAGATGGATCTCTTAACAGTGTTCTAGTGCTGTATTGCTTCTTGGACTGGAGTTCTGAGTCTCAGGTTTGGGTTAGATTGATTCTGTACCTAGGAAGCTGGAGCTGCCAAGTGATGGATCCCACCTTCTATGATAATCCAACTTTTTCTGTTTTTCTCACTTAAATTTAAGGGACATACTGGGTATTCGGGGTAAAATGACTTTAGCCTCTTACATCTGAACTGTCTGCTCTTCCTTAAGTAGTAAGAACTATGAGATACAATGTTATATTTATTCATTTGTAATCATAAAATGCTTTGAAGTTCTTAATTCTGAACCATTATGTGAGTGTTAAGTGTGGTATTTTATTACCTAACACAGACACAGTTTGTAGCTTTAATCATTCCAAGTACTTCAGAAATAATCATGTATTATGTTTACTGTCAGCAAATGCACCTACCCTCCCTAAACACTGAACATCCAGCGTATGGGAGGCAGGTTAGACTAATCATTGACTAGACAATAATCAGTCCTGTCATGCAGCAAAATTTGCATTGTGACAGAGATTGTCTAAATGAGGAAGTTAGGGGAGTGCAGTATAAAGAATGCCTTTCATTTCAGCTGCAGAGGAGATCCAGCATTTGCAGAGCAATGAGATATTTGTGATGTTAACAACCAAAATGATTTTTATTGATAATGACAGATGGTGCTTAGATAATGTGCCCTGAATCGTCTGCAATATGTTCAAAATAAGTCTTCTGGAAGGTTGTACATCTGTCTTGAGATCTTTTACTAAAATATTTAAATCAAGGTCATTGTTTACATTTGATTTTAAATAGCTTTTAGCTTGTATTCTGTATTTCTGTACATTTAGAGATCAAACTGTTCATAACTTCAAAAGCTGCAAATAGAGAAGTATAATAGGTAGCAGGTGTTAGAAAAGGCAATTATGCATTAGCTGTTTTACTCAATTTCCAAAACTGTCTAAAACTATCCATTGGAAATACTTTGTAGCCTAGGCTTATCTCTGAAGCATGATGAGTTTTTAAACCTATAGGGACATATGCATTTTTTCTCTAATAAATTGCATGTTTAAACCTATTTGCTTTCATTTAAAAGAGCTGAAGAAAATTGTATTGGGGGAAAAAAAGGCTGAAGAGAAAAATTTCGTCTAAAATATTTTTCTGCAGATATTTTTCTGCAGTTTTTCAAAAACATTATTACACTTTTGAGCATTTTTGTTGTTAATTTTTAAGTCACTTATCTTGACTTTGTGGTTATGGAAGAATTCTTGTTTTGTGATAACAGACTAAATTCTTGGGCCTAAAATCAGAATCTTAGGTTATTATGAGAAAAAAAAATAATGCTATGATGATTTAATTTGACCTCTAGCAATTGTTATGTGAGTTAGTGTAACAGCAAAATTAACAATTTCCATAACAGCTCCTGTAAACTAACTTTGAAAGTAGCATTTTAATTTCCATTTAGGTTTCTTTAATCCTCTTTCCTTCTTCCCTACACATTTCAAGAACTCATATAAGAAGAGTGTGGAGAAGAATGCTTAAGTAATGTATATGCTAATACCGGTGCAAATTCCTTTCTTTTCCCTCTTTCTTGCTCATATCATGCCATCATCAAAGAAATGCGAATCTTTATTTCCTTCTGCTATGATAGCAAATAACCTAAAACATAAACTATACTCGTTAATAATTATTAGCTTAAATGAAATTTTCCTGTCTGCAGACTGCTCAGTCTCCTGCTTCATCTTCAAAAATGGTCTTCCTCTGTTCTATATTTCCACTGTTTCTGTACTTCCCTGTATCTTTTCAGGAGTCTCAATCCACCTCTATTGGCCTCCATTCTTTAGCTCTCATTTTCCTCCTTCCCCTTTGGTTGCAAATGATAAGGCTGGTCCATTCTCTTGAGATGATAGTTCTTCGAAGGAGATCTAAAAGCAGGACATCCTTCACCAAGCAGTGCCACCTTTTTCTCTCTTCTTTGTTCCTGCTCTCGTTCCTGATGTGCCTGAATGTCTTTACCAACAATAGAATACCCTTAGAGCAGAAAGTGCTGTTCATGTGTGGATGTGATGACGTTTTCTTGCACAGGCTGTTAAGACTTGGTCTTAAGAGCTCTCTCTTTTCACTGGACTCCAGTACCCTGCTTGCTTTCCAAATTAGGGAAAGATTGTCACTTCTGAGACAATTCCGTGTATTCCAGAGAAACCCAGGAGCTTCTCATGTGCGGATAAATGCTATTACTTTAAAGGACTTTTTCAAAATTCATGTTACAAGTGGGAAATTGCTTGTAATATAGTGCTGAGAAAATGTAGAACATAGTTATTGTTTCTAGACTTGATTTTAAACGTTTTAAAATACTTTTTCATCCTTTCAAAGAAAATTTTGTAAAAAAATTGTTGTTTATGCTTTGGTTATAAAAGATTGTTGTTAAAGACTGAATTTAAAAAAATATGCAGCATGTTCTCTGAATTTACAGAATAAAGTAGGAAGAGGGTTGTTTTCTTTGAATTGGCTTTCTGCGTTTTTAGAGTTGTCTTTAATAATTTAAATATTGCCACAGTAGTATCTGATATGATAAGTGATAGCACCTCTTCTCTTGCAAGTACGTTATTTTGAGATACATTACACTTTTACATATAGTAGATCTCCATCCCAATGGAAATGTTGGCACTAAAGTAAAAGATGTGGATTTTTCAGGAGGATCGTTGTAAGTACATGATTCTGTAAAATGATAGCTTCAATATTGTAAATTGGACATCTCTTTGATAAAGACAAACTCTGGAGAGTTCTAGTCAAAATTACCATATGCTTTGTCTGCACTGGGATTTTACATTGTGCTAACTTACTGTGTTATTCAAGTATAATTTTCCTAGAATAGGAGAAGTTATCAAAGGATATTATAATCAAAATCTTCCTTTTCTGGTTCCAACAATTACTGACTGCAGTTTAACATTTAAAACTTCC
The DNA here is from genome assembly GCF_026119805.1 of Tympanuchus pallidicinctus. Lineage (NCBI taxonomy): Eukaryota > Metazoa > Chordata > Aves > Galliformes > Phasianidae > Tympanuchus > Tympanuchus pallidicinctus. Next base: position 1,894,512 of record NW_026294710.1, on the reverse strand, counting down.
CTAAAAATAATTGGCGTTATCTCTTTTCATGACTTAACAATTTGGTCAGCATGATCCATAGTTTCAGTAGCTGCTCACATGGTGTTTGTACCAACCCCTGCAGTGCACTAGAGTGACGGCACTTCTGTCAGCCAAGGGTAGACAAGGAGAAGAAGAAGAAGGGTGTTTTTCCTTCTCCTCCAGTGGCTGCAGTAAGGTTACTTTATCACACTGTTACAAATGCTACGTAGAATATTTTAAATACGGTATGTTTCTCAGTTTAATAGAAATTAAATATATATATTGTTACATCAAGTTTTATATAATAGGTTGTTTCTTCTAATTCAAGTTGTTGACTTCTATTTCAATCAAATATAGACCAAAATTTAGTTTTAATAACTATAAGCCATAGTTTTAAAGTGCTTTTGTAGTTCACTATAGTAGAATTTATAATAAAAAGCGATCAATTTCAAATGGAGCTCCAGTAATCTTAGCAATGGAGATGAAGGATACGTTCATGACGCAGCGTAGATAATAAAGTACTGGATAACATCAGAAATGGGAGAATAGCACCTATAAAGAATGACTTTAAGTATGGGAAGTAAATTCATACTTCACCTTAGTTCTGGTTACAGTTATGAATAAGTTTGTCACAGGTAAAATGCAAACGTATTTGTGATAGCAATACAAAGCAATGTAAGTGATACGTGTACCTAGTAGTGAATGTCATAAAAAGCAGTTGGAGGGTATCTTAATTAGAAGTATGCATTGTAATGATGTTTTTTCTTTATTTTATTTCTTCTAGTCTGAACCAGAGGGTTTTTCTCACTTCCACTTGTATGTCTGTGCTGCCTTCCTTGTCAGATGGAGGAAGGAGATTCTGGAGGAGAAGGACTTTCAGGTAAGTAAAGAATTGAGTAATATAAAAATCTGTGAATATTTTTCAATCACAGGGAGGAATTTATTTAAATTTAGATTCCAGGCATTATGTGGGGATGAATTGATAACAAAACAGAAACACTTGCAACAGGAATGAAGATGTATAACTGTTTGTTATGGTTCCTCCAAAACTGTTAGACCTGAAGTAACTACAAGCAGTAGCAAATGTGTGGTCAGAAAAAAAAGGAAAAAAAAAAAAAAAAAAAAAAAGTACTGTATAATATTGAGGCAGATGTTAAGAAAATGATTTCTGGAGATAAGTAAATCTTAGGAATCTCATAAAAAAAAATCTGAAAAGGTAATGGGATTTTTTTAAAGAGCTTAAATACGTTACTGGAGTTACTTATTTATGAATTCCCATCTCTATAATATAGCAGCAAACTCTAACAAGATTATTTTTCTTCTTTCAAAAAAGCAAGGCAAGCAACCTTCAAAAATAATAAGCCTATATTTCAGGGCCAAATAAAAGGGTTGTAAAAGTGATTGTTTTGGGTCTTACATTTCAAAACCTTCTATTTGTTTAGCATAGAGCATATCTGTTAGTTGTTTGGAATGGGATTTCAATAGTGTAAATAGGCAAATAATTTCCATACCCACGTAGAAGTTCAGTTACATTTGTGAACTGGTGACAGTTCCATTTCAAAGCAATATTTTATATTTAATTTTTCTCTCTGATGCACATGCAGTTCCTAAAAGGCATTAAAGGCCTGTTTTCAGGCTGGCTGTAAACAAACCACACTGCAAAGCTGACACCATTTCCTGCCCCAGGGAAATGGCCTGTTACCAGCTTGTTTTCCCTTCAGCTGACTGAACTCTGTTGCCCTGTACAAATGAGCCATTGTATGAGTCTGTGTTTCATTGCCATCTATTTTATCGTCCTTTATAAAACAGTTTATTCAGTGCACTTTAACTGTTGTTGTCTATCTTTGCAATAAATAAACCCATATGGGCACGATGTAACCACTTTTATGCTACCTGATAGTACTGGTACTTTATCAAAAATAATTTCAGGGTTGGTAGTCACACCTCTCAAATATAATTGTTCACTGCTAATCCTATTAATTTAATTTCCACTGATATCCTGCATCAAAGTTTTTAACATTTTTGCCTCTCTATCAAATACATTGCAACCATGTTTACAGCACTAATGATCTCAAGGTGAAGTGCTGTGATGATTTTTTTTCTCCTTACATGTGCTCAGATTAGTTCATTAATGTAATACATAAAATATGCCTTTATGATTTAATTTCTTATAAGCTATGTAAGATACATAAATCAGTAACACGATAAATCAGGAACACATTTATCATACTGCTTTAGGTCACTTACCACATAGATAAGCAATTAGTAACTGAGGTTCTGTATGCTATTGCTAGTGTCATCACTGTAAGGCTTCACCATTATTGTACAACATCAGCTTTTAAAATGATTAAACTAAAATGTTATAAATTCTGCAAACGATGCTTCTCCCCCACAGGGGAAAAAAAAAGGCACTACTCTTCCACTTTGTTACCAATAGCTGTATTGTAGACCATTACTTATTCTATGACTGCTGTTCCAAAAGTAATGTCTCCTATTTTATTATGTTGATCCTTGACCTCAAGGGCAGATGTTGTTGGTAAGGCAGTAGGGGTTGAGCCTTCCCCCAGTATCCTGTTACATTTTGTTTCCATGGGAGAAATAGCAGCAGAGGGGGCCATCTGACAAAATGGCATCTGACATGGAAGTATGTATGAGGCAAAGGTGTGTCACTGAATTCCTCCATGCAGAAAAAATGACACCCACTGATATTCATTGATACTTACTGAAGACTCTTTGGAGATCAAACAGTGGATGCGAGCACAGTGAGATGGTGGATAGTGCTTTTCAAGAGTAGTGCCAGTGGATCATAGAATCACCAAGGTTGGAAAAGACCTCCAAGACCATCCAGTCCAATAGTCCACCTATTACCAATATTTCCCCATTAAACCAATATCCTGAACACCTCCAGGGATGATGACTCAACCATCTCTCTGGGCAGCCTGTGCCAGCACCTGATCACTTTTTCAGAGAAGAAGTTCTTCCCAACATCCAGTGTGAATTTCCTCAGATGCAGCTTGAGGCCATTCCTCTAGTTGTGTTGCTACTTACGTGGGAAAAGGGGCCGACCCACTGGAGAGTCACCTGCGCTGGTGCAGACTTTTATGAGCGCAGCATGCAGGCTGTTGTTCATCGCTGGTGAAAATGCATAGATAATGGTGTTGATCGTGTTGAGAAATAGTTTTGTAGCTGAGACTTCTTTACAGTGAGGTGACGGAGCACTGGAACAGGCTGCCCAGGGAGGTGGTGGAGTCTCCTTCTCTGGAAATGTTCAAGACCTGCCTGGATGCCTACCTGTGCGACCTGCTGTAGGGAACCTGCTTTGGCAGGGGGGTTGGACTCAATGATCTCTGGAGGTCCCTTCCAACCCCTACAATTCTGTGATTCTGTGATTCTTTGCTCTTAAGGTGCTTGCTTCTATTATCTTGATTCTGTATTTCTGCAACCTAATCAGTTAATAAAAGCGTGACATTTATTCTTCCTCATATAAAGCAATTAATTTTTACATATCAAATGTTCACCTGTTCACCTAACAGGCCCTTATCACATCTTTTTTGTGCATGGCTTTCGTTTTTATTTGATATTTATTTCTGTTGTTACTGTCGAGCAGTTGTGTCATGGCTAGGGTAATATTATGAATTGTTAAAACTTGAAAACTACTACTTGGTACTTGATTTACATCTGTAGAAGGAATCGCTGTAGTATTGTCTTCAAATTTGACTTATTGTTACTCATTTTCCTAAGTACAGCTGTAATTCCAGAATTTTCCTGAATTTGTGGGAGAAATATGAGTAGCTGATAATGTTAAGTGATAAAACATTCAAGCATGATTTTGAGCATATTTAGAATTAAAATATTAATGGAAAATATAGCTGTTGAATTTAATAGTGTCAGGGACAGAATATTTGAAAGATTTGTAAGGAAACAGGACGCTATGGACCAGATTTATCTGTCATGCTGAATATAAGTTAATAGTAATGTTGGACTGATACTGATTTAAATGTTGGATATTAGAGATTTAGTTCAAATTTTCAGTATAAGTAAGTTATAATTTTGTTGACACAGTTGAGCTATAAAAATATATTCAGTATGTTGCAGTAAGAAATCTGTCTTGCAGATGTTTTTTTTCATCATTCTAAGATACAGGCTTTTCTATCCAGCAGACATTTACTCCTATGCTGTCATTAACCCACATCTTTATTACTACGATGTCCTTTTCTTTGGCTTTGACAAATGCATTTTTGCTTCATTTATATTCATGCAGTCTGCGAAGAAGCTGTGAAGATCATTTTTCAGTCCGTCATTTTTTCTCACTGTTCACCTTCTGTAACTTCCTTTCCTATGTGGCACCAAGGAAAAACGGGTGGTTTCTATTTCAAGGCCATTAATGGACTAATATCAACACCTTAGCTGTCATCTCATATTCTGTACTGAGATTTTGAATGCCAGTTTATCAGCCGGCGATGACAGCCTCATCACGTGTTCCTGAGTTATTGAGAAAGTATCTGTGCTGTGTTCTTTGTTGACCATCTTATTTAAATGGAGCACGTAATGCAGATCTTGCTACTTCTCTCTGAGTCCTTGTATTTTTCTGTGATGCACGGAATAGATTTGGCAGATAGACTATGATGCTGTTAGTCACATTCACATTGATGGTTTTTTGTTGGTTCTTTTTACCTTTCTGTGAACTTGCTGTCTATTGAAACTTACTTAAGCAATGAAATCTTTGGATTAGTGACTGTCCTTTCTTCTGATTTATATAATCTTTAAAATAATGATTCTTTAATCTGAGTAAATGCTATGGAGTAGCTTCACTGACCTCACGAACAAAATGAATGTATACGCAGTAGTCTTTTCCAGTGAAATGCTGAAAAGTGCTCTTGACTTTTAAAAATGTTTCATTAAAGTGAAATATTACAAGTTAATGTTAGTTCAAATGATGAAAGATGAAACACCGTCTTTCTACCTCATATTATGAATAACATTTTAAGGAAATGTAGGTTATTATTGTTACTTAGGCAAAAGCAGGTGCCTTCCGAAGTTGTGATCAGGTTTATTCTTAAACTGAGTCTTCATTTTTGGCATATGTTTGTTTTAAGGTGGTTGCCAATTTCAGAGGCTGCTGAAGCGTTTCACAATGCCTGTGTTTGCATGAACATCATTTAGAGTGTGTTTAGGTTACTGATGCAGTGAGCACCCTCAGCCCCTTTAGTTGGTTCTGTTTTGCCTTTACTTCTCTGTTTAGCAAGCACTGAACTAGAATCAGCACAGCCCACTGCTACTTACCACTCTTCTGAAATCTCAGCTCACCTTTGAATGCGTTGACCCCTTCTTTCATTGGCTGCCCAGATAAACTGTGGGTGCCCCATCCCATAACATGATTAATACCAGATTGGATGAGGTTTTTGGCAACGTGGTCATGGGGAAGATATCCCTCCTTATGGCAGTGAGTTGGGATGAGGTGATCATTCAGGTTCCTTCTGTCCCTATTTCTGTATTTAAGTAGATGCTTTTATGTAAGCTAAAATTGCTTGAAAAAGTTAAAAAAAAAAATTCTACTTCTACCAAAATTCTACTTCTGTATACTTGTCAGAGACGTGTATTTACGTCAGGTACACAAGTTAAATAGTGTAACTTTGCACCTTAAAATGGGATTATAAGTTAGTTACAGAGGTGACGGAATAAAAAGATGCCGGTAAGACAAATTGCAGTCTTTGAACAATATCTGCCTAGTGTTAAGATGCTTTCCTTCACATGTTCTCTTATGTTAAATGACCGGGTAGTATTACTTCGTGGTCCTTTATGAAAGATAATTTGTGCAATTTTATACTGCTGCTTGCATGAGTTACTGATTTTAGCTTAAAAAATTTAATATGAAAATCCTTCCTGGTGATTATGTGCTATAGAAACATGTAAGATATCAGAAATATGATTTTATACCATATATTTATTCACAATTCCTGTGGTATGGTTTTCACAGGTTTTTTTTATGTTGCTCCTTTTTTTGATAAGGATTTTTAAACAGTTACTTTCTCTGCATTATCCTTTGTATAAGTGCAGGACTTCCTGCACTCTATGACATGAGCTATAACTAATAAAAAATACTTCCAATGTAGCTTCTTGTGTGTATGGTGCTAGAAATTCAGTTCCCATTTCTACTGCAGTAGAATGCGTCTCAATTAAAAAAAAAAAAAAGAAAAAAGATAATATTTCTTTTGAGCATCATAAAAAATGACCAATATATAATGGAAATTGAAGAAAAGATAGAAGGGAAGTGGAAAAGTGAAATTTGGTTGATAGCAAAGGTAGTTGATTGCAAATAGTCAGTGCTGCTGAAAACTTAATGTCTCCACAGTGACTATTCTGATTTTTATTTTTCAGTTAATCATGAGTTTATCAGCAGCTGGAGTGCACTTTGGACAACAGCAAATAAAGAACAGTATAACACACATTCTAGTAATGAAGCCCACAGATCCAACCTTTTGTTTGTGAGGAATAATAACTCTTTAGGTTTATACGTTCATCTGTATCTTGAGGAACCATTCATCAGCAGCTTTTCCTGTCTACTGTAAGTTCTTATATAAGTTAGGGCTTTTCCCTGTTTCTGATTCCCTGTATCAAAAAGCTCCTTAGCTATCTACCTAAGTCTACAGACTTTCTTTCAGAGGCTTTACAGTTTTGTCTTCACATCCTGGTTACAAGTTTTACTTAACAGCCACTTGTCAGAGGAAATCATTTTTATCATTTTTCACCATGATTAAAATGTGTATTTTTATATTTATTCCGTAAAAGTCCTTTTAGCATTTGTTCAGAAAAGTTCACAAATGTTAAGGGATACTTCTGTTCGGACAGGATCTCCGAAGGTGTTAAATTCAACAGGCTCAAAGCTGTGTCAGCTCTGAGTTTAGTCCATCTAGGACAGTGCTTTATTCAGCTGAGTCCTGAAAACCTTCAGGGACAGAAACTGCATGACCTAAATAGATTATAGGTTTTACATTATGTGTTATTCCTGAGAATTGCAAATATCTTAATGTTTCAGTCAAACTGAGTCAGACTGAGATGGACTGAAATACTAAGCTGAAATTCTTATGGCAAACTAAGATCTGATAGGAATTGACTTAGTCCTATTGCTTTTAGAGTAGTTTTTGGAACAGAGGAGTGTATACCCCTCTTCTCTATAAGCAGTATAATTAGATGTTTTTGTAGTCCTGGCTCCTGTGTCCTTGCTTAGCCCCCCCCTGCATGTATGGGAGAAAACAGGTTCTTTTCTGTGAATGTATCAAAAGCTGATGAGAGATAAAGCGTGTGAGCATGGAAATATTTCTGACCTACAGAGCCTGACTTCTAACATTGCTGTGATTTTATTCCCTGCTGTGAGCACTTTTGGAAGGCATTCACGTGTTGTAAGAAAAGGGAAGCTCTGTTTTAGACTTTGAACATTATAGCTATCAACATGAAGTAGAGTATTGGAAGTAGGCAGCTGGGAGTTGGCACTGTTACATCATTTATATTCACAACAGCCAGCTTGCAGTAAGAAATTACTGACATTATTTATTATTTTTGCATACAAAGAGCTTTAACTACAGAGAATGAGGAGCGTGGTAAAAATTGTATCACCATCTCATCTTGTATATAGACAAAACATCAGTTGGCTTTCGGTCCCACTCCAGCTATTACAGCTTCATTTCAACTGCTCTGCTCACAAGCCTGCTCAACTTAATTAAAAGTGTCTGCATCTTTTGGTTATCATGAGTATCTTGACTTAATCTTCACCCTTGAGTATACTGCAAATCAAATGCAGGAGACATTTTATTGTACAGTCTTAGAAATACAAGTTTGGTCCCATAGACATTATTACTGTAAAATTTTAGTGTTGATCTAAAATGGAAGGGATGGGCTACGCCATGCTTCTCTTAGCTTCCAGAAATTACAGGCACTTCACTGGTACCAGGAGGAGGACTTGTCCTCTGTCTAGAAAGCAGCTGGAAGTTTCTGACCAGTTTATAAGGTAGAACAAAAATGGTTTAAGATCCATGAAAAAAAAACAAACTCTTAGTGCTACCCTTTTTTATCTCTGAAGGTTGTGCATTTTCGTGACTCTTTTTCTTCTGATGAGGCTGTAGACTTATTTTTCCTATTTTACGTATTCTTTTTTCGTTCTTGAAATCTTGACTTTAAATCTGAAAAGCTGACAATAAAAATCTAAAAAAAAAAAAAAAAGAAAAAAGCACTTATGGTAGATATTTCATTCATCTAGCAATATGACTGCAGATGGATAGGATAGCTTGTGAATGGATTCTGTGTGTATGAGTATCTTTATACTTTAGCCCAGATCTTTTTCTTTCTTTTACTTGAGCTTTTAAGCCAAGAGTTCCTGGTCATCTGACTTTTTAGAAATAATCAGTAATTTATTTCCAGTGATAAAGACATGTTTTATGTTCTGTACCTGAATTTGATATTTGTACATCTATTTCTGTTGCCTTCTTTCCTTTCAGTTCCCTTCCCAGAAGTCATGGTTACTGTTTAATTTTTTTGCAATAGTTGCAAAGTTATAGTGCAATTATATTGAATTGCATGTAGTTAAGTATATATATATATATTTGTTACTGAAACTGAGAAGTTACTCTGTGCTGTGTATGAATCATGTCTAATCATGAGAGTCAGTGGAAACACAGCCTTACTTCTTCCAAAGGAATGGAGCAAAAATAGAAGAAGTCCTGGGGAATTAGGTTTAGCTGCCCGCTACAGCCACAGCTTGCCTTAGGAGATCTGTCTAGCTTTTACCAGGCCAACCTCTCATTCCAGAATGTTTTAAAAAAATTCATTTGTTGTAGTGAGGTTGGATTACCAAACAGAAAGTTTTGAAAATCGCTGTTGAAGGAGTTGAGTTCTACAGCTCTGCATACTGCATCGGTGTTCGCTGATTGTTTTTGTCATCCTTCATAAATACACTTTGAGTGCTGGAGCTTAGCAACTTTATTCTCATTTTTACCCTAAACTGTTTTAAGGGTCATTTCAAGACATATAGCTTTTACCAAGTCGTTTATTTCACAGGAGTTTGACATATCTGAAAGTCAAGGTACAGGGCTGTAATAACAAGTGCCTTCTTGCCTGGTGCATTAGTTGGGAGCATCTAAAAGGGAGTATGGTGCATCACTGTTTGAAGTTGTTTGTTTCTGGATATAAATGTATAAAAGGTAAGAATACAGACAATTGTTCCCCACCAGTAGCCAGCTTGCAAATATCTTGGAAGTACACATGAAAAGCAAGGGTCTTAGGAAAACTTATGCCGTTGATCAGCAATTTGGATACTGATTTTGACCCCACTATTTGGGACAGTGTTCCCAGAATGATTAACATTGATCGTAATAATGTGTGAAAGTTTGCCCAAACATAAAGGAAAGTAAATCAAGTGTGAGTGTATAATGCTTCTACCTTTTTTTATTACTAAGAATGATCTGAAGAAGAGAGAGTCATTTATAATCCTCAGTATTTGGTCTGTTTTTCCATCTTGTAAGTGTGTGCACCACTTGAAAAATTACATTTGAGCACTGTTTTTCTTCAGTTCAGTGTAAGTTTACTTTTGAATGGTTTGCTTCTATGGTAGTCAGGGAACATGTTGGGTGATGAATCAAATTAAAAAGCTTCAGCGCTGAAGTGCATTTTCATGCTTGGATTTTCATGTGCAACATACAGCAATTCATTAAATTCTGCCCTTACTTTCATGCAAAAAAAATATACTTGTCATAAGATTTAGTGTAGTTCATAGCTGAGGTTGTAATGCTGTGTATTGGTAGCTCTGAGCTGTACCTCTTCTGTTTTTCAGTGTTCTTCAAAAAAAAATAAAGCACCTATGTGACAAAGGTAGCATTCGGTTGTGTTTGCTAATTCAGATGTACTGCATTCACTAATATTTGTCTTCCATGTTTTTCAAATGCTAAAATTCTAAGTAATAAAAGAAAAGTGTTAACCAGGTTCATTATTTAGCACGTGTTATGTGCAGATATAGTAATGTTACAGAAATCTGTTAAACTGAAGATTGGTTAATGATGTAGTAAGGCTTAAGGTTTAATGAAAGAAAGCCAGTCCTATGAGCCAGGTATAAATTATAGCTTAAGCAAGCTTAAATTACATTTCTAGTCAGTGAAAGAGCACGAGTGAATCAGCTACTTGTGATGGCACCTACACTCTGTCAATACTTATTTCACTCTATTAATTTTAAAAGGTTATGGCACTGACCAACAGTGGAGTTTTAATTCCTTCTACAAGAGACATGGTCAGTTGAGGAGAGAAGAAAGCAAATCCAGTGCAGACCTCTGAATAAAGGGGAGAAAATAATTCCATGTGTCAAACTTGCTGTTGTGTGGAGAAAAACTATGGAGCTCGGTGTTTATGCAATTTGTATTGCTTGAAGGATGATGTCTTTAATTCTCAAAGTTTCAAAAAGAATGCTTTAGCACTCAGTCTTCAGGGGCAGAAGTTACTCAGCTGTGACAGTCCCAAGCCCTTTGTGTACAACAGAGTGAAAACTGATACATCATATTGGGAACATTATTTGGGTGAACATTATTTCTCCAAACAACAGAGAAAGGAGCTTGGGAAAAACTTTATTGTCTTAAGGCTTTTTAGAAATCTTCAGTCTGTAATAATCCATTCTGCTCAAGCTCAATGGAACATAGACTTCCTTCTCCAGCTCTCATTTATTATTTTGGGATTTAAAGATAATCTCAATATACCCATGATACTAAAGTGTCATGGCTTTGAATAGAATATATTTTTGCTGGAAAAAGGACCCATATGGTAGAAATAAAAAGATTTTCAAATGTACAAACAGTAAGATGCTTAATTTCTGTTTCTGGACATGTTAGTTTCTATTTCTTTTTACCATTATCTAAGTAAATCCTAGATATTTTATTTTGAGTGCATTTTTATTTTACTTGTATTTATTTTGTTAAGTCATATTATTCATTCTGTACAGTCTTGGCAATAAGTGACTAAATGTATTTTATTCAGTCTGAACTTTTTTATTAGAATTTGCTTTCTGTAGTGACTAAAAAGGAGAGCAGCCTAAAAGAAAAAAAAACATAAAATGTTGCCAGCATATTTCTCTGACTATTCTCTTCAGGATCAAAAGAGACTTCAGTGTTGAGAGTTATCTGAATATGGAACTTCAGAGTTCATTCTGGTAGTGGATTACCAATAAAATTCTTTCTCAAATTGTATGCCATAAAAATTCTAGGATCCTCACACTTCAGTCTTGTAAAGTTGACTACCTTAAATTACATATCTGCAAAGTTCAGCAGCTTACCAGAATCTTTATTTCATTATTCTCCCTGAAACTTGTATATTTTGAATGTGATTATATTGATCCCATTAACCTTGCAGTGTTACTGGTCAGGTTTTCCTATTTGCCCTAGGAATTCATTTTCAGGTTTTAATGGAAATTGCTTAATGAATTTGTGCTAGATTAAATGCTTTTTTTCTCTCTTGTCTTCATTAATGTTGTTACTTTAATTGCAGAAAAAAAGTTTTATATGGCTTATTCCTCACTTGATTGTTTTGTCTAAGGCTGTCCTTGCAGAATGAAATGACACAATAGTCCCAGCAACAAAAATGAATACAAATGCACCTTTTGGAATGAGTGAGACTGATCTGGACTGAGTGTAGTCTAATCAGTGTTGCTTCAAAGGAAGCTTATTTAGGACAGCGACTGTAGTTTTGGGGTCCATGTATTCTCATGAGTTCTTAAAGTATTCAGATGTAGGCCATTTAATGGTCCATAACAACAGTTGCCTGAAGTGAAGAGCTGTACTTAAACTGTTCTGTTATTGCTGGAGTAAACTACAAAGCAGAAACTCTGCAAGTATTACTTGCCAGACCTATGGCAAGCAAATGATGTTACTTGATCAATATTTAATAGTGAGAAACTTTCAGTGTTTATATTATTATTTTATAAGGGTAATAAGCATTTCAAGTAACTTCCTGTCCTGTAACTGTTTCAGATCAGAAAATAATTTTAGAGTACTGTTTCTAAAGTGAGCTATGTGTTTTATTGCTGGTGTTTTTTATTTAAAGAAAACAACAAAACAAAACACAGCTGTAAACATGCTGCTACAACTGATGGTTCCCGTATATATTCATTTTTCTCCAAATTGTCAGGATATCACATAAGGTGATGCCAGCCAGAGAGACCTAGACAGGTTATTATTCTTTCCAATAAGAGTGGTGAGTCACTAGAACAGGTTACCCAGAGATGTGGTGGAAGCCCCATTGCTGGAGGCACTCAAGGTCAGACTGGATGGGGCTTTGAGCATCTGACTGAGTTATAGGTGACCCTGTGCATTGCAGGGGCGTTGGAGTAGATGACCCTTCCAACTCAAATTATTCTATGATTCTGTTAAGGATGAACCACTTTAGCAAATCTGCAGTGTTCAAAAAAACACATTTTTTATGCTGCTAGTGTGCAAACAACACAGTGAATCCAAATTTAAGAAAAGGTAATACTGTACTAGCACTCATAAATCAAAGTCTTAATCAAAATCAAGTTGGTAGGAAACTATTATTTATTTCCAATTCTTTAAAGTCGTTTCACATGAAGAGGAGAAAGACTGTCCAGGAAGAGAAAATTCTTGACAATTTCTAACAAGTGTAGTCATTTAGTCAATATTCTTATTTGAATAACTTCTGATGAGATTTTAAAATTGTTTTCGGCACGGTTTTATAATTGCAATTAACTGAGATAGTTCTGGTTGCATCTAAAAATCACACTGTATATGTACAAATTGAAATAGAATTCTATTTCACTTATTCTAGGAAAAAAAGAATGAGTTGAAAAGTATATGCATAAAATACAATGGATATGAAGAATATGATTTGTCTAATAATGCTTTGGGAAAAGTGCAAGAGTAAGGCTTCATTTTTTGTTCCATGAAGTAGTTCCTTAATAGTCCCCTGAGTATTTGGATAGCTTTAAGTGAAAGAGAATAATAATTCAGTTTTGACTTCAGTTGAGTTATTTGACAAATTCCACTCAACATTTTTAGTAAATGCTACTGTCTGAGAGTTAAATTGTACACAGAGTGAAAAAATGCAGTCTTCTGAATATTCTGAGTAGGACCTCGGGGATCCAAAGGTATTCTGCTGTTACAGAAATACAATCATACTTCTTTTCAAAGCGTATTCACTTGGGTATATTAAAAATCCATACAAATACGTGAAATAAATAGGCTTCAAAACAAAAAATGTTTTGCAAATATGCAAAATAATTTAAGTATAATTTGCACAGCACTTTACAGAGATGACGAGGTTTTACTCCTTGCATTTTATTGTTGAGACCAATGCATGTTGCCCTTGACCGATCAGAAGTGGGTACTGAAACCAGATTAACTGACTCAGAGACTTAATGAGGGCTCAGGATAATTGAAGGGCTCAGGATGTCGAAGTAGTCAAAAATAGATCAATTTTTTAGAAACATAGAATGAGATTGCAATGACAAATATTATTATTGGCAGAACTACAAACATATCAAGCTTTGCTTCATCGTTAGAGGGAAAAATAGGAAAAAAAAATTATCCAGAGTAGAAAAGGCTGTATTTGTTATCTATTTGGTAAAGACTTGTATTTTTAAATATATTCATCTATGTATCTTCCAACTATAATTAGCACATTGAAACAGCACCTAATGTGTAATTTTCCATGACGTTTGAATTATTGCCCACTTGACAGAACAGTACACTCCTTGGAACAGGAAGGTTTTCTTCATTCTTGCAAATTTCACTGAATGTTCTTATCAGTCCAGACTTATTTTTGCCACGGTACAATTGTGTTGTATCTTGAACAGTTTTCTTCATAATTGGTTCCTTCTCAGAGTAAACATTGAGTGTGTCTTAATTGCAGAATTATTTTGCTTTGCTTTCAGTAAAGTTATGTGTCATTAAGAAACTGAGCCTTAGGATAAATGTATCTTTATGATAGTGGACATTTAATATGGAAAACTAATACCAAAGTATCTTTGTGTCAACAAATTACACTGAAACTAATTTCAGCTCAAATGGATGTGATGAATGCCAACTGAATTGAGAAAGCTGACCAAGAGAAAATGACTAATGCTAGCAACATGAAATTGGAAGGTGTTTTTATTCTATAATGCCATTTCTTAAGACTTAAATGGGAATGAAATAGAGAATAAATATAAATTTAAGATAAGGAAAAATGAATTGGTCTAAAAATATGTTAATGGATATCATAAATGTGCACAGACTGGGAAAGTTCCCAGTTTATTTCACAGTATAGAAGAAAGCCAATAATCAAAATTATAGTACGTAACAAAACAGCTAACTAAGTCAATTTGATGATTTGATCAAAATTAGAAATTCAAATGTAAACTTTTTGTTAGAAGCTTTCTTAAGGTGATCGTTGCAGAATGTTCTTCAGTGGTTGGAATAAGGAGAACAAGGAAGTGAGATCTTAGCTTTTATTTCTTATTCATGATCTATTTTGTGGGCAAATTTCAAAGTTTTCATTTTCTTTTGAAAGGTGACCACATAATAACACACTTTTTACTTAAATACAGTCAATGACTATTTTCACAGAAGAGAAGGGGAAAGAGTCTGTCTCTTTAATTGATGAACTCAGTTGAATTCTGTGTCCTCTCGTTACCAACATCACTCATTCCCATATAAACCTACTTATGATAGCATGGGTTTCCAAAGAAATTCATTGGACCTTACGCAAAACACAATGTCTTTTCCATCTCTTAATTAACTTATATCTGTGAAATCTAAGATGCAAGTAAAACTTTAAAAAAATCTGTCTGTTGATATATATGTTTTCTTTCAGTGGATATGTTTTAATCTACAGTCAGTTTCTAATTCACTCATTTTGTGAATTTAAAATAATTTCTTGCTAGCGAGTCCATTGCACAGTCCTTTCACTAAAATGATGAAGTTTATTACAAACATAGGATTTATGTTAATGTCGTGATTTTCTCATGTATATCTACCTAAAGGAAGCATGTCTCAGGCTGTTTTGTTTAAAAGCTGTAGCCCTCTGGCATAGCTTTCTGCTTGTACTAAATTTCACACTAATTTTTTTATAGCTGGATAATTTTTTTTTTTTTTTTTTACCCTGGATGCGAAGAGGGGTCAGGGTAGAAGTGTGCTGTAACTGTCACAAACATGGCAAGAGCAGCTGTAGTTAGATGGCTGGCTGCTAAAAAAGCAGCTGTAGCTGTGTCTAACTGCAGGTGGTGATGACTGCGGGTGATGCTCTGGTGAACTTTAATGTATCTTCAATCTCAGCTCATTCATTCTGAATTAAAAGCATAATCATACAGAGTTAAAGATTTTGATGCTTTGCTAGGAATCAGATGTGAGAATTTTAAAATATTTTATGCTTTTAACCTTATTTTTTAATTAAGATTTTCAAGTTCCTTGTATCATCTGTATCCTAAGTGTTTTGGCTGGATCTTTGAAGACACGGGGATGGCATGGTTTGATTAATAGAAATGTTTTATTTGGAAATGTTCTGATCCACCCATTTGACATAAGATCGGATATTAAAATCTGCAGCCTTCAAAGTTCTGCCTTTGTAGATAAAATCTCCATTTACCCTTTTCTATGATTTTTGGTTTCCCTTAGTAAATGAGAAAGGTTCTCGTCAGTGGTCCAGAAGGTGAAATTATAAAAGGGAGTGATTAATTTCTTTTCCTGCTGTCTGGGTTCCTAACAATCTTTTTCAAATCATTTGATTAGAATTGCCGAATAGAGTTGAGTGAAAGATGAAGCACTAAAAAAATCCAAACCATAGACTTCCTGAAGATACAGAGAATGCAGCTAAAGAGAGAAGTGATTTGTATCTAGAAAGAAACAAGAACTCTGTTACAGTCTTAACTTCAGTGCTATTCTCATGTGATTAACAGCTAAATATTTCAATTGGCAAAACATGCCTGTGTGTTTGTATAATCATTGAAGTAAAGTTGTATGTGACTGTATCTTAATCTTCTATTGCTTCTTTAGTACTAAAATTAGTTTAACCAGAAGAATAGACTTTACGTATCCTAATGTAGGCAAGCAAGTATTGTTTGTTCTTGACATGTAGTTCATCATCTGCTCTGGCTCTCTGACCATAATGAAGTCTCCTATCATAAAGTAGTGTGAGAACAGCATAAATATAATGTAGTAACAGAATGATTTAACAGCATGAATCAGCAGTGGACCGTTGTGGCTTTCCAAATCTGTACGGCAACTTTACTGTCTCAACAGGATGTTAGAAAGTAAATGAGGTAGCATTAGGGTTGGAGTGATTCCAGTCATCATAAGTAGGCTGAATTCATGCCTCGCTGGTGCTGCAAGGATGCTGTCTCCTCCTGTTTCAGTCTTGCTGAGCGTGTTATTGTCTCCCTTGTGGGAATATGATCACTTACCAGTAAGTGATACACTGGAGGTCGTGGGTATGAAACTGTAATGAAAGAATCTGACATTTTATTACCTTTATTTATGTTTCTTTTACTTCTCAAAAATAAATTTGCTCCAGTTAAAATATTGTACATATATTTTGTTTTAGTTGTTTGGATATTCTTACATATTTACTCTTGCTTCTGTCAGAATTGTGAATACTCAATTACTTTCTGTTGATGTATCTATTGTAGTTTATCAGAACACTTCTTAGTGTTGAATTTGTTCTCTTAATGGACGAGCACTGTTTTATCCTGGAGAATGCAATCTGAAGGCTTTTCCTGCTTTTCAGAAACACTGTAACTAGGGAAACTCCAAACTATCAGAGGGCAGTGCTGTAAAGAGACTGTGGTTTCCTCATGACCCCAGTGTGACCAGCTAACAATAGTGAAAAAGATATTTGTATTATCTGCAAAAGCAGCTTTATCTTTATTTCCTTTTATCGATTGTAATGGCAAGTGTGTAATATGAGGGTTCTTCCTGTCTTTGACCTGTTTTATTCTTCTGTCTTAGAAGAATGTTAGACAAAAATAATGTCACTATCCTCATGAAGATGATAAAGACATAGTTACAGCTATTAAATATTGTCTATGAGTATTTTCTAATTATTATTATTTATCTAGTTACTTATCCAATTTTCTTACTATCAGTTAAGAAGAGATATGAAACTTTTTTTTCACCATCATTCCTATCCCAAAGTTTCGTTTCTATTTTTCATTTTGAAAAGTGTGTCTACATTAGATAACAGTCAAAGCTATGAAACTTCGTTTTACTCTTTCATGATATTTTGATGAAAATATGGAAGATGATCTTTTCTTACCAGATTCTATACTTTTTTAACTTTTAAATAGCATTTAACAGCAAAGATTACTTACTAACTGGAGGACTAAAAAATATTTTTTAGTTAATTGTATTCAAGGGCAGGTTTACCTAGTGATCTTCCATGGGAGTCAGTAATTGGCAGAATGCTATTCATCATTCCCACTGATGTTTGAAAGTGTCTATAAAAAAGCTGACAATAAAAATCTGTGGATGACATTCTGACCAAGTGAGAAGGACAGTGCAATTACATAAACCAATCTCAAATCACAAGTCCAGTCTACCTCTAAATTCAAGCTGCCTTTTGGTACAGTCAAATGAAAATTTGTTTGCAAATATAGGATAAGTAGAATATGTCATGTCTCTGGAGTGAGAGACAACATGGCATGGCTTCTGAAAAGATACAATGCTGACGAGTATCATTAGATGAGCTCCCAGAATAATGCTGTGGCACATGGGAGTAACATTATTCTTAAATTAATGAACATAAAAGTTTGTTTTGTATTTGTAAATGATAATATTGAATCCAGTTCTTATGTCTGAACTAAAAGGCTTAGAGCTCAGGATGACTGAAGGGCTTGAAATATTTAATTAGGCAAAAAGCATATCAATAGCTTACTTGATAAATATATGAGAGATTTTTATAGAAAAGCAATCCTAACACACAAAGAAAACAAGTCATGAATTTCTGTATCTCTTAGGGACTTCTAATCAATGTTTTTTTCCTGAAAGAAAACAGGTTTAGGTTTAGTTCCTTTTACCTACACAAGAGGTCAGACCAAGATAAGTTATGATCTTTTCTGGCTTTAATATCCACTCTCCTAATCAGCCCAAAATTTCTGTTTTGTACCTGACAAACAGTAATCCCACTGACATATACGATTGCTGTCTTACATGGATACAGACAGCATCTGAAATACTTTCCACTTTTGGAACAACTAGACAATGAATTGGCTTTAGAATACAATTTTGAAATGACAGTCATCATTTCTTATGCATTTTTCACTTCACAGAGTTACCTCTTGAACATTTTGATATCTATGAAGACTAATCGGCAGAGGAAAAGCACTGTTTTGATTAAAGAGACGACAGTTGCTGAGTAATCTCTGTGTTTAGTGTAAATGAACTCTAGAAGCAAGCGCATTTTGGTTTGCCAATATCTTCCTTATCTCAAAAGCCTATGTGAAATAACAGAAAATATATATGTTTTCCGTTTAAGGCTTTTTGGCTCTGTGGGTCCTGAAACCAAACCCCTTACAGATCTGACAGTCCATTTGCACAGTGCTAGGGTCACCTGGCAATACCTCTGATCTGCACATGTTTTCAAGAGCCCTGTTTGTTCTGACTGCTGCCTTTTAAGAAAGGCAGAATCTGATGCTGGGTGTGTATAATCTGGAGAGATTTCACATAAGCCTTGCTTTATGGCTCGTATTTAAAGAGATTCTGCTGCTGTCAAAGTTTTAAATCAAATCTTCCACACAATGAAAATCTGATTTTATTGGCCTGTAAGTTTCCAGAAGAAGCACTTTCTGATTAATGTAGGATATTTTTCTCTCATCAACCAACATTTTTATGTATTTTCAGTAAACACCACAAAGGGATCTCTGCATTTTCTCCATTTCAATATCAAAAGCATTTTTATGAACAAAGAAAAAGTGTTGTTCTTCCCGAGCAATTTAGGTGACCTGCTAAACTAAATGCACTGGCTGGGCTTCCATTTGGTTGGTAATTCACAGCTGTCACTGGAGACTTCTCTCTACAAAGAAAACTGTTTTCTTTCCATGTTTATTTCTTCAGCAAAAACTGCGGCATAACAATGTCAATTATTGGCCTTATCAGCGTGTAACCCTGGAGAAGACTAAAATCACAGGAGCCTGCACACTTGACTACCAAAGTCAATCAAAACTACTGATAAGAGAACAAAGAGAAACTAAAAGCTTTTAGAGTAGGAGCTGAATAACAGAATGAAGTGACATATGACTTTCTTTGAGACGAGCAGATGGAGGAGGATTAACTGTATTTCTTTCAGTCCTCTGTTTTCTCCTATGGTTTCCTAAATGCTCTTGCATGTAGATTTTGCCCTCTTACAACAAAATTGTCTAATTTCAACAGCAAGACAGTAAAAATAACAAGTATTTAAATGCCTATTGTTTTGTCATCTACTTGTAAACAAATGGGATTTAAAATTCTTCCAGAAATGTCATTATAGCACATCTGCTACTTTTTTTCTTAATCTCATAGTTAGCTGCCATGAAGAGGAAGATCTCAACTCATTTGCTCTGTACAGTAAATGATTTTGCACTAGACATCCTTTTGCAAAGAAGGATGTAATATCACTAATCTAGTTAACGCGAAGCAAAATGCACTTGGTCTGATGTTGAACATACTTAAATGAGCAATACTTCTTTCACAAAACCAGCTAATGCTAAGCAGAACACACTGGATCTGATGGTAAGCAGAACATCCTTTATCTACTCAAGAAGCCCAGTATATCATTGTTATCTAAGTCAGCGTGAGGGCCCTCTCCAGTATATCACTGTGAAACTGCCAACCTGGAAAAAACAAGAGGAGGGCAATTGGCGGTCATGAAGAGGAAGACTGCTGCTGCCATCTCTGAGGGCCTTTGAGACCCCCACTCAAAATCACTGAGCGTGTGCAAGGAGGTTGGACCCTTCGTTAATGATTTTGGGGGGAATATTGAATATGTATGTACTGACTGGGAAACCTTTTGTAAATGTAACACAAGTAATGCATATAAGCTGAAGGTCTTTTGTTCAAGGTGTGTGTTGTTAGTGCAGAGATATCGCCCTGTGCAACTGAGTAGTAAGTAAAGAATGCCGGCTCATTCACGTTGGAGTTAATAATTCCTGAATTTCGGATGACCGATGGAGTAAACTCAAGCTCTTTGTATTTTGTTGAGTAGTGTTTGCTAGCTGCTAGCTGAGTTACAGTGGTTGCCCTCTGTCCTTAGGCAGCTATCACCAAAGCTTTGTACTAATCTTTTTCATCACAGTTCCTATACACGTTTAATCTCACGTGCTGATCTGCATAGGATGACATCTTAAACAGGAACATAAAAAATCTTTAATAGCTGTTGTACTCTCCCACGTTCTTTATGATTGTCACCGCTGGCAAAAAAATGACAGAACATAGCATGTAGCTGCCTCTGAATTGCCAGCTTACAGGGAAAATTATTAAGGTAAACTGAAATTATTGCCAGTAACATACTTCTGAAAGTTACAGTTCATGTAGCTGATACTCTACTGTCTGAAAAAGGACACTTCTTCCAAACTGCATTATGGTTTCCTCTCCTGGAGATTATTGTGGTAAATACAGGAATTCCTGCTCTTATCTGTGTCTTGAGGAACCGATGGGAGATGTAGTAAAGCTGCCCTTTAAACCCTTGGATTATATCACTTAATGCACCACCAAAGTATTTTTCTCTTAGAAATATTTTTACTGCTTTGCTTAAACACTTAATGACCTTTTGGTCATATTGTCATATTCATTTATTTAAACAAAATGACACTGTATGCACAAGATATGCTTTTGTAAAATACGTAATTCTGTGAAAAGCCCAGCTCTCCAAAGGAAATCAATTTGAATATATTTTCCTTAATGTATGTATATTTATGTAGTTTTGAGTCTGCAGGTAATCAGAGAGATTTTTCAAGGTTTTTCTCTCAATCTGTAAGCCCATGCAACTCTTCTAAATATCATTTAGATTTTTAACAAACAATATGGGCTTGAGAACCTGAAGGAATCATACAGACTTCTTAAAATTCAGTTTATGTTATATTAGTACCTGTACTAGTTACTGTTACTACTACACTAAAATGGTTGTTATGAAAACTATTTTTCTCTTTTCCATATTTTTTCCATGTTTTTCAGATTTTCCATGTTTTTATGAGAGCTGCTCCAAAAGTAATGCCTCTTACTTTCTGTGTTTGCCCACAGTATCAGAGGTGATATATTTGTGGTATGGCAGTAGAGATTAAACCTTCTCACCAGTATCCCATTACATTTTTTTGCCATGCAACAGAGGACAGAGAGGCAGTCTGACAAAATGGTGCCTGGCATGGAAGTATGTATGAATCAAAGATGTGGCATTGAATTCCTCCTTGTGGAAAAAAAATGGCATTCATGGCCACTTGCTTTACATTTATAGAGACCAAACAGTAGGTGTGAGCACAGTGAGGCTGTGGGTGGTGTGTTTCAGCAGTGGCAATAGGGATGGAAAACACAAACTGTGTTCCAGACGGCCACGCACAGGTGTCTTGTCACAAAATGAAGAGCATCTTGATCACCTCATCTGTGTGAATCATCAGATTATGGCAAGAAAACTGTCTACAGAGCTGAATATTGGTTTCAATGCATTGGAATCAGTGGTAGTGACGTTGGTATACCACAGTTTCTTCTGGGTGTGTCCCACCAATGCTCACACAGGAATGGAAAGAGCACTGCATGCAATTTTATCAGGACCTATTGAACCAGTGCAAGATTGGGGATGACAGTTTCCTGGACGGTTATGGCTGACAAGACGTGGTATCACCCTGTGAGCTGGAGTGAAAACAGCAGTCTGTGGGGTGACAGCATGTGAAATGAATCAATGAATAAGTTCAGAATATGGCCCTCAGTGGGTAAAGTGATGTGCACTGTCTTTTGGGAAAGCAAAGAGGTGATCCATCTGGATTTCCTTGAACCTGGACAAGCTGCCAACTCCTCTGACAATTACATCTTGACATTGACTAAATTGGTGGCCCAAACTTCTAGAGTCAGGACAGAGAAGAAAGCCTCTGTCTTGAAACACGGGAACACCAGGCTCCATAACATTTTTAAGACCATGGAGTTCACTGCCAGTTTTGACTGGACTGTCTGACCACATCCACCTAACGTCCAGATTTGGCACTTTCTACCTTCTATCTGTTCAGGCCAATGAAAGATGAGACTGCGTGGGCAACATTTTCCTAGCAGTGACTGTCAGCAAAACAGTGAAGCAGTGGGCCACGTCCTCTGGTGCAGATTTTAATGAGCGGGACAGGAAGGCTCTTGTTCATCACTGGTGAAAATGAACAGCTAGTGGTGGTGACTGTGTTGACAAATAGTGTTTTGTAGCTTGGAATTTACTCTGTTAAATAGAGCTATGGTGCTTTTTGTATCTTTTGTAGGTTCCGTAAAAATGAACGAGGCATTACTTTCGGAGCGATCTACATATTAAGATTCGTGTTCACATTAAAGAAAATTCAGAATTTTGACTTAGTAGATCTTCAGTTAAAGATCTGAAGCTGCTTCACAATTGCCAGACTGCCAAACCTTTCTGTCGGGTATTAATAACTGGATGAGAGGCCACTGCAATAAAAGCGCAGATTTTTGGAGAGTTTTAGGGCATAAACTTTCCTTGCGTTTATGAACTAGAATTATGAAAAAAAGGGACTCGTGGCGAAGCACTTTTAGGACTTTAATCTTGGAAATCTTAAAAGTCAGCAGTCAGAAAAGATTAATTCAGCCTGTTGTCACTGTACTGAAGAAACATTCCGTTCTTTTCTCATGTTTGTGTCTGGAGGCTGTTCCTTTGTAGATAAGCAAAAAATAAATTCTGCATTCAGCTGTTGATTTGCAACTTCTATTTTCCGTTAAAGCTGAAGCATTCATTATCTCATATTAAAATTTGATCTGAATTTCTGGTTGGTTAAAGCTGAAATTGTAGACTTCTATTTTTTTGTGAGCGTTGTAATGTTAAAGAAAGGCTTGTAAATATTACATAAATAAAATATATTAGTATTTCAATCGTCTTAAAATAATTTAGGATATTTGTGGATACCTTATGGCTTTGCTGAACTGCATTTAGAGGCCTGAGAAGGTGGGATGATAACTCGTTTAGAGTGTATTTGGTATGCTTTATAACGGAGAGTAAGAATTTAAGCTATAATGTAATTTTGGTGAAAGATCAAAAGGATGTGAGTTGTTTCACGTTGATTTATAAACCATTAGATAAACTGAGGTTTGGGAGCAACTTCTGCATAAAATAACAGGAGATAAAGAGCTTGATAAATGTATATGAGGTATTGTGTGATGTAGCCAGATTAATCTTGGATTGCATTTGTTATTATCTCTACTGAGAGGCTGGGAGATGTCTTGAGCATAATTCTCAATGATATTTCTTGCATAGTATTTATACTGTTTTGGAAGTTTATTTGATTTATCTTATAGTATACAGTTGAGATGTATTTTTTTTTTTTTTAATTTGAATTACTGTTTCCATGTAGTTTTCTGTTAAATCTTGGCTAAAACTTCTTTCCTCCTCATGCATAATTTCTTCTAACAAGTATAAAGGAAATACATTTTGATACACATTTTTATCTTAAAGCATCCAGAAATGGACAAGAGGGTTATGTTTTTGTGTGTTGAAGAGATCTGTGGAGCTTGGATGATCCTCTACCCTATGCTCTTGAGTCTGCATGTTTTGCTCGCCAAGGAAGCCTGAACTATTTCTTGATGTGAACAGCATTCCTTTTCTCAGAGCTAGAGACCTTTGGGTTAGTTCTTATTGATTTTGTGCCGTTTCCCAAGCTCATTCAGAAATTCTCAATTATGAGACTCTCTGGCCAGCCTAAGACATAGGACTTTGGGCAAGCTTTTTTCTGTCCTTTCCTTTAACTATACTCATGTAGGTGGGTTGTTCTTCCTCTTCTACTGCCATGGTTGTGCATGTTGGTTCTCTTTATTAACATCCTTTAGTCTGCTGCAGGTGCACAAATACTTCATGGTTTTGCCATATTTATTATTCAGAACAAACACCTGTGTATGGCTTCATGTGATGTGGATGACAAACGCATGGAATTGGCCTCTTACAGTCCTAGGATACAGACAAGATTCCACTTGAATTACGTTTAGAGATTTTTGTAGCACAAGAAGTATGCTAGTTAAATTGCCACTATGAATTGTGACATTTGTTGTGTGAAAATTTGTATATCTAAGACATAGCTATCTGCTTCATGCTAAGCTAAATAGAAAGGCAGTTTCATATCAACAACTTAAAATTCTTAAAATAATTTAAAATTCTGCTCAGGACAATTTACATGGTGATCAGAGGAGCACCTCTCCTATGAGGAAAGGTTGAAGGAACTGGGCTTGTTTAGCGTGGAGAAGAGAAGGCTCCGAGGAGACCACACTGTGGCCTTCCAGTACTTGAAGAGAGCATATAAACACGAGAGGGAATGGCTGTTTACGAGGGTAGGACAAGGGGAAATGGTTTTAAACTGAGTCAGGGGAGGTTTAGGTTAGATATTAGGAGGAAGTTTTTCACACAGAGGATGGTGACACACTGGAACAGGCTGCCCAAGGAGGCTGTGGATGCCCCATCCCTGGAGGCATTCAAGGCCAGGCTGGATGTGGCTCTGGGCAGCCTGGTCTGATGGTTGGTGACCCTGCACATAGCAGAGCAGGGGGTTGGAACTGGATGATAATTGTGGTCCTTTTCAACCCAGGCCATTTTGTAGAATATTAAATATCTTTTGTCAAAGCATACTGATTGACCCCATGGTTCATTATATTCAATTCATATTTGATCATTTTCTTTCTTTGCTTTCCTGTGGTTATAGCTATTCATACATTAGTGTCAAGATTTAGAAGACATTATAAAGAGGGGAATATCAATAGGAGTTGTGAGCAATGAAAACTGTACCACTTAAAATGAATACTAAATTGTGGTCAAGAAAACCAAATAAAG
The DNA here is from genome assembly GCF_026119805.1 of Tympanuchus pallidicinctus. NCBI lineage: Eukaryota > Metazoa > Chordata > Aves > Galliformes > Phasianidae > Tympanuchus > Tympanuchus pallidicinctus. The sequence continues at coordinate 1,869,513 of NW_026294710.1, read as the reverse complement.
TGGAGAAGGCAGCATATGGACTTCCTGGAAGAGACAGAATTGTAAACTTTCACTTGGAATTGGTTGTACAGGTTTTTTTTTTATCTTGCTTGACTACTGAGAAAATAAAAAACGATCTGACTCATGGCTAATCACTTCAGAAATGAAATTGCACTATAATTGCTGCCGTCTTGATAAGTACAGTAGATTCTATGTCTGGGTGGGTTTTGTTTGTTTTTAATAGGATGACTTCTGATTTTCATCCTTTTTTTCTTGGTTTGCTTCTTTGTGCGTGTAGCTACTGTCACGCTGTCGAGCTCAGGCATTTATTTTGGCTACTATTTATATTTCAGGATGTAAGAAATACATGTCTCCAAATACTCCAGCATTATTTCATAAAGTAGAGGCAAAAGGTATAATCAGAACAGTTCTGGACTGTTCTGCTTTGTGCAGAATGGGTACTGAGAAATCTTCCTGGACATTTCACAGGGTACTACATTTTCATACGGCATTTCTAAAATGAATGTTTAGTCATCTCTGTTTTAAAAGTAAGGAAGAAATTGTAGCTCTTGTATTGTGACTGATTGAAGTCTGAATTTACATCTTTGTTTGAATCAGATGACTTCCTCTTCTTCCTTCGTTACTGAACCTTCTTTATCAGTACCTTAATTTCTCCTGTTTAACCTGAATACAATTTTGAAGCACACCTGTAGATGATAAGTTTCTAGAAGAAAATTATCTAGCTTGAAAATTTGTTTCCTGACACAGGATTTAGGGAGTGGGCTTACTTCCTGTTTTGTTTTCTGTTTTCACTTGAGAACAGCATTAGCTAAAAGGCAGTCCTTCCATACGCTCATTTTTGGCATAATAATTTATATATTTTTATATCTATCCTGTTAACTGTTAACCCTTGTAAATGAAAATGGAGATGTAAATCTTTTCTTCAGTTAAAGGAGCTCAGCTTCCCTGACGTAGTTCTTTAAAACCACATATTTTATGATTACCAATTAAGAATGCTAATGGCTTGCAGAACAGAACCTTACCGGATGAAACAGGACTTTAATTGCTGTTCTGATGCTTTTAATATGCTGAATCCAAGACTCCTTTTGAGCAGTTGCAGAAGGCAAAACATGAAAGGGAAATGATAAGACCATTAACTTTTCACAGGCTTTCATTTTTAGATTGTTAAGGTGGGTTTCTATTAAGTTCTTCTTAGGAATCTGAAATTAATTATGACAGCATGCTTCTGTATGTTTTCAGAAGATTAACAGGAGGTTGTTCAGGTGAACCGTCACCGCCTGTTTTTCACTCGCGTGAGAGCTGTCAGCCCTACCTATTGACCAGCTTTGGGATGTGACAGCTGAGCCTTATCTGACTATTGTTATTTCTTCACACTTGGAAAGGAGTTGTTAGAGAACTTGGGAAGATTTTCAAACTAATTGATGTCAAAGAAGTCAATTGCATAAGACTGATTTTACTAATGCTTTCAGCAGTGCGGTGGATTTGTCTGTAGCTGCGTATCTCAGATCACAAGTAATTTTAAAGATGCATAACAAGTTAAATTGTATGACTCCTAGTTCAGACCAAGAAAGTGCAGCAGGACTGATGTCATTTTAGTACTAAATCATGCATTCAACAAATAAAATATATTTATTATTTATTTCTCAATGTGCATTTAATAGGAAGTTCTTTACTCAGAGGGCGGTGAGGCCCTGGCACAGCTGCCCATAGAGCTGTGGGTGCCCCATTCCTGCAGGCACTCAGGGCCGGGTTGGATGGGGCTCTGGGCAGCCTGAGCTGGTGGGGGGCAGCCAGCCCAGGGCAGGGGTTGGGGATGGGTGGGTTTGAGGTCCCTTCCAACCTAATCCATTCTGTGATTCTATGTATCTTCTCAGAATTACTACTCACTTGTGTTACTGGAAATAAAGTGATGGCAGGAGAAAAAGGGGCTTTTATCCTGTTCAGAATTTTTTTTTTTTTTTAAATATCCATTTAGAGCTTTGAATAACCTGAATAACCTGTTTGTCTGTGGTTGGCTTCATTCTGTTCTGGTTTTTTTAAGGTCTAGTCTGTTGGCTAAGATGGTGCAGAAAAGCAAGGTCAAAATTAACTTAAATAAGAATTATTGCATAATAAAGGATAATTTAGTTACTGAGCAATAAATGTACAAGAAAAATATTTTAGTATTTAATATACTGTATGGGAACTGCTGGGTCACGGCCTGAACCTCTGATTGATCACCTGAGGCGAGCTGTGAGTCAGCCAGAGGAGCACAGCTGAAGGCAATTCACCTGTGCTGCCGGAAGGGGTGGAGCCTGGCTCTACCCCTGCTAGACCTATTTAAGAGCTGGCTACCAGAGGGGAAGGATCTCTTCTGGAGATCCCCTCTCTTGGTGTTTTGTGGTGAGCTCAGCCGAAGGGTAAGCTCTTCCACCTATTCTCTTTTTGTGATCGTTGTCTACTTTGTCTAACTCTCTTGATTAAATTGTGATTATAACATCTTGATATCTATTGATTATACATATACTAAGTTCAATTTTCACCATTTAAGGAAATACTGAATTCAGGTTTTTTTTCCCCTCAAATTGTTAATTGACAGAATGCGAACTTTTATATCTTACTTTATTTATGACATGTCAAGAATGTGTATCGCCTAAGTCCTTCAGACTGGGTCTAGTGCAGGCTTAAACTTCAATGCTCCTACCAGCTGACAGATAAACCAGTGTTTCCCCATTGTCTTCTAAAAATTTTAAGTTCACCCATATTGCTTGAAATTGTGAGACTCCAGTGACCAAACTCAAATGTTTTGTGATATCTCAGCTATCACATTCCACATCAGGAAGCAATCAGCTGTACTGCAGAAGAATCTGGATCCATGGAAGCCTCTTGACTTGTATCTGCAAGAAGCGTTTCTTAAACTGCAGTTTAAGTTACTTCTTCCTAGTATCTGTTTAATACTGGATTTTGAAATCTCAGCGTTCTCAATTCCAGCTGTGCCCAATATAAATGAAATGGTTTCTCTTACTCTGAGATATAGGTAATTAATAAGAATTGCAGCACTCCAGAAAGATAGTTCATTATTTGCAACCCAAGATAGCAGAGACAGCTGGAGAAATGAGAAGTGGCAGCATGCATAAGGAAAATGCTGAGCATATTGTAAGAGGAACTACAGTACTCAAGAAAGAAAAAAGAACTCACCTTAGAGCTCGAGTCCTACTTATTTGCTGCATTACATATAAACAGCAAGTGGCAGAGAGAAAGGAAAAGCAGCTGGTAAGGCAGAAGAAGGTCAGTGAGACTCAGCAGTGTGCACTGCACTTATGTTTTCATGGCACCAGTCTGTGCATTTGTTTCCACTCTAATAACAGGCTGGAGGAAGAGGGTATTGACAGAGCTGGGCAGGATGTGCTGGGATCCTCTGGAAAGAGGATCAGAGGCCAGGACAGCTCATGACCCACCTAGCAACTGCAGCAGTTGCAGGGGCTCAGCCAGGCACATCTGTCCTTCTGCTTCATAGTGCAGCACAGGAGAGAGTTGGAGTCAAAGGATGGGATGCCCACTTGGTACTGGCCATCCATGCCACCTTTCTGTTGCACACTTGGCAATCCCAAATATGTGCATTGTGAAAGGAAAAAAAAAAAAAAGAATTAGAACATTCTCATATTATGAATTAATTTTGTTTGCATGGTGATTACATCTGTTTGGTTAAAAAAAAAAAAAAAAAAGTTGAATTGTTGTCCCTTTCTGGCTGTCTCTAGCACTACAATACAGAACTCCCCATAAAATGTAACAGGATATAGAATTTTGTTGAGTGTGTGCATGTGTGTATATGCTTATTTCTGTTTTGTATTATCTAAACAAGTAAATGAGCGTATTTTATGACACCAATTAGTTTGTTCCTTAGCTTGACTCAGTATTTCCTCTAAGTAAATTTTAAGTAGTATTGCACTTCAGTTGTTCTTTAAAAGTAAATGCTGTGTTCTAAAATTGCAGGAACAACTTTTCAGGATGCATGTAACTCTCATAAAGAAGCAGTTTAATCAAATGGCCAGCATCAATTTTGCAGTGTTCCATACGTTCGTGTATTGCGTAACAGATACAGCACTTGTTCATAGCCGTTAGCAATTCCTTATTAAATAGTGAAAAATTATATATAAAGTTAATTTACCTTCCATTTCGTTCTATGCTATCATGAAGTCTAATATTGTTAAATTTCTGATCATAAAACATGGTAAGATTGCGGGTTCTGCCTATCAGTGCAAATGGAGCTGTTGTAGAACAGAAGTATTCATACTATAATTACATTGCAGTTAGCAGCAGGAAGGATTAACAACTCCAGAAGAAAAGTACTATACTTCAGGATTGCCTTGATTTGTTAAATTATCAGACTAGTTCTCAATTTTGACTTTAAAAACTAACTATTAATTTCCTCAGTGTGTCTGAGTTTGAGTTTAGCTACTGCTGCTTTGTATTAGCTACAAGTAAAAACTCTGTTACGTTACTGTTTTTTGTGTTCAGTTAAGTTAGACATGGGTCACAGCAATAAGCAAAAGGAATTGGAGAGAAAGCTCCTGTTGTTAGACCCAGACTGGCAGACATCACCTTCCCTTTCATCTTTGCAAGGTGGATCTGTATGCCCATCTCTTTGTCGTGCAGTGAACCCAGTCCCTGGCAGCTTCTCTCGTCCCTTCGGGCTGACTGATATAAATGTGCAGTGCTTGTTTGGAAGTTTGCACAATGGTGCTGGCTCAGGAACGCTCCCCTTGTAGAGCAGGAGATGGGATGTTACAGAGGAACTGCACCAGGAACTCAGTGGCTGAGAGAGGCAAGGTGATCTTTGGGCTTCGAGGAAAAGTGGTGTGTGTGGCAGTAGTATGGAGGTCAGGTCCTAGCAGGGAGCCGTCAATGAGTTCAGCTCTTCATCAGAATGCATGAAGCAGAAGTGGGTTAGTGGCTGCCATTGTTTATGGCACATATTAGCTGCTATTGTAATCGGCTAGCTGGGATCTCTGCAGCAGGCCATGAACAACAGAGCTGTTGTCTCCTTCCTAAGGCAAGCTTTGAGGGTGAGCATTAGATACAAAGAGGAGATGTAGAAACTGAAAAACCAATAAAACACAAAACCCTCAGCTTGCAAGTGAAGAAGAACATTGTAATTGTTAGGGGCGACAGACTAAAACAGAGATGGGCACTGTGGACACCTCTGTAAACAAACTGCATCCTCCCAACCCAGGGAATATTCAGCCTTAAAGAAGAACAAGACAAAGCATATTTTGTTATGAAATAATTTGAAAAATTTATACATTGTTTTAAAGGAGTCATTTTTTCCTTTTCTTGGAGAGATAACAGCAGACAAGTCATACCTGTAATAGTGAAGAAGGTTAATACATGGGAGGCTATCACACAGTTCCTCTTCTGCAAATGGAACAAAAATTTTGCTACAAACAATCAATGTTCTAGGGAGTGGAAAAACACTGGGATGCATTCACAAACAGAAGAAAAAGGATAAAATATGTAGCGACTGCACTGTATGCTACAAAATCCATATACAGGAAAAAAGTTATCAATTTCCTTGTTTTGTGGTAGTTTTGTTGATTACACTGAGCATATTTTCTCTGCCCATGTTTCTTTCCTAATTGTGTACTGCATTATATTCTGGGACTGAATATTTCTCTGTTTGTGAGTTAAGTATACTTAGCATTCTTCTATCGTGCTTTTGGATTTCTTTTCTAATTAAGCCTGTGTCCTTTAGAAAATAAAATACTAGAAAATTTCAGCATGGAAGGGACCCCAGGAGGTCTGCAATGCAATCTGCTGCTGAAAACAAGGCTACATACAGAGCTAGAGCAATGTTTTTTCTTGTACTTGGGGGGGGGAGGGCGGGAGAGAGGAGCAAAACTATGTAGCACCTCAGACTTCCTCTACATCTTCCCTCCAAATGTTGCTCTTGCGCAGAGGCTTCTTAATTCCCAAAGCTGGCTTGGTCAATCAAAATAGGCAATAAGGGAATCACTGTCATCTCATATTCTCTGCAGTGTTACAGTTTTTAACACTCTTATTTTTGCCTACACCGTAAAGAGAGATAAACAGGAAGTAATTTGTAAGAGTTTTATTTTTAAGGGTTTTTGGTTGTATGTTTAAATTGAACAGTTACACTGAAGATCAGAAAGTAGCTGCTGGTTTCCCAATCCTTTCCCAATAGGGAAGAAACTTGCCACTGCCAGAATGGCAAGGAGGAAGAGAGGGAGGCTGGAAGTGCCGCTCCCCAGTGCACCATGAGGAGGGAAATGGATGCAACTGGAGCTGTGCTGGTAGGCGAGCTCATGGCGTAGGCCTTAGCTCAGGAGATGAGGGTGGCTGTTTGGTGCAGGTGAAACTTGAGTGCGCTATTTCCCAAATGTAAGGGGTGAAATTTAGGACGTATCTGTTAGAGATACAGCTAAAATATAAGCAAACTTTGGAGTGGGATTTTGGAAACCCCAGCTCTGCTGATGATTTGCTGGCTGCCCTTGGGCAAGGTAGTTTCTGCTGTCCTTAGTTCTATGAGGGATCTAGAAATACGGATGTGAAAATCTTTACATTTCAAAAGCCCTGTATGAAGCCTAGGTGGCATTATTGTCACAGTTATTTTTGTGACATTGCAAAGGGGTATTAAAGCTGATATTCGCAAAGAGCTGTTGTGGTTCTTTTACATGAATGTAACACATGTGATAAAGTGATGGAGAATATGGCTATTACCCACTGATAACTGCTGCTGCAGTTCTCCACGTGGGCCCTTTTCACAGCTGACCCAAGTTAGCAGAGCCTTCAGCTGATAGTTGAGTATAGCAGCTTATGGCTCTGGCTCTTGGGATTGCCAGTTTACCTACGTCAGTCCTGAGAGACGGTTGTTATAACAGCTCAGTGTTAGACTTCAGCCAATGTTGAAAAAAGGTAAATTAGGTTATGAACAACTCCTAAACACTGCTGGAGAGCAAATGCATGCAGGTCACGCAGAGTAAAGTTTTATGCAGCATCGGCTGTCTTGTGTGGCACACGTCACTGGGCTGTGAATACTCACTGACTTCTAACAGTATAACCACTGAATTATGAAAACTTGAAGTGCTGAGAGAGAGTGTTCAGATTACTTTAAAATCTTCTTGCATGCAGTAACATGAAATATGTTAAAATGATAGCTGGCGAAAGATGGAGGCCAACTTCATCTTACATCCAAATCTAACAACTAAATCTAACAACTCAAATTATCTTAAGTGCTTTGAAAAGGATGGCAACTGTTTTTATTTAAAGATATTAAAAGCCACAGTTAAGTGATGTTATTTTTAAGTACTTAATTTTAAACTGTGGTTTTGGTCACTAGTGCTTCTATTAAAACATTGCTGCCTTAACAGCTAATTTTTGATGAGCTGCTACATAGTTAACTCTGCAGGTTAGGATCAATAGAAGTGGGTGTGCGGGGAGAAATGGGCATTTTTGCTTGTAAAAGAAAGTAAAATTTGGCATTAATGATTATTTGCACATATGGATAATTTTCACAAAAAAATGGAGCTGACCAGGTCTACTCAGATAAGTGGTTGTAATTTGAAGCAAGTATATTAAGTATGAAAAGAAGATCAAGATATTTTTCATCCCTTTAGCCTTGATAGTTGGTGAGTCATTTCAATGGAACCAGAAAGTATCTGGCAGATTCCCCAGCTAAGTACAATATTAGGCAGAAAAAAAAAAATAAAAATCTTGCTGAGATATTTTACAAATACTGCTTTTTCTTTCTTTTTTTTCTTTAACTTAGTTTTCTTGCTCTGAAATATACCAGGCAGTTTGTCAGCAGTGTATTTTTGTGTTAAGCATTAACCCAAGTCCCCAATTCAGCGTATTTCAAACTGTGTCTCATATATGTTAATTCTGGAAGTAAATAGGAAAGCGAATTTAACCAGTTAGCATGGATGCCTTGTTTGCACGAGGATTCAAATGGATCTTCTTATTTGTAAGAATAATAATTAAAATTGAATGAATACTCTTGAGTCGTTCATATGGTGGTCATCTTTGCTCTTTTGCAAGTGTACAGTGTTAAATTGAGCAGCTTTAGATCATGTTGTCACGGACTCTTGCAGGTATTGATTAGCATATGTTTGTTCTTTTCTTCAGAACCTAGGACTACGGAGAGTTTTCTCCTGGTGTTACTTACTTATTTATTCATTTTTAAGCATGCTGTATATTCCGTATTTGTTTCAAAATTCTGCTTTGCACTTTCAAATACTTTGTGTTTTCGACAAGCTGAAAAATGTATTTCTACCTCAGACACTTCTGAAGCTCATTAAAGTAGTAGATCACAGATACATAAGCCTTATCTTTAGTAAATCACTAAGCAGTGTTTCATTTTGTTGGCTAGTTAGCCCCCTTGGATTTGGAACACATGCTCTCTGCTCAGTCTTTGCGTTTGAGCAGTTAAGGAATGATCTTTTCCCCCTGATAACGCTGACAAAATGCTTGCTTGAAGGTAAATGGGTTTTGACAGTCAGTAGATTACTCTGCCATTTCTTTCTGTACTTGATTATGATGAAAATAATTATGAACATTTGCAATTTATAATAGAAATATTAAACTAGTTCTTCATCAGATAGTGCTACTTCTCCAAAGAATAGCAGGGAAGATGAAAATGTTTGAAGTGATTGGCACATTTTTCACAAGAGTTTCAGACTTTGTGATCAATCATAATTTCGAGAATGCGTGCAGTTGTGCAACTCTGGAGGCCAACAATACTTTGGATTGAAAGACAGATAGACAGATAGAAGGAAAAAGAAGAAAGATAGAGAGTCAGAATGTCCTTTTGTCAATCAGAAATGGGATAGAAATAATCTTTTCAAGGGATCCTTTGAAGTGCAGTCATTGATCCCTGTGCACCATAGCTCAGTATAGAACTACAGTCCTGCAGATTGGGTCTGTAGGAGGTTGCATATATTTATTGTTGCTGCAGTGAAACATATGCTCTGTGAAAACAAGAATCCACAGTTTAGGACCTTTTTAAAATAAATACAGATTTTCATTTGAACTTGTTTTTCTTTATGAAATTTCAACAGTATAGTAACAGCATCCTCATTGAAATAAATTAGTTTAGACTAATAACTCTTTCTCACTGTACAATATACATAGCATACCTAGCAGCCCTAGAAAAAGCCAGATATTCTTCATGTTTGGATGTGAAAAGATTAATTAGGGAAGAGAATTTTAACACTTTTGTTCATGCAATGGACCAACCTGGCCTACTAAGTAAACATTAGATCTGACATTGACATGTGGGGTAGCCAGCAACCATGTTTTATCTGTGGCTGTCTGCCTCACCCACCTGGTAGAGAGGTTATAGAAACGCTTATTGATTAAACATTAAATGAATATATTATGGTTTGTTAAAGAGGAAATGTAAATGTGCATTTTGTTCAGACCTAGCATAGGGATATGCAACGATCTGGGTCACAGTTGTTACAAACTGCAAGTTACAGTCTGTCTTCCAGTTAAATGCAGGAGGACCTGTACACAAAATATGCGAAAACTTCAAGAGCTTGGTTGGACCTGGCAGGTGTGTAAGAAGTGTCATGGGGCTAAAACCATGTAGGAAATATGATAAATCTGAGAAGAGACTGGTCCTGAGTTAAACCATTTTGGACTTAGCTCAGAACTGAATTTCTGGTAGTTTTGTGTGTGCTCCCACCTCTAAGAATTGTATTTCAATTAGAAGCTGTAAAATGGGAGTGATAACACTGTTTTCATTTTAGAAGCATAACACGATGGTTCTAAATCAGTTCCTGTGAGTTCTTGTTTGTTTGAACACAACAAGGGACTCCCAACCTTGGTCAGGGGCACTGCTACTGTACGCTCATATAAGGGCAAATGCAGTAAATACAGCCTACCTAGCTCTCACTTGGAGGTTATCAATTCTTTCACTCATGCTGCACGAAGAAAGTGAATTTATTCCTCTTGTATTTTTTATTTTTTATTTTTTATTTCTGAAGACTTAAAAATAGTTGTAGATAAATACAACCTACAGCTTGTTTCTGCACTGAAAGATTGAATAGCAAGTATTTCTTGCTATAAAAGTTACAGAAAAATCACTTAAGGGGATCTCAGGTTTGTTTGGGATACTGAGGTACTGCATGCATGTAAGTAATCATTCTATAATAAATAGCTATTAAATATGTATATATATATATGTATATATAGCTATAGCACTTGTATTTGCAAATATATATTGATTTCCTTTTTTTTTTTTTCTCTCTCTCCAACTAGGAATTGCTGATATTTTTACAGAATTTGCCCACAGCACACTGGGGAAATGAAGAAATCAGTGTACTCCTAGCAGAGGCCTACAGACTGAAGTTTGCATTTGCAGATGCCCCCAATCATTACAAGAAATGAATATGAAGATCCAGAAATTATTAAGACCAATGTGTTCTGCAGCATTATGGCATCTGTTGTTATGATTGTGATTTCAGCTCATCGTTCTTCCATTTGAATTGAGATGACCATTAAAATCCTGTTGGAATCTGGAAAATGAGAACAGAATACCAAAGGAATGGACAAAAAAGGATATTGAGTAATGAATGAATTTAAGTTAAAAGAGAACTTCTTTGTTCAGCACGAAAAATTAATTCAGAAGTCTATCACATAATTGTCTTCTTTTTTCCCCTCCTATAATTTGGTGAAATGGAGTTGAATATATATTGAACAATTCTTATACATACCTGAGTCTTAGAATTTCTCAGAATGATTTTGTGACTGTTTTGTTTTTATGTCGTGACTTTAACAGGCAGTTGGAATTACTCCTTTTGGATGAGAAAAACAAAGCTCTTCACAGTCACAAAGACCGTTTGAGGCAGCAAGACCTGTGTTTGGAGGTCTGTTTATAACCAGGACGATGCTGATGTTCTCATACCATCTTTCATTGTTCCATGGAGTGAGGTTAGAATGATACAAGAAAATAAAAGGGTGCAGTGGAAATTGATGGCATTTTGTAAACATTATTCAGCATTGTTGGGTGTTGTAGGTTTTTAGCCATACGAAGAAGTGACTTTATGCCTAAGACTCATCGGTGACACTAAGATAAGTTCCTCTTTATATATTCTGGAGTGTTTTTAAAATATTGAATGGAAGATGTGGTATTGTTACAGTAATTAAAGCCTTTCTTTCAGGGCCTTTCAGTTTTTCATTATTAGATTTCACTTTTAAGAATCTTACTAAGAAGCTTGGTTTACAAAGCAAGATATATTTTTATCTCAGTTGTTGCCTTATTCTCTATTTCTAGTGTATTAGAAAAGGAAAATTAATATATCTGTTCAAAGCTCATTTGTTAAATAATTTAGTACCTTTTTTCTTATTATTCAGAGGAAGAGAGGAGATGGTTCCCAATAACTGTACACACAGCTCACTTTTACAACATGAGCAGAATACAAATTCTCTGTGACTGTGCAGAATGAAAGCAGCGTTTCTTGAAATAATTGTGGGATTCAGAATAATTTTGTTGAACTTACACAATTTATGTCCACTATTTATTCTCAAGAAATCTGTTAGATAAGAATTCTCTATTAGACTTAAATAAACTCATGTTAATTTGTGCCTTCCATAAACACTTGGGTGTTAAGGGTGACACTTGCAGTAAGCTCTGAATATTCATCAGTTCAGTTCTAGAGTAGCAGTGTCACACAAAAAGTATAGTGCACTTTTAAGTTTGGGAAATGAAGTTCTTTCAAGAGGTATTCTCCTATGACTTGTTATGGAAGATTAAAGATCCTAAAAATACATATATATGTATTTTGATGAAAGCTTTGTAGACATATTAGTTACATTACTTATTTTAGGGGCTTTAGTTCTTGACATCAACCGTATAATAAATAATAAGTTGTTTCAGGGTAAAAAGAACACAATACATGTCATAATGAGATCTGTGTTTTAAAATTATGTGAACTCTATGGTAGAAGAGAAAGCAAGGAATTAATTCCGAAGCAGGAGCATTTGCTGACGAGGATGCACTTCTGTCCCACTGACAGCAGCTGGGGGTTGCAGTTGTGATGGCCACAAATTGATGCCTCCTGGATTGCTGCACCTTGTCTGGGGTCTGTAGTGGAGCTTTGTTTCTGAAACGTGTGTAAACCGTTTCCGTAAGTTCACGTTACAGCTCTGATGTATGGAGATTTGTCTTTATGTTTACAAAGAACGTCATATTGTGCCTAACAGAATAGCTACTAATAACAGAGTACAAGAAATGTATGACCGTTTGCTTTAGTCTTTGTATTCACATTAATTTGTTAATAGAAAAGCATATTATTGTAACTAGAGGAAAGACACACAGCATTAAATGTACGATGTTGTAAGAGATTTCTATAATAATTATTATTTTTTAATTGAGATGTTATTTAGGTAGCTACACCTAACATGGAGAGTTGACCCAAAGTTGTCTGCAGTGTCAGATGCTTCTGCATCACACACACGGGGCTGGATGCATAGAATTCCTTATGGGTCCATGCAAGTTGTCTGCCACGTCTTCCCAATACAGCAGCCGTCTCTGACTTCCCTTGGAAGAAAGCACTGCCATCAGAGGTCGCCTCTACTACCGTGTCTGTGTCAGAAGTTGAATATTGTACTTGAGCACATTGCTTTTAAGGAAGTGAGACGTTTCCTAATATCGATGCTTATTTATATAGATACAGATTTTTCTGGAAAATAAGAGATGGATATATAAATAAGGTTTATATATCTGTACAGATCGGAATCATTTGCAGTAAATAGATGGCCAACATTTATGTAACATTTCAGGTGTTTCCATACGTTTTAAATTTCCATGAAATATTTCACTCAGAACAGAAGCAACCAACCACCTTACATTGAACAATTGTACATCTCAGGAAAAATGTCATTCCAAGCATAATGCTACACAGAACAGGAAATAACATTCTCGTTGTTACATCCCACATTCAACAATATTTTTTTTCTTTCAAAACTCGAGGTTCTGAATATTGTAAAATTCCTTTGTAATATCTATTTTCTTAGGAAGGAGGCACACGGACACATCACTGGTGAAACCAGGCAGTAATTTGCTAGAAATGATGTGAAATACTGAAATTGCAGTGTCTAAAATGCATTAAAGAATTTCTGTAACAAAAATTTAAACAGGAATGTACAATATAAACAGATTTATGACTACAGTATTTGAAATATGTAAATAGTAAGCAAATTACTCAAGTATGTAAATACAATACACGGGCTAGGATAGAATTGTAAGTTGGAAATCTTATGTAACGCTGTAATATGTTATAAGAAATTAATTGCTTTTTTTTTTTTTTTTTTTTTTTCTCTCCGTTCCGTATGGAAAGGACCATTAATTTGTTTTTGTTTTTTACTTCAGAACTGTATAATAAAAGTATCTGAAGTTTCATTGTATGCTTCTGACAAATATAAGCACTGAGGCACTGGTTACATCTGTAAAACTGATGAAAGATGAGGAAATAAATGCATATTTATGAAGTGCTGTACAGAGTGGAAAGCTTTTTTATTGTTTTCATCAAGCACGTTGTGTAATACATCAAAATGTGGTTTTGGTGTGTTTGCTTATTTTTTATGGTCTCAAAACTCTTTATCACAACAGCAAGTGCACTTGGAAAAGCTCTGTTCCTGGGTATGTTTCTACAACTCTCTGCCCTTGTGTCTTACAGATTGTGCAAGTTAATGAGGCAGACAACTTCCAGAGGTTTGTCTCTGCATGCGCCATATACAACGCAAGGCACTGAGCGTTTCCTGCAGAAAGGGAATGAAGATGAATTTGATCAAGCAGTGGAATTCAATGGGGGGGAGCGAGTAAGGGTAAAGCGAACAGAGGTGGCAGAGAAATCTGTGCAGTTGGTGAGGAAGGAGAGGAGGCTTCAGCTCAGTGTTGGGAAGTGGTATGAGGTGGCAAAATGAGCAATAAATTCGGAAATTTAATGATGATTTGGTTAGATTAGCAAGCAAGGAAAGATGCCCTGTTATTCTGGGGAGCTCAAGTCCCTTCCACTATGGAGGGCAGTGTGAGACTTCCAAAACAGGATGGATTGGATGAGAAAATATACAACCTACTGATACAGAAGGCAAAGTTCCTGGCTTCTCTGTTTAACAGTTCACGCAGTACACAGCATCGGGGGAACAAAAAAGGAGGCAATGGGATGCAGTGGGTATGTTATGTGCTCTCTGTTATGTGCTTGACTACTGATGAGTTGTAATTGTGCTGTTCTCTCACACTGGATGAAATTAGGTTCTCTCCGTTTGCTGTAATCTTCTGAAGATTCTGCAGAAAATCAACAAGGGAAGATTCTTCAAAGACTTCCAAAAGCAAAAGAGATGAAGATGGGTGAAGTAAAATCTCACAAGGAGGGCGCTGGGACACAGCCAAATGCCATTTGTTCACGTTTTTGTACAAAAGCAGCTCTTACTATCTTACATTTATGCAACAGCAAGAGCTTTCCAGAAATCTGATCTGTTTCAACTCCCTTCCTCCTTGCAAACAGGATAGGGGTGAGAGGAGGGGAGGGGAGTGCTCTGTAGTGCTTTAAATCTTTGGAGATGGGAAGAGCACGGAGAAGCTCCCAGTCTGGCATTTGAGCATGGTTCATGCCGTGCCATGGGAAGAAACTCCAGCTCCAGTGCTTCTGTTCTCTGCATGATGGAGAGTGAATTTCCTGAGCAATACAATTACAGATGGTTGCTGGTTTGGTAAGTTAAAACTACAACTTTGCATCCCATCTTATTTTTCAAGCTTAGCATAGCTGAGGCAGCACTGGAGTAACTAATTAAATTGCTATGGCTTTATGTCAAAGAACCTTTTAACCTTCAAAGTCTTTTGCACATACCCCACAAATGAGTCAAGGCAAGGGGCCAGAATTAATAAGAGGCCAAGAGAGATGTGATGCTATGGGGAATGCCTCTGAGTGCTCCAAAGCTTTGACTCCTTCAGCCAAAGGAGTTTCCTGCAGTCTTCCAGATGAGAGCAGATGTGCACTGTCAGTAAACACAGTGGCTTGAACTGGACTTCCAGGTTTATGCTTGTGAACAAACGTCCTCAACAGAGAAAATTAAAGTCTCTAATCGTTACCAGTATGTATGGAGATCTTTGGAAGCTTACAGTCCAGGCACAAGCTTAGAAGTCAGAGCTAATATACAGAAAGTCTTTTGTTCCTAGAGCAGAACTGCCCAGAAGCATATGCCAGAAAGAGCCAAAATATCTACTGGAAATCTGCCTTTGTTATCAGCCAGGTAATAATAATTCCATATTCCTTTTAATTTCTGATTTCTAAAAAGGATGGAGACAATGTACCTCTTGAAGTATTTGAACAACTTCATCATCAGATTGAGGATCCTGACTGACAGAGCATTTTGACATTCAGGTTATTCATTTTCATCTTCCTGCAGAAGGGACTGAGATTTCCAGTGAACAGTGCCTGCTACAGTCCGTTTGATTAATTCTCCTCGCTCTTTTAACAGCATCAAAAATACAGAATACGTAGCTGTCATGACAGCTCACATGGAGTAACAAGATGCCCAGGCTTATCAATAGTTAGCTGGATATCTCACTCATAAAATGTCATTTTAGCAACTAAGGCAGCTTGACAATTTTTTGATTATTTTTGGTCTAAAAAAATAAAGTCAATAACACCACTCAAAGCAATGCTCGCAGAAGCCTTTTAGAGTTCAGCTAATAACAGGATATGTAGCTGGGGAAAAACATGTAATCCTGTACCTGCATGACTGTGTGAAAAAGTATCCTAAGACAACCGTGAGGATTTGTTGCAGTCTTACAGAACGTATGACCACACAGAAATAAGTAATTCAGCTTTTCCATGCAGGATTAAAATAAGTTGCTTATCAGTAAACAAAAGGTTTTCTTGTTCTGTGTTTTCCCAGATATTTTGTCATTGTTGCATCTGTGGAAAATTTCTTCTTAAGTCTGAAAATGAGTGCATTTGTCTCTCTTGCTATCATCAAGACACAGGGCAGCAGACATCTCGGTGCTCAGGGAAAGCAGTCATTATGTTCTGAGCATGGAGGCTACTCAAGAAACCTTACATGCATGTTGCAAGGGAGAGGGCCGGCCAATAGGTGAAGGTGTGCAGTCATCCTTCGTGGTGTAAAAGCAGGAGCAATTCACATCATGCTGACTGTACTTCTTTCATCATCCAGGAAAGAGTAAGAAGAACCAAGCCGGTTTTTCCCCTCAAGGACGTGTGTGTTTGTGGAAACTCCTTTTCTTTATGGAAAAACTCTGAAAGTAAGACAGAACATGCTGGCAGATTAATTTGGCATTAAAACATAGCCAGCAAAGGATACACAAATCCAGTAAGCGCTGCACAAGAAAAGCAGTGAGTCGAGAGAGTAGCCCATCCTTGGGATGTCCAAGGATAAGAGCACTGGTTAAGTCACCACTCTGTCATGTCACATGTGAGCAAGTTGTTACCTTTCCAGTTTCTGCGTCAGAAATGCAGACCTCTACATTTGAGTTTATCACACTCTCTTCTTGCAGTCAGTGGGGAGAAACAGGTCCTTCTTGGTGGCCTTCTCTGTGCATCCCAGCAGAGCTCTGAACTGTGCCAAGTGAATGGTAACTTCGAGGTTTCTCTGCCTCCCCACTGACACTGCAGGAGTCTGGGAGTGAGCCCGTGTATAGACGTCATTGTTGCCATTTTGATATTTTGAAGTCAGTTGAATCAATTTCTATTAATTTGAAACATTTCTCTACAAACCTTGGAAAGAACAGACATAAATTCTGTCAAATGCATTTAAAAAATGCACACTTGAAGTTCAGATTTTATAACACGCATGAACCAAATAAGCTATAATCTGAAGGACACATATTGGCTTGTTTTGTGCAGGCACTGTACTGTAACGCCAACCTTACTTAGCTATGCTTTAGCTGCAGCTAGATAGTGGCTCAGCCCATTAGCTTGCTGTTTATATTTGCTATCTTTCCTGCTGTGAATAAACTATAGCCCTGTAGCACAGCCAGAGAAAAAGCTTAGTATCCTTGCATGCAAATTGAAATGAGTGAAAAAATAAATGTTGACAAATTACTTCGTTTTAAAATGGGATCTTCGCGCTGGGATTTTCTTCCTACCACTTGTTATGTAAATAAATATTATAGGCTGCCGAGAAAAATTTACAGGACACAATTTCCCATTGTCTGACCAAAAATAATGGTAAAGGTAAGGTTTGCTAAAGTAACATCCAAAGTATGTGGAATCTGTTAGAGGCAGCAAGGAAGGGAAAGCTCCTACTTCACAGACGGGGCCATGCATTTCTGGGAGTCCTAGAAAAAACTGCCAAATGTTGTTGGGAACTTTCAGCTGGGAGTCAGGACCTGAGAAATGCTCAAGGGACATCCTGCTTAGCTGCCCAGATTCTCAAACCACAAGTTAGCATGAAACTGCATTCATATTATTCCCCCATAACCATTTCCCCTGTTCCTGTCACTATCAAACCATGTAAGAAGTTGCTCTCCTCCTGTTTACAAGCTTCCCTCAAGTACTGGAAGGCCGCAGTGAGGTCTTCCTGGAGCCTTCTCTTCTCCAGACTGAACAAACCCAGCTCCCTCAGCCTTTATTCACAGGAGAGGTGCTCCAGCCCTCTGATCATCTCAGTGGTGCTCCTCTGGACCCCTCCAAAAGCTCCACATCCTTCCAGTGCTGGGGGCCCCAGGCCTGGACACAGAACTCCAGATGGGGCCTCATGAGGGCACAATCACCTCCCTCTCCCTGCTGGCCACCACTCTTGTGATGCACCCAGGATAGTGCTGGCCTTCCAGGCTGCATCCTGTCATTAGGTAGACACGATGCAGAAAGTTTCTCTAAGACAGCAGTTTGAAATTATCGAGAAGATCTAAAGGGAAATGCATCAATTTTTATTGACTGAGAATATTCTGACAATGCAGTCTAAATAATTGTTTTCAGTTCACTAAATTTCTCTAAGCTTTTCACATAGATCCTTTCTGACAGACAAGCCAACACCAGTTTTCACCCCAACTCTTGAGATTCCAGAAACTGTTGGAGAAAAAGGAACATGTCCTGTAATTGCTGATCTTTTGTGGAACTCATCCAAGGCATCTAGGTGGATTGCATTAATACAGAATGCATTGATACAGCTCCAATAAATATGTTTGATTTCAGACATCTTTGTTTTGGGATCGGGAGGCCCATTTAGTATAAGAATATATGTAATGGGCAATCTGTTGATAAATATTGCCAGCTATGTTTTAAACTCACTGAAAAAAGTCCCCTTGGAAGCATTTATGTATACTTTTGGAATTCCTATGAAATCCCACTTTGGACCTTAAGGGTTAGAACTGTAAAAGTGTCTTCCTAGACTTTCATATTATGTAATAGCTTTTTATTGTACTCAGTAAATATATCTGAGTGCTTATAATAGCTCAAACTTCAATCTCCACTTTTATAGAGTCTTCTTTATAAGCTTTTTACTTCTTTTTCCCCACACCAACAGGAGCTGCTGAATGAGGAAGTGATATTGCATCAGAGCATTGAAAAGCAAGTGATTTTAACTTCAAAAGTAATTGGTAGGTTTCTTTCTTGCTTGGCCTGAGTGAAAGGACATGTAATTCCAGGATCTGAAATCAGGTTCCAGTACCGAGAATCTTTTTTTTATTAAAGGGAGAAAACAAATTGGGATAAAATAAAAAACACTGATAGATCTGAGGCAGCCCACAGCATAAGTTCTGCCAGTTTCTGAATGGAGACTAAGTGTTGCTTGTGTTTAAAGTGCAAATTAATTTCCTCTCTAGAGAAATGAAGTAGCTTAAAGCTATGAAAATCTCTTCCGTGAGCAAGGACTGCTAAAGAAACTGCCAGTTAAGACTACTGATGGAATAAATGCAGCAGAGGAAGTAGATTGCAATTTATGGTGACTAGGCAAAATAGATCAATGGAAACAAAATACATCTGAAATTTCCCATCCTACAGTAGAAGATGAAGAGAAATAACCTGAAAGAAAGAGAGAGAGAAAAGACATCACTGAATTCAACTGGATAATATTAAAAAAAAAAAAAAGAAAAAAAGAAAAAAAAAGCAATCCAATACATCTCCAAACCAAATAAAGGTACTGGCATAATTTGCATCACTTTAGATAGAAATATTAAAAAAAAGAATAAAATGAAGGAAGGCAAAGGGTAATTTGAGACAGATAAGTTGCCATCCAAAAGTTTGCTACTAGCTGCATTCAGCTGATCTCTTCAGGTTGCTTCCAGAGACCATAAAGACACAAAAAGACAAGAAGAGAACTGACAGCCTCTAACCTACATCCTCCTCAGGTCACTCTGGGAAAGCAATGTGCCAGGAGCTGAGACATACTGGCTTGCTGCATGGAAATGGACAAAAGGCACAGCTCCCCACCCCATGCCATCCCATTTCCACGGGAAAATATGACTGGCACAGCTATTCTGTCATTTGAACTAGAATTATGGCCAGGGGCTTTTCTTGTCTATGAGAGACCCTGTCTTGGTCAATTAGAGACTCCTCTGTTACAGCTCTGTAACGCCTGCACCTTAAGGTTTCGCTGACATGCTCTGATGCTTCAGGAAGAAACAGACTCCTGAAAAATGCAGTCATTTATACTGTTAGACACAGATAGTGATGGCCGCTATTTGATTCAGTGTTCTGCACTGGATTCATGCAGGGATTATGGTATTGAAGTTCAAGTGTATAAAAAATAAAAGATTTCTCAGTGGTGCCAGCTAAGCTGTAGTGGTTTATTGAAATTGTATATGTGCATCTTGTTCTGCACATCTTCAAAGAACCTTATGCAAAGTGACTGTTATTTGAAATATTTCTTTCTTTACTCTGCTCTGTTTGGCAGGAATTTATTTCTTTTTAGAAAGGCAGCTGTACAAAATCTTATCAGACCATCTATGGAAACAGCAAAAACTCCTGGGGAATGTACTCATTTGTTTCTTTTGACTCCAGCTCACTGCATAAGCAGAAAAGCCAGGTGGGGGAAGCCAGCACCACTATTTTTATTGCTGTACATTTTGCAAACCGAAGCGTCTACCTTTCTTCCAAATTAAAAAATATATATATCAATAGCTTCCGTGTGATTGAAAGAGAGCTTTGGCAGAGCTGCCGTGTGGAAAAAGAAAAGGTGGTTTAAAAATAGATCTCCAAATTTGCAGAGAGGTGTTTCTGATCTCAGAATGCTGTGGCTGCAAAAGCACTTCGGAGTCGGTACACGGGAGGGCGCATCTATCCTGCAGTTGCACGGAGCCAGAAGCCGCGCTCCCAGCAATCAGCTCCTGAGCAGTAAGCCAGCCATGAGCACGCCAAAGAAGACTTCGGCAGTGAAGACTCTAGCTATAACATAAGGATGGTAGAAATAAACATAGTCCAGAACCTTATGCCACACAGGAAGAGTCATATTAGAAGCCAGGCTTCAGCATCAGGACCAGTCAGAAGAAATTTGCTTAACCTGCGAGGATGCTGTTTTCAGAAGCAGGGAAGCCTTGCACGTCTTTTCTCAACCTTTTTGGGGACTGGACAGAGCTTGCAAGACACAGCTGCAGGGGAGCAAAGCAGAGAAAACGTGGCCTTTAGTGTACTGCATGTTATGCTTTGGCATATGGGCTGAAACTCTGTGCGGGAAAACACAGTACTGAAAACATCCACCATATGGTAAAATCAGTGAAATAATAGCAGCACTAGGACATAATTCTGCATAGTAGTACTGTGTCTCATTTAAGATGTATATTATTGAATGTCCCAGACAGAATTATGGTCTTCTGTGCGAGGTATTTGACAACCACTTTGCCTTCAGCAAACAAAGCTGGGAAAACAACAAAGACTGGGAATTGAAAATCCCAGCCTTCAGCAACAAACAGCACAAAGCAGAGTCTCATAGCACTTTGTAAATGCCTCTGATCGTGGGGTTTATCACTTTCCCACCTGTATGTTCCTAATCTAGCTACTTAGCTTCTGCAAACTCATTCAGAGAGTGACTATCTGAATCCTTCAGCTGTTCTCCTTGAATAACACCACAGGGCCAGATTTCATGTCTGAAACTTGGATCGATACTGAAAGGGAAGGAGATAAAAAGAGTATGTGTGTTGGGATGAATCCCATCTAAAGTTTCTGTGCTTTCTTGGTTACCGTGACATACTGGCCAATGGTGTGACAGAGGAGAAAAGCAGGGTCACACCTCGGCCATGTTTTTATGCAACTCCTCCATGCTGCAGCGGGGAGACCCTGCCCAAGGCTTTGCAGAGACATGAGTGGCCCCTAGAAACTCCACTGCAGCAAATACAGCACCTTGTCCAGTTTGAACGCGTTTGTTCAGCAGCCAATCAACCCTCAGAGCAAACACTTCAGAGAGGTTTTCTCTTGGCCTCTGAAATCAGGGGTGCCTTTGGGCTGCATTACCCCACATCAGCACGCCGAGGCCTGGCCCTTGGGCACTGCTCTCAGCAGCTATGGCAGTGCTTCTCCTGCACCACAGCAATCAGTCAAACTGGCAGAGAAGACAAGCAAAACCACCTGAAATATGCTGACAGATACCAGTAAGGCTCCAGATATGTTTAAATCTGCAAACTAATTGTTTCTGTTATTGGATAATGCTTCTGAAGGCGGCTGTTTGGAAATGCAATGGCCTGGAAAATGGAGGTCAATAGAACAACAAAAGGACGACCAGGCTAGCTGAAAGAGGAGAGCATTTGATGGAAGTTATTTAATCACCAAGCTAATTCCTTATCTGTTAAGTAGGGAATGCTGGTTGGGAATGCATTGGAGCATGGTAAGACCTAACAACATGTAAGTCAGTTGGGCTTTGGTGAAGCAACACATAGCTTCTGCAGCAGCACTCCTCTAATACTGTTTTTCTCCAAAAATAATAAACTTTCCAGGACCAGTAGCAATATCTAATAATAATAATCTTTTTGTTTAGGCTAGGATCACTCTCCATGTGTGGTACAGTACCTTTTCTTTACTGTGTACTTGGTACTAGCTCTACCCTACTGACTATAGTCTGGAAGCTGACTGCAGGCTCTCTGGCCTGTCATTGCTTCGCCTGTCAGGAGAATGCCAGGCTGTACTGATAGGTGGGATCCCTAGCCCTGGCAAGGACGATGCTGGGCTTCTGAGTTCCTTGTCTGAACGAGCCTGTGAATGCCTGCACGTTGCTGAGCTCTTCTGCTGCCTTACAAAATGACCCTGTTAAGGTCAAGTTTGAAATGCTCAGATGAAAGACTGTCCTTTAGAAAAACTCCTCCTGTCAAAACTTGTCACTATGTCCTATGGCTCTGCTGCACTTTAACCTGGCCTAGAAACTGTTTAAGTAGTAGCAGAGTTTCCAATGTCTCACCATCATTATGTGTTACTGTGTCATGTAATTCAGACCCGTTCTTCCAGAAAATCAGGAGACATCACTATATAACGTGGCCAGATATGACCTGCCTCATGAAAAGTCTCAGGGAAATAATAAAGCATCCAATGCATAGAAAAGATAGTAGGACAATAAAAAAGCAGAAAGCTATGCTGCTCATTGACAGGCACAGTCACAGCAAGCAGACAAGCTACTGTTACCTGGGATTCTGAGCCACAGCCCTTCGTAGTGTTAGCTCTTCTGTGCTTTTAAATGTTTTCCACTGATATTTTTTCAAAAGATTCACTTTGAATTTTGTATATAGCACTTAATCTTTCAGAAATATACAGTTAAAATTGAACTAGGAAGAACAGCTGCAGCTGTCCCTCCCAGATAAGGAATGGGAGTATTCAGCTTTTTGTTTGTGGTGGAGAAAGCCTGGAGACTGGCCAGTGTTAAGCTATAGCAACACTGAAAGGTAGGCTGTGAGGGTACCAACGAGTATCACAAATTTGGAGAAAGTGGGTTAGGTAAAATGACCTGCACAGATTAAGCAAAGGAATGTTGAGAGAGAAGAAAACATAACTATCAGATAGTAGCTAATCAGCCTCATGAGATACGAAGAGTCCAAGTCAAGAGCAGAGTCAATAAATAATAAGAAGCCATGCTTCAGGGTTAAGAATGTTACTGATTTAATATGAAGTGATTTAACTGCATGTCTTTTCTGTTAATAGACATTTTAATAGCGCAGTCTGGAAAATCTGATCGTATTATTTTCATGTTCTCTGCCAAATGATGCAAACACTATATGAATGGAGAAATGCACTGGAATATGTAATACATGCATATAGCATATAGCAAAAGGTATACTGAATATCAAAATTCAAGATATAATCATACTGTAATTTTTTTTTTCCTGTCATTAATATATTTTCTCAGCTTTGATGTAGTGGATCTCCCTCAAATGCAGGATGAATCTTACAAGTATTGACTGTCAGAGCTGATGCCATTTGCTAATGATTTGCTACTATCATCTATCGGATAGAGTCTCATTAAGCCTGTGAGTCCTCTTTTGACCAGGATGACAACCTGGGGGAGAGGAAACACAGAACAACTTAGTTTATAAAAAATCTGTGTTACCTGAAAGGGGAAGACGTGTATCTACAAGGTTGCAAAACAGCTTGTGTTGCCTGCTGGGAGATGTCAAGATGTGCTTCCATGGCAGCCCAAGGCAATCTAAGACTAGGTTTCAGCAACCTGTGCTTTCCCTGGGGCCCAAGGCTACGTACCTCCATCCCCTCTCTTGCATTAGCCCTGGTATCTCTGGGCTTCACACAGATCCTGTTCAGGGAACTGACCTGGCTGAAAGCTAATTATCTTATTTAACGGTAAACTTTCAGTTTTTTCAGCTCCCTGAACCATTTCACTATGCAATCAAACGAGTGCCTGCACTAAAGTCACAGAGGAGAAGGGCATAAAAAGCTGGAAATGGGCAGGACAGTGAGATCATAGCAACCCTGTTGTAAATTAGCTTACACCACATGCTGAGGCTCAGGCTCTGAGTGGGAGAGGCCACTGAATCCTGATCTCCTGTGAGCTGTTAGCTAACCTACCCTCTCTTTTTGAGTGCTTTCAGGTCTTTTCCTTGCTTTTTCCTCTGCTGCTTTGTTCACACAGCTTGAAGAAAAGTGTTATTTGCTGTAAGCAGGCTGCCTTTTATCTGCTTGTTGTTTGCCACTGATCAGAAGGGAAGAAACGCTGGTGTGCCCACTCTGTTGGACCCATGGAAAAGAGAGCTGCTATGAGGGCAATGCAGATTATGGCCCAACAGGAGGGCTCAGAGGGAACAAAGACAATAGCTGTTCCTGGCATTTAGTCTTCAAACTCTGGTATATGGAAAGTAACACACTCATCTTTACTTGGTAGGAATGAAAATCATTACCTTTGTGGAGACTCTTTGCAAACCCTGGGAAGGCACCTGAAGGACTCCCAACTTCCCCTTCCTGAAGCTTCTTTACAGCCTTGTCCTTTCTCCCTCTGCTCCTGCCATCTCACTTGCTCTGTTTCCCTCTGTTTACCATTTATTGGCACCTTGCTTTTTGAACTGGGACAATGTTTGCATACTTTGTCTTTTTGCTTATATCAAAATGTTTTTGTCTCTTGACTTTCAAATCCCGCTTTAATCAAATCTTTCTCAAGACCTGTCTTGTCTGTTTATTTAAGCCTCCAGAAATCAGCCTCCTCTCTTTGGTTTGCTACCCCACATTATAAATCTTGTTTAAAAATTCACATGGTAATTCTTGCTCCTTGCTGCCAAAGCCACTGGATAAATCCACGGACTCTACTATATGGCAGCACATTCATTATGTATAATTACAAAGCATAAGAGACGTTATTCAATGTTGTTAGCTTGGCTACACTGGAATTCCAGCACACATCTGTACACAATTTATAGTTGCTTATAACATATGCTAGCACACCGCGTGTGAACAGCCTGAATTTAAGCTCAGATCCTGTGTGAGGCTCTTCAAGAATCTACTCACAGCTTCTGCCTGTAGTGCCTGCTCTTGAGAAACAGGAGCAGTAGGATTCTGCTCAAGGAAATGTAAAGATTGGAGTAATGAATGCAGAGACTCTATGAAAAAGAGAGAAAATGAGATAACTTTAAAATAGTTTTATTTTTCTTCAAATACAAATATGAAGAACTGAACTGTGGGTAGTTGCAGAGTTATTTCTGAATATTCCATTTTTTAATATATTTTTTAAAGAGATTGTCTGATAAAAAAGCAAATAAACTCTCAAAGCATAACAGAAGGCGGTGATTATATGGTGAGTGAGAACTGCAGTGCCTATGTTGGACTGACATGGAGCCTCTCAGAATATGTTCAGGGGTCTCACATTAACATTAAGCAGCTGTTGAGATCTTGTCTTTAATAATGCACAATGTTATTACACTGAAGAGTACTATCACTGACATCTCCAAACTCATACTGGAAGAAGAACAGATTACTTTCATTGTATTATTCACTATTTTATATGTCAGCACTGCCACTTTAGCTTCCAGGCTCTGGAAACAGACTGCATTTATTCCTGCGTCTTATGCTCTGCAGTAAAGACTTTCAGACAACAGAGAATGCTATTTAAAAAGTAGCCCGTCAGCTCTTCTAAGTTTCATGAATTAGAGCACATTACTTCTCCTAAATAGACTGTAAATAATTTTTATTCAGTAGCTAATAATGCAGGTATTTCTGTAATTTGTGAAAACCAAGCGCTGTAATTTCCCAGTGAGGCTGACTGATTGAAAGTCTTTCCGCTCATTATTTCAGACAGCTTAGCTACAGATTTGCTGTCCTCCATGACTTGAATTAGCTGCATAATTTATACCCGTGCATAGTTTGAGAGGTGCTTCCTAGAAATCGAGACCTTTCAGTATCTACCTTCGCAGTTCATGAAATGTAACTGCCACCCTGCTATCATTCTGTGGTATTTTGAAAAACTTTGTTCAGAACTAAACAAAAAACTCCAGCAAAAAAGTCAAAATGTGCCACTAAAATATTGCTCTATTTAATTCTAACAATGCAAAAGCATGTGGCTTTCAAAGCAAAATATTCCCAGTTATCTCCAAATGTTCCATATAATTGTCTTCAAAGCCAAATTTGTAGAAGTGAAAGTGATCTAAGGATCCCTAAATTGTAATCTCAGAGACTGTGGTTGACTGGAGATGTGCTGGAAGCCCCATCCTCAGAGACTTTCAAGATCAGGCTCTGAGCACCCTAATCTAGCTGTAGGCATCCCTGTTCATTGCAGGGGTGTTGGACTAGATGGCCTCCAATGATCCCTTCCAATTCAAACGATTGTATGATTCTGGGTTGGTAACCCTGCCCATGGCAGGGAGGTTGAAACTAGATGATCATTATGATCCTTTTCAACCCAAGTCATTCTATGATTCTATGAATCTCCGATTGATTCTATGATTCGATGATCTAAACTGATGGTCAGTGATAAACTGCATGTATCAGTGTTGGCTGTGACATCCAACTGAACATGATTAACAAGTTGGATGTATACGTAGAGCTTGAAGTTTACATGTGAAAATCTTTATTCCTGCCTTTACGTAACACCCTTGGGGAAGCCCTTATGATGAGTCAACACTTTGTTAAGAGTAGGTCTAGCATTGCATTTTCTGGTAACAATGGCCAGCTGAGAGTCTTACCATACTTTACCTTTGATTGTAACAGGTAATGATTTTGTGTAGAGTAGGTAGAAATATTTCTGCTTGAGTTAAGGAACAGTAAGTCAAGGAGAGTTCTAAATCGTAGTAACACATGAAGGTAGGTTGCCAAAGAAAACATGACTCCTTAAATCTCCATCTCTTTCCAAGAGTACAAACAGAGGACGTGATGTTGGATGAAACCATCCTCAACAGAAGGGCTGCTAGTGGCTGGCATCTTCTCAGCTGGACCATGCTGACAGAGCAGCCACGTGTAAGGCATGCTTCGTTTCCCTTCATTTCTGTCCAACTGTTCCTACAGACAGTGGAGTTGCTTTGCATGAATTTGGTACAGAGATTTTCTTTTGGCTTTTGCCATCCAAATTTCAGAGTAACTTGCAAAACTGTAGGATTCCATCATTTTTGGGCAGTGATCTTCAGGAAAGGAGAATAGATTCCTCCTCTGCCAAACTGAACTTCCAGAATTATTCCCATGAGTAAAGTGCAGAGATCCAAGAGAAAGAAGAGTCCTCCAGTGGGCCAGGAAAAGTGCATACAGGCAGAGAAAGTGGAATGATGAAGGAATGAAGGAGGCCAGTGCCACTCTGAACCAGCATTGCACTGTGCTGATCTGATCCAAGTGATCTAAGTAGGACCTGGCACACAGGCAGCTTGGCTGGGGGACCCCTGGTTCCCCAAGGATAGAGCGCAGTCCTAGTGAAAAGGACTTGGGGTACTGGTGGATGGCAGCTGGCCATGAGCCAGCAATGTGTCCTCACAGCCCAAAAAGCCAACTGTAAACTGGGCTGCACGGCCCAGGGCAAGGGAGGTGATCCTGCACCTCTGCTCTGTGAGACATCACCTGGAGTACCGTGTCCAGATGTGGAGTCCTCAGTGCAGGAGAGACATGGACCTGCTGGAGTGCGTCCAGAGGAGGGCCACAAAAATGATCCGAGGGATGGAACACCTCTCCTATGAGGACAGGCTGAGAGCTGGGGCTGTTCAGCCTGGAGAGGAGCCGGATCAGGGGAGATCTGAGAGCGGCCTTTCAGTATCTAAAGGGGGGATATAGGAAAGAAGAGGACAGAATCTTTAGCAGGGTCTGCTCTGACAGGAAATAGGCAAATGGCTTCAAAATAAATGAGAGGAGATTTAGATTGGATATAAGGATATACAGTTTTCACAATGAAGATGGTGAGGCACTGGAACAGATTGCCTAGAGAGGTGGTGGCTGCCCCGTCCCTGGAGACATTTAAGGTCAGGCTGGATGGGGCTCTGAGCACTTTGATCTAGCTGTAGGTGTCCCTGTACATTGCAGGAGAATTGGACTAGATGACATTTAATGGTTCCTTCCAATTCAAATGATTCTATGATTCTATGATATAAATGTTTTTATGATCCTGTTTGTCATGCACCAGGGGGAACTTAGCCCATTGATCTCAGGGCTGTGAAATAAATTCAGTTTAATAACTGATGTGTCTGAGAAACAGCTATTTGTGACTTTATGTTGGTAGCCATAGAAATCACTGTAATAGTGAGCTCTTTGGTTAATGCATCAACCAGAATTATCTATTTTTATTCCCTCCACTTCAGGAAGTATTTCCACTGGTCAGCAATGGCAGCCATCAGTGAGCACCCCAGAATTCATATGTTAAACAAAGTGCCACTCACAGAAGGACAAAACAGTAACCTGCAGCTTCACAAAATCTCTCCCTGCTTTTTCCAGCTGTGCTGAAAACCTTTCTCCCATTTAAGCTGGTACTTAAACTGATGTTCATCACCAGTTGAGAAGCATTCATTTGGAGGTAACACATCTTTCTAAAAGATTTGCTAGGTTAATTTTCAGAAGTATTGTGCTTTTCTAGTTTCTGCTGATGATAATGTAGGCTGCATTTGTTCTTACACCTAGAGAATCTAAATGTCCTGAATAAAAGCATCTGTGCTGAATGACAGAATTACAGAAATTATCCAAATTCTGTCAAAATCGATGGCAACCTTTCCACAGACCTCCAAGAGAGTTTGACTGCATGTGTTTGTGACCATATTTTATCTTCACTCCACGGTTTCTCAAAGCACGCATGTTTATTCATAGCCAAAAGTGATTACAGGTCACAATGTCTTTACATAAAACTTGACCCCGTATTTGAAAGGAATTAGTTTCTCCTTGGGTAGTACTTATGGTGAATTACCGACTTTCTTCCTTCAGACTGGAGTTGCTTATCTTAAAAAAAAGAAAAGGGGGTTCTTTTTTTATCTAATCTCAGGACTCACTCGTATCTCTTTCTTGAACAGTTGCAGTAAATCTTAGCAGGATTATCAGAGTTTTACAGGCTTTTGGAAGCTTTGGATTTGCCTTCATGCTGTTAGGCAGTGCAAGCATGAGAGGATGAATCTGCATCACAGCTAAACACCTGCCACTTCAAATCCTGCTGTGGCAAGAGGATGTCCCAATAGGATCATCCAATTTCTGCACCTTACAAAATACAGTTTTTCCTGTAACCACAAAAAAACTAATTTGTGTTTTGTCATAGACTCTACATTGTGCTATGATGCAGATATAATATGAGAATGTTGGAGGGTACAGCAACAACAAAAAAAATAGTTTGCTGTGAAATTAATACTGTGATAGGAGAGATAAAGATAACTTAGAACTAACCCATTGTCCAAGGAAGGGGATTATGTACTATTCCATTTGAGCAAAAATGCTTTTGGCAGACAATACTTAGGGATCTGGAAAAGGTAAGTATGTATTAATACAATGCTTCTACTGATGAAAAGCAGGCAAAACGATAGGTCAGCAGAAGAGTGCTGTCAAAGATATGCAAACTGCATTGGTACTCCAAAAAATTTGCTGCTTCTGCTTTTCCGGATGAGAGTGCTGTGCAGGGGGCTGATGGGAATCTGTAATGACAACAGCGAAGAAGAGTGAAATGTCATCCTCACATCTGCATTACTTCCCAGATCTCTAGGCAGGTGACAAAGAAACACAGATGCAACAATTCGGTGACAATTTGGGTTGTTACTTGTTTTGATGAATTTGTGCTCTTTAGATAAAAAGCTGTTATACATTTTAATTAAGAGGAATGAAGAAGTCATTTGTGAAAAGGTTCAATTACCTAAAAAAAAAACAAAAAAACACAGCAAGGCTCCAATTTCACGCAAAACTTCACAGGATAAAAAAGGCCAAGTATGTCTTTTAATTATAAAGCTATTTGATTTATAATCACACATGGATATGTTTTATTAAAAGCATTCTTAAAAAGATAGCTTGTGCCAAGCCTTACTAATACGCTAATATTTAATACCAGCAGCCAGGCAAAGGCAAAAAAGGCCTGTTTTCAGAAGCATCTCTAATTATTGCCAGGTAGTAGATAAGGCGAGATTCTTGAAATTAAAAGCCAAAGAATTTGAGCACAATCAGTACTGAGTTGAATGACTACTGACGGCAGCATCATATCCTATTGAAAACAATTTGGAAATGTCCATTGAAAATAACTTGAGTTCACATAATGCATGAAGCAAACAGTGCAAAAATAACTTGATGGTAATCTTGGCCTCCTCACTACCGTTCTGCAGTTCCTGGCTATGCAGTGTGTGCTTGATATAACACTTTCCAGACCCCCAGGTATTCCAATTAAACTTACCCAAAAGATGGATCCCAGCCTCCCAGAAGTGATACGTTGCTTGATGTATTAATTAAAACCATCTCATAACGAAGCTGGCAGAAGGCAGGGAAACTGCAGAAGTGACTGGCATCAGGGAGAGAGGAAAGCAGGAAAACAATATGAATGAGTGAAAAAAGAGAGAGCTTGTTTCTCTCTTGGCATGCAGTGTGCAATACTGCACCTTCAGATACTGACTGGAATAGGGATATGGAACCCAAGTGCTTTTTCCTCTCACCCACCTGCTTTACTGTCAGTTTCTTGAGATAAGAAGCCTGAAATAACTATTGCAAGCTGTGTCTACCTTTTTCTACAATTTCCTGAGTTGTTTCTATTTCTAATTTCTGTATGCAAATGCCACACCATGTCAGAACTGGGTAGCAACAATTTCTCATGACTAAAGATCCTGATTTTCCTGCATATGAACAAAAGTTCCATCAGTATATTGCTGATATCTCAATTTGTATAGGAGTAGCATCTTCCAGCAGTTCTCTACAGGTGACCAGAGTGGAAGAGAGGACAGAAGCAAGGGCTCTGCAGGCTGATTGCTCATCATATGTTCTTTCAGGATATATTTCCATGCATATTTTTCTCTCACGATGAAAGGCTTTCCACACCCAGCCTACAATTTAGTGCACACTCAGTTGCACTAATGGAGCTGTTAACCTTGTTCTAAATAACCTGTGTAATTAATTATTTTTGAGTCTTTGGTTAGTCAATAACAAAATAAAACACCAACAAACAACCTACCTACCAAAAAAACATGGACTATCTCACTGGTCCAGTTTTGAATCTCTTCCCAACAGATTCCTGCACAGCTGAGGTCTGTAGTCAACCACATTGTGAAGAAGTAAATGAACATCCCAGGAACTTCGACTGTTCCTCCTGTAGTAAGCTGGCATCTAATCACTGCCTGAGACTGGGTAATGGAGGTGGGTGATCCCAGCAATGTCATTCCAGTTTCCTCATCCCCTTTCTAACTTTTGGGATATAACAGAAGCAGTTGCTGGTCACACATTTCTGTTCAGAGAAGGAATTTCCCATCAGTATTGATGCCATGGAGTCTGATGTGTATTCTATACATTAAGAGGGGGCAGTTTACTTGCCTACGTTAAGTTGGAAGTGACCTTTGAGGAATTTCCACTATAATTCACTCTACAGGAGTTTAAATAATTGGAAGCAGAGGAAGAGTCGGCTCTGAGCAATTCTTTCTGCAGCTCCACTGTGTCTCAGACCAGTATAACAGAAGCACAACGACTTTGAGGATTGGTGGTGAGATGCCTTTCTGTGCTAGTGCTAGGCAGGACTGGCTTAGCTTGTGGGTTCTAGCAGAACAGCATTATTAAGGCACTTCGTTCTGGGTTTTGTTGCTGTGCCAGGGCATAGTGAGGGCCAGCACAAAGAAGACCACTACTTATTAGTTATCAGGTCTAATTCTTACTTTACTCAAAATTACACAGAAATTGAAAACACTTCTGCAAAAATATTTCAGAAGTATGGTACATAACGCAGACTCACTTTCTTGGTCTCACTGGAGTTACATTAGAACTCTTTTAAATACTCCATTCATTTTAGAATTGCTTTAATGGGCTATCAGTGTTGCATGGTTCTGAGTGTGTGTATTGATCTCAGCTGCTGGTTTTGCACCAACTTTAGATGTTACACAGCAGGGTTCTTTTCAAAGTCATTTTATAGGATATTTGAAAATACATGTTCAGGAGCGTGCCCTTTTACTTGGTATGCATAACATTTTAGGCATTCGTTGGCAACAGGACACTGAGACACAGAGACATTGTGTTAAGTCCTCTTCCCATTCTTTAATCAGATGTTTTCCTCTGACGTTCCTTTAGGACATGTTAGTTTACTGTTAATACTTGGAGATGTATTCACTTGAAAAATGAATTTACTATATTTTATTCTCTTTGTTTGGGAGAATAGAGTCATCAAAATGTTAAAACAGGATCTTTTTGTCGCTTCCCTTTCTTTGACAAGACCTTTGTTTTTACCCCAATGTAATGCAGTGGCACTCAGCATTCGTTTTAATGGCCGATGCTCTTATTGTTTGCGTATGTAGCTACCAGTCGGCTAAATGCAGGGAGGACAAAAGCCAAACTCATTCCTTAATGTGTGCATTCTTGGAAGTCACAATAAATGATCTCAACTTTGTACCACCAATGCTTGTGCGTGCCCTGGTTGGTGACATGCACATTTCAAAATGACCTTGACTGTCCAACAGCCACATCCACAGCACTAATTCCCTGAATAAAAAGTTGACTGCCTTCAAATGCAGAGGGCTGGAAAAAAGCTGCTGCAACGGGTAAACTTCCCACGTATTTTTTAATCTTTTTCTCTACCTACTGCTATTGCTGATCACCGAGAAAGAATTTTCTTTGTGTCTGTGCATGAGGCTCAGATCTTTGGATGTCTGACACAACTTACAG
Organism: Tympanuchus pallidicinctus; assembly: GCF_026119805.1. Lineage (NCBI taxonomy): Eukaryota > Metazoa > Chordata > Aves > Galliformes > Phasianidae > Tympanuchus > Tympanuchus pallidicinctus. The sequence goes on along the minus strand of NW_026294710.1, from coordinate 1,836,859 downwards.
GTTTTCAGTCCTTGAGAAAATGATCTGGCTTTCCTGAGCAACCAGAGCTAAGCAGAAAGAATTAGTTTATGATTTCTGAAAGAGGGAATAAATATGATTACTGGGTATACATTTGGAGGCAAGAATGTGTTCCTATTTATCTGTAACTGACAAATGAAAAGAGTTCTTGAAGTCCCTGCAGATCTCTGCTCTGTCCCACTGCTTCTCGAGCACATCCGTCTGCAGTGCCAGCAGGGCACAGTGGCACAGGCAGCTGCTTGAAGAGCTGGTTATCACTAGATAACAGGTAGCAGATACGGACAACGAGGGAATGGCTGAAAAAAGGCATTGCTTGAATATTTCAAAACTTATTTACTGCTAAAGACAGGGGGAATACCTGAAAGGGGATATCTTATTTTTTCCATTCATATTTGTATAATAAATATATGTATATTATATATTATTGTATGTATATACAATCCAGAGGCACAGTAAGAGCTCACAAAAAAAAAAATCTTAAGATTTATGAGAGAATCAGAAGAAAAATGATTGTAACGAGTGAAAAATGATGATTAAAATGAGAGAGCACTTTTGTCACTCCTGTTAAAGAAAGGGGATTTCAGCATTGATTAGGAGCAGGAAAAGTGCAGCAGGATGGAGGAATAAGAAATGTGCCTTAGAAGACAGGAGCTCTGCTTCTTTAAGCTAGCAAAATCAAAGAGAAGAAGGTTTTTTGTTTGTTTGTGTGTTTGTTTTTCTCTGTAAATTCATCAGATACATACAAATAGTCCTAGAGAAAACTCTGAATAAACAGCAAAGTGAGAAATTAAAACAGTGGCTTGAAAAAGCTCCAGATGTGATTAGCAGCTGGAGATCATGCCTAACAATATCGAGTTTTAAGACATCATTATGATTAGCTTCATCAAAAAGGACAGAGAGATGGCAGGGCCTAAGTACCTCTCAGGAAAAATATATTTTGTACCCAAGAGCTCCTTAAGCACAGGAAGGTCTGTGAACAACCAGTGCCCTGAAGTAATGCTAGGCAAGTTCAGACAGAAAACAGAGCTCATAACTTCAATGTTGGCAGTGATTATCTCTCACAACACATTATCAAAGGAAGTGCTGAGTGGTTCAGCTCATAATATTTATCTGGAAGGGAGCGTTTCAGCCACAAACAGTTACAGCTCCACACAAATGGACACTAGGTGAAATTTCACAGACTGAAAGACGTGAGGTCTGTTGTGAGTTTGAGATCTACAAACATAACTTACAACAAAACACAGAACTTTCAGCTCTGCAGGAAGAAAAATGCAGGTAAAAATAAAAGGCTTACAGACAAGCACACAGTCGTTTTTTTTCTCCTCTTCTGAATAAATTTGGTTCAACAATTTTGGCTGTTTCACTTATAGAGACTGTTCTCCTACTTTCTATATTCAAAGTTATTTAATGATGTAAAAGCCTTGATAACCTTTTTTAATTGGAACGGAATTGAATATGCACAAATGCATACAAAATATTTTACAGTAGATAGAAAAAAAGAGTCCAGATCTTCACTGCATGTAATTGGTTTGTTGTTATTTGCAGACTGATCGGTTTACAAACTGAACAGTTCACTGTGTGACACGGCAGCAGGTGTATCTGACAGAATGGCTTTCAGGTGAAAAAAACCCACCATAATTCAGAAACGGTTTTGCTCAGAATTCCTTTCCAGCTACTCTCTTGTACTACATGAAAAAGAGAAATGGATGCTGGCAGCCCAGGACCAAGTTCGGAGCTGGAGCCATCTTTATGCGGTCACATCTGGTTTGCACAGAGCTCTGCTGCTTAGACCTGCAGGTAGAGGATACATCCATCTATCATGGCTTTAAGCTAAGACAGGCAGCTGAGGAGCTGGCGCACTTCTCTTGCCTTGGGTCCATGAGCACACACCTACAAAGGCTCTAAAGTACTCATGGCAGAACGAGAACCATTACTGGTTCCTATACATTGAATTTCTTCTCACCTTTCCCAGTTTTCCTGTTCCATGTAAACACTCATCTGACAACTTCACTGAAGATCTCTAGCGAGAACCTAGTAAATTCTCTCTAAAGCTCCAGAGAGCTGCAGAATCGAATGCTTAGAGTCCTTTGTAATGAACCTACATCCGTGAGATCACCACAAGCTCCGATTCACAATTTAATCTATTTTCTGCTAATAATGAGATGAACTGAAGTAACTGCAGAGAAATTCAATTAGTATTGTAGCTAATAAAAATGATTGTTGTGATAGAAAAATGATTCATAACTGCAGAATGTGCTTCTGCATGTTTTTCATTCCTTAGCCTGCACTAACTCATGTAATTTAATATATCCCCACACTGTTGAACCACACATGCCTTCCCGCTCAATGACATCCACAGTTTGTCTCCACACCAGAGTGTTTTTTTATCACTGCTTCCCATGGTCAGCTCCTTCTTCCACCAAAGGTGGGGGTGTAAGGCAGGACTCCAACACACACTGTTTTTGAAGTACTGTCATCTGCTTCTGCACACAGCAAAGCCCATGGAAGATGATATGTAACAGCCAATTACAACTCATCTACAGCCATAATTCCTACGCTGCTAATCAGGCAACAGCCATGGTGGGTGTTTTAGCCATCAGACTTTCACAGAACCACAGATGTCATATGTGTGATGCCGTTAGCGTTGTTCTACTTCTTTACTTTGCAGAACAGATTATAACCTGCTAATGAGAGATGCTGAAATACCTTAAAGAGGGGATTTCCACACAGGCACTGATAGTACTCCGTGGACATGGAAGAGTACTGCATAATTGGCACTTGTGGATCTGAAAAGCTTTCTCTCTTCGTGTCTTTTAGAACGTATACTGTGCTCAGGTTGTAATTATCTTTCACCTCTGCTGGCAGAAAGAATCACTTTGTATTTCAAATTGCTTTTTATATTAATATTTCTGTAATTAAAACCCCCACTTTATTACATATGCTTAATACAAGAGAATTGGAAACAAACTCAGGATTTTCAACTATACAGAGAGAAGGAGAAGGAAGTGTGTAATATCAAAGGGACAGATCCTTCTCCCTCCCCCGATCCTTCTGAATTTGGCAGAATTGTTGCTGCAAGCTTTAAAGGAGTCATGGTAATTCCCATTAGACTTCAGAAATTGAGAGCTGCAACAGGAAATGTTGTATTTCAGAGTGGAATTTTGCTCCAAAAATGTTTCCCCAGTAATCCTGGTAATGCTTTTACTGATACAATTTGAAGATACAGTTAGTTAAGCACAATAACATGCCAGCATGAGCACATACATAGCAGTTGATGACACAAAACTGATGCTGCCAATACACGAACATTATTATTTTTCTGTCATGTAAATTTCAGACTGTAAGAATGAGAGCCTGCAAGTAGATTCTTGCCTTGCAGCAGTAGCTTGAACAACCACCAGACACTAAGCAGCAACTTCTGAACTAATTTGACTAACAATTTGCTCGTGTGTTTTGATTAGTACAAAGTAGACTGTAAAAAAAGGCTGCTTGTAGTGCAGTTAATCTCTGGCATAACCAACAGGAGCGTGGTAGGAAAGAGAAAAACAAAAATGACTTATTGTTGTCCATTAATAACTTATATTCTTTTATCTGTATATGACTGCTAAATGAAAATTTAATAATTGGCTGAAAATGTCTCAAATATAAAACTCGGTGCAGAGCACGCTTATGTATCTCATCCCCCAAATTTTCAGTTGCTCAACAAGATGAGCTCTTTCTACTTGGAAGGTATAGAAGAAAACACAGACATAAGGTAACAGCTGCAGTAACAGCACGATTTTTTCCTCAATCTTTTCCGATAAATCTCAACCTATCTGAGTCAAGTTATGGTTGTTCTACAGGGCAGAAATAAGAAGACATTCTTAAAGGTACATATCTTTAATGATTACACGAATACTAGTAAAATTTAAGCATCCACCAATATTGTGGAAATTTCAGCTCAAAGTGCAGATAATGACTCAGGTTTTTAAATTACAGGAATAAAAGCCCATCTCTATACATACATAAAAAGACACAGGGGCCCAAGGGAGAAGATAAGCCCTAATAACTGAGTCTGAGAAACAGCCCCTGGTCTGGTCTTGGTGACAGACAGTCAAGCGTCTGACAGCTGGTTACTGAAGGGAACAGGAAGCCAATGCTGGCTGAGGGAGAACCATGAATTCAGGGCCATCTGTGGGTGGACTGTGTTTCTAAGCCCTGTCACTGGAGGCATCACATAGCCAGGCCAGCAATGAGTACTGCTTCCTCCACTCCTGGACTTCTGGAGGGGATGGCAGGGAGTAAACACAATGATTAAATATGCGGCAAAACCCTAAGCCTTGTACCTTCCAGAGGATACCCAGCTATGTTTTCTTTTCAAAGCTACATGGCAAAATATTCCCTAAGCTGCTTTCAGATGTGAACAGTTCTGTCCCCATTTTTGTTGCTGAAACTGGGTGTCAAGGAAGGTACATGTGGCCACGGAGGAATGTCAGCAGCAACCCATCATGGAGGCTGTGAGGGTGGCTGCCCCGTGAAGATGCCAGCAGGACTGCTGCAAGACCTGGCAACCAACTAGAGGTGAGGCCCAGGACTGGAGCAAACACTCTTTTCTCCCTAACAAGTCCTTATCTCTCCACCAGTGAGGCGAGGCTGTTGACTGAAGCTGCAGGGAAAGGCTTTCATGATGGCATTAGGGAAACATAGCAAGGAAGTGATTTTTCCACTGAAGCTTTGTTGTCATTCTCCAGTGTGTGTCTCCAAAGGTGCCTCGCCTCTTGCTTTACGAATTAAAGTATGCACTGCCCTTTTCTGTGTCTGCTATCATGCAAACAGGTATTATCACTGAGATTGAAGGCAGCACTAAATAAGGCAGAATAATCACTTTGGTTGCATTTGAAGAGTTCCCTTTTCCTCCTTAGAATGATTTTCTCTGTTTGGTTTTGCTTGAAGCATTTCCTAACAGGCTTCTTCAGCTCGCCCTGCAGTCTGTGCTGTCGTGTGGGCAGGCAGGGCCACTGCTGCTCTTTGACTGTGCATGCACAGCTCTTTCCAAAAGATTGTTGCAGACCCTGGGCACGCCAACATCTCAGCATATGGTTAGCTCTAAACCTGCAAGCTTTAATGCAGCCATATTTAGAGACTTTTAGGCCCCTGTCATCCCTAACACTGTGAGCTCTGTGCCAAAGCTCTCCATACAATTTTAAGAAACCTTTGAAAAAGCCCTCAGTCATAGGATGATGCAGAGGGGCCTTAACCACCTCCACTTTTTCTTCTGCTTGGGATCTGACTTTGAAGAGAATCATCACAGACTCTCACAGTACTGAATCTGTGGGTCTTTGCATGCTCTTAATTTACCTGGGGTCAGCTGTTCAAGCCAGGCCTTTTATGCACAAACCCTCAGGTGCTTGAGACATTTTACTGATGGAAATGTAAGGTAGCTTCAGTAACTCCAGGGTCAGTGGCAACTGTGCGTGGCTGTCAGGGCCATTTTAACTGGGGTGTTTCAATCTAGTCCCTTGGTCTATCTGCACCTTAATTCTTTAAAACTGCAATACTTATTTCCTAACTTCACTTTCCATTTCTTTTAGAAATCCATAAAGGATTAAAAATGACGCTAGCTAAAAACTGCACTTAAACTGTCGTTTTAAAGAATACATTATTTTCTTTAAATGTATTATTCAAGCTCAATCTTCAGCTGCTTTGCTGTTTTGGAGGCGCTGCAAAACGGAGAGCATATTTCTGAAGATTAGATTTAGCTTTTGGTAATTCTTTGTACAAGAGTGGATTATTTAAAATGCAGAGAAAATAAGTGGTTTTAAAATTCATATGGTTCTTTTTTCTATTTTGCATTTTTAGTAAGGAGACAGACTTTAGAAAGCTTAAACTAATATCTTGACCCAGAGTAAAAATGCAAAAATCTTACTAAATTTGCAGAAATATTCTAGATAGCAAATACAAGTAGATAAGATAAATGCGCAAGAAAGCCTGGCTTAGAGAGAACTTCCTGAAACTCAGTCACTTCTTGTCAAGTTTGTACATCAAAAAGTTGGTGTTGAAGAGATCTTAATCATCTGCTATTCTAAGAGGAAATGAGGCTGCTTTATAGGAGGTAATACATAATTACTTTTATTTCCTGATAAAATTATCTTAACCACCTTCTATACATGGCAAGATCACTTTTGCAATTGCTCAGATATTCATACTAGTAAATTTAATCCTTGCACTGGGCCTTTCTACATCCTTCTAATATCCTTCTACTTCCCCATTTATTCCAGTTTCTCTGGTACGTTTTTCATAAATATTATATATTCTAGTACGAGGCTTTATAAATGCTTGGGCTCTATTCATTTGCCAAGTGATATTTTAGCCTTTATTTTCTTGTATATTACAAGAAACATGCTATTCTATTGAAAAGCAAGCTAGAATATATGAGAATCAGTAGTTGGGGAAGTCTGGCTTAATCTGAGGGTTGACAGTTGAATATCGTGGGGGAATTATTCAATAGAAGGCAGGTAGGGAGGCTTGATACATCTACAGACAGCTACTTTTTGAACTGTTAATTGGCAGGTGAATATTTCTGTCAGTGTTATTTTCTCTTTCGCTGAAATTGAATGTCATCATCTCATGGCACAGAGCTACATGCACTGGTATTACAAAAATGTATGTAAGACTCTGCTCTGTGAAAGACTGAACCCATGAACCCTGGTCTACCTGAGAGTTTAATTTCACACTTACATTTAAATTTGTGTTATGGTTGGACTGGAACACATGCATGCTGAACAGTAAGTTGAAGTTTAAGTGCTCTGGTGCAGCGTTATGTGTAGCATCCTGCAAAGCTGAACTCTAAATGCCTCCTGACAGTGGTTCCAAAAATAAGTTATGGGTCTAAAAGATGCTGAATCTTCAGTCTGGAGAATAAATATCATGCATATATTAGTAATGATCACAGCATGGTCATTTTTTAAAAGGAGAAAACCATAAACTGTGTCCAAAGATTAGTGGAGGGTGACTGTAGCTACTTGCAGGATTGCTTGTTTCTGCACAGCTAAAAATCATGACATTTATGAGTTGGAACAACAGGCATGAAGCAAATTTCAATATAAATACTGTTCAGAAGGCAAAACGTGTAGTTTGTCCAAAAATAGGAATGATGGCAACAACTGTACTGTTTGTAACACTGGAACCTGATGGAAATGAAGAGAGTTAAGAGAAGAGAGTTAAGAAAAATAAAACATTCGGGGATCACACTGGGGGAGACAGAGATCGAAAATGCAGTGGGAGTAGACAAAAGAAACCAGCACTGATAAAAGAGCTCTCAAGAAAAGGCAAAGAAGTAGTGATTTTTGAATAAAATGTCATTGGAAAAAAGGGGCTTAACAATGACTTTTATTGAAGGAAAAAATAAGGGGTGGTACAATGAGTGATGTAAGTGGATCAAATGAAAAAGTGTTTTTTGTTTTTTTTTTTTGCTAAACATAACACTCATGATCATTGAGATCATAAACCAAACAGCATAAAGATAGGAAATGCAGCAAGGTGAGGAGGGGTGGCAAGAGCTGAGCAGGAGGGAGGGATGCAGTGCTGTGAGTGAAGTCTGGAGCTCAGTGTGTCACCATAACGGCATCAAAAGAGAGAAGGAAAAAAGCAAAAAAAGGAAATGAAGGAAAATTGCAAATTTTTCTTAGCAACCATTGTGGAAAGAACAAAGTTTTGTTGAGAAATAGGTTGTGAAAGATGTGAAGAGGCAAGGAGAGATGGCAGGACCTTTGTTTGCAAGTGCAGCATGAAAGTGGGGATGTTCAGACAGAAGCACTGTGATCAGAGAAGAGATTTCTGAGGCTAGAATGGACAGTCTGCTGCTTTTCAAAGTCCCATTGTGCTTAAGATCAAAGGATGGCCAGATCATTTTAGCACCATTGCTTACAGATAAAAGTCAGGTAGGTTTTGAGACAGGCATCTTCATTATTAAATGGAGGATGATCATCTGTGTTAACACAGCTATTAACATGCTTAGGAGTAGATGAAGATGATGTATAATTGTTTGTTTGCTTGCTTTATGTTGTTTTGCCTCCCTGGGGAATGCAATTCCTTTGATGTAAAACTGACAGTTGAAAACTGAAATCTGATAGCCAGCAAGTTTTGTGAATACAAGGAGAAATTTTATTCAGTGTCTTCCTGATGACTCCTGCATGCTTCTAACTTTGAGGACAACAGCTGCAGCAGAGCTCTTCACTAGAGTACTGCTTTCCAAAACTGGGCCTCTCCTACAATAGGCAAAAAAGCAGGGTGCCTCCTGATTAATGCTATTTTCCCATCTCCCCATTTTCTCAGTCCTGAATCCTGCTTCCCAAGCTCCTGAAACACAAGGTGACAATGCAGAGGGCATTCATCCACAACCATGGATCAGGCTCTATAAGCCCCGAGCATATCCTGCAGTCAGATACTCCCCAGAAACCACAATGCCTATTCTCAGACACTACTGTAGGAAGCAAGAGTTGTCCTGACTGTAATAAAATAATCTTGAAAACATCTTGTCTAGAAAAAGTTTTTCACTTGTGCACATCTCTTCAATTCTATGGAGAATACCCTCCCCAAACCTGAGGAGTTGTGCACAAAAGCAATTTGTACCATGTAGTTTGATCAGCAAGCTTGTTTATGAGTAGAGTTATACTGATAAAAAATATGAGAAAATTTAATTAGGAAGTCCTACGAGTTTGTGAAGTCAACATTTCCTACCTCTTAATCTAATAGTTAACTAATGATCATCATCTGACTATAAACACTTTCCCACATTCACAGCAGTATAAACATACAAAGTACTCTCTCAGCTGAATTTCTGACTTTTCAGATTTATGTATGTGGAATTAATTTATAATTCTGTCCTGTGCAATATTTCACCTAAACATTAGCAATTCTATTCAGTAAGTTTTTCTTTCCGACTCAAAAGGATTATTACCAAATCATCTTCTCTAGGGAGAAAACAACCATTAATCTGTTGAAAATTAATCCAGGAGAGTAAACAAAATCATTAAGAAGTTAGGTGGAGTCAGAATATGTTTATCATCTGAGTGGTGCCACGCTTAGGCTAGCAATAAAAATTTTGGCAATCCATTGCACAGGCAATCAGAATACTTTCATAAAAGTTACTTGGTAAAGGCTTTGATTTTTCTCTGATAATGATCTGATTTCATTACCTTTACCAGGATACGCTGAGCTTAATTTTCATGTGAGAAAATCACAGTCAGTGGCAGGAACATTTCTGTTTGGCTGCAACTTCAAAGAGCAAATGAAAAATTTAGAAGGTAAGATCAATAGTTAGAAAACGAATTTCATCTTAACAAGGCAACTTACGGCTTGGAGCCATGCAAAACAACCAGGGAAGCTGTGACTTTCAAAATCATACGGGAGGAGAAAGGATGAAACTCAACTCAATGAAACAGCTGTTCAAGCTAAAACAAAGAAATGCAACAGGAGAAAAAATGCCCTTTCTCCTCCTCTCCCAAATGAGAGGGAGATAGAAATCAGTCACAGAAGCTCAGTTAATCTTCCCTTCCAGGTTGCTTGGGACACTTGTGCCTGCCAAGTTCACATATTCCCATGCTACTGATGGCTGACTATAAGCTCTTGCACGAGTGCTGAAATGTGGCTTTAGAGCTGGTTCTAAATGTGGAAGAGAGCACCAAAGGGGTTTTCCATTTTCCTGGGCTTTTGCATCACACAGCACTGTAGGGAAGAGGGAAAGCAGCTTTGGGCCCCCAGTCCCAGGCAGAAACTAACACCTGGGAGTGAGTTCAGTTGAAGGCTACCATGGGAGTAGCGGCCCGGAGCATCCGACCTGGGAAGAGGAGTCCTGAGGAGATGGAGCCAGGTCCTGCTCAGGGTGCCTGGGAGTAGGCTGAGAGACAACAGCAGATGCAGGCTGAAGGAAGAGAGGTTCAAATGGGATACAAGGAAAACCTTTTTCTCCATAAGGAGAAGCGCTGGAGTAGGTTGCCCTGAGTGTTTATGCGGTCTTCATCCGTTTAGTGTTTCAAGACCCAGCTGGATAAAGATCTGTGATAAGCTGATCTCTGTGATAAGCAGGAGGTTGGTCCAGAGACCTCCATATGCACAGGACTTCATAGCCGACTTTCACTGCAGCATCTCATTTTGCTCGTTAGCTGACCTGTCCCCCTTACTGCACTGTTTGGGTCTGAGGTATCCGTTTCTTCCTGTGTGCGGAAAGGGAAGCCCATACCTGGGGTGTGGGAATTGACAGTACTGAGTGAGGGAATATTCACATCCATGCAGGAGTCCAACGTGGAGAGAGAAATAAACTAGATAATGAGTGAACAGTTACTAATTAATTTGCCTATATCACAGCTAGTTTACAGGCTTTTCTGTTGCTTGGAAAGCTGCACTACACCCACCCGCTCCCCACAAACTGCCATCCTGTGTGACTGATTTCTCATCCTGGAAATTAAATGAGCTTAATTCTTTTATGGTTGCAAATTCCACACGTTAAAAGCGGGAGTTCCCAGAGGGAATCCTAATGGCAGGCTCCAGATGGGGCAGGGACAAAGTAACAAACTATAATTCCACTCATGGGTTTGAGGATCAAATCCTATATCCCTCCAAAGGATGTAAGTTGAATTTGATGCCCAAATCCCAAAGCATTTTGCTCAGCTGCTGCATTACCCTGTACACTATAGGAACATGGAACTTTGCCTCTGTGCATGCTCCCAGATGGTTTATATTTGACAATATTGTGCATTTTGGCATCTGTGTTACACCTGAGTCCATTCAAGTTTCACCAAGTGGGGGCTGTGCCATCTGTTTCAGTGTGGATGTTTGATGCATTCAAAGTGCTCTCAGCCTAGTGCCCAGCTCAGAAACGGAGATATTCACTTGAAAGTGGGGAAAAGGAAAATCTCGAGCTCAAGCCTTTTTCTGAGGACTGTTGATATATTATGCAGGATCAGAGTGAAACATTAACCAGGTTGTAAAATGTGTACTGTGGGATCTGAAATGTAGGACATCACCCTCCAGCAAATTCCCTATCTGCAAAGGCAGCAATCCAAGCTCACTGCTGTGAGCTCTCCTGGTGCTTCTGCTAGTTTAGCAGCTGTGGCTGCATCATGACTCACTTTCAGCAAAAGGGTCAGACTTCCCTCGGCCTGGCAGGTGGTTTAATCACCTCTGGGGAGGTAGGTCTAAAAGTACAGTTTCAAGATATGCGGAGATGAAGGGAATGGAACAGCCCGCATCCTAGGTAAGAGTTAAAACACTGAGAAACTGCTTGAAAGGACTGGAGGAAACCTGCTGCTTTCAGAGAAGATTTACCCCTGGGCAATGAGTATCTCAGGCAGGATTCTCCAGATGGAAAGAGATGGGAAAAAAAAAAAGAGAGGACAGGGACAGCAAAGGAAAAACCTGTTCTGTCTCCTCGTGGCTAGATAAGCAGCTTCTCTTTTGACAGGTTTAGTTTGTGATATTTCCTCAGGCATCTCTTCAGAAAAGAACCCAAATTCCTAAAAATGGGGCTGTGAGAGTGAGCACCTCATCTCTTTGCGAATGGGGCTGAAGTGTTTGTAATTCAGAAGCAGTCTGTAACTCATTTCTCAGGAGTCCTTCCCTTCATTTCAGTGTAGGGATAGATTACATAGATTGTTTGATCAGGTTTTATTTTAAGTTGAGCCTTGGAGTCTCTGACGTTCTATAAAGGGCCAAACAGGCTGAGGATGCTGTCTGAAGGACAGCCATTACACAAACACAAATGTGCTGTGCACGGCCAGATCCCTTAATAGCTTTCCACCACTGTATTATTTTTCTCACTTTTACCTCTCAGGTAACTTTAAGGCCATCCTTCTCTTATCCCACATCTTTCTGCTACTCAGTCAATCAAGGCTGAATGGACAAAAGGACCCTTGCACCTTCACACCACTGCTGAGTTAGCTGTGATGTTTCAGTACCCATTCCTGGTGCTTTTATTTCACTAAGGGAATCATTACAGGATTTCATCAGTTTTGTATCTATTATGGATAATTTACAAAATATAGAACAGTTGCCTTAAAGAAGACAAAAGATGAAAACAACAGAATGTTTAGAATTTGAAACAAAGACAGCTATTTAATTGACTCTTTACGGTGCTTTAAACTACCTGGATCTGTTTCCAGGCAACAAGTTGTCTAACTATATATGACCAGCAAGGATGTCTGCTCTCTTTAACTGTGCTTAAAAGGATCCACAATGCCTGCAGTTATTTTCAAAAGGCCTGGAAGGGTGAATAACCTCCTCCTTTATATGTTTAGTCAGAAGATTTGCTGGAACTAACTGTTCTAGTCTATCTAACTGCATCACTGACCTGACATAATGAAATCATCATGCATGTTTTCTATTTCACTGAACATTTTTTCCCCTTGCCTCCTAGAGAAACAAAGGTCTTTCTCCTTAGGTAATGCCCACTCTAAAACAGGCATGTCATCGCCTATCAACTTTTGATGATTATTTCCTCTCCTTCCTATTTCATCATGTACAAGAACGAGATGCTTTTCTGAGCTCATCTTCACTAAAAAAATCTTTGTAAAATAGAGCATTTATGAAATCTGTAATCAGAAATCCCGCTTTGCCTCCTTAGTTTAACAAGTCCTAAGCAGAACTGCTTCTCTGACATGGGAGAAAAAGTGATGAATATTGCCCACAGAGCATTCACACAGCACCTTTCCTGAACAGATTGTAATTCAGGATGGGGCACTGCTTTCTCCATAGAAGCACAGTATGCAGCTAGACTGAGGTTATATTGCAGTTTCCTGATTACTCTTGCAGAAGAGAGAAGTTTCCTGACAGAGCTAATATGAATCTAATGCCAAAAGGGTGGTACATTGCTTGGATAGTTCTAAAGCAAACAGGGTTGTTTTCAGCATTGAAAAGAAAGCTCTGAGGAATGTATATTATAGTTTCTCTGTAATTTTGGGAGTACCCATAAATGATTTAAAAAATGCTTGAGGCATGCATTTACATGATTAGGACTATGTCCAGCCTACTACTCTCATCATCTGAAGATTTCTCAGAGTTGGAGGAATGGAGGATGGGTGCTGAGTGACTCCTAGTGAGAACATTATGTCTGGATGCTACAGTGCCACAAGCTGGCATCGGTGCTCAAAGCAGCAGCCTTGTAGCACACCTCTCCTGTGCAGCTTCGCACTGCCTTTACCCTTGTGCTGTAAAATTGCTCACGTAGTTCAGTAAGCCTCCTGTCCCCTCTCCTACCCCTATTTCAGATTATACCACTTCTCTGTCCCAATCTACCACTCAGTTGTATAAAGCTATGTGCCAGGGTAGAGGCATGACAGTAAGCAGGAGAAAGGGAGGAAGCCAGTAGGATGCTTGGAAGCGATGCTGGCTAATGCCGGCTTAGAGCACTCATGAACTTGTAGCCTGAAACAGGTCATTATGAATAATGAGGTGGAATTCCAGTGGTACTACACATTTTTTATGGAGGAAGGACAAGTTTTTCTTTATGTTTAAAGATGATGTCTTACATAATTAAAAAGTAAGGCATTTGCTACAGATTCTTAATAGATTCTTAGCACTTTTAATGGAGTAAAACAATTTATTATAGCCACTTTATTCTGTTCTACAGCTGCATGTGTTTTAGGTTCAAAGTATGATGTTTCACTGGAAATTCAGACTGCAAGATGAGTCTGGATTTAGACTAGCTTTTGGTCAGGCAACTGACTGAATCAACACAAACTATTTGAAGAAACACATTTCCTTAATTTTACCTTGAAATCAAGGCAGAGGTTGGATACAGATTTCAAGAAACAAAGATTATAATTATAAATAGATAACGACAGCTCCAGGCTGCACTTCAATCTCAGTTAGGTCTGGTATCTGTGTTCAGAAAATCCTCAAGAGCATGAGAGTGCATTTGTATGGCCTGTTACACACAACACCACTTGCTGCAATACAGGTGCGGTTTTTAAAAATGCCAAATACAGGCCTCCAACTGGACTCTGTGCTGCCAATCACAACCCTCTGAGCTCTACCAGTCAGCCAGTTCTCAACTCACCTCATCGCCTACTCATCTACTTCACACTTCTTTATAAGGATGTTGTGGGAGATAGTATCAAATGCCTTGCTGAACCACTGCTCTCCCTCTATCTACCCAGCCAGTGATGACATCATAGCAGCTACCAGGTTGGTCGAACATGACCTCCGCCTGCTGAACTCATGCTGCCTACTCCTGATAACCTTCTTCTCTTCCAAGAAGATCCTGCTATGATCAACAGCTCATGAGTATATGTACTGGCCTTTGAGAAAGTGCATTACTTTTCACTGGTCCTGAACATGAGGTTTGCATGCCATGGTTCAGCCTCTAATAATACAAACCCATGGTTCAGTAATGTATTGTTTGCATTTGACCAAGAAGTAAACTCACAGATGAATCTCATGCCTCAGGGTTAGTTGCCTGCCAGTGCAATGTGTCCGTAATCCAGTAAATCTCATTTAAAGGAATTACTAACCTTCCTCCACCCCCTTTCTGCTAAAAGGAACGGGTTTCCCAGATGATCTACAGCTCAGAGCAAAACTCACTGATCTTCTTATGAAGGAGCTTAAAGAAAGCTGTAGTCTTTCGATTTTCAGAATGTGAAGGACATAAAGCCCTGGTAAGCTCACAACAGGTATTGCTTCCCCTTTGCTTTCATTGCTGCTGGGGTCATGTGCAGGAATCACCATGTTGAGTTCATCGGAACAAACTGTGCAAAATGAAACTGTCATTCTTCAAAGAAAACACAGATAAGGGCAATGCTGCAAAGCAGCTCCACTGTGGTTTTAACTGAGTGACTTAGTGTATCCTAAGTATCTAGTGAAGGGTTCTGCATCTAGTTCTGTCCAAGGATGGAAACTTCTGAAAAAAACTCCCCTGAGTTTTCCAGATTTCTGGTATGTGTTCCAGTGTTACAAAAAGTTATTGCTCTATTTTGGATCGAATTCAGAATTGTGACTGATTGAAGGGTCATAGTCACTTGACATTTCTCACACCATTATCATAGGGTACATACAAAATAACTGTAGCTGCCTACGCTATTAATTAAATCTCTGTGGAAAACTTAAGTTTTGGTGAAAAAAACTTTCACTGAAAGTTGAGTCTTTGTGATGTGTGGTATGATATAATTTCTACATTTTTAGGGGCCAGAAAATACTGAGAAGTACATAACTCAGACTTTTCAGAACCAGAAAATGCAGAGTTAATATCCACGCACACACATTTTTCTGTTTTTAATGCTGGATGTTCTACCTCATCCATAATACACATTTACATTTCACCTTTGAACTACTTCTAACTGGAAGGAAATAAAATGTTATTAGAGAAATATAACTGTATCAGCTAAATTTTATATCTCCATCTTTCCCTGTCTTTTTGTTGTTTGTTTAATCTCTTCTGTCTTACATGTTTATGTGAGCATTAATATTGTACTATGCCACTGATATATACCTGGAAAACTCTGTGCTTTGTTAATGGAAAGCTGCCTATAGCAGTGTAAAATGACCCCAAATGGACAAATTCTGGAGGTTTCTTACTGTTTGTCCAGACATAACTTTCAAAATTAAGCAAGCTTATTTTGTCATATGCTGACAATTATCTAAATATCAGAAACTGAGTACTGAAGCAGAAACAAAGACACTATTCCATACAATCACCTCAGAAGTCTGTAAGACTAGAAAATAAACTGAAAACATCCTCACCCTGCGACAGTGCTGGGTACGGTCCACCAGGAAGAAACCAACCCACTGTCTGTCTCTTAAAGCAACTACTGCAAAAGACAAAAGAACAACAACAAAATCCACCCAAGTTACATTCAGCTGCTAACACTTTTTTTTTTTTTTTTTTTTTTTTTGAGAAACTGAGAAAGAACTGAAGACAAAGGAGACTCTAACCCTGCTACATTGTGTACCAGGCTGGGCAGGTTTTTCTTTCCAGCCCTGTCCCTGCTGTAGCAAATTTCAGCAGCTTTCTGGTTTGAATCATCTTCCCATCCCACTGGTTGCCTCAGATAATTCTCTCTTCCTTGGCTCCAGGCTGACTATATGTTTGTTTCTGTTCTCTCACTGTTTCTGTGCCTTAGCAGATCCATGCTTGCCAAGTCTGTCCCTTCCCAACAGCCCAGCTCTTCTCTCCTGCAACTTGTTCCCACTGAGCACATTCAGCTTCTATCAGAAATGGATAAACCACTTCTGCCTGTGAAATATTTCCCTTTTGCCAAAGCCCACTAATCATGGCAAAGCAAACAAGCAATCATGCTACCTATAGCTCAACCACGATTTTTTTTTTTTTTTTTAAAGGAACTTAAAAAGCACTAATTGCAAACCAGAATGTTAAACAGATGCCATTATCACAGTCCCACCCAAGCACCTGGACTGCAGTACTATCTCTTTTCACCTCAGCTCTTTTCTCTCATGTATGTATTTTTTTTACTGTATTTCCACCTCTTACTGCCTGCCTGCATATTTTTTTTTTTTTAATTTTTTGCAGTCTACATTAAAACCAATTAATTTTTTTCTTCGAGTCCAAAGAATTGATGTTTCTCAGATAATCTCATTTTCTTTCTTCTGCTCACTTGTAGATTGCTTTCCGCAGAGTCACAGAATCCTTTGGGTTAGAAAAGACCTCAATGAGCACCTAATCCAAGATCAACCTGGCCTACATAGTCCCATCAATAAATGATAAATGTCCCTTCATACCAGGTCCACACATCTTTTAAGTCTTTCTAGGAATGAGGACTCCATCATTTCCCTGGATAGACTGTTCCAGTTCTTCCTAATGTTAAATCTAAACCTCCCCTGGTGCAAATTGAGACCATTGCTTTGTGTCTTATCACTTGTCACCTGAGAAAAGAAACCAACACTCCCATTTTTGCAGGCTCACAGGTAAGTGTAGAGAGCAATACAGTCTTTCCTCACTCTTTTCTACTTTTCTTCCTTTTCATTCTGGAATACATGTTGTCTTTGCTTGCCTGAAAGCTAGTATGCTTTTTTCTTGATTATTTTATGCATTCTGAATCTATTTATTCCAGTCATTCCTTCCCAGATGAACTTTGCACTGTGGTTTTGTTCCAAACACCATCTTAAATATAGTTTTAAACACTAGCTGATGTGTATCCAGACCAGATCCTCATGGGGAACACACTCTGTATGTGGGCTTATAGTGATGTTGATTTATTTTCATTTAATCCAGCTCTGAATTTGGTTGTTCTTTTTATTTCTTTAAATTCAGCAATTTTTGTTAAAACTCTAACCATGCCTTAGAGTTCACGGCCTGGACTGGTATTGGGTAATGTTGACTGCTTCTCCCCTCTTTTTTTCCCCATTGTTGACCAATTACTGACAGCTGTGTATTTCCAGGACTGGAGGTTTCTATTTTTGCTTGCCTCCCTACTACCCACATTAATCTCCATTCTTGAACTCCTTATTTATTTTTCCCTTTATACCACAGAAGTTTTATCTGATCTGTCAAGCTTCTTTTATAATTGTGTTCATATTCTTGACCTTGTCATATATTATTTTCTTTATAAGAACATGGGAATTGCAAAATCAAAAAACAAACAATGATTCATCAAACCTATGAGCTTGTCAAAAAGGGCAGAAAAAGCTCATATAGTACCTAGATAGGGATACAGTGTTATATAAGGGTACGTAAATCCTCCTTGGCTTCCAGCAATGATCAGTTTGAGTCCTCAGACTTTAGATAAGATAGTTTACAGTTCTTATTTCAGCTAGTATAAATTACCTATTATCTTTTTGTGAAGGCACATTTAATCCTGGATAAATTTTACTAACATTTTGGCTAAAAAATATTGTGTAAGTTATTTGCATATTACATAAGGAGACTTTTTCAGTGCTGAGAAAATATCTCCTTACCAAAACAAAACAAAAACCAGCAGCCCATGGTTTACTTTAATATAAACAAAACACTTGAAAAAAGGTATTTAATTTTATGTCACTGGCTAACAGTGCTTTCTCTGAGATAAGTTCTTTCCTTTTTCTGTGTTTACGTATCACTCTCATCATTTTTACTTTTCTTGAGACTACTAATCTGTGGCACTACCCTGTATTTGTGGCATATTTTGAGCCCATAAAGCAACAAACAGCCCACCCCTCCAGTGCCTTTTGCCCTGGTTTGTACTGATTCTACTTACGCTTTTGAAACACTGTTTGTTGAATGTCCTAATGGTCTGCTCAGAAAATGAGGAAAATCTCTTATATTTCTAAAGTAAAAAGAACAGGTCTCCAGATTGATGGAAAGGTTATTTCTATAAATCTGCAGCAGGAAAGCACACAGGACACTGTTGCAGGGTCAGTACTGGCAAGCTCAACCATATAACAGGGATGTAGAGAGTCCCTTTAGAAAGAGAGCTTTAAAAAGACAGATTTAGGTAGAAGCTTAGGTAGCTATCTAAAGATAGGGAATAACTGTTTCCTTAAAATTTCAGCTTTGGGAATGGTAGAACCACCACCATGCCACTTACCAAGGAGTAGATCCAGTACTGTTCACTTAAATTTTTAGGCACTTAGCTTTGAAATTATCCTATTGTTTTTGCAAGTTTTACTTTTCCCCAGTAAAAAACAGGTGCTTGAGAACAAGATATGTAGGTGTAGTCTCATGTAAAACAAACAGATTCATAGAACTGAAATGTATAGCATCCCAGGCTGGAAATATCAGTTCCAATTTTTCTATAGTATAAGGAAGCCCAGATGAGATTTCCTAGCATCCTGTAAACTGCATTTTGAAAACCTACAGTGATAGAAGTTCTACCACATCCCTTGGAAGGTTATACCAGTGATTAATTGTTGTACTGCCAAAAAAAAAAAAAAGTCTGTCTAATATCAGGACAAAACCAGCAGCCATCAGAGATACAGCCATGCTGTTCTAGTTACAAAGTGTATTTCCTGTTTAGAGCAAATACTCTGATACCATCATTGTTTGAAACTTCACCTGTAAGTCCAAGCAAAATGACTCCAGTGTCAACATCAAAAAATAGTTCTCCCGTACTAGATAGAGCAGAGCTCTGGCTTTCACTGTCAGAAGACTTCTTGCTTGGCATAGCAGGATTCCAATGAACCACCATCACAGCATCCCATGTTCCAGACAGGAAACTTCACGGAATTAATCTCCAAGCCCCTCAGGATCTCCATCCCAAAGTTACCCAAAGTCCATGCTCAGCTTATAATTTACCGTGATGTATTCTGAACCATTAACATCTCATTACCTGTTAAATCAGTTGAATCATTAAACTCTCATCAGCTGTAAGATCAGAATACAAAAACTTCAAATAACAACGCTGTGTGTTGCATTACACTTTTATTAAATAAAAATAGCTGGGCTGGAAACTATGGGTCAGGGAATAAATTTCCCCCTTTTGCTGGTAGTTAGCACTTATGTCATCTCCACCCACTGGCACTAAAAGTCATAGGATGAAACTAGTTTGTCACATAAAAGAACTTTGTCAGAGATAGCCAAATTTTTTTGTTATCACAGTTCCCTCTGGTGTTTTCAGCCCAAACGGATGATACATATAGCATTTGCTCTTTGCACAGGATGCTTCATGGTTTTCTTTTAAACCTCCAGAATTATTTTCTATCTTTTCTTCTGAAAAGAGTACCCAGAGCTGCTTCTTTCTACAGTTTATTTATATGAACTTTGACAGCTTTTATGTACAAATGATGGTATTTAAACATTACCCATGTTTTCCCCTTGTTTCCTACCAATCACAGCCCCAGAGGAGGTTTGAGTAATTCACTTTCACTGATTGCATATGAGAAGGAACTTCTGATGCCACGTGTTGTTTCCTAACACAACCCTGTTAATCAGAGAGGCACCCAGAAAGACCAGCTATAGGCAAGTGAACCTTAACCATGCAGTTAGTGTGTTTTAGCTTCCCTTGGTAGCTTCTTGGGCCCAGCTGCCTCCCAGCAGAAATTCAGTGCAGGTAATTCTTGCTCCCCGGTGTTTGACAGGAGGAACGTACCAACACGCACATGCATGCTCTAGCTTCCCAAACCAGAAAGGCAAACCTTTTTCTGTATTTGAAGCATGTTTTCTACATCTGTCTGAAAAAGCATTTGGTCATTATTCAGTATCATTACACTGTTGATACACAGGTACTTAAAAATGAAAGCAGTGTTGGCTCTTTAAGGGAACAATAACACATTTGGTCTGAATGATAGCTCCTATGGACTTTTAACGGTTACAAGACCGAAGAAACCATTTGCTCTTGAAAGCTTAGCAGCTGATTCAACACAGGCTGATTAGATAAAGAAAAGAGAATGGAAGGATAATAAATAAAAGAGCCCTGTGGTGAGAATTCTAAGGAAATGAAAAACACTTTATTGATAATCAATCTATGGTAGAATTTGATAATGAACTCCTGTATAATAAGTAGCCCATGTGCTCATCCTGCCACTGGAATTCTAATGAGGAAGATAATACATTGAAATTAGAAGTTTGCCAGTGAGCCTGTTATTAAAGCAATTAAGCATTTTTAATGCAAGTAAACAGAAGTTGTTGCAGTCTGTATTTCAGAGTCATACAATACAGGGTGGAAGGGAGCCATAAGGCTCACTGCATACAACCCCTAGCTCCACACAGAACCACCCAAAAATCAAACCCTAGGTCTGAAAGCAGCGTCCAAATGGTTCTTGAACACCTCGGGGCATCAAGCGGCTGTGCCGGGGCTGGGGCTGTGCCCACCGTCCTCTGGTGCAGACCCTTTCCCTCACCCCCAGCTTCCCCTCCCCTGACGCAGCTCCATGCCGTTCCCTCGGGCCCTGTCGCTGTCACACAGCAGAGCTCAGCGCTGCCCCTCCGCTCCCTGTGAGGAGCTGCAGCCGCCATCAGGCCTCCCGTCAGCTCCTCTGCTTTGGGCTGGGCAAACACAGGGAACTCAGCCGCTCCTCCGACGTCTTCCGCTCCAGACCTTTCCCACCATCATGTCCCTCCTTTGGACACTTTCTAATAGCTTTATATCCCTCCGATGTTGTGGCACCCAGTGCAGGAGGTGAGGCCACACAATGCAGAGCAGAGCAGGACAAGCCCTCCCCTTGCCTGCTGGCAGTGCTGGGCTTGCTGCACTCCAGGGTACAGCTGGCCCTTTGGGCTGCCAGGGCTCGTGTTCAACTTGCCATCAGCCAGCTATCCCAGGCCCCCTTCTGCAGGGCTGCTTTGCAGTCTCGCATCCTGTCTGTATGTACCTCGATGGTTGTCCCATTCCAAGTGCAGAATGCAGTACTTGCTTTTGGCAAATTCCATGTGGTTGGTGATTTCTCAGCCCTCTTAATTTATCAAGATATTTCTGCAAGGCCTCCCTGTCCTCTACTCTTTTGCCATTTGGATATATGAGTTTTGTATTATTTTCCCTGACAATGAAAGGGCTAAGATATCCTTTGGATGTGTGCTTCCATGAGTTTTATGATTATTGTTTTTTGAACCAGATAAGACTAATCTTGATGAAATAATTGAGTAAAACATCAATATAAGAACATGCAATTATGATATATTTGACAGTTAAAAGTAAGTTTTTCATATAAAGCCAGGGTAATTCGAGTATGTGATGATGGGTTGGAGTCCCTCCGTATTTTCTGGACTGTGTGAAAGTCCTCTCTCATTGAAGTCTTTAAATTCTACTGGCCTCTGTTTTCCTGTAAGTCAGTGCTTACATGACACAGTAGGTAAAAAATTTTTTCTAGCGTCTGGAAAGCTATGATCAACCCCTTGCTGTGCTCTACTGGAATGTGCACTAACCAGAGCCATTCCCAAACATGTGCCCTGGTGCTCTCCCATCTCAAGCCCATCTCCCAGTGATGCTCTTATGTTCAATACTTGCTGAAATTCCATCTCAGTGACTATACTAAATCCCATCAGCTGCTTCTTAGCTGTCAAAACTCTGCATCGCTATCTTATTTAGCTACTGTTTAGCTCATGTCTTGTTGCTCTCATTTTCTTTTCCAATGAGTTTTACTGAATGATTGTTTTCTGCTGATTCTGCCAGCCAGTCACTAACTGTTTTCAAACAGGCTTGCCACATCACTTCAGAAATTCACGCTGTGCTCTTCCTCTCTTCTCATTCCCACTGCATCTATCACTGAAGCTTGGTCCCAGGTGGTTGCCTGGAAGCTTAAATAAGTCACTGTGCTCTGTGCACCATTTTCTAAGTCTTTGTTTCCTCTCACAGTACTGTATCTTTTTCAGTTCTGCAAATGCAGGTTAAGCATTTGAGTGGTAGACCTCGAGGTGTAAGTGATTTTAGTCTTTCCTATTTATTTGAATAGTTTAAAGTGAATTTAGTATTTTAGAATTTAGAAACTTCAGCTTTTACAAGTTTGTCAGAATACCCCGTATCTGGGAGGTGTGTAGTCGGGAAAACAAGAGGAAAGAAATGGAGAAGATCCAAAACTATTAACAGAATACTTTAGATAGATAGCTTAAGGAATTTTAGATTTCAGTCACCAGGAAACAGTGTCCTCTAGAATGAAAGATGTCTTAAGTGCGCATACCAAGTTTCATATACATTTTTGTGGAAATTCTTGTGGCAGGTAGGTTTGCTATTTCTGATGGGAGAAAAACCATTGAAGCTGTAAGTGTCAGGGCCCCCAGCACCTCAAACCTCACTTGGGATCACCATCTGTGAATGGAATTGTGAAAAATATCTGTACAGCTGGTAAGTTAAATATTCACAAATCGGGATCAAGGGAAAAGATATAACAGCATCCAGTACAGAAGAGAATATAAGCGTAAGGTAAAACATAACAGAGAGTAGATGTTTCAGTCTTGTTCATATGCATCAGTCTTCTGTTTTACTGCTACTCTTTTTAACATAGGCACG
Source organism: Tympanuchus pallidicinctus (assembly GCF_026119805.1). NCBI lineage: Eukaryota > Metazoa > Chordata > Aves > Galliformes > Phasianidae > Tympanuchus > Tympanuchus pallidicinctus. Next base: position 1,813,997 of record NW_026294710.1, on the reverse strand, counting down.
CAGATTCATCTTGAAAATTCTGTATGCTCTGATGAGCCATCATAGCTCATTTTCAAAAGACATGAAATGTCCAAAGATCTGTGCATGAATTAGTAGTGTCTCAGTGTCAGTGCTATGTGCAGATCAAATCAATAAAACAACTACTTATGTAGAAAAACAGAACACAAACCCTGAACTACAGATGTAATAGCACAAAGTATTAGAGATACTGAAAATAGTGTACTTACACAACAGTTCTACAGCTTGGAGAACATCTGATTTTTTTACACTCAGCGGGATTTTGAGGCTGAGGGTTAGCAGAGGTTGTTAGAATTCTTACTAAATGTGATGATTCACATCACATGTGGCAGCTCTACATACCAGACATATGTGAATAACCATCTGTGCCAATTTCACCCAGAACACCGTATGTACTAAAGCTAGTGTTACCCAGTGGAATTTTGAAATGCTATATGATACGTGTGGTGGAATTCAAATCTATCTGAACTGTCTGCCAGTGTGAACAGGTTCGACAGCACTAGTGTCTTAAGAAACATTTACATTTCTTTACGTGCCTATAAAACCTGGAAACTGGAAGAGTAATTGTATGCTTGTTCTATTTTAAAGAAAAATGTTAGCTTATAATTTTAGTATCCAGGAAACTGATGCTTACAACCCAGTCATCACACATCACAGGTTATTTTATTGAAGGGGCTTCTTCTCCTTCATACTATGTGTGCTCCTCATTCTTGAGAAATTTCCACTACTTTCCTAAGCACTTTTGTAGATCATAGCACTCTTTATTCCATGTCATCAAGCCTGTATAGAAGAGATTCCCCAAGGTAGGTCAGTTAAGCACTGCTTTTCTTTACATCTCTTTCCTACAAAATTTTTAATATCCATAGCCTGAGACAAGAACTGGGGGATTTTCTCCAACCTTTTTACTCCACTATTTCTCACTGCTTTTCTTCAGTTATAGCATAATCCACAACCCTTCATTTTCTCCAGTATTTAATGCAGCAATTTCTTAATGGGCAAGACAGTGTGAAGGGGAAGGGAAAATTCTAGGTATTACAGTAATATGATTGGCAGTATAAATAAAGAGCTGTTTTCTTTATAGTCCACTGCTCTGTACAGAGAGGGCTGAGACATATTTTGTACTCAGTCTTTTCCTCTGTGACTTACCTTTTAGTATTGCTAAGGTAAATATCAGAGATAAGAGCCATCTGGGGTGACTGCATTAAGATAGATACTGTTTCCAGGGAGAATTCTGTTCATGGCATTCATGTAGGATGGTTTTCCATTCAATTAAATTATTGTGGCCAGTCTGCCTTTTTTTATCTAAGTCATACAATTGGCCTTCATCAAAACAAATGGCTTTCTACAAGAAGATGAGATCAACAAGTGACATGAAAAAAATAGTGGTAAGTCATACATGATAAATGAAGTTCCAGGAAAACTGAGGGTGCTTTTCACTACTGTTACCAGGTAAGTTCAATTTATTTTTCCCCCAGGGAAAGATAATGCTGCTCCTGCAGCAAGGTATTGCTTTTGTCAATTACTGATAATAACAATGCATATTTCTGAGCTGTTGAATCATACTTGAATTATATTTCTTGGTTACTGACCAAAAATATGATTTGATATTGTTTTTGTTTTTGTTTTTTTGCACATTCTTTTTAAGCTGATTGAATTCAAGAACAAGCTTGTTTTCTATAATTTTCTAAAAACAGAATCATGATTATTCTGTAAAATTCCATTTATTATTAGTAGAGTAAAAGTTCTATTCATAAATATGTTTTCAAGGATTTCTTTTAGAATCTCATAGTAACAGATTCATGCTTAATAATTGCCTAAGTTGATAGTTTGCCTATCGGGAACTGCAGTAGTTATTTTTCTCAAGTTGAAATGTCAAGTTAGAAGGAGTCTTTTACTCTTAATTGAAGATACTTCTTAAAGGAACACACTAGAGAGGGAAGAGCTGCTACTGGACAGTCAGTGGAGAAAGATCACATTAAGAAGCAATTATTTATCTCTATATGATACAACTACTTTACATCTGTTCACAGCCAGCGGGTGACTGATATTCAGAGAGCCTCAAAACTAGACCTTTAAAGAGAGCCTAAGCCATCTGTAGCAGAGTAGCAGCACTTTAAGGCATTTTGCCTATTACGTACTGAAAGAAGCAGTCATGGCTTACTGGTCTTTAGATGGCCTGAGGACCATATGGTGAACTTGTATCCAAGCTTATTGTTGAGCAGTATGTACTTATGCCTAGTCATGAACACATACTGCTTTTTCTCTCCTTGTCATCTTTGTCAGAAACTGAAGTGGTGACTTACAAGCTTGTGAATATGGAGGACAGGAAATGACTTAAATTTGTAAGGATAGGTATGTTAATAATGAAAAAATAGAAGCTTGGTTTGGGAAACAGTTTATAGAAGTATAATTCAAAGTGTTTCTGTCCTCATATCATACAGTGCTCAAGGACCAGACCAGTAAAACAGTTCATGACTTAATTTTTAAATTATCTGTGGTGCTGATCACATTTGGAGCTGGTCTTTAAGACAATATTGAACTCCTTGTAAACAACTCATGGACTGACTTTCTATTAAAACCTGGCCACTTCCCTTGGTATCTTAGTGAGTTCTGAATTTTTTTTTAATGCTTTGTCTCAGCTATAGAAGCTTAGCTTTCTGTAAAGTGTAGCATAAATAGCTGTCTTGATACACTCCTTGAATAGCAAATAGGTATATTTTGTCACATGAATGTTTTTATACTAGCATATAACTTACAATGTTCTGTCATTGCAGAGTTTGCCTTCTAAACTTCTAGAGGAAGTTACACTTGCTTATACCAAATCTGTACATGAATTTCTGACGCGTGGAGAAAAGCAGTAAAAGAGATTTATACTCAGAATTTATTACAGATGAATAAAGTCATGCTGGAATCGGGCTAGAAAAGATGTGTTTACTTGTAATAAGTCCTCTATTTAAAGTGGCAAGTTCCAAGGTAGACAGGATATGTGATACACAAGCAGAACAAAAAAAATTTACTGAGGGAATGAAATAAATAGAGTTTCCAGAAGGATTTTCGAGGAAGTGTTAGTCATTCACCTCCAGATGAAGTTCAGCAAGAGTTGGTTGCCAGAGACCCTTAAGCTTTCTTATATATTTCATGCAGTAACTCTACTGAAACTTATTTACCATCACAGAACAAGGCTCATCCCTTTTTCTTCCACTTTCCTTTATATTTGATGGCATAATTTCTCAGCTTTATTAGTTAATGAAGGTGAATGTCTTTCATGTTTATGAGATGCAATTGTGTTCTTTGTTTTGATCACATTATGGAAATGAAAGTGTCCCTGTTAAATTGTCTGTGGGCTCCTTAACAAAAGTGTGCATTACCAGAGTCCGTCTTCTTTTCAGTGTGGGAGAAGGTTATTTGCTTGTTGATAATCTCTGTGCCATCAACAAAATTTATAGGTAGTTTGGGATCTACAATTCTTTTTGTCCAATTCTGGATGCTTTTTAAAAAATGTAACTTAAGACTTGCAGATCACATTCATTTCTTTCTCTCTGCAAGGTCAAATTTCATGCAGACTTTGCTCTGTAGCCTTCTTATTACTTGCAACCACTACTGGGCTGTCTCAGGCTGCAAACTGGGATGGTTCAGCTGTACAAGGGGAAGAGCTGTGTGCAGAAGGGCTTTATATATTTTATATGCTGCTATTGGAAATAGCTGTCAGTTGACTGACCCCTAAGCTCCTCCAATAAGAATAAAAATATGTTATTCTTATATATATGCTGGAATATCTTAAGGATGTGCAGAGATTGATGTTAGAACTTTTGAGGGAGTGCTGTGTAGGTATGACCATGCCCAGGTGGACTCCATGGCTAATGTACCTGCAGGATATCTCCCTTGGCTCTCTGTGCATTTGCTGACTTCCCCATGCATTCCTACAATGAGATAATGTTGGGTAGCAACGTACGTGTATAACCTATGGCTGTTCATTTCAAAATGCAAGAAGGGCTCTGGTGCTATTTCCACTGGGGTGATGGGTGGTTTAGGTGGTTATAGGGAGTCTGAGTTCAGGCTGAATAATGCTTACCTGAAACAAAAAAGCTGAATGTTATACATTGGATTCTGAGAGCCTTCAAAGTTCCGTGGTTCCATGGAGTGACTATCTCTCAGTGCAACTTCTTTGGCTAGCATGCATGTGCGTGTTATGTGTGTGCACATCTGCATGTGAAGGAAGATTCCTAGCGCAAAGTTCTGTAAAACCTGTTCAAAGGTTTGTTGAACACAGGTTTAAAATGCTTTCAGTGTATGGTAAAATAGAACCTTAAGTAAGCTAGGAAATCAGTCTGTTATGTGAGTTTTTAGTTGATTTGGCAGTTTAATGTTTCAGATCGCCATGCAGCAGTAGATATAATTAAGTGTCAGAGAGAGGGCTAAATGCATGAAAAAAATCTTATTGTATAATTACACTTTTATAATAAGATTTACTTGTCAACTTTAAATGTAATAAGATAACTAACAAGACAATTTATTTTTCAATATAATGGAGATGTACAGAAGGCAGAGGGAGGACCTTATAAGATGCCAGCTTCACTCTGTGGCTGATTCTGCCTGGTAGCATGCACACTTAATGACAGAAAAACCCTACTGAACTTAATGAGGGGAATAGCCTTGTAGGATTGGTAGCAGATGAAGTAAGAGTGTGAGTAGGCTTAAAGTTTGGATATGATGGAGGAGAGAAAGATGAGAGAAAAACTGTGATGACAGAAGGAGGAAGAGTCTGCTGGGTAAGATGCTACCAAATGTGTTCCTCCAATTGATAGAGCAAGACATTTCCATAATGTAAACTTTCAGAGAAAGAAGGTTAAAATAACTAATTGCTTTGGTGTGGGCTGGGAGATATGTATGGAAAGCTATCCCAGTCTGGCTGACACATGCTAAGTTGTTTGGCTGTGTGAGTTTTAATGAAACTTTGCTTAGGGAAACAGAGGTCTACTGAAAGTCAACCAGGAAAAGTCAGAAATTCTGAAGAATTTATGCCCGGATTAACTATTTGTGATAGAGAATGCAGTTTATAAGAATGGAAGAACTGCTTAAAGAGACTGTTAGAAATAGTTTGCTACCATCTAGATTATGACCGGACTAAGTCTTGGAAAGGTCGTGTTCATAATTTCTGGATCATGAGTAATGCCCTTTACTTGTGATCCCTCAGTTTGTTCAGTGGAATTGTGTAAAATCAAGTCATATTTGCAGAGAAGCAGAGGCTAATTTTACCATTCTGGATCGCTTCAAAAACAGCAGCCAGGGAGCAAATGAAATCCATCATGAACTACTGCAGTCTGTAACACCATGGTTGCTACTTTGTTTCCATGTGTCTATCAGCTTCCATTGACTGCTGTAATCACACCAAGCCATTAGAGAAGCACACCTTCCTCAGAATATATGGAACATAACATAATATATATGTGTAGATATACTGGGGCTAGATTCAGCATCACTGTACCAGGTGAATGGATGCAGGATTGTCTCAGAGAGCAAACAATCCATCTAAATTATCTGCTGATTCTTATTAGACATAAGTTTTGGCCAAGTCCTGAGCAAGTTGGCTCTTGCTGATGTCTGTGCAATACTGAAGGGATCCAGTGGAGGCATCTGCAGGATAAGCTGCAATGAGAGTGTTGGAGAACACAATGAATTGGCAACAGTCTGGGTGTACCAGCATGGAGGAAGAAGGTGTTTCTGTGATTATCATCCACAGTACAAGTCATGTAAGGCTGCATTCCGTGAAGTATGTAAGTTCTGTATAATCATCTACTCTTTCTCTCATATATCACAATGTAAATGCATTCCTGAATAGTGCAGTGTAAATATGAATGATGAAACACATTACACTTTAAATTCTGTGTGTATTGTTCTCTCTGTTACAATAATCAGTACATGGTGGTACATTATTCAGAAAGCAAGAAGTACAGTACCTGAGAATGATGTTTTGTTTTTCTCTGCATAGCTGCCAGATGATGTGAAACCATTTACACAACTTTTGAGTGTTAGTGCATTTTAAACAGGCAAAGAAGGATCCTGTTAGCATTTTGTCTTTTATTTTATCCTTAGTCGCCTAACCTGAACATTTGAGGAGTTCTCAGTGCAGAACAAAAAAAAATTGCCTATTGATGTTTTCCTTATTTTGTGGTTGCAAGTCTCTTCAGAAATTTTGGTTTAAGCAAAGAAAATAACAGTTTCTCACTGTTCTTCTTGTTATTTCAGGACTAATTTAAGGGACCACTTAGACGTGAATGAACATATATATAACATGGACATGAAGCACCATTATATTGTCCTGTCTTTCAGAGTGGGGGAATTGGGAACACCCAGATATGCAGTTTGGTAAGCATTTAAGGTACGGGCGTACAATCTTTATCATAATTCAGTGTATATAAAGGCTGCAAAGTTTTCTAATGTATTTTTTCATTGACAGATAATACTATGGAAATCTAAAGAGAAGTAAAATACTTCTGTACTAATGTAATATATATTCCTGGCTACTCTACACAGAAGTGTTATTTGCCTAGATAAGCCATTGGTCTTAATTTGTTTGGTTATTCATGGATAGCCAAGATGGTACCTCAAGGTGGCTGCAGTTCTGAGGTCAACATACTCAGATTGTCTTCCATTCAGCATTCCAAAGAGATGAGAATATGTTTCATATTATTACTGTTCATGTTTTGTTTGAACACAACATTTTAAAGCAAAACTTGAAGTAAATAGGAAGCACAAACTAGATATTAAAAAAGAAACAAAATAGTTTTACATACAGCTTTGACCCTGCCCACTGTGTTGTTGCCAATGAATTCTTGGCGTCTAAGCTTGACTGCAGTCAATACTGTGACTCTATCTTACAAAACAAACAAACTAACAAACAAAAAACAGCTGAATTTCCTTCGGTCTTGAGAAATTTCCTTCCACTGCCTCTGAGCTTTCTCTGTGTGATGATTCTTTCACACATCATAGCCCACTGTGTCTGGAGCCTTTACTTCCTGAAAATGCACAAAAATTCTTCAAGGAAACGTGCAGTCTCTTATCTTATTCCTGAAGTTCTGGCTCCCACCATCCAGAACCACTTTCCTTCTTCAAGAAACTGTTGAAAACAAGCCAGTCAAATACAACATCAAACACATCAAGTATAATATGATGATGGAGACTTGAATTCTGCCTGCTATAACGAAGGATATAACTATACAGCAGCACAATTAGTCAAACCTCAAATACATTAAAATTGCCTTTCTGGATCCTTCTGGCAGTGCTGCCATGATAGCATGTTCTCAGAATGGGAAAAACCTCAATTCCAAATTGAGCTCAGCTAATGGCTGTTTCACTGGTGTTGATTAATGTAAACTTAGACAAAGCATGCATGCAGGATAAGCGTAAGCTTATCCCTTAGATAGATAAGCATAAGCTTATCCCTTATGCACAGTAAATGTTTTATGCTGTTGAAGATGTATTTTGGGTTCACCAACTGACATTTTTTCAGGCATATATTAATGAAACATCAAAAAATATGATTTCTGCTATCATGTTCATATATTTATATGGGACTTATTTTTATACCCTGATGTTCAGATACCACCATCATGTTGAGCCTCCTTTTCGTATCAAATGAAAAAACCAATCTATCATTATACCTTGATGGTCAACTAGGAGAAATTATCATTTTCGTAGTTTTCTGTGGGAAGAAGTTTTGGCAGATTTCTTGAGCTGGCACACTGTCTTGTTCCTTTGAAAATATGAAAGTGGATTAGTAATGACCTTTGCTACATGTACAAGGGAGAAGGGAAGGAGAACTGTTGCTTACCTTCAGTTTCCAGCATTCTCCCACCTGTTCACGCTGTAGGAAGTCGCTAACATACAAAGTCAAGTTCCTGGAGAAATGGAGCTTTTGAAGCCCACATTGTAATATTGCCCATTGTTAGTAACTTCTATCTAGTCTTGGATAAGGGGAGAATAAGAGGAAGGGAGGAGGTATTGTATTATGTTGCTAGTTGATTAGGGTCATTTAACCTTATAGAATACATGTAATTTGATATAATCTGATACAGTACATCTGCAAGAGATACAATTTTCACAGTGGGTAGGAGCTTGTGGGCAGGTAATAAAATCCCTGCACTGACCAGAAACTGTTGCGAACATCTGTTTCCTGACTACTTAAATTATACTTGGACAGTTTGATGCATCTCTGGCATCCATTCCAAGTTCTAGTGGAATGAAAGTAGAAGAAAAGAACGATGTAAAATCAGAGAATCCTGTTGGGTTGTAATCTTTCTTTCTGGTCTCTCTATTTTCTTTTTCCTCCAGTAAATCTGTCACATCTTTGTTTAGTAACTCATGGCATCCTTTCTTTCCCTCACTTGTGTTTGTAGCTGTCTGCTTACTTATTTTGTGTACATTGATTACAGCCATGCAGAGCTTTAGACATAATTAAAAGGTGTGATGAGAGAAAGAAAATGATTTCTGTAGAAATATCTTCTTGTGAGAAGCCTTGTGGAGTTAAATGCAGCATAATAATAAATAATAAATAATAATAAATAATAATAAATAATAATAAATAATTTCCCAAAGGAATTAGTCTTCTCTGAATCTGAACTCTCAGTACCATCTACACTTGAATTCTGCTGGGTGTCACATTCTGGGGTTTTAAATAACCTTGAAAAAAAGTTAGGAGCTGGACAATCTGTCAAAACTATTATGGTGGCACACAAAAAAATCGAATTGCTTTCAGCCACTCCAGATATTACAGCAGTGGCTTATTTACTTCCCATCTCCATATTAGAGCTACATTTTCCAAATTTTTAAGCTGCGCTTATCCACTTGAAGCATTTAGGCTACATGGTAGAGTTTTCATAGTGATAAAAGCAATGCTTTATTTAACAAAAAGAAAAATCAAAGCCACTGCACAGTTTTTTTAACTTCATTTGAAAAGAACAATAATCATTATTGTAAGTTGGAATTATTAGTGTTTTAAGGATCTTTTTACCCTATTTTGTCTTAAGGATATAATCTCATTTTGAAATGCTTGCATAAAAATGGGTTGATGCCTGGGGCTTGGCTTCCCCAACTGTAATTTGGAATCTGAGTTATCTATCACTAGTATATGCACATGCAAAAATGTAGGCCATGTATTTTGTGGCAGTGGAGGAAGACTATAGCATGGAATAACTGGGGTACTTCAACAGAGCATCCCTAGGAGATGCTCTGGCTGATATTCGTCTCTCCCAATAGCAGAGAAATCCTTTACTATACATGCTTGCATAAATCTACTGCACGCATAAAAAGGAACACATTGCAATTCCAGTAATCGCACCAGACACAAAAAGCAACTACTAGCTCTTATTCAAATAAAATTCTGTAATCCTTTCCACAAGCTCAGAGCTGCGTTCAGCTGGGAACTAGAGAATAGCTTATGTGTCTTATGAGAAAAAGAGTATCGTGAAAGACAGAATTATGTGCCTCATTCAAAAAATATGTTAATACTAAAGATTTTTCTTTCCCTGTGGCTAAAGGAGAGACAACTAGCAAGAACCCTGGCCACAAAAGACAACTGAATTTCCTTAGCTGAGATATGAATGCTAATTTTGTCAGATGGGTGTGCTATCAGTCTTCCCAAGCATCTAGGACTTGCCAAAATCTTTTGTGTCATTCCCTTCCCTTATTCTTCAGAATAATTTGTATGCAGATCTTCAGACTAATTTGCTGTCATTGTGTATGTTGGTACAGGTAGCAAAATGCTTTCTTAAATGCAAGATTCTTCCACAGTTATTTTCTCTTTGCGAAATTATGCAGAGAATTGTTAATTCGCAAAGCCCAAGCTTTCTTCCTTGAAGGGAATAAAACTGAAATATATTTAAAAGCTTTAAATGCCACATCTCCATAATACTTAAGCACAACATAAATACTGAAAAAATGGAAATAGTAAATCTCATTTTTCCTTCTTCTATAAAACCAATAATAGGATTAATGCAGTAGGATCTATGTGAAAGTAATTTTCCCAGAAAAACTGAAGTCAAGAAGGTGTATTTTACACTGTATCTCTCCTGCTTGGAAGAAGACAGCTCTCTTTTTCTTTGACATGAGTTTTGTATCTGAGAATTGAAAAGCATATCCCTCTTACAGGTCGATACATTCCAGTAGAACCTTGTGATCATGGAATATAAAGAAAAATAATACCAAAGATAATAATATATATATATATATTTTAATGTAGAAATCAAAGTGAGAGAATGAAGCTAAAAGTGAAACAAAACTTACGTGATTTTATATTTGGTGTGATTATTTATGTGCTCATTTTTTCTCTGCATGTACAAAATGTACATTGAAAAAGCGTAGACTGAAAAAGTCTCAGGAAGAATTGAGAGGGGAAATTAATTTGACACATGTCCAAAAATCTCCCCTAAAACTGATAAAAATATAACTCAAGTAGATTATGACTTCTGTATTAGAAGAGAAGTAAATTAGCAAATATTATCTCTGAAGAGAAACACCTGATAAGGTTTATGGTAAATGATGTTATATTTAGGTTATTAGGCAGGAAGTGGTCACCAGGATGCCATGTAAAGTTAGCCACATCTCTGGCCACCTGTAATTACTTGGATTCACTGTGGGATTCAGGCAGAAGCCAAGTGCTTGTTTATCTGTATGAGTTCCTGTTAAATAACAGGTTCTCATTTCCCTCTAAAAGGCACTTCTGAGTATGCATAACTAATACAAGGTAAAGATGGACCTAGTGCATGCAGAGATCAATGTGAGGTTGGGAGGGCTGGTAGGTAGGTTTGCTGTCTGACGCTTAGTGAGATTTAAGATGCCCAGTAGGTCTGAGGAAGACTGAAGAGCACTCCAGGTTTATGTGCAAAGCAGTGATGGGCAATCTTCTGCCTGGAGGATTGAAAGACATTTTTATGGCTGTGCTGCTTGTCATGAAGTCCAAGGTTGTGCGTGTAATGAATGCACATTCTGGGGGTGGATGCCCTTCACATTTGGTATTGCGATGAAGAAGGCAAGTTCTTCAGTATGTTTTCTCTGTTCTTTTGATTTCTGCATCTTCACACAGGCTTTGCTTACAGGCTGCTGCTCACAGAGCTGATAGAAGGAACTGCTCATTGTCACCTGTCACCTGCACAGTACTACCAGTTCTGTGTCCTATTGTCTTTCCCTAAAACTCCGGTGGGTGCTGAGTAAAATGGAGAAAAGGGCTGAGCTGATGTGGGGAAGAAAAATCTGAGCCAGTGCAGGGTGTTTCCACTCCGTGTTCGTTTTTAAGTTGCTTCTGAGCATTTTCACATAAAATATATTTTTAAATGTGCTGTAAAAGTGTTGTTCAATTTTTAACAACTTAATTAAGTATTAAAATCATATTCACTTTAAATCTGCAAATTCTAAGGAGTTTTTGCTCTCTACTATTTATTAGAGTGTTTCTCATAATTATTTGTTATGCATATTAAATGTTGTATGAGTATGCAACATTTAAAATGTAAATACTTTAACCCAGAATGACAATCAGAGATAAGCTTGGTGCATATGCTTGGTGAGAGAGGTTAGCTCTTCCTGAAAAATCCATGGGTTTCTGAGCACAGATGTCAGGTGCTCATGAAATAAAAATAAAGCTGCATTGGATCTTCACAACTGCACTTGGGGTACCTAAACACTCTCACAGTGCACAGTCCTAGCTTGAATCAACTCAGAATGCTCATGCTAGCTTTAAAATAGCCACTGTGGTACAGGTATTTAGTACAGGTTTCGTGCCACACTGCCAGCTACGGCAGCAGAGAATGCAAAATGTGTTTTTTAAATACTTAGTTGATTATTTTGTCATCAGCTCTGTGTTACTGTAGCTGCACGGCTAATGTTGCCCACGGTAACTTGCTTAGAAATAGCTAAAGGAGTTCCACATAAGCTAAATTACCTTTGGCAGCATTTTATAGGTAAATAGAAATAAGAATATATTATTGCCCTTATTTTATGGAAGGGGAGAAAAAGGAACGCTGGGCTTAACTAACTTGTCAGAGATTGGGAGGCTGATGGACTGTATGTAGGATGGCTACTCAATAAATCTAAGGTCTAATGTGGGTTCTAGTGCATTCTTGCATGATGATTGTGTCACTTAACTCCTCAGAATCTCAAGTTTTCCTGCTCTAAGATGGAAGTAATTATATGCAGCTACCGTATAATATCCACAGAGAGCTGTGTAGTTAGAAAGTATCGCTGAACCTATCAACAGGAAAAATGGGAGGAAGTTAATAAATTTTAAGGCCAGAAGGGAACATCATGATCATTTAACCTGTCCTACTGCATTACTGGGGCCATAAAATTTCCCTTGTGCGATTTCTGAATTAGTCCCCAAACTTGTAGTTTCAGAAAGGTATTCATATGCTTTCTACTCTTGATGCAAATAATTTTAGAATCTGTCATTTTATCAGGATGCTTTTTTCTATAGGCAGTAAGTACAGGTAGATCTTTTGCATCATAATAAATACCGTGCCTGTTCTCATTTTCCTTTCTGCTTCAAAACATGAAAAAACTCAACAATTTAAAACAATGTGATTTACTCAGATGAAATACTGTTTTAATAAAATTGAGACTATTCTACTTCCTTTACTTTCTTTTCATTGTCCCTGGAAATGTATATGAGTTTTGAAAGAGAAAGTCAAAGCATGTATGTTAAAGGTTGCAAATTCCAGTAGACCAATGGAGCCAAGGCTGCCTCAGCTGTGTTCCTCCTAATTCAGCCAGCAGTGAAGCTGAGCCGATATTCCTGAGGCACATGCAGAAACATGTCTGAGCCAGGTATAAACATATGAAGAGAGAGCTACAGAGATCAACACAGACATGGAGAGTTCTCTCACTGGTGCTGGCAGCACCAGTGGCCTCATCCTGCTCTCTTTGGCTGAGAAATAGATTCTTCTGTTGGCAAAAATAGATGTACAGTATGGATCTCTCAAACAGCTTGGTTCATACAGTTTGCCCACTAGCTGCCTCTGTATGTCAGTCTCCCTGGTTTCTTTCATCTCTTACCCTGCATCCCACAGTGCGTCCCACAGCACACTGGGGTACTTTAAAAAGAATATGGCCAGCAGGTTGAGGGAGGTGTTTTTCTCCCACAAGGATGATAAAGGGCTGGAGCACCTTCCTTCAGGAAAGGCTGAATAACCTGGGTCTGTCCAGCCTGGAGAAAAGAAGACTGAGGGTGGACCTGATTAATGTTTATAAATATCTTGAGGGTGCTGGAAGCCAAGCTGTTCTGGCTGGTGCACAGCCATAGGACAAGGAGCAATGGCCTAGAACTTGAACACAGGAAGTTTCCTACAAACATGCAAAGGAACTTTATGGTAAGGGTGATAGAGCAAAGGAACAGGCTGTCCATAGGCTTCTGGAGTCTCCTTCTATGAAGATATTCAAGAGCCATCTGGATGCCTACCTGTGCAACTTATTGTAGGGTAGCTGCTTTAGCAGGGGGGTTGGACTCAGTAATTCCTTAAGGTCCCTTCCAACCTCTGAGTTTCTGTAACATCTCTCAGTACAAAATGTGACATGGAGGGCATCTCCCACCGTCTCATGGCGATGGGTATTCCTCAGTCCCTCATGCTGAGGCTCTTCTGGGAGAGTTCTGGGAGGAGCTTGGCAAGGACTGTTTCTCTAACTGGGTTATTGGAATTCTCCTACCTGCTTTGAACCCCTTAGTGGGTGTGGAGCTGGGCCTTCAGTGGGCTGATGGCTGGGATGGACTTGCAAGGAGCTGGGACAGGCTACTGTTTGTTAACTGGGCTCTCCTGCCTACCTGTGAGCCTCTATGCATCTCTTTGTGTGTGCAGTGAAGCTTTTTGTCCTAGAACTTAACAATTGTATTCTTGAAATGCATCTCAAAATCCTATTTTATCCTCCTAATGTTTCTCCCCAAGCAATAATTTTTCCAAATTCTTAAGTGGTGGTGAAACATTTCCTCTTGGGAAATCCATATTAAAATTAAGTGGGAATGTTTCCAGCTAGCCTAATTTAATAGTTCTTGTGGTTAAGATTTGTACCTTATGCAAACAATAACACAGAATATAAATCCTCGTACGTTCTGTCTCTGTTCCTAATAGGGAATATCCCCTCACTCTACTCTCTTCACCTTTTCCAACTGTTTTAGGATTGGAAAATCTTTGTCTGGAGGTTCTTTTGTCTTTTTATGGTTTGTATCATGAATTTATACTTTAAAGTAAAAGTAAAGTAAAGTAAGGTAAAGTAAAGTAGTTTACTTGAAAGTAAACTAAATCTGAGATGGCTAAAGATAAGTGAGATGAAACCTGACCCGCATACTGGTTTGGGGGAAAAACTTCAACATATTCTCCTACAGTCACTGGTGTGTGACAATATCAAATACTTTCACGTGTTATTTGTAGAAATGCAGCTGACCACAAAACTGCATTTAAGGAAATTCAGTGGTCCAGAAGGAAAAAAAAAATCCTTCACCTATTTTTGTATGTTTTATGATTTATGATAAGTTCATCCAAAATCCTTTTCCTGCAAGGTATTCCTAGGAAGTAGGCCTTGAGACCAGTATGAACTACACTGCATAGAATCGTAGAATCATAAAGTCACCAAGATTAGAAAACACCTCTAATATTAATCATCCAGTCCAACTGTCCACCTATCACCAGTATTTCCCACTAAACCATGTCCCTCAGTACAACATCTAAACATTTATTGAACGCTGCAAATATGTCACCGGACACCAAACAAATCTCAGCAAACCTTAACCCACAAGCTTCAATTTCTGCTCTACCCTTTTGTCAATCTAGCTGCTTAACCATAGCTGACAAGGAAAAATGTGCTTCTTGTCCAGGTATGAGGGCTGCTCCAAAAGTAATGCCTCCTGTTTTATTATGTTAGCCCACGACATCAGAGGTGGATTTTGATGGTAGAGTAGAGGTTGAACCTTCTCATCAATACTCTGTTACATTTTATTGCCATGTGACAAATGGCAGCAGAGGGGCAGTCTGACAAAATGGTGTCTGACATGAAAGTACATATAAAGCAAAGGTGTGTCATTGAATTCCTCATGCAGAAAAAAATGGCACCGTGGTCCCCTTGACACTCACTGATGCTTGCTGAACATGTATGGAGCGCAAACAGTGAATGTGAGCACAGGGAGATGGTGGGTGGTGCGTTTCAACACAGCAACAACAGTGATAGGAAAGGCACGCCATATTCCAGATGGCCACGCACAGCTGTCACACCAGGAAATGAAGAGCATCTCAATCAGCTCATCTGTGCAGATTGGCGGATTATGACCAAGGAGCTGTGTAGAGATCTGAATATCAGCTTCAGTGAGTTGGAAACAGTGGTGGCGATGTTGGAATATTGCTAAGATTTGCCAAGTGGGTCCCATGAATGCTCACACAGGAAAAGAAAGAACACTGTATGCAAGTTTGTTGGGACCTGTTGAACAAATGCATACCTGATCTTAGACCAGTGCCGGACCACGGACACATATTTTCTCCTGTGGACTGGTGGGTGGAAAACAGCCTTTGGTGCAGCGAGGATAGCAAACCATTGAAGATCAGTAGCCTGCCATGGGGAGATTTAAGAGGTAATTCATCTTTCATCAGTCATAACTGTAATGATTTCTTTCTTAGGTGCCCTGTCTAGTTCTTCAGACTTGTCATCACTACAGATGTTGAGGTTCAAAATGATAAATGAACATGAACTTTTAAAATTCTTTGTGCCTTTTCTAGTTCAAAACTGATAGATATGATAATATGAATGGTTAAATAATGGAGGGTGTGAAATAGGCACTACTGTAAAATTTAACTGTGGTTAAAGTCAGCCAACTACATAATGATGTAGAAGTATTTTGCCAATTCATTCACTCCATAGTCGATCGAAAGATTTGGTAGAAGTATCATTTTTGCAATAAACAGAACATTACTCTTATTACAAGAAGTGAGAAATTTCAGGATCTCAGCAACTCCAATTTAATGCTGGAAAATGTTATTTCTTGGAGCACTGGGTACTTTTATACAGTTATATAAATGAGCATTGTGATCATCTGACTATGAAGTTCTCTTTTTAAAAATCTATTACAGATACAAGCCTAATGCATGCCTTTTAGAAGCTGCATCAAAATGGAGTGACAGTATCAGGCAGTCAGCTTCTGCCAGGGCAAATATGTGCTGTATAATGGGAAAGAGAGGAAGCAGGATCTGTGCCTTGTAGAAAATCATAACTGTCTCTCGCTGCAGTACTTTTATTGTCACTTTCTGGATTGTACAAAGGAGCAAGGGCCAAGGGCTGGCACACACTGCCTGTTCCCTTTCCATAATTCAGAGTGGTCAGAGTCCATTGCAGCTGCCAGATGAGTGCATTGCACTGGGAGAGGGGTGGTGTTGCCTTCACCATTTCTGTTTTGTGCCAGCACAGTGCTGAGGAAGGTGTGAGTCACCCTGCACAAACTTCCTCTATACCTTTGATTAATGAAGATTTTTTAAATTGAATTAATTTTTAGAAGGCATGTAATGGGCATTTTCCAGAGGCACTAGGTAATTCTGCCTATTCTCAGCTTCTATACTGATGTTGGTAAAATTGATCTCTTGTGAAAAGGATACTTTTAAGCTTGAAGTCAGACAGATGACTTGGTTTAAAAAATGCTGGTGGTTATGTCTTTTGAAGGGCATGGGCAGTATGCATAAATTTCAAGCTTTTTGTAGTTACAGTTTTATTGGGTTCTCCAATTCAAAAAGTATTCTTTACTCGGAATATTTCCCAAATTCATTTAGTTTAGATATGAATTGATATCACTATAAAATATGTACTCTGAAGACAAGATATGTCCTAAACAGTACCTGTTGTTTTTGGTTTTGTTTTTCTGAAAATGAACCTGGTTTTAAGATCCACATGCTGATTAAAAACCCTCTTGCCTTGTGAAAATGGAATGATCTTCTTAGGGGACTTGGTGCAAGGCAGTTTGCAGCAGCCAGGTCCTGTAATGAGGATTGTTGGCAATGATTTTTGGCCATGCGTGTGTCCATTTCTTTCAGTGCAGTGTGCACAAAGAGTGTTTCTATTTTTTTATTAATGATTTTTATTTTTTAACACATTCTGATGCTCTCTGGATGCAATGACTATATAGCTCTGAAAACAGGCTATTGCACAGGTCACATAGCTGTTTTGATATGGATTTTTTATTGCAAATTCTGCCTGTTTTAGAAATACTTGGAATACATACAGTACCATGTAATTAAACTGTGATGGTTCCAGTGGAAGTGTTATACACTATCAAGCTCATATCACCAGTTGAAAAGATTTGTTTTTTTTTTAAGATGTGCACAATGCAGTGTGTAGAATAGTATGTCTTTTCACAATTTATTGAACTACATTTGAATTATTTAATTTTTTAAGTCCATAAATATTTAGTTGCAAATGTAAGACCTTATCAGGCGACTGTATCAACTCACGCACACCTTAATAAGAACTAATGAAATTAAAAATCAGGGCACTAGCATGGGAAAAAACAAAAATTATCTTATATAAAAGACCAGAAAAATGAAAGGAAGAACCAGAAATGAAAATCAGACACATTTAAAATGAAAACTGCATACTGTTCTCAGTTCAC
Source organism: Tympanuchus pallidicinctus (assembly GCF_026119805.1). Taxonomy (NCBI): domain Eukaryota; kingdom Metazoa; phylum Chordata; class Aves; order Galliformes; family Phasianidae; genus Tympanuchus; species Tympanuchus pallidicinctus. The sequence goes on along the minus strand of NW_026294710.1, from coordinate 1,796,359 downwards.
CTCACTGTGTATAGAGACTGTTAAACAGTAGGTGCTTTATGACTGTTGTTATCAAAGTGAATCTCAATCTCAGGAAAGTTTCTTAAGTGATATCATGAGTATGAAAATAATGTGGTAAACAATTCTGGTGACACTAAGAAAGTGATTAGGTTTCTTTGTCTACCTTCCACATAGCTGTCAAGTGAAAAATTTTGGGCTTCATACCTCTGAGATTGGAGTTATCACTTCACCAACTTTGTGGGATCCAGATTTTTGTCTAGAAATTGTCTTGATATTTCAGTGTAAGGAGAATCTTATAATCTAAGTGTGCTGCTCTTCTTCATAAAACTGCTAGGAACTCAATGTCCTCAAAATGCATGTATAGACCTAGTTCAAAAAGAGCCAGTTCAGTATAAAGGAACAGGCGGTACAGCAAATCCTACTCTCAGATTCCCATTTTCTATGCTGTTACCCCTAGGCACATATTTTTGTACTGGTAATCTTGGCAAGACTGGAGTCTACTACTGAGTGCATTCTGATAAAAAATAATATTCAACTCTTTAGATACTTGGGTTTGTGAAGGAGTCTAAGAAGAAAAACTGTGCTTGTCCAGTAAAATAAAAATTAAAGAAATGAAAACAATCCAAAATAAAATTGCAGATTTTCTCATTTTAAACTTAACAGAAAAATCAGATTACTGTAACTGGTTCTGATGTTTGCTTGAAATATGAAGGCAGTATTGTATTCCAGGTGAATTTGGGGAATCTTTCTAAAAGACCTTTCTTGTCAGCAGAAGACATGAACACAACAGTATAGCCAGAAGCGTCCCACTGAATTCTACAGATGAAACAAGCCAACAAAATGCCTCACTGTAACTATGGTGCATACATTCATGCAGTGGGGAGAGATCCTGCTGGCAGTGTCTCTGTGGTACTGAAACAATTCTTCTATCCTCATTTTCTTTCTACAGAAAGGAACAGCTATTTTCTTGTTTGTTCATCTCCATCTTATTGTTGCAAGTCTTGGCAAATCAAACTGTACATGAAATGAATGCATCAGTCTGAATTGCAGGCATCATTTATAATACTCTGCTAGCCTCATATTTTACATAATGCTTTATTATAATTATACAGCTGTATCATGCTTCTTGTCCAGAAATTCCTGAAAACCTGGAATTACCCTTTCCTTGATGTGTCCACAGGCTGTTCAAATTCAGATGAGCGTTTCACTTAGCTGGGATTGCATTAAGCCTGTAGGACAGCCAGCAATGCCTGTACTGGAGACAGGAGACAACTCTTGTTAGTAAATGTATGTTTGAATGCATTGGTATTACTGAATGCTAATCATCTGAAAGTCAAAGGAAGCCTCTTTAAGGGAGCAATGCCTTGCCAGGAGAATAGGAATAAGTCTGGGCTACATCTTTGTGTGTAATGAATTCTCATTTCTTTTCAATCTAGCAAATGTCCTCTTTAAAGGTTAATTCTTAAATAGTCACTTGGGAACAGATGTCTCCTTCACTCTGATCTCTGTGAGTCAAGCAGACTGCTAAGAAACTCCAGTTTGCCTCTTTTCTTATCCACTGCCCACTTCTTTCAGATCAAAGCCAATGATAAAGATGATTTCAACTGTTTGATCTACGTATTTTTTAATTGCTGAACAAAGAAAGGAACTGAAGCAGCTGAACAAACACAAACCTATATCCAGACAACGTACAACTATATTTCCCAAATTTCTTATTGCTATTTGAGGCAGTGAGGCAACAAGGGATACAGTTCTTTTGTACATAATTCACGTTGCTGAAAGACTTCAAGGACACTACTGCCTTGGCTGAGCAAAGGACCACACAGGCATGATGTAGTAAACTGCCATTCTCTCCTATTTAGAAGTGATACGGATGAAGGCTGATGTAACATCTAAGGTACATCTGTGACAATCAGAAAGGATGCTGTCCTTGTTATACGGCCCTCACGGACCTGGATAATTGCTCCCACCCCCTGCCCCCAGCTCTGAAATTTCCACGAAGATAAACCAGTTTGAAATTGTCTTGACAGAGTTCATTCATCTATATGAGCAGGGAATGAGAAAGTTCGACAGGCAAATACTTCAGGGACATATGATACCCAGATGAATGCAAGTGCTGCCTGGGATATAGACGACGGTGAGTAAATTGCTTCAAATGAGCCTTATTGATTCCACTCGGTGTTGATGGGGCATATCTGAAGGAGGAAGTTTCATTTAAACACTTGGGCACTGCAGTAATTAAATGAACTCTGGGACAGTTTACATAACAGACCAGCTCCAGTTCCTCAGGACTAGTGACTATCCCCCTTAAATATGAAGCATGTTAATAGCCAAGCAGCTAATTTATTATAATGAAATGAAAAAATACCATAGCACTCTTGTGGCCCTGATAATGTAGCAGCAGATTACTGTTCTGATGAATGGGGACGTTGCTCAGCAGATGTAGTACTTTCTAGTTGTAGAGGAGGATAGATCAATTCCTTGTTTCTTATGAAGAAGGATGGTTTCTTTGTAGTGTACTGAGAGATGTGAATATTTACATCTTTGAGTTTATCATCTCCAGAATAAACCAACTGCTTCAGGTATGTTTACCTGTTATTTTTCTTGCTATATAAAAAAAGGAATTGTTTTATTAAATAGAAAGTAGTAGGGGATTTGATTTCTGTTCGTGTACTTCAGTTGAATTTCTATAGATTTGCTCCTTGCACTGTATTTATGGCAAGCAGGAAAGGCCACCTCCATGTTGGGCATTGCTGTCTGGAGCTGTATGCAGGAGCAAGTGGCTCTGCCAAGCTGAGTGCTGTGCTAGGGAGGGCAGTGAGAAGCTGTGCTTCAATAGATGGCACTCTTCTCTCAGAATCTGTCCAGTCCCTGCCCACGCTGAGTTGGGTTGTAGCTGGAGAAGAGGTGTTGCTCCTCTTGAACACTCATGGATCTCCCTCATTGCAAACCCAGATTGTGAGCTCTTTATGCAGTGTTCCATCAAGCAGCTGTAGGAGTTAGTGGAAATGGACCCCATGCTGCCTCAGCCCTGTTTAGAGATGCCAGTTATAAAAAAATACCACCAATATTCTGGCCCCAAAGCTCCCCATTTGCCTTGATTGCTGGAGGTGAACTGAGTCTAAGCACACAGAGGAGTAGAGGAATGAAGTACATAAAACTAAATGAGCTCTGGTAGCAATTGCTTCCCAGTTTTTCTCTCAACTAATATCCAAGATCTCTCTCACAGTCAAGTTTCATACTAAACAAAAAATGACATGGTGACATAGTTGATGGATGCCCTGGACAACTTTTTCCTGGCCATTACCAAGGAACAGCATTAGAACAGTATTACTGAATGAGTGACATTTAGGATGATACATTATGCTTTGCATAAAGATGAGTCCTAACATAAAAACCAATGTCTGGAATTTATGATGTCATTTAACTTAACACTTGATTTTCATTAATATAGGAAATTTAATGCTCCCAGAGGATACTCAAAAAGGAAAAGGCAGCCATGTCTTATATTGCAAGCATGTAAATAGCAAATGTCCCCATGTCAAGACTGAAGTCTATCTGTAGCATTTCCTATTGTTCCTACTGCCCCTATTTTAGTAAGGTCTTCATGATTTAAAGAATATTTCAGCAGTTTTCTGTAACATTCTTTTCTTCTGGTCCCTCCTGATCTCATTTCCCTGCTCAGTCTGTGCTGTGTTTGAGTGTGCACCCAAGGCTATTTTAAGCTCAGAAACATGGTTGAAGAAGCACCGTACAGCCTTTGGTCACACTTGCAGACATGCACTTAGGTGTAGTAGCTCTGTATATTATATACTAGATTTAATATTTGTATCCTTTAAATCTTACCTATAGCACATGAAGAGTGTAGAGAAACTTCAGAATAGTTGAGAAATAGACAATGAATTTTTAAACACTCTTATCTCCTTAAAAATTTTATAAGATACAGGGCTATTTTTACCTCCTGTTTGTTTGGAGTGAAGAATTTATTTCAATTAGAGTGGCAGCTTCTCACCCCCAAAATGTTCTACAATTATCAGTGAAAAGTGCAGAATCAACAGAAATCTGTTTCATGAATTGCTCATAAACATAAATTGTTCAGACAATACAGCTCTACTTCCTGCTTGGGCAGTTATCCAGGCAGTGCTCCAGCTGAGATATATTCTCGATTATTTAGTTTTAATTGAATGAACCGCTGCAGATACAGTACACAAACATCAAGCACAGTAACTGAGTTAATTATGTAATTTTTACCGGGAAAGCCTGACTTTACATCTCCCCTAAATTCAACCACAGCTCCTTTGCAGTCCATCTCAGTTTCTCACCTTGGGCCCTGCTGGCAGATGGGCTCTGTCAGACACAGCAGCCATGATCCAAGGTGTGACCACCCTCAGCTGCCCCTTGCTGCCCTGGAGCAGGATGGCAGAAGCCGCCATGCCTTGCTCTATAACTGTGGCAGTCGGGTGGCTTCACAGCTTGCAGCATTGATGAACTGCAGCTGCCATTTCAGCAAACAGCAGGTAGGTTTGCCTGCGATGGCCCTTCTATGGAGGCACTGACTTTGGAGGGAAGAGGGGACAGATGGGGTGATAATGCCTTTAGCCACACTTACCAGTCTGTCAGAGCCTCCAGCTTCTTCTAACAGTGCCCTCGCACTGCCTCCACACAAATGAGTTTTCTGTTTAAGTGGTATTGGTACAAATTTCCCTGTGGCAAACGCCACTGGTATGTTGTCTGCTGTGTGCGCACCCAAATTTTCAAAAACCCAAGTTCTCTGCAGTCATGCCACATTAAAGCATTTGAAAATTGAGTTCTACAACTTGCCTTCTGATAATTGAATGGTACCAGTATAAAGAAGACAAAGTGTACATATGTATATATATATATATATATATATATATATTTTAATTTTGTTGGAGATGAATTTTCACGTAATGGCAAAAACTCTTAGAGGTATAGTGAACCCCTTTTTCCATGGCTTCCTGGAGAGTTTGGGGTGGCACATGGTGATGCCAGAGCAGCATACGTCTGAGCTGTGGTCGCAAATCAGTGCTGCTGCTCTGAGATCTGTGTGGGACAAGGCGAGGGATCACCCCCTGACTGCTTCTCACAAGGGACAATGCCTGGGATTCTGTAACAATGGCAGTGTCACATCTGCTCTCCTGCTGCAAGGAGAATGATGCAGGGTCATGAAGTACACTGCTTCTGGGGAACTGTGTGGTGCCCAAGGGTGAGAAATTAGTCATCCTGCTCCAGATATCAGTCCAGTCTTGTGGGAGCGAAGTCATGGCCATTGTTACACAAATAGATGGCCTGCCTGAAAATTCTGTTCTTTGGCCCAATTGGCATCTCCTCTTCATAGATAAGACCCTACATGACTTGCTGCCTCTTGCAGTGCAGCTCAGTGTTGTCGATTTTGTTCATTAAAGCCTCTCACTGTCTTTGTGCATTACCCTGTTCAGCTGGGAGTTGTTTTCAGCAAGTGCCTTCTGCTCTGGTCCTGACCCTGATTTCAGCCATCGATAACCACAGTGTCTGACCACAGTATCTTGATGGAGAAATAACGATTTATAGATCACTTTGAAAGACGACAATAGGTCAAGATGTGTGAGAATATTTTAATGCTGCTTGAACAGGCAGATTTGCTGAATTAATGGCAAATCATTTTTAGAAGGACTTCTTTTTAAACATACTCTGCAATTACCTTTGCAATAAGCACTAACAAGCCAGCTGATACACTTATCTCACTCCATAGCATGTATCAAAATGCTATTCATTCACAATACAGTGATCACAAATTTGGTTTCCTTAGTGATTTCTCCTGTGTGTATGAACTCTGGTTTATGTTCAAATTCTTTTCCTTATTAGATCAAATTATTTGTCTTCAGGGAAGATAGGTTGGCTTGGATGACACAATATTTGTGAAGAATTTTTTTTTTAAATTGAGTGCTTTTACTTACAATTTTACTTACAATACAGATATTGAAGAACTATGTTTTCATTAAGCTGTGCTAAGAATATAGGTTAAATAATCTGTTTGGCTCTTATTCAGAGAGATGAAAAGGATCACACATTAATTGCAACACCTACAACTGCATTGAAGGAAGATGGAAAAAGATTTTCAAAATAAGCAACAACAAAACACAGAGCATAAATTTCATCCTCAGTTTTCCTTTCTTCATAAGGCTTTTCTGCTCCATAGCCTTGTGTCTTGGGAATTGTGCTCACATCCTCTCATTACTGTGTCTTACAATGAGCAGGGTAGAGTTCATACGAGCAAACTTGAGAGGGTTCATCCTCTCTGGGCTCCAGTACCCAGTGTCAGAATGTGTGAGTGGAAAAATCATCTGATCTTATGCATTTTGTGCCTACCCATCCTCCATTCCTCTCCTAAAGGATTTCTGAAGTTGTAGCAAATGTTTGGGATTTTCAGAGAAAAAAACATGGAACCAAGAGAGAACCGTTTTACTTTTTCGAATCCTTTTAAGTGTTAAAATACCTTCCTGCTTTTTAAGAGCAGGGAGACCGTGGAGGCTTAACTCACACAGATGCAGGTTTATATGAGCTTGCAGCTTTCAGCGAGCCTGTACAGCCAGGATCTGCAAGATTTCCTTCAATATGTCGGCAAATCCATGCACCCATTAACGTGCAGTGCTGCTTGCTCTGCAGTGTTCTGGGAACCTTGCTGTGTTCTGGCTTCCCCTGAACTGTGACGGCTCAGAACAGCGTGTTTTCTGCTCATCTTTAACTCTCCTGTGGTTTTGTAACACTGGAGAACAAATCTGAGGTAAATTACAGTGTTGTCTATTCTGTCTGTGCTTCCCGGGTTGACGCTCTTAGTTCATGGCTGTATTAAGTCTGCTGTCATGGTGGTGCTGGGGGCTGTGATCAGGGGTTTGCTCAGCTATGCTAGGTGCTGTCACACCTGCAGAGACTCTGACAGCTACAGCAACGAGTCTTCAGGAAGCACTTGCAAGCTTTAAGCTAAGCTTTGTTCCGTCTCAAGCAATGAAGAAAGGGTGAAAGCTTCTGGAGGAAGGGTGGATGAGTGAGTGCAGGGCATGGGCAAGGGTCCTGGACAGACATTAGAAGCAAAAGATCCTCTTCTTCCTTTTAATGCTTTTAGCAAAATGACAGTTTTCAGTTACCCAGTATGTGCCTGTGTAAGAAATGCAGCAGCTAAAAAAGCAAAGAAACGTTTTCTATTTTTCTATCTTTGTGCTTTTCTCTGCAATTGTCCTTCAGCTGCTCATACAATGATTGACTGCAAACCAACAACAACCCTACAAACAGATTTCCACAAATCTAGTGATTTTTCTTGCTGGCTTACTGCTTAACCAGACAAGAGAAATGAAAGACATACAACAGAGAAACATGACAGTTTAGGAGAAGAACAGAAAAAGTTTCCATGTAAAACAGCACACTTTTGGATTGACACAGGAATTGATTGTTTTAATGGCTGGGAAAATAAAGGATGATTAAGGGCAAACTGTGTATTTTTTTATCCACACAAGTTCTTAAACTTATCTTGCAGGAGAAGTGTTAAGATCTGAGTGTACTGGAAAGTTCAGGTAGAAGAGTACAGTTCTTCATCTCAAGTTTACAGAGATATATTGATTGTTTTTCTTGCTCTAGCTCATTGTGACAACATAGTGGCAATAATTTTGGTGGCTACCTAGCCCTCAGACTTTCTAAAATGGCTTGAGTAGTCGAGAGATTATTAATGTTCCCATCATGGTGACATTATGCTGCCTGCTTCCTGTAATGATTTTTGAAGTAGGCCACAGCAGCTTCTGTTGAGATAGCTCCTGTGGCAGAGGCTGAGTGAGGTATGTCATACGATGTGAATTAATTTGGCCTAACAGCAGTTTGTTCCCGAGACAAATAAGAAAAGGCACTAGTGCATGTGAAAAAGAGTCTTGAGCTATGTTCCCTTAATGCCTTTGTGTTATGGCAGTGTGGCAGTGATTTAAAATGAGGGGAGGAGGAAATTAAAATTCATAATCTGAAGACTTGTGTGGCAAAGCCAGCATGAGAATTACAGCCTCTGGCTATTGCACTCACTGTGAGAATGTTAGGGAAACTTGTAGGATCCCAGCCATCAGCAAGTAATGTATTGCAAAGAAGGGATCTCAAGATGGATGGACGTGATTGCTTTTGCCTAACCTACTTCCTATGTCCAGCAAAATCTTTATTTTCTGTTTTTAAAGTTTCTCTGGATTGTTCACCTTAATATCAAGTAATTGTTGTGGAATAACTCAATATATAGTTACTGTAGCAAAGTGATGTCTTTTAAGGTAGTGGCCTGTAAAAGAATAGTGAACCAATATCAATGGAGCTCTATCATGTGAAATTTATTTATTTGAGTATATTTTTAGAGCAATTTAGTTCAGATGTTTGTTCTTCTCTAATGGGCACTGTATGTTCTCTACCACTAAATAAACAGATTTTCACAGTTCTGGCTGTTATATTCCTGAGCAATGTTTGTCTTGAAAAGGTCTCCAACTAGCTGTGGACTTAGAATTTATTATTTGATGCTAAGGGTGTAATGCCTTCATTAACAGGCTGTTAATTATGTTAATGGTGCTTCGGAAAAGATTATTATGAAATGTAGTTAACAGTCCTTCACAGTGCAGAAATGTTATCTTAATATAGAGATGTAAAGAAATCATCATAGTGTCTCTTACTACAAGAGGCAATTCAGAAAAGGATATCCTACTTGTTGTTGAAACCTTACACACACACACAAATAATCAAAGTTTCTAGATACTGCATTTAATTGGGGACATAATACAGGTCTTGCTGCAGCCCATCCAGCCTCTGGTGCTGTTATGTTCCATTGCTGTTGACAGGCTTTCAAACCACGGTGGCATCCACAATGTAAAAACTGGTGAAGTGTAGAAGTAATGAGAATGAAAAGCCCTGAGGTAAAGCTATGTCATGATATATTCCACTACAAGGCATAACATAAGCAGATATTTCCATCATGAATAACATGTTGTTAAAATGATGCATTTGTAAAACTAGATTTGGTGAGCAAAATGGGGAGATGATTATGGAGGGGAAAATCACTAGTCATTTTAGCGTATGAAAGCAAAAGTACAGAAATTTACTCAACGTAATGTCTATTTTTTAGACTTGTTTTTTTTTAATTAGGCACAAAACTTCTCACAGAAATCATTTAATATGTACTGATGCACTGTATTTACATTTATAGAGAAAATACGTAGAACAACTATTTTTCATAGGAAGCCAACATGGTTTTCTGTTATATCTTAACTGTCCATATAGCTTTGTTGCTCCCTGGTGCTCTTTCATACCAAAAATATCTAAGAATCCCCCTACTCAGCTGCAGAGATTATGCAACTGAAGCAGAGAAGACTAGAATATGCAGATGAAGGATTACGAAAAAGAATAAGATTAAGAAAAGCACCATGGCAAAATTCTACTCTTGTTTGCTATCCTTTTTCCTATCTGGACTCTTTTTCTGTCTACACTTTTTTGTTGTTGTTGTTGTTTTTTCTATCTAGATAACGCATTGCAGTTGTAGTTACATCAGTATATCCAGACTAGAATTTGTCCTGGCTGCTAAACTAGACCTTTTATTTTACAGTAGGGTTATGTACTATATTCAGTTGTATCCTGCACTTCTCCTTGCACTTATTTGCAAGTTTTTGTTAAAATTATAATTGGGTATTTGGTACATAATGGCAATTCTAGAGTCATTTTAAGGTAGAGAAGAACCTAGGTGGATAAGTTTCAGAGTAAACAGAAGACAGTATGCTCTTCAATGGGAAAGTACACAATGCACATCGTCGTATGGGGTTGTAAGCCAGAGGATTTTAATTCAGATTTAGTACTTTTTTTTCATTTATTCAAACATGGCACTATATGCTGTCTCATGCTTAGAAAAATGTGTTGTTGGAAAAAAGAACATAATTTAATAGGAAAGGTCTTTACAATAATCGTTTCAACAGTCCTAAGAAGATGGCACACTACATTCTGTTTTGCTACATACCCTACACCACAACCTTGTATTGAATGTGGACTTCATTATGTATCAGTGAATTCACAGGTTTATACTTGGAATACTATAAAGCACCAGATCACAGAATGTCTGAGATTTGCAGGAACCTTTTGATCACCCAGGTGAAACCCTTGCTTAAAGCAGGATCAGCCTGAGGAAGTGGCTCACCACCACCTCTAGTTGGCTTTTGAGCATCTCCAGGAAAGAGATTCTCCTGCATATTGTGGCAGCCAGTGCCAGTGTTCAACAACGTTTGCCATAAAAAAGCTTTTCCTTATGATCTGATGGATTTTTCTACAATCTGTGTCTGTTGCCTCTTGCTACTGAACACCACTGCAAAGAGTTTAACTCCACCATTCTTACACTCCTAGTCTGCCTTTCCTCATGGAGAGGTGTTCTGATTCCATAGTCATCTATAGTCATCTATAGTCATCATTCCAAGCCATGAGGCTTTCCAGTATGTTCATGTATATTTTCTTCTGGGATCCCCAGTACTGGATACAGTACCAGGCATGCTTCACCAGTGCTGAGTAGCAGAGAAGGGCCACCTCCCTCACCCTGCTGCTGTGCTCTGCCTGGTGCATGCAGCCCAGGACGAGGCTGACTTTCTTTGCTGTTAAAGTGCATTGCTGGCCCGTGGTCAACGCAGAGTCCAAAAAGACCTAATGTAGGTTCTAAAGAGCTGCTTTCCAGTCATTCAGTCCCACAGCAGTGCCTGGGGTTAAACTTACGATTTAACATAGGGTATATTTTAAAAATAAAGCTAAAAGAAAATGTTCTAATATTTCTATAGAAAAACAAAAACAAAAACAAAACACCAAAACAACAAAAACCCTCAGTGTTTATGCCTTTTTTTTCATAAAAGGGTCAGAATCATAATTGAGCTTCAGCAATCTGTTTAAGTGCCACTCAGAAAGTCAAAGCAGCATTTTTGTTACCTTGCATATGTCATAAAGAAGCCTGGAATTAAAATATGTAAAAAGGTAAAACATATGTGATAAACTGCTGAAGCTTCTAAAGAGGAAAGAAAAAAATGATAACCTTTATTAACAGTTTTACTGTTATCTTTTTTTTCATTCTTTCAGCCTTGTTCTAACAGCACAGCCAATGTTGCTCAATTTTTGGTGTCTGACAACATCTCTTAGGTACTGCTGAATAAATGCAAAGCAATCAGCAATATATTCTTGAGGCCAGTTCTGGCATGATTAGAAACAGACACTTGGGGTTATGACTGCTAGTCCTTCAAGAGCCAGAACTGCAGTTGGCTGTAGTTGGAAGGCATTAACTTCCGCCATTTTAACTGAGACTATGTTTCCTAAGAAGGAAACATAATTTTCGTTTGGATTTCCCATCAACTTTGTTATGAGAAAACCTGGACAACCAAAGGCACTGTGACAGTGCCCCAGACATTTCCCATTCTGTTGATACACTGGTAATGATTAGTGTCCAACATCTCAAACAAGATAAGATATGAAAAAAAATCATATGAGAAACCGGAATATCCCAGCACAAGCATTACAATAAAATGCAGAGGACTGTAAGAGAAGAATTAGTCTGTACTCCCTGCCAACAAGGTGCCAGTGAGGTGCCTGTGAGAATGTCCAGAAGGAAACTGAAGTTATGAAGTGGTGCATATGCACTTCCACTGATTGTTCTTGTTAGAGATTTGTTTTGTGAAAATCAGCCAATTAAAGACCAAACTGTAAATCTTCAACGCAAACATGATTTCAGTTTTTCTACACAGGTGATAAAGCTGAAGATTGACTGGAAAATGATCTGTATGCTTCCACAAGTAAATCCTTGTGAGAACATGCGCATCAAAAGGAATTAATTTAGAAAAAATATGTGTAATGATGCTGGAACCTGCTATGGTAGATGTACTGTTGGGTACTGGAAAAATTTGTTAGAGGATGTAAATGAATAGAATAGTTATGTTGAACAGATACACTGGGGACCTAGCAAAAGAAAAAGCTAGCAAGAAGCAGAATAACAAGGTAAGGAATGGCCGGGGGGCTCTTTTACTTTGTTGGTTTTTGCTTCTACAGGATTTGATGGCAAAGAAAGGATCTACAGTTGAAATCCTTTTATTCCTGAGTGCCTTGCTGTTCTCTGAAAACATTTGCAGAGCACAGTTTGTTTTATGAGGTCTCTTCTTTCTGCCTTAAAAATAGTAAGAATAGTTCTGTTGTGCATTTTCAGAACTTGATGAGGTTTTAAGTCTCCTTCCCACGTGAGAGCATCATCTGAAGAAGGGAATTGTCAAACTGTTACTACAAAAAAGGTTTAGTTTGCTAAATAAAAGGTAATATCAGCTCCTTCAACTATATACTCGTGTTTAAATTTTATGTACTATATTTGATCTGTATCATAACAGAACAGAGCATAAATACTGTGGAAATTTCAAAGAACATGATAATATTATTACTTCACTCAAATAAGAAGGAATGGCAATATGTTGTTTTTTTTCTCATGTTACAGACATGACAGCTTGATAATATTCTGAATGACGATAGCTGACATTTTGTTTGAAAAATTACAAACAATATACTTTCCTGAAGCAATTACGCAAATGCTTATTGGAAATGTGCCCTGAGGTATTCATAAAGGGTAGCTCTCAGTATGGGGGTGAGGGTTCCTCCGAGGCTGGTGCCATGAGCTGACAAATACCCACCACTTTCCAACTAGCAAGTAAGTAAGATCCTCACCCTGAGAAGTCAGAAGTAAAGGGAGAAGGAATTGCAGAGGCGATATCATGATTATTTAAAAAGTTAGGAATTACTGTGCTTGAGGTAAAATAAGAAAGGCGGGTAGCAGACTGTAGTGAACGATGTTTTGTGTTAATTTTAAATCACCTTAGGCTGCAGTATACCTCCAGAGGTTTACTACTTAAGCATTTATCTGTGAAGCAAGTGTTATTTGTTCTTTGTTCTAGGAAATTGAATGTATTTATTGATATGTTTTTAAAATAGCATTTATGCCATGTTTTAAGGATTTTGATGTCATTGTTATGCCTTTGAGTGAAATTAATCAGATTTTGAGTGTGTACAGTGTCGGTTGCTTGTAACTGTAAAATTAAACTGCATGATGTTTTTGCAAAAGAAGGTAGTTATAAAGCATCAGGCAGATACTACTGTTAGGAGACTGATTTCTAAAAAGTAATTTTGAAGGAAAACCTGGGGAGCCACAATGTCATTTTATAATTAAGTAAGGGTTATCCATTATGTTACACAGAACTCACAGAAATGCATTCAACACTACAGGATTTGCTAGGATAGAGAGCTAAATGATATACTTCACCCATTAGATATTTATTCCTCAGGACAACTAAAGAAATATTTGTATGTATAGAAATGATAAAACTGTAAATGCAGAAAAATGAGAGCAACCCCCTCCCTAGGATGGTAGAGCTGCAAGTACAATGTTATTTCACAAGAAATCTTGGAAATCTTTAATGCTTCACGGCTTGAGTGATGAGGGGAAGTCAATATAGATCATTTCTAACACACTGCGCAGTGCTTTGAACGTTACCAAATGTGGATGGATGAATGTCTACACACAGCAACAGTAATACATTTCACAAATCTCATGGCTGAGAGCTGATAGTCTGTTAGTTTGTAGCTGGGGACGAAGCCAAGAGTAATTAAGCCACAATGCAGCATTCCTAAATTTCAGAATGACTTTCTGTTATGGGAGCTAAGCATGTATCTGCATTTATTCACAAGTTGTGTTTTTTTTTTTTTTTTTTTTTTTTTTTTGTTTTTTTTTTTTTTGTGGAAATTAATTGAATGATTTTTATTGAGTCACATCTCTTTTTCCATCTAAATAAAGAAATGGAAATTTATTTTTAAATAAACAGTCTCTTTATAAATAAATGGCCTCAGGAAACAAACAGCAAACACTTTTTCACTGTAAGGGTGACTGAGCACTGGAACAGGTTGCCCGGGGAGGAGTTGTCATTCTTGGAGATATTCAAAAACCATTTGGACATGGTCCTGGACATCCTTGGCTCTGCTTGATGGACCAGATGACCTTCAGAGGTCCTTTCCAATCTCCATCATTCTGTGATTCGGTGATGATGTGCTAGAAAGTCATTGATGAATTAGCTTTGTTGTATTACTATACACACAATTCTACTCACAGTACGAGGAACAACACTACAGCCAAAGGCTGTTGCATGGCCAAAATTTCTCAGCAGTGCGTGTATCTGTTCTGACTCCAAGGCCAAAAATATAGCTGTAAGGACATCATAATTTTAAGAAAATCTTAATCTTTCTCATGAGCTCATTGTCTCAGAAAACCCATGTTTTCTGATCTTAGGATTTAGATGAACATATATTTTCACTAAACTGATTTGTTGGTATTGTTCCTACGCCGTGTAATTGGCAAAATTGATAGCACTGGTATTTCAAAAAGCACTAGTCAGACAAGTGATCATTCAGCTCACCACATAGAAGATGGAAAGTTTTTCAGTGTAGACTTACTAACAACAGAAAAGGAAAAAAGTAGGAAAAAAGGGAAAGTGGGTAGTATGCTTTTAAGTATTTTGTCTACTAAACATTAATAATATTGAGAGGTTTACTAATTTAATAGTCCAGACTTTCATTTCTATTCTGAATAGGTTTCAGACTTACCTTTAAGTAACTGTTTTGTAAAGGCAACTGTGGTAATTACTTACATGAAAGAAAGACTATGGAAGTAACTATCAGTTGCATAAGTCACTGACCTTTCTGAACACATCTTTCCTTCTGTTTTTTTTGCACACAGGTATGTAAATAATTCTCTGAAATCCTGGGTTTTCTCTTAAAACTTCTTCATTTGTAAAACTGAACTATATAGAAAAGGATGGAGGAAAAAAAAGCAAAAAAAAATATAAGTAGCTTTGCACAACATGGGAATGTCACTACACTTTAATATCTGTTATAACATTTCTGATACTTAATAAAATCAGGTCAGTGCTAGACTCTGGTAAAGGTCATCACAGTGCGTTTTCATTTTATAGCTACAATATTTTCACATTTATTAAGATTATTTTAAACTGAATGAATTAAATGAATGAATGACATACTGTGGAGGTAAATATCAAGGAAGAAGAATTATTATTTAAGTTAAAGGATGGTATTGGCACAAGATCAAATGATTATAAATTGGCCATGAATAAATTTAGAGAGGAAATTGGAAGATGGCTCCTTATCTGTCCAAGAAGTACGCTTCTGGAACTCCTGGACAAAAGGGGAGGAATCAAGTAATTTAAACAGTTTTACAAGTAACACGATATGCTTGGGAAAAGGGTTGTATAGTTAAGTAGGAGATTTTATGGACTGAGATTTTTCATAGGATCCTGGGAAGTCATTTTGTCCCAGCACACAAATTGGCAGTGACAGTTTTCTGATATATGATGTGTCAGTATTCCCAAAGCAATCTCTCTGATTATATATTGCCAGAGAATTATATCATCCTAACCCGTGTTGCTGCATTTCTGTTCAGCAGGGTATAGATGGGGTGCTGCTATTTCTTTAATGGCAGGACATCCTCAGATACTAGGTAGGTATACACTAATCATAGTTAGATGCTGGGCATATGCTAAGAAGGCAATTATTTCCCAGATTTCAATTAGCAGCAGTCCTGTGATATAAGGACCTGTCTTAGTTACGACTTTGTGGTTTTATTTAATATCACACAGCGTCTCACAATTGTAGGAATTGGAAGGGACCTGTGGAGATCATCTAATCCAAGCCCCACGTAACTAGCACAGAATCACGGAATCACAGAATGTCAAAGATTGGAAGGGACCTTGCAGTATAATGTAGTCCAATATCCCTGCTGGAGCAGAAACTCCAAGATTAGGGCTCACAGTAGGGCTCACAGGAATGCGTCCAGATGGGTTTTGAATGTCTCCAGAAAAAGAGACCCCACAACCTCTCTGGGTGATCTGTTCCAGTGTTTTGTTACACTTACTATGAAGAAGTTTTTTCTCATAGTTATGAGGAAGCTCCTATGTTCCAGCTCACATCCATTGCCCCTTGCCCTATCACTGGATGTCAAAGTAGTCTCTGCTTTAACTTAGCACAAGTTTCAGGCTTGGCTTTCTGATGTCATATTGGGAAGAATTTTTAACTCCTAGTGCATGGTACAGATGTTCTCAAATTCCTTTCAAACTAGGCAGCTCTTGCACAGTTGCCTGAAATTTGAGAAACTGAACTATATGAGTTGTAAAGTTTCTTCCCTTCCTTGGTCCTAAATAAGATAGACTTCTTGCATGTTTAAGATTTAAGATTACTGTTAAAACTACATTCTTTTATTTTGTAATTCTGTAACCGTTTTTTATGGGCTTTCTGCTTCATGATCACACTCATCTCTCTTTATTTTGGTACTCCCTGACTCACTATATAATTATAGTAACAGGATGAAGGATGACACATGAGGTGGGAGCTTTACCTTTGATTCTGAGACATGAAGATTTCCTCTTATGCCTACCCCAGAGCCAATTCTGAGGGGAGGAAACAGGATGCAAAGCAATCAGTATTTCTCAATGGTAAGTCTTTGCTCCTAAGAAGCCTTAAAAAAGGTCTCATGAAGGCCAGCTTAATCATGAAGTTTATTGACCAAACTGAAAAGGGAAAAATGCATAGTAAATGACTATATGATACTTGCCTTTAGTAGAGCTTTGAACCTGGAATCCATAAAACAAACAAAAAATACCTTCTGCATCTAATAAGAACTCACAGCTGGACTATAGACCTAATTTTCTTGTAATTTCCATGAGAAAAGATTATGTAGATGTGAAAGAGATAGAGAAATATCTGTTGCAACTCAATATTTGAAACAGCCAACACATATAAAAGAAATCACAGTGGGTATTTGGTAAGAGGAAAAAAAAATCCCTTCTGTGAAATACTGCAGATAGAGTGTTAAGTACTGTTTGCTATCTGTTGAGCAGAGGTCCACAGTTTGCCAACAACAGCGTCAAGTTCTGCCATAATTTTCAGATCTCATCTCTGTACGTCGTGTACTGTGAATGGCATGGCAATACCATGATGAGAAATTCTATCACTCCCAGTATTCCAGATGTTTGTTATAATGTTCACCCATGAAACTGAATGGAATTGTGATCGTAATGGGTAATGATTCCAACATTTTGTTCTTTGATTTTGGAAAGGACTCAGAAATGACAGGCAAGGACTATTAATTTATGTATTGTTTTGTTGCTTCACAATGATGATAATTAATCCAATTAATAATCTTCTTCACTATTCTAGTTTAAAACTTTTTCTTCAGATTGGGCTAAAACAACTTTTCTTATTCCCTGTTGCAAGAATGAACTTTACAACGCAAAGGCTGCCTAAACCCACATTCCAGCTGTCACTAGAAATTTTAGCATATTACAGCAAATAAACCAGTCTGCTGCTGAAAAATAAATGGAAATTAGAACTCTTCAGATATGCTTTGCCCCACCCTGCTTGTCCACAATAGATGTGATTAAATGCAATTCAGTAAAAATGTTTTTGATCACAAACCCCTTGATAAAATTCACCTTTCAACAAAAGCATCTGAGTATTTTGTCATACCTCCATAATTTCTTCATTCTATATAATTTTTAGTTTGGATATGTACTTTCAATGTGTTCTCAAAGTCATTAAACTATATTGTAAAGACATAAGGGAAAAAGGCCTAAGGACTCCAATACTGTAAAAAGAGTTTCAACTGGCAGAAATGAGACATAAAGAATGCAGGAGAAAAAGTGTACATTAAGTGGAATGGAAAGAGCAGTAAAACTAAAAGAGACCTTGGGGAAGAGAGAGGACAGCAAATTAGACATGAATTTGTAATCTGATATTGTAGCAAAACAAGGCAATGAAAGTTGAGCCATTTGTGCAAAAGAAGTGCATCATAAAACATAAAACAGCTAACTGAAGTAAATGCTTTGGCACCTAACACTCCTTATAGTGTGTTTATAGCCTCATTGTATGATCTGAATTACAAATATCGAATACAAATAGGTACAAAGGGGTAGATATGGTCAAATATAGGCCTTGTGAGTAGTATCCATCTTTCCAAACTTTACACATCCAAAAGCTAATTGACCACATTAATTGACCTGTTTTGGGAGCCAGTATGTCACCACTGGATCTGCCTTTTTCTTCAAACATTGGGTGCCTCACAGGTGACCAGTTGAGACAGCTGAACTTTTGGATATCTAAAGTTTAGAGAGATGAATTATGTATTTTTGTTACTGAAAGACTTGAGAGAAATGACAAGATGAGAATGACATGAAAGGTGTAGATGGTCTAGAAAGGAAGAATTACTTTTAAAGAAGAATTCAAAGACTGAAAACTTTATGGCCATCAGTGAGCATGCAAAAAAATTAAGCTTTGAGGAATGTGAGACAATATTTGTGATGGTATAAATGAATATAATGAGGGAAATTAAAACATTATGAAGTGGATTTAATATTTGGTGCTTTGCAACTTGTACGAGGAACTTACAGTCCTGTGCAGGAGGAGGAAATTAATAAGCTGCAGGGAGAAATTTTGAACCTCCAGTAAAATAATTCTTTTTCTCCAACTTCTCACAGTTTGTGACTTAGCACTGCAGCTATCAAAGCATTTACATCAGTGTATCTGGAAGGATACCTGATTTGTTCCAATTTTGTGTTAATGTACACCTTCCTTAAACATACTGATTACCTGAGGAAATTGCAGCTCCATGGTAAATTTAGTAACTCCTCCCATTCAGCAAAAAGTTTCTCATAAAAGCATTCGCTTCTACATAAGCATTTTCTATGGCAGAATGTTAATTTTCTGTGTCTTTATCTTACATATGGAGTAAGTGCAAAGAAGATAGGCTAACCCCCAGCATTCCTGGTAATATTTTGACCTTTACTAACTGACATTTTATAGAAAAATCTATTTTTTTTTTCTTTTTGTTCTTAAAAAGAATTTTACTTTATTTATGATAAAATTGGAATTCTTTTTTTCTTTTCACATTAAGTTTTGACAAGGCAATGTTTTCTTTTCTTCAAATTTACATTTCCTGGTGTAAATGGGTGCATTACCATGAGTTTCAGCTAATTGGTATCTTATTAAATTGATTCATTTCTTTTGCATATTGAAGGATCAGTTCTGTCAACTTTAAACATGTTGACCCACACTTATATATGATGAGGGAGCTCAAATTAAGGGTGATAAAATTATATCCTGAATATTTGCTTTTCTGTACCCTATGAAGCTGAGACATCCTGCCGTACTGTTGTAATATGCAGTTTGTTTTACTGGATGAATGAAGTTGACTTTGACATGAAATATTTCCTAGAATCAGACTTGCAAAGTTGTTAAGATTACTCACCCAGACTTGAAATCTAACTATCTTTCAGCTTTCTTTTAACATTAGAACGATCAATAGAGAGGGAAGTGGGGTAAAGAGTCAATTCAGAAATGCTAGTTCAGATGTTAATGGTGGAAGATGGAAAGAGAGAGTATTTTCTAAAACTGAATTTAATCTCTGTTTCCAAATACTACAAGTAGCTAAAGCAGCATCAAGTTTAAACTCATCATGATATAGTTTATGCTACACTGTTTAGTATGCACTGAGTGCATAGAGAGAAGAGCAAGAGAGAAAAATAAATTAAGTACAAATCAAATGGGAAACATAAGGCTTTTCAGACTAAGTCAACATTTCATTGCACTCTATTTTTTTTTCCTCTCTTCTTTTAGATTGAAATACTTTATATTTAAAAGATGTTGTATTTATCTCTGTAACAGCTGGGGATATTTGTTCCAGGTGATTTCATTTACTTAATAAATAATCAAATAACTTGATCTTCTGATGATTTTATGGCATATTCCTTAAATTGAAACTGTTTTTTCAAATTTACTCCATTGTCTCTTGGTTTTCTTAAAAGGCAGAATTAGACTTTATTGCATTTTTCTTGAACAAGGAATTGAAACAAAGCAAAGGACAGACTTGAGTAACGCTGTAAATAGATCCATTAAACATGAACATCAGTATCAGGATGTTGGGTTTTAGATTTTGTTTTTTGGTTAAGAAGTTTACAAGGGCTGGATATACACTTTTAAAGTGATGTGTGAGCTCCTAGAAGGACAAATATAGAGACATTTAAATGAAATGTATTTTTCTTAGTCAATCCCTTTAAGTCCTAGTTTTAGAGATAACAATTTCCATCCATGTTTTACTGTGAGATAGAAGAAGGAATGCAGGAGTATTATAAAAATACAGCTGTTCCTATACAAAATGTGCCTGTCATTACATTAACAATTTTTATTTTTATTGGCTATTTGTTATTTATTCATCAAGTTTTAATGAGTCACCAGGAGGGTACTACCTACATTCACTACAGGGCAGACAAAGGAAACTGACAGCTAGAAAGGAAGTTATGTCAAGGTCTTAGGAACTAAAGGTGGATGAGCATTCAGTTGTGGACTCAAGCAGTGTTAATTCATGGAGAAGGAAGAAAGGTGAGTAATGTTTCAAGTCTGAGCATAGGAACTTTCCCAAGCTCTAAATTTTAGTGCATGATGATCAGAAGCTAAATTGTGCTTTAGAAACTTCACTGGTATAACAACTTGCCTGTGCTGATAAAATAAAGGAGTTGGTCTGAGGGAAATTCTGAAAGTACTTACCCCACCATCTATTAGCAGATATTTTTTTTAATGGAAAAGCAATTTGCAGTTGACCTTTGGCTTCTTCTTACAATCTTCATCCCTCTCATCGTGTTCCAAAAAAAAAAGGTGAGAACCTAAAATCAATTCATCATTCTCACCTGGGCTGGACTTTCAAAGCAGCTTGGTTTTTTATAAGAATAATCTGAAAATTTGATTGTAAGAGTGACACTAAGGAGCAGGCATGATCTTTGATCCCTTCTAAGAAATCTGACATTCGAGTGAATCCCAGAGAGTCTGAACCCAATGTTCCAGTGTACATGTTGATTTGCATCACTATTATCTGGGATCAGAAGCTATTTTTCACATTTTCTGTTATTTATTTAAAGGAACTATTTGGCTTGTGCAAGTTGATATATTGGCAGAATATCACTCTAGCTGTGTTATAGATACTCTACGGTATTTTATTTTTTTATGTAAGTATATATATTACCTTCTCCAGGCTTTTATAATGGTGCTGTAGTAAGGGACATGATTTAGTGGGGAAATATTGGTGTAGGTGGGCAGTTGGACTGGATAATCTTGGAGGTCTTTTCCAACCTTGATGACTCTATGATTCTACGATTCTACTGAACGGAGGCTGACAGTGAGAAACAATTACGTGCTGAGTGAACACAGAACAACTTGAAAAAGCACAAGCTAGCATGCTTTAAACTGTCCTATTTCTAGGCTGGACAACACAGTAAATGGTTCTTTCTGCTATGCCAGAGCACCAATCCCTTTGAGACATCAAGCACAGCTAGAGAAGTGCTCAGTACTTGTTAGAGTGAAATGGAGTATGCCTGGGATTCTGTCTTGGCTTTGGAGTTGATGTTTTAAGCAGACAGACCCAGACAAAGTGAAAATAACTAACCATGCAGAAAAGTTTTACTTCTCCTCCTCCAAGCTGTGGTGTGAAGTTTTGTTTGTTGGTGTCTGTTAATCTTTTTGCAGTACTTAGAAGAAGCACCTTGCAGATATTCAAAGTGAGAGCTGCTATGGTAAAAAGAGTAAATTATTTGCACATCTTCAAATACCTGTAAAAAACAAATGGCAGTATTCTTCAATGGCTCTGCAAAACTATACCTTGAGATCCATAGAATCATAAAATGGTAGAATACCCCAAGTTGGAAGAGAGCCATAAGGATCATCAAGGCTGACTTCTGGCTCCAAAAAGAACCACTCAAAAATCAGGCCATATGTCTGAGAGCATTGTCCAGAATGTTCCAGAACACTGGCAGCTCGGTACTATATGACCAGTGACACAAGGCAGCCTTTCCAACACCCAACCACCCTCTTGGTGAATCCACACATGGATGACATTCTCACTCATGCATACAGCCTTTTAAAGAGCAGCAGAACTACACATATCTGGTCACCCCTTCCCTCCAATTATGGATGGGTTGTCAGGCTAGCCTTCTGCTGTCTTGTTCCCCTCTGGTGAAAGCAGCCTGGTTCTTGGTCAGGGGTTGCCCTTATCAGCTGCAGCATTGTATCATTGTGTTATCAGGACTGAAATGTGCTGCCCTATGAGTTAATGACATTCACTTTTTATTGTGGCACTGACTTTGTGTGTCTCTCAAGAAGATGGAGTGTAGAAATCCACCAGAGCGTTTGTGTCCAATGGACTTTTGGTAGCTTGCATCCTTTTGATTTCTGCAATTCAAATAGAGTGTTTTCCATTGCTCTAGTCTGAATCCTTATTAATGTACATTTATGCATAAGATACATTTCTGCTCGTAACAGGATCTCAACTGGCAGTCCACTGATGTAAATGCAGCCCTGCTCCAAGTTCTTGCCATGTAAACTTGCTGACCGCCTGTGTCTAAAGGTAACGAGGCCTTAGCAGGGAAGATATTGTTCATAATCCATTACTATTTAATTGTATCCTCTCTGTTAAACTGCTATGGAGGACACCAATTACTTTCAATTGTGCAGGTGGTTTTAGTAAAGTAGACAGTTAGGCTAATGGGAAACGGACTGTGATCATCCACCTCATTTCACAGAACTGAGAAGCAACAATCTAATTTGAACAGAGTTCAATTATTCTTGACTGCAACTGGCTTTAAACTAGCAACCTTGGTGCAAAAGGGCTTTAGGAGTCACTCAGCCTCTTGATTTCTGTTTTACACGTGTAGGACTCTTCATCAGACATATTTGACAACAGCTGGCTCTGATGCAGCCAATGAAAAAAGGGAGGGTTCCTTCACCACACAGCCATTTTAACATTAAATTCTTGGGAACTATAGGAGAAACTCCTATTAGCTAAACATAAAGATAAATCATTGTCCACCTAGGGAGAGTTAACCTTACTAGAAAAAGAATCAAATGGCCTCTTACAAGGTTTTAATCAGTGTGTGGTCCTAACACTGTGGTCTAAGATTGACAGTGTTTAGTGCTGTTTTCTGCCTGATATTCTGATTCTGAAAACTTGAGGATGATAAAAGGCAGAAGGAATGAAAACAGGATAGGTGGTGGCAAACTTTAAGGGCTGGATGGAGCTAGGCAAATATGTTCACTGCTAGGTAGCTGTTTACCTAGCAGGAACCAGAGAGTTTGTGAGGGCACCAAGGAAGTCAGTGACTTTTTTGTCTTGGGAAACAGATCTTTGTGTCATATTCTCTCTGTCCGTTGAAGGCAGTTATCCTTTTACATTTACCAGAGGAGGTACACTGGCTTTGACCTGTCTCTTCTGGCCAATGTACCTATGGAAAGTCTTCCTATTGTTTTTCACGTCCCTTGCCAAGTTCATTTCCGCCTGTGCCTTGACATTCCTGATCCCACGTCTGCAAGTCCAGATGGCATCCCTGTGTTCTTCCCAGGTGATGCCCTTTTTTCCAGAGCTTGTACGCACCTTTCCTCGCCCTCAGCATGCCCAGCAGGTCCTTACCAAGCCATGCCGGCTTCCTACCTCCTCTGCCTGCTTTCTTATTCAGACGGACAGAGAGTTCTTGTGCTCTCAGGAATGCATCCTTGAAGAGCAGCTAGCTCTCCTCAACATCTTTGTTTTCAAAGACAGCATCCCAGGGGATCTCAGCCAACAGTCCATTGAACAGCTTATAGTTCGGTCTTCTGAAGTTCAGGGTCCTGACGCCACTCTTTGCCAGGTCCACATCTCTCAAGATCACAAACTCAACCAGGGTGTGGTCAGTGCAGCCCAGGCTGCCTCCAACCTTAACATCTCTAATGATTTCCTCCACACTGGTGAGCAGCAGGCCCAGCAATGCTTCACCTCTGTCCAATACCTGGACCAGAAAGTTATCATCAGTGTATTCCAGGAGCCTTTTGGACCTCTTGCAGCTCACCGTGGGGTCTTTCCAAGAGATATCTGGATGGTTGAAGTCCCCAGTCAATGGACAAGAGCCCGTGAGCACGAAGCCTCCCACATCTGAAGCAAGAAAGCCTCATCAACAGTCTCCCCTTGATCAGGTGGCGTATAGTATACCCCTGGCCTTTGTTAGACCCATTCCTAATTCTAACCCACAGGCTCTCTCTCATATGTTGTTAATGCCTTTCCCATTTATTTAAACCCTTTTCTGAAAGATGAGCCTATGATGCCAAGGGTTTCTGAACATCAAGTACAGAAAAAAATGGCAGCAGTAAGTATACTCTGGTACTCTATGGTAGATATTCTTCGAAGAACCACACAGAAGGGTGATCTGCTCACACTAGACATAAGAGCACGGTGAGTTCTACCTGTCTTGCCTAGCTTTACACATCTAAAAGTTAATCGGACACATTAAAACAATCTCCCTGTTTTGCAGATATGTAATCCTTTAGATCTGCCTTTTTCTTCAAGCATGGAATGACTCAAGGATGACCAGTTTGAAATTTTGAATATCTAAAATTTAGAGAGGTGAAGCATATTTTTGTTACTAGAAGACCTGAGAGAACTGAGAAGATGAGAATGACATAAAAGATCTTGAGGGTCTAGAAAAGACAAAAATTTCTGAATAAATACTAACATTGATTGAGGACCTCATAGCATCCTGTGATTGTAGGAAAAATCTCAGGTTTGAAGAACGAGAGGAAAATATCTTTAGTGTGTTAAATAGAATAGGAGGTATCTCGTGGTCTGTGTCAGTGAGCCTTTTAGTTGTGGAGGTGCTAAATGTTGTGTAACAACTTCTTTGCCATTTCTTGTGCTACCTGAGAAACAATATGGTTATATGTAATCCATGCCAAGAGGAATGACTGTACAATGGTCTGGACAATGCGGGCATAAGGCTGTCCCTACCAGTTGGCTGTGGGTAAAGGTTTCTTCCCTTAAACCAACCTTAAAATCTTTATGAACAAAACCAAATAAGCTATTAGCTAAAAATAATTGTTTTATATACTGAATACCAAAATGATATTTTCAGTGATTTATTTCCCCCTGTACTAATAGAAATGCTATTCCATGAAGGTGAAAAATAACTGTTATTTTAAATTCATTTTGCTTCTATATTCTGTTCAAAAGTAAATAAGACATTGAGGGACTGTGCTGAAATTATTATTATTAAAAACAAATATTTTGGACTGGTTGCTAGGTTGGAGGGAATATTAAACATTTCAGAAAATCAAGGACTGATTTACAAAGACTGAGCAACTGTGGCGAGAATTTCAAATGAGCTCATGTCCTATTCAAACTATGATTAATGTGTCTTTTGTTCTTAAAATTAAATGCTATCAATTTTACCTTTAGGAAATGTTTCTAGAGAACCAAGAGTATAGCTTCTCCCTGTAAAGTATCTCTTACTGTTGTAACCATAAAGTCAGGTTTGGCACAGGGAATAGATGATTATGTTGTATTTATCTAACATAGATTTTCAGCAAGGAGCAGACACAGATCTTTTAAATATTCAATAGTTTCCATTCCATTCTGAATAGAAAAATGTAAATATTCTACCTGATTTATTAAAGATGTCAACAAAACAAGCATGATCTAAAAATTGAAGGGATTTACTCATGACTAGCATTCATTCGAGTCTCATTCCTGAGTCACACCTCATAATTGAATCAAATGAACTTTTATTAGATGTCATGAAGACTGGAGTTTATTCTAAGAATGTTTATTCTTTTATTGAGACGAATAGATATCCTGAGCACTGAGGACCAGTGTGAAAATAGCCTCAAACCATGATATTTAAGAAACAACATTTGTATCACCTCCTCCCTGCAAAAGGAAATGGATAGATAGCTTGAGTGGAGATTGCTAGTGTAAAATTGCTGAGATGTTTTTCTTTAAATGTGATTATTATCTCAACCAATCCATTTTTGAGCCAAGAATATAGAGACAACATGAAGTAGAATTATCCATCAATGAAAAGAATTTGTTTGTGCATGACATATCCCTTAATTGCATACAACAATCAGGGGAGTATTAATTGCCTTCTTGATGAAGAGACCAGTTACTTCTAGAAAATAGAAAAATGCCTTCCTGATTCAGCACAGAATTCATTCAAGCCTATGAAAATTTGTATTAATTCAATATATCATTGTTATAAAAACTGCATTGTACATAGCTAATGCAATAAAGTGTAATTTAGCACTTTTATTTTTAGAGAATGTTTGCATGCGAATCCATTCCAATGTTATAGTGCCTTGCATTTGTTTTATGGTTACAATTAATATAAAGCAATGCTTTTCTCTTCAAGGAAAACATGATTTAATACTAAGACCAAGTCTCACATTTAGTAATTAAGAAAAATATTTCTGTTGTGGTCTGGTGAACTCTTGAGTGTTAGAGAAAAACACTCTAAATTGAGTGTTTTTGTGAATCTGTTCTTCCCCTGGAGAGATCATTGGATAAAGGACTTAGTATAGTTCAGAGAAAGCGTTGGGGGCTAACACAAAGCAGAAGCATTTCTTACACGAAACAAGAGAGGCTGAGGCTTCATGCCAGTGAAGCAAAATAAATACGGGGCAAGTGCCCAGCACAGCACAGCAGCCTGTGCCTGTGCAAGTGTTAGCTGCAAACCTGTGTGCTGCGTAATCATGCCTTACTGCTTTGATGCATGGGAAACTGAGACCTTAAATTCTAACTCTTCTTTAACAGTTGGTTGTGTGGGGAGCTCCTCCTTCATGTCCTAATAAAACTTGCAGACCAGTGAGGGAAGAGATTTTCAGGCAGAGGCCTTGAACTAGCCAGAACATCGAAGGTGATCCACTTAAATGTTTCCCTCTACTGATCTTCCCTAAGAAGGCCTCTAAGTCACCAGAATATTTATATATATAGAATATATAGGCTTAGATTGCTTTTTAAGCTTTTTAAATAATTTTCTTCTGCCTGCTGCAAGTCATTGCATTCTGGCTTGTGTTCAGCTAACTCAGAAATTCACTGTGTTGCAGCAAACTCTGCACTATTCCTTCTGGTCTCAATAAGAAGTCTTCGTGCTGCTGCTGAGGGCTGACTGCTCCATCTGCTCTCCATCTGAACACATTCACTGATCCTCAGGAGAAAAAAAGCAATATCCCCTTCTTCTAGAACCTCCAAATGAATTCCTCTTTTTTTGAGGAACATATCACAGAACTGGGAACATGCAGATTAAACGTAAGTAAGCATTTAAGTGGTAGGGGATTGAAATTATGCAAGGGTCAATGAGCATTTAGAGTGATCTACTCCCAGGATCTGTAACACAGAGAGTGTATGATACCAAAAAGATGGTATTTTAAATCTTGGTGGAGGACTTGGTGGAAGAGAAAGATGGTTTTCTGTACTGAAAACTGATCAAGGCTGTGAGAAGTTCTCCCTGTGAAGCCTAAGTCAAAGAACTATACTTATGTATGTTCTCACTAGCCCAAAATCCACCCACACCTTTAAAATGCCAAATGATAGAGCCACTATGCTGTTTTTTTGATATGTGTTTGTTACTTACATTTTGTCTGTATTTCCAGATATCCCAAATAAGGTTTTGCTTTAATTTTTTTTAGCAGAATGAGGCTTCTATTGTTTCAAAGGCCTAACTTGCAAGATGTCTCTTACTGTGTTCCCCAAGCAAGACACAACAGATGTATGTATGTGGATATGACAGTGGAAAGAGCATACTTGGTGTGCTAGAAAATATTTTATCTTAGATTGTTGACTCATAGTCAAATTCATCCTTGAAATAAGCCAACAGACTTCCACTGAAGACACTTGGAGATATGGATGTATATCAGTGGTCAGAAAACATCCCTAAAATACTAACAGCCTTTTTGAAAAAGAAGAGAATGATAAAAGTCTTGGACAATTTAAAATAGTAAGTCTAAAGTCAGTGTGAATTCTCTGTGGCTGGAAGCACTGAGAGGAAAATAGAAATAAGTTCCGCAATAATTTATAGGTTTGGAAGATTAATGGAGAAAAGGTGCAGACATACAACAGAGATAAAAAGAAATCCTATCCTGAACAACCCCCACAAAGAGATCAAAGTTAATTTGAAAATCTAAGTGTTTAAAAAGAAAGCAAAGAACAGCTAAAGGAAAGAGAGGGTAGCACTGAAGAAACAACAAGTTAAAAAGAGTTACTAGTGACTAAAGAAAAGAATAGTAATAGAAAAGTAATAATGGGAGAATATTCCACTCAGGAAATTGCTGGATATCATCAAAAAAGATCTTGATCTCAGAGATAGTTCAGAAAAAAATTGATTGTTTCTTTGTATGAAACTACATATCAATGGAAAACAAAGAAAATGAAATGTACAATAGGATATAGTTGCATGTAATGTGAAACAGAGGAAATGTTCAGAATAATCCAGAAGCAGAAATTATGCGAGTATCAGGGAGGAAAACTAGTTTGCCTTCATCATGACACTGAGTTATGAGATTATGTTAGAAAACCTCTAGCTGTTTTCCAAATTGCATGCTATTTGGACATTTTCCCAAATGTTTCAGAGAGACTAAAGGGCTTGAAAAGGGGTCCTAAGAAATGAGAGAAGGAAGAGATTAGCATACTGTATCAGAAAGAGAAAGACTTTACCAGTTCTTCCAACTTGTGGCTTTGCATCTTCCCGAACACTGTTCTGTAAAAAGTGACATTTCCTCTTCTCACAATGAATTCTCAGGATGCTGCAGTGGTTAAAAATCATAGAATCATAGAATGGCATGGGTTGGAAAGGACCTCAAAGGTCATCTAGTTCCAACTCTCTTTCCATGGGCAGGGTTCCATTTAGCCACTAAATCAGGCACTAGATCAGGCTGCCCAGGGCTCCATCTAACGTGGCCTTGAATGTCTCCAAGCATGGGGCATCCACAACTTCTCTGGGCAGCCTGTTCCAGCATCTCACTACTCTCTCTGTGAAAAATTTCCCCAACATCTAACGTATTTTTGTTGGTTTTTTTTTTAGTTTAAAACCGTTTTCCCTTGTCCTATCACTAGCTATTTGTGTAAAAAGTTTGATTTCCCTCCTGTTTAAGTACTGAAAGGCTGCAATGAGGTCTCTCCAGATCCTTCCCTTCTCAAAGCTGAACAAGCCCAGCTCCCTCAGCCTGTTTTCATAGGAGATGTGCTCCAGCCCTTTGATATCTTCTTGGCCCTCTTCCTCTACCTACAGGTTCAGGGAAGTGAGGGTCATTGATGTGAGAGATGTGAGAAGCCTGTATGCCAGCAAAGACTGAGGTGAAGAACCTACTGAGTACATCAACTTTTTCCATGTCTGTTGAAGTTAGTTCTCCCTTCTCACTTACCAGAGGGGGTACACTCTCTTTGGCCTTTTTCTTCTGACCTGAAGAACCCCTTCTTGTTTTTTACATCCCTCAGCATGTGCAGTTCCATCTCCACCTTAGTTTTCCTGATCTCATCTCCGCATGTCCAGATTCTTCCTTATGTTCTTCTCAGGCTACTCCTCTCTGCTTCCACTTTTTGTATGTGTCCTTCTTACCCCTCAATCTGATCAGTAGGTCCTTGCTGAGCTGTGTCAGTTTCCTGCCTCCTTTGCTTATTTTTCCTGTACTGGGGAACAGAGAGCTCCTCTGCTCTCAGAAAGGTATTCTTAAAGAGTTGCCATCTTTGCTCCACTCTTTTTTTCTCTAAGGACAACTTCCCATGGGATCTTGCCCAGTAATCCCTTAAACAGCCTGGAGCTTGCTCTTCTGAAGTTCAGGATCCCGACTTCACTTTTTGCCAGGCCCATCCTCCTCAAGATCACAAACTCAACCAGGGAATGGTCACTACAGCCCAGAGTGACTCCAATCTTCAACTTTTTAATGAGCTCCTATGCAATAGTGATCACCAGGTTCAGTAGCTCTTCTCCTCTGGTTGATTTTTCTAATACTTTGACTAGGAAGTTACTTTCAGAACACTCCAGGAGTCTCAGGATTGCTTGCCACCCACACTGTTGCTTTCCAGACAGATATCTGGCTGGTTGAAATCTCCCATGTACTCATGGTCTTTTGATTAGGAAGCAGAGGAATGTCAAGCATAAACAAAAGAAGGTTTTATTCCTTCCCCAGTATTAGGGAAATCTGCAGAACACTGAAACATCAACGGGGAGTTGTGATCTTGGACAGAGAGAAAGCTGAAGTTGTAAGAACAAAATTAGACCTGGGAAGCCTGCCCTCAGGAAGAGGAAAGATAAATTTGGTTTTATCTTTGCCAAGGTCAAGAAGTACTTAAACAAGGAAGAGAGTTCAGAAGCAAAAGTTCCTTTGATCTAGTAGGAAAAAAAAAAAGCATGGTTGGATGCAATTACCCATCAGAAACAGAAAAAACAAAGCAAAACAAAACCACCATCACCAACTACAAAACATCACCCCCGCCCCCCTCCAGCCCTTACCCTCCAGCTAATTATTAGAGATTCTGTTCCTATTCTTTTTAAATCCAGCCCCAAGACTCTCATAAGGCACACTTTTATTTACCAAGAAGCTGATATTTGGTATATAAGCAGTCAAATTGGACGATTATAATAATCCATCTAATTTGATAGTGTAGAAATATTTTTTTTTGACAAAACAAAACAGCCTTATTATTACTGAACACTTTTTCTCTAACACATTGCATTAGGTCTGGCATCTTTTTTTTTCATTGATACAGTAGATTATTAACTCTTGAGTATCTATGGATTTTGAGTCATTTAATGGACACTCTTTGGCATCTATTTCTGCACCCTTAAGTGCTTGGAGAAGCATTATGACTACTCTTAAGTAACACAAGTTAGCCAAACTGTGTTTTTAGAACTTTGTTGTTTGGTCATGATGATATAGTAAAAGCCTTTTAACTATCTAAACAGGAAGTTTTGCATCACTTAGAAGTGAATCTGCAACCAGTGAGGCTCTTCTTTTCAACGTATTTGGAGGAAAAAAGCTCTCTTCTTCCAGCTTCTGTTCCTGTATATAGATACACACCCATATATTTTATAAACCGTTAATGTCAACATATTTACATACATGAAATAGCTCTGAAAAATATTTATGTCTGTGGATGATGAATTCAGTCATATGCAAGAGCTTCTTCTTCAATAAGCTGAGTAGAAAGAAATTCCTGTGCCTTACTGTACTTCACATGAAGCCATTAGGTGCTTGGCGAGAGTCCATGGGGCTTTCTTGCACTTTGAAGATATTTTTCTGTTTTTGATTTTAATGCTTCTTCTGTGGCTGTGAATCTTTGAAAGGTTTTCAATGTGATGAAGTCTGCAACTTCTGTAACAAATATTCAGCAATGCAATGTTTTCATTAGACAGCAAGCAACTGTCCTTAAAGCATTTTTTTTCTTCTTCTGAATTTAGAATATTCTCAGGGTTGTCCTTTCATCACAGTTACTATATATGTACACACTGTCATTTCCAGATGCAATCCACTGAATGTTATAGCAGTTTGAACACATAATGTTTGCCGATGACTTGTATGCTTAATATGTCAGTGAATTCCTGTGTTTGGCATGGATAAGGGGAGAGGGAAGGTGTGTATTTCTAGTCATTAAATCAAACGAGATATATATGCAATGGACTTTAGGTGTTTCTGCAAGCAGTTTGCAATCTTTACATGTACTTTAAGCCAGCCTGACTGACAAGCTTGACTAAAAATGTAGGTCACACAGACACGTATAGGTTATCTTTTAGATTCTATTCGTTTGATTGCAGAAATGCTTTTCCCCAGCTTGCACTTGAAATTTCAGCCCATCCAGATGTCTTTAGTTGTGTTTACCCATAAGTTTCAGAGCCTCATACTGTTAGCAGTACTGCTTATTCATCTGTGTACTGCCTTCTCGATTGTAGTGTAAAATCCTCCCCTTTTTTGTATGCTCTCATTCTCCTTTTGAATTGCTCCGAACCAATGGCAGAAATATCTAACCTGTATCAGTATTTTTCCCTTGAGAAATTCTTTGTTCTTTTCCCAGGAGAAAAGATTTGTTGCCCTTGAATTCATTTTGGAAAGTGCTGTCCACTGAAGGCCCTGGTCTCTGGGGTACATTCTGTCAGTCTGGGACAGTCTGTATTTAGTAGTTGCTAGCATATCATTTATATGAATACCCTTCCGTGACATTTTAAGATGTCTGGGGACTCAGTAGTCACTGGAAGTGCTAGCTTTCCCCTTGTGGGAATTTTTTCCCCATCTGATCTGAAGCCTTAAGCCTCCCTCTAATGTTTACTCCTTCATTTGCACTGTCTTATGAGGATCTGAGGAGATGGGAGCCCTCACCTAGCCCTTGCTCTTCAGGGCACACGGCCTGCTGTGTCGCACGGCCAGCTGGATTAGGACACTGATTGCTGGCTTTGGGCTTTGGGTTGGTAATCAAATGAATTACTATCAAGTAATTTTCTTGAAGCTGAATAGCAGAGTTGGATTTGCTTGGAACTTAGGCGGTGTTAGGATCATGCCTGTGCTTTCCTTGATTTGCTATGACAGCTTGCTACCTCTTGGATCTTAATAACCTATCAATTCTCTGCATCTCTTGTATTTGCTGATGTTTTATGTTCTTTCCGCAAATGCAGTTCAGTTTTGCATGGATAGTACTTGCAATGGCAGAGTCATTATAACTGGGAATAAGGACTTATGTATGAAGCTGAGTTTTAGACTTGATTCAGAATTTCAGAGCACCAGAATATTTGAACCTATGCCTCAAAACAACAGCTTCCTTACCAAGCTCTGTGATATTCTCTTCCTTTTCTACTACAGGGCGATCTAAAAGAAAACAACAGAAGATTTATCTTAATGGCTATGGCACTAAGCTGGGCCTTGTGCTGGGGAACCCACCTTTGGGTTGCTATTCTTCAGTGAATTACCAATAATCATCAGTAGTGGTATGAAGTGTTCAGGAGGGTGCTGTCTTATGACAGTTCATCTGCATTGTCAGTGCAGAGAATAAGGTAAAATCTGTAACACAAAGCAGACTCCCCAGTTCATAGAGGTATAGCCTCTTTCACTTTATGCACCTTTGAAAACATTTGCCCTAGGATATGCACCTGGATGGTCAGTTCCTATTGTTATTTTTATAATAGTACTGAGTATGTTCACAGTTCTGGATGGATCCTGTATTGTCTACGTGTGTAACAATCCCAACTTAAGTGCAACAAATGCAACCCACAGTCCAATCTGCAGAGAGGAGCAATGAGAGGGGCTGCAGTGTGTTCTCTCTTGTGGTTTTCTGAGTCTTGATCTCTCTCCTCTGCTGCCTGAGCCCTCAGTCTTGAGCAAACAATTGATTGCTGCACTGGCTGTGCTGTGGCTCTGAGGGGGAAAAGGGGAAAGATTGAATGCAGCTCTGAAGTTAGAATCTGCAGGGCAGCCATAAAAGCATGCTTAGAATTCTGTTATAGATTGTGGGCTACGTCCTTTTTTCCTCTGTGTTTTCACCATGTGCTCTGTCTATATATGATGCAAGGCTTTCTATACAGAGAACTTGATAAATTATATATTTACAGTAGTAGATCTAAAACTGTGATGCACTTTATACCACAAGAGTTAATATCTATTACTGAGAAGACAGTACAGCATAAATGAAACTCCAGGAATTTTTAAGTGTTCAGGCTTAGTGGTGTCTAATTCAGGCTCATATTGAATAACAAATCTTAGTGGCTATATTCTAGAAGACCAAGCAATAAAGAGTGGGATGAAAAGAAAGAAAAGCAGTGAATAAGAGAGGTTGGCAGTTTGGAAGGCAATTTGTGGGTATTGGGGGAGTCAGAAAGATGCATATCTGGTCAACAAAGCAGGTGAAGAATGGACTTTCTTCCTCTGTCAGGAGACATTATCATTTTCCTTTTCCTCCTTCACCTCTTCTTCCTTTACTATTTTGGTGCTGTGCTGTACCCACTGTAGCCCTTTTTCTGGGCTCAATTCTTGTGTTCCTACCTCTACTACAGAATTTCTTAAAAACATTCAGGGAAGGAACACAGTTGAAACTAAAATATGAGACACTTTCTGAACCTTTTGTTACTACCATTCAAGCTTTTAAAATTTATTTTATTTTTACATTCCAGACAAAATACAGAGCATATATCAGATGAAATAAATTGCTTGTGATGTACTGAGCTAATATGTCCTCAAGCATTGTGAAAAGAAGTAAGATGCTATTTGCAGGCTTTGAAGCATGGATTTAATAGATCTTTTCAATTATTTTCCTGATGGCAAGTTGTAGTATTTTAAAAACTGTCACTGTCCACCCCAAATTAAAGTGTCAGAATGGTATTCCAGTTATTTCCACAAGTCTTCAGTTCTGCAATAATCCCCTGTATAGCATATATATGCTTGTCATCAGTAGGTCATAAGAGAACATTTTCACAGATGCTATGAGATCAATGTGATCTGCAACTGGAAACCAGCAGAAGTTGGCTTAGCTAACTCTCATTTTCCTTCTGCAACATTTATGACTTTCTTTGTAGGAGTACAGAGAAATCCCAAGCATGGATGAAGACATTAACTGGTAAGGCAGTTTCTGTACCAAAAAAAAAAAAAAAAAAAAAAAGAGGCTTCTGGAGTATGAAAGACTTGAGGCAGAAGTAAATGGCATTACTCCTGCTTGTATCACAATTAAGACTGGAAAAACGTCATCAGAAAGACAATCAAATGCGAAAGGAATGGTGAGAGCACAAATCAGCACTGAAATCTTTTGAATACACCTTCTGGTATTGCGCTGAGATTTTGTCTCTTTTCTGGACCAGCGACCTACACTCTCCACAGATCCTATATTTCCTGACTCTGCAAGGGTTTGCACTGGTGTAGACCACAGAGGCATTTACTACATCCTGATTTGTAGCAGCTTAAGTGAGAAGGGAATTGAGCACCAGGCAATGAAGCAAGCACTTGGTAACCGACTGGGAATGCAGCCTCTTTGAACAAATGTGCCTACATTTTAGACAGTTTCTTTTACATAAATTGGCATTTCTAATCTACTAGCAGAGAACATTTTAATCATATTTGCGTTATCAGTTCTGCTTACAGCAGAAAATCTGCTGAGTTCTTCAAGATGCTCCTTTGTTTCAAGTGCAGAGACATTTTATTGCAGTCTTCCTAGCTTTATTAATAATGTTATTAATATTCTTTTTGCACAGAGCAGCAATGGAAAAGTGCCTGATACTCGTGGCTGTTTCATTATTTAAAATGTAAATAAGAAAGGCTGCAAGAAGTTAACCATCTCAGTAGGAAAACAAGAACAAACCTTTACTCTCTGACAAATTTAAGCTTATTGTGGATTTCCTCATTAGTGCATATAAAATACATCGTAGTTCTGTATCTGTAACACAACAAGAAAATATTTTTTTGTTCATACTCAGAATAATCCACTTATTTATTTGGGAAAGGAGCCTAGATGTACAGTTTCTGAATAGAATGTAAATTGATTTATTTTTTTTTTCCCACAGAATTTTCAAAAACATCCCCTACTGTTGTGACCCAGTCCTCTGTGGTTTTCTGATGGACCATGACTTGCTCTTGGATTCTGCTGACTGGGTGAGGTAAAGAAAGGCAAAGATAAGCATCATTCAGCTGTCACCCTTCTGCCCTTGGGGAATTCCTTCGCTGAAGCTGTCTGGAGCATATGTAAAGGTAAAACACCAGCTTTGTTTTGGGCCAGTACACCTCAAAGGTTTTGTGCTGTCTGTGGATAGATCCATGTCAAACCAAGCTGAGAAAACTGGGAATTGATAGTTTTCACATAGCTACTGCAAATCTACACTCAATATAAATATCATGTTGTAACTGCCTTCTACATTGCAGAAAACATTTCTCTACAGATTTTTAATTGTGAAACATTTCTTTTCCATTAGCAAGTACTGAGAAATCATAGTGTGAAGTGTTACAAAAGCAGGTTTAAATAACTACTGAATCACAGAACCACGTTTTGCCATGAACATCTTGGTCCTTCTGCTCAACCCCAGAACAGGATGCCCAGAGCTACGGCCAAGTGGTTTCTGGAGATCTCCCAAGAGGAGATCTGCAGCCTCCAGGCAGCTGTGCCAGTGCTCAGGCCCCCACACATCACAGAAGTGCTGCCTGGTGTTTAGGTGGCACCTCTGTGTTCCAGGTTTTGCCTACAGTCTCTTGTCCTGGCACAGGGCTCTAAAGAAAAAAAAAAAAAAAAAAGCCTGGCTCCATCTTTGCACCCTCACTTCAGGTATTTATGGACATGGATGAGATTCCCTTAGCATCCTCTTCTCCAGACTGACCAGTCCCAGCTTTCCCAGCCTCTCCTCACAGGAGAGATACCCCAGTACCTTGATTGTCTTTGTGGCCCTCTGCTGGACTTCATCCTGTATGTCCATGTTTGTCTGGTGCTGAGGAGAACAGAATGGGACACAGCACTTCATGTGTGGCCCCACTAATTCCAAGTAGATCACCTCTCTTGACCTGCTGCTGATACTTTGCCTGATGCAAACAAGAATACAATTAGCCTTCTGCAGTTCAATCAACCCTGCTGAAAGATTTAGGGCATTAAATAGCAATACATCACAAACAGCAAATACAGCTGCTTTCCCGAGGTTCCAGGGTTTTGCAACTGCTTGGGGCTTGAAAATCACACCAAACCATTGCTTGACCTTATAAATTATAAAAGAATGATTAGCATAGTTTTCCCAGATTTCAGCCATGAGCTATTAGTTATTTCTTATTCCATTTACACAGTCTGCAGACTTCATAACGTGAATAGTGCTAGGCAGTATTTGGATCCATAAAGACTTCACTGAGGCTCTCTGCCTACTTATCAAGTGTACAACAGCCATAAGGGAGTAATCTTATGAGTGCCATAAAAATCAGCACAACCAGGAAAGTCAGTGGGACTTTTTTAAATTCAAAAGTGTGGCACCAGAGGAGTAATCTTTTATATTTACTTCTGAATTTCGGGTGGAACACTTGCAATCTTGAATAATACCTGTGTAAGGAACAATGGTGAGTTTTGCTGAAAATGGGGAATAAGAGGTTCAAAGCAAAATAACGGAACATTTACAATTGACAAAGGGCTGATCTGCAATAGGCATTTGCTGCAAGAATATTTCTGCTCTACTTTACGTTTGCCTTTCAGTGGTTCAGTGTCTTCATCTGTAAAGCTATATGGAAACAAATGTTGTTTTCTACTTACATCACTTGCATTCATTCATTCCTTTACTACTTTTCCCCACGTTATGGAGCCCTCTTGAAAATTTTACATACTGTTATAGGTTTGGACACTGCAAAAGTTCACTACTAAACGTAAATTATTTCCATTCTTTTATACTATTCTTTTCTTCCCTTTTAATAATTAACTGCAAAGACACTTTCCAACTGTCTTTTAATCTTGCTGACAAAGGAGATTTTGGTTCACATTTTAGGTGTTTCTGGAGCTAGTGTTGTAAGCTTTGAGGTGATGACTACTTTCCAGAACCAATTTCAAGCATTTTTCCTTCTGGAGACTTTTTTATTCCCTGAATTGCATGGGGCCATATAATTCTTTGAGGTGTTGTGGCATTTGGCCAAGCGAAAAAAGGAAACTCTCTTAAACTGGAATTATGATGTAAGCACATACTGAGCACCTTTCTGTAACAACAAGGTAGTAGGGATACCAATTTTAAAGGTTAAAAAATCCAAAGATAAACTGACATCTTCAGAAACTTGCCCAAAATATTTGATAGCCTCACACAATGAACTAGACACTGCTGACACATCATTTGTCATCTTAAAATTTTTCTGCCATATTATCTATAAGGTATGCTATCACTCATCTGATTTATTTTCCAACACGTAGTTAACTATTAATGAAAGGACAGTAGTGTACGGATTATTAAACAAGTGATGTATAGAACCATCTATTTAAGTGGATGACAGTTGAAAGGTAGGTTTATGTGATATATGTCAATAAATGCTAATAATTTGAATTATGGCACCACAGCAAAAAGATCTAAATGATTCATCTTGAGTGCCTAAGGTCAGGGGCCTAAATCTCTGTTTAGGCGACAGCTTTCAGGGCTATAAGGTATTAAGTATGCAGTTCATACTGTTTGCTGAACTCTGCAAAGCCTGTGATTGCTACGGCCTCCTGAAAATAAATCCAAAGCTTGTGGTTCTCTACATAAATTTTGACTTCAGTTTTAAAAATTTGGACAAAGGTTTTTGAGGAATGAGAGTTAAACATCTCTTTGGTCAATTTGACAGAGATTCATTGTAGAATGCATTTCTTGAGGAAGATGTTTAATACTATTGATTGCAAGGGTGCTTACTTAGAGTGGTGTAATGTGACAAATGATAGATACCAAGTGGAACAAAATTGTAGGGTAACTCAAGATATAAGCACGTATAGTGTGTATATAAGAGTAGCAGCTTCATTTTTCGTGAAGGCAAGTTAGAAGGTCATTCATTTCACTTAAAGGCATCACAGATTTTTGTTAGTTTGACAGTCATTATGGGCTTGATCCTGTTATTTAAGGGAATCATTAAACTCCCACTGACCTAAGTGGGTAGCAGTGGGGCCAAGGTTTTGAATATGCAAAGCAGACACTAAGAGACTAAAAAGAACTGACAGATAATATTGCAGAGTGAAATGCACATTACGGTCACTGTTATATATAAACATGAACTATCTCAAAAATTATCTGATGACTGCAAAAGTTCTGTACTGCGATGTTAACATTTAACATTTCCCTGCTAAATTTAGGACATTCTGGAATCTTCAAGAAATGAATCCATCTTTGTAGCACTATAGAGCAGATAAACTGCTCTACTTTTTATAATGCTGCATTCATTTGTACCTATGGGCTGTATAATGTATTATGTAAGTCCTCAGGAAAGTCATTAAAGTGTGAAGTGTGAAGTCACAGAAGTGTGAATGCTAAAAGAGAGAAAAAGTAGGTTTCCCCTCTGTAGCTCTGTGCAAAAACCAAAATCTCACCTGCATACTCTTCTGGCCCATGACTTCTGCATCCTTATTTTCCTTCGTGAACTGCATATTCAGTGGAGATTCTGAGGGTTGTGTTCAGAGAGAAGAGAAAATATCTTCCTGTTTTTTCTGACTCAGTATCTACAAATAACTTGAAACTGTTTTCTTCAGGTTGAAAATGATACCAATTCCAGGATTTTTAGTTAATGGGCAAGTACAATAACCACCTGCAAGGGTAGATTTACAAAAAACATTAGTTCACTTAGAGTTTTCTGTGTGGCTGAGAATTCTGGGCTCTGGATCACATGGGAGGGGACGCATTTGCTATAAGGAGAAGCAGGAGTTCAGAGGCATTTGTGTTCCCTGTGTGCTTTACCACCTAGCCCTGGACAATGCTTCAGCCTTTCATCAACAATACTAGAAAAAAAAAAAAAAAAAAAAAAAGCCATATGCAGCTTTTTGCCATATTAGTCTTCATTTTCACCAGAATTGTCTCCATTGTTGTTTCTAACAATGTCCATTTTGTATTTGGGAGTAAAAAAACATTTTCAGAAATAACAGAGGTCCTTACACCATTGCTACCAAACCCATGAAGTCCTGAGACTGAAGTTGGACAACCAAAACTGACTTTTATTTCATAATCCAGCGAAGACTATGGACTATGGTCAGAGTAAAACTGAGGAAAATGCCAATTTGTGAGAAAATGCAAAAAAGATAACCAATGTTTACGTTGTCATGCCCTTCATATTGTTATCATGTTCTTCATATTATTATACACTTCATAATATAAATGAAAGGGAATTACATTTGAGAGAGAATTTTGTGCATAATGATATGGAATGTTGAAGGTCAAATATCTGTAAACTAATTCCTCTCTAGGTCTTGTTGGAATAGGAGACATTATTCTTAACCCCATAATTACATAATTAGATGAAACAGTGCATTCTAGGCATTTAAAATGTCCTAATTACACATTATATTAAGTCATTTATCCTTATTCACTCAGAAAGAACCATCAAAGATTTCCAAATAAGGAATTAATTAGAGGCTATTTTTAAAATACATTATTTATATTTGGTGAAATGAAGTACTCTGATAGCATAGGGAGGTAGGTGTGCAGACTCTCATGAATGCTATGCTTAGTCACATAAAAATAAGCATTTTTAATGACAGAGCCAGACAGGAAAGAGGCAAAGTAAGTTGTCTTTCTAGAAATAAATGAGTTTCTAAATGAGTAAGTCAGAGAAAGAGGCAAATTTAGGGGAAAATAATATTCCCATCATTTCAATACGCTGTATGTTTCAACACAAAAAATAAAAGGCGTCTTTTTTATTTTTTTTCTTTGGACTGTCATGTATCATCATTGTTCCTTAAATCCATTACAAATCAGCATTTTTGGGGTTCTGAAACAAGATTATTGAAAAAAAACTTACTCAGAAATAACATAGTTTTGTGTATCTTAATGTTCCCTAAGAAAAAACATGATTTCTTGATTTGAGACAGAGCATCAAAACTGTAGGCCAATGTTAAATCAATTCTTTTGTCTTTTGAAATAACCCTGAACTTAAAATTCAGAAATCTTTGTAAAGAAGTTCACTAAGGAGTCAATTCATTTGCAATTTTAGTCCAATGTCAGGTTGAATGAGTAAAAGTATCCATACTTTTACAGGATGGCATATGAAATGCAGAAGTTAAGGGAATGTTTGCTTTGCTTTTGTGCTCATTCAAACTCAAAAAGAAAAAGACTGAAAGCAAACCTGTATCTATGCCATAAATCATAGATACAATCTCAAAATAATTTGGTAAGTAACCTTTTTAGTTTTATAAATCAGCATATGTTGATTTTACAGCATTAATTTGAAACATTATTAATAATGCTGCCTGATTTAAAAACTGATTTTAAATGAATGAAGATTTTTGAACATAAAAAGGCAATAAAATCTCAAAAACATTCTTGTGGGGATCGATATTTTCAAACTTCTCAAATTTAACTTTTTTACCTCTTCCAGAAAATTTAGTTGGGAGTATCATGTCTTGTGTAATTTTTAAGGAAGGCTTTGCTCTTCTGTAGTTTCTTGTTAAGAACAGATTAATTAGTTAATTAATTAATTAACTCTCACATTGTTAAGAAGCTGCTCTGACATTTACAAACAGAGAGCAAGGTGAGATTATCAGAATTGTTGCCTTAAACACTAAAAACAAGTGAGAGGATTGTTCCTTCCCTTGTTCATCCACCAGAAAACAGCTTATATTTAGAAAGCTTATTCATCACATTTCTCTCATCACTGTAAGTCAGTACTGTTTTCTGTCCTTTCTTCTTTCTTCTGAACATTTTACTTATATCTTACACCACTGCAGTTGGTAGTTAAATGCTTTTAATTGTTACTGATTTAGATGAGCTAAGCATAAAGATGCTCTTTTTTTTTTTTTAATTGTGCACTCCAGTAGATGCAACACAACTGAACAGGTTTCGTCTACTAGAGATCAATTTCAGCATGTACTGTGTCTCCTTTTTTTCTTTTGTGGTGAAAGTCTATCATACGAATTCTTTGTCACTCAGTAATTCTGAAACTGCTATAATGATGCTTTAACTCTATTTTAAAATCAGTGTCTAGACTGCTTCATTATATAGAACAGAAAAACTATTTGAGAATTGTCAGTACCATAGGCTTTGACTTCGGGATCAGAATCTGTCTGGCACCTGTAACTGGAATACAGGAAAGGGTTCCACATGTCTTAGTTCATCTGTTCTTTTTTGAATAGATCTAAACACCTTTGAGTATTTAAGAGCAACTTTCACTGAAGGTTCAGTTTTTTATTTGTTTGGGTGTTAAAACCAACTGGCAGCTAAGCACCATACAGCTTGTTTCCCACTCCCATGATATGGGGAAGAAAATGGAAAAAGGGTAAAACCCACAGGTGAAATAAAGTTTAATAAGAGAGAAAAAAAGGGTCAAACAATGATGATAGAAGAATACACAAAAGAATTGATGCACAATGCAATTGCTCACCACACGTCCAATGGCCAACCAGTCCGTGAACAGTGCTCCCCACTCCCACCTTGGCCAGCTCTTGGACAATCAGAAGCATGGTGCCATATGGTGTGGGATGTCCCTTTGGCCAGTTTGTGTCAACAGTCCTGGTTCTGTCCCCTCCCAGCTCCCTATGCACCCCTAGCACCCTGACAGGGCAGCATGAGAAGCTAAAATGTCGTTGGTTCTGCATAAGCACTGCTTAGCAGCAACTAAAACATCAGTGTGTTATTAACATTATTCTCCTAAATCCGAAACACAGCTGGATACCAGCTGCTAGGAAGAAAATTAATTCTATCTGAGCTCAAGCCTGGATACTAGGTGTCTTCTTTTTGTCTTTTGTCATCTTTATTCTCCCATCTTTATTGTTTTCTTCCACTGAAAGCAAGAAATCTTGCTAGCTACTTGTCTTCTAGTCCTAATGGTCCGTGAGCCACTGCCTGCAAACTGACACAGGGAAAAAACGCTGAAAGAGCTTATGACACTCCATAAATGGTGACAAATGACTTTCCAGACTGCTGCTGTCCTTCTCTTTTGTTTCCTTTCTTATCTGTCTGAGCTATGACATATTTCTTTCCATTAATTCTTTTTGACTTGTGAAGAAAAAAATGTTGGGCATGTTGTAAAAAGAATGCTACAGATTGTAATGATGTGATTAATGAGTTTACTGAGACAAATTTATTAGGATTGAGTTTAAAAAAGGCCAGATGAGGGTTTCTTCCCACCCCAAACAGAAAAAAAAATGTAGTCTCGGTTTTGATCACTTGTTTATATTCATCAAAACTAACCACATACTATGCTTCGGCGTATTTGGTGCCTAGCTGTAAAGCACTCCCTTTAGGAGAAAAGCTAATAGAAAGTCAGTCAGTTTAAGTGGTCTGAGTTTTGTAAAATTGATAGTTTCAAGACTCGTACAACATCAAGGTAGATTTGCACACTCTGTAGCCTGCATTTGCGGAAGAAAGACTTGGAAGGAGTGAATGTGGAGCTTCCTTTATAGCCAATGGCCAGAAAGGGAGGTTGCCTCTCTGCATCAGATTTGATCCTCAGGAATTGCTGATGATCAGATGTTGAAATGATGGAATGCTGTCTGATATTCATTCATTCTGCACTGCCACTACATGTAAGCTGACATTTAAAATGCATTAACACAGCACTACTTGATGTACTGTATTATGCAGCCTATCAGTTTTGAAATGAAGTTTAGCCTGTCAGCAAAATCCTCCCTGCTGTACTCAAATATACTTAGCCAACCTTGGATCAAGGTGGCTTAGTGAATGTACATAGTTTTAATGTCCCTGTTGTGTTTTCTCATATTTATTCAGTCTTTCATACTTGGATTCTATGGGATCTTCATATGTGAGCATATGGAGAAACTGCTTTGCATCCACAGGGCTAAAGCATTTATACAAAGAAAAATTGCTTTAACTCTTACATTTGCTCAATTCCTTTACTTGTTCTTTTACTTGTTTTATTTTTCCTGTGTGCTTAGTGACTTATCTTCAGCATTTTGTAGCTCAGATTGTTATTATTGTTTCCTCATTCAATTAGTACTTCTATTACATGAAATTCCAATGAAAATTACAATTTTTTGCACCCTAATAAGTATTAGAAAGAAGCAGCCTTTCTACTTAGTTGTGTATAGCTAGATTTTTGCAGTCCTGGCTAAGTTCTGGTGATGGCATATTTGGTCTTGGGGGAGACTTGATGATCAACAATTTAAGCCATTTATTACAACTGCAAGTTGAAGTAATATTAGATACAGTTTCCTAAGAAGCATTTGTATTTTCTTTTTCTAAAGTCCAGCACACGTTTTTACGAAATGTCTTGTTTCTTGTGGCCCAAAATCAAAACTCAGCATGACTTAGAAGAATAAAAGATCCCCAGTCCACCTCTGAGGTGTCCGCACAAGACCTCTCTTTAAATTTCTCCCTTGTTCTTTAGTTGGTTTTTCTTGCTTCAGAAATATGTTTTATTTGTAGTAACTGAGAGTTTGGTAAGCTAGTGATTTTACATGACTTTCTATATATATAGTTGTATTTATAAGATGGCCGCAGCAACCTTTCTTCTGTGATTTCTTCTATATTTTTCCTACTGCTTTAGAGGCATACATCACTAGTCTTTCATCCAGCAAAATGACAGCTTCAAATCCTTCTGAGGCT
The DNA here is from genome assembly GCF_026119805.1 of Tympanuchus pallidicinctus. NCBI lineage: Eukaryota > Metazoa > Chordata > Aves > Galliformes > Phasianidae > Tympanuchus > Tympanuchus pallidicinctus. Next base: position 1,752,251 of record NW_026294710.1, on the reverse strand, counting down.
TCATTGAATGAAAGGTTGTTATTCTTGTTAGTCTGTGGGGGGCTTCCATTCTCTTCACAATGTGCAAGCAGCATTTGCCACTGTCATATTTCCTACTACTGCAATCAACTTTATTCTTCCATTAGTCTGAAGGATAATTTTCTTAAGGGAACAGAGGCATAATGTGCAATATTCATGCTTTGAGATTTCAGATCATTAAGTCAATTCTGTTCTTTCTCCATTACAGTCACTTTTCTAGCTCTGATAACCTTTATTTTTTTCAGATATCTCTTGCAGTGCTTTCATGTTGGCTTTATTGTCCAGCTATGTTGATGTTACTTACCTCCTTAGAGGCTGCCTAATTAATATCAAGCAAATTTCATTGTAACACTCTGCAAACTACTGTGATTTTTCCTAGCTAATGCACTTACCTGCTAAAAAAACAGAAACGCTGAGGGGTGTGAGATAAATGTATCTATTTATATTGAGCACAAGTCTATGAAGCCTCTCACTCTTTTCTGCTGCATAGCCTTTTCTTATTTCCTTAAAGAAGAAATTTTCAATACAGAAGGAATCCTTCTTGAGGTTAGCTGAGTATCTGTTTACTTAGAGAAATGAGAAAAAGTAAAAAGTCCTTCTACAAAAGCCTTTAATTTGGCTTAGATATATTTTCAAATAGCATTTAAAGTATATGTTCTTGTGAATAAATATGTATTGCTTGCAGTCTCTCAGAAGGTCAACAGCAATTTCTATATTGCGATGTTGTTTAGGAGTGCTTTTGAAAACTAAGGTGAGAATTCATTCACTAGGTGAATTTATCTTCTGAAGCCCTACTTTTACAATACCAGGCTTGAAATGGGACCACACTGTTCCTGAAACAATCCTCTCCTTCCACTGTTCTTTCAAAGGTATAAAGTAAAGTTAACCCCACACTACTGATCTGATGAAGAAAACTTAAGTCTTCCAAACTGCAGTGGTGAAGAACTTGATCCCATTTGTATGATGATTATTGTGAATGAACAAAATATTTTCTCATCTACATTAGAGAACTGAGAATGCTAAAGTGAATTCATTATGGAAATGTTTACCTCAATGAAACAAATATAAGTAGTAAGTTTAACTGTAATGAAAAATCAGAATTGCTCTTTACAGAGGAAAGAAGTATTACTGTCTTTACAGTGCTAACCATGGGACTGAATAATACTGATGCTTATTACTACAGTTTTGTGAAAGCCCTGTTGCATATTATATCTCATTTCTCATACACTTTATGGAAGTGTGGACTTTTAGACTCAGTTAAATAACCTGATTTTTGCTACTTTGGTTATTTGTACTTTGGAGAAGAAATAGGTGAAAATGAGCATGGCCACATGCATACCTTGTGTAATGTAAAATATCCATTGGCTGTAGTAAGAACACTATCAACATAATAATAATTTTATTTTCCTATTTTAAAAACTAGCTTTAGTTGTTGAAACAGTGATCTGACAGTTTTGAGAAGATCTCTTCCACTCTCACAAAACACAGTTTCAAGGTGTTTCATTTGCATTCAGACCTAAATACTTTTGACTTAACAGTCATTTGGACTTCAATGATGCACACATGTCAAACTAAAATCCTGTCCTTTTTCATCTAGTGGATTTTTTGTCTTCTTTTTCTACCCCCCTTCCACCCTTTTATCCCTGCAGTTGAATTCACGTACCTGATTGTAGAGCGGCAGTAACTTGTTTCACTGATAGCTCTGGGAAAAGACATAATGAATGCCCTTGGTAAGTGAAAATATTTAAGAAATAAATAGCTGTAGATTACAGATTTTTATAAATGTCAGACTTTGTTTGGGTTATATGCTCGCAATAAATGCAGTCACTTTGTATGTGTACTCTATTCCATGACCTGTAAATTGAATAAGGCAAAGTATTCAGATTTACTTTACTTACAAGTATTATTGCATCTTTGCATGGTTGAGGAATCAGAGAAATTCTATTAAGACTCATATAATTATAATGGAGAATTTTAAGACACGCTGTCCTTTCTAAGAGTTTGGTTTTGATACCAATTTTATTTTATTTCTCACTTACGCTTAACAAACATCTTTGGCCTTCGATAATAATACAAATTCTTACCTTTAATATTAGAAAATATTAACTATAAAATTGGAATCTTATGCCTGCCGCACTGACTTATGCAGTTCTAGCTTTGATCCACATTCTTGTTTGGTTTCTAATTTAGGATATTCTGTTTTCACAAAAATCATGTTATTAATGATAAGTAACCAGTAAAAGATGACAGTTTGAATTCAAATGGAAAAAAATCTTTTGAATAAAAAAATTAACATGTGCCACTGTAAAGGCAAGAAGTTTTGTTCTCCTCTGAAAGATATCACCAGTCTGATACTTTTTGCTAAGGTAACTTATGGATCATAACCATAAGCAATCTTCCAAAAATGTGGGTACTGCATAAATAATACTACTAAAGAGAAGGGAAGGATTAATAAAGGATTAATATCACCCAATTGTAGACAGTGGAAGCCAGCTATTAAATGTGATATAGTTTCAAGACTTGCTTTGTCGGACAGTTCATTTTATTTATCCTTGAAGCTTATGGTGAGATGATCTGAAGAACTGCTTCCTTCTTTCCTACTCTTTTTCTAGGAAGTGCAGAATGAGATTAGTTGGACTGAACATCATTTAGTTAGGGCAGATTAATTTACTCAAGGTCATTTAGCACTCGAAGATACCAATGATTTCCAGACTTCAAAGCTATTCTTTATATAAGCACAAATATATGACCTGGAAGAGAATAATACTTTAAATGATGAAAAAATCAGTTCTTCTGAAAGAGATAAAAAGAATGCTGGAAGAGAGCCCTGTCTCTCATCCCTATGTTCTCACAGGAAGGGCTTTTTCCTCCACTATTGACAATCCAGAGCCAGACGCTCTGGTACTTGCAGGAATCTCCCTGTGTGCTTTGGGTACCCTACTCCATTTCTGAAGTTTTTGTCCTCCTCCACAAGCAGGTCTCCAGGCTTACCTAGATGCTTGCAGGAAATGCGCAATCTCCTCTCCTGTCACTTTTTTTCCAAGTGCTTTAACCTGACCCGAGGAACCAGTCTTGCTCCTGCTGCCTGGCTGTAGGCAATCTACAGGTTTAAATACCATAAACTATGAAACATTGAATTCCTTAAAATTTTATAGCAAAATGGTCTCTAAGAGGTTTGCTTTATTACATACATATATTTTTATTTTTACTGTTATATATAAAGGGCCTATCACCTGAATGACAAACATTCTTTGGAACCATTTTGATGGCAGGGGTAAGAACAGGAGTCAGCCATGTGTTTCTTGGGGAATTTTCCACCACCACCTTTCTATTTCTTTTCATGGAAAAAACTAACTGCGTCAGAAATGCTAGGCTGGCCTTGGCAGATCCAAAAATGAACTTGGACTGAACTGGAATAGACCCTGGAGCTTTATCGCTCCTGCTTTTCTACTCTATGCCAAAAGGATTCCTCTGGCACTTAGTATGTTGAGCTCAATAACCTGCATTACTGCCACCTGGTGACTCAGTGTCATGTTTGCAGAGGGGTCTCTAAGTGCAAACCAGGCAGAGACTGCTGCCGAGGAGGGTGAGCTGGGGGCCAGGGAATTAGGCATCCTCAGAACCTGGCACTGTCCTTTTCTAGATCTGACTCTGTGTTGAGTTCAGCTGACAGTATCTCGAGAGTCAGTTATTTCCTTCATTGGTTACTGATCTTGTGATCTGTGCTGAAAATGGAATGGATGTCAGAAAGTGGATTTAGGTAGATTATTTGATTTTAATTCGTAAAGTACCCACACATCTCTTCCAAGTTACCACAGGTCTGTACCACACACACACCACTTACCACATGAGTCTGTAGATCTACCTCAATGAGGTGCCTTTATGGAAAGGTGCAATAAAATCCTGAGTGCTGTCCTCCTAAGACAAACGATTACATTTTTCCTTCTGCATATGCCTAGAATTGCTCTTGTGAAAGTGTCAGCTGTCTAAGGATTCAGACTGCATCCTTTCACCAGGAGGTGAATTACTTTCTGAAGGACTGCTCAGATCTCACCCTCCTGTAGCAAGCATAATGGTGAGAAAAAAATGAGCCTTTTTTCCCCCACTTCTTGGGTTGGTGCCCTGCTTATTATGGAATTATATTAGAGTTGTACTGTAGTCTGTCTTCTCTTTTCCCTGTTTGAAAAGGAAAACAGTGAGTAGTCTCAGCTCTTTGGCAAAATAACTGCAGGTGCCTGTCATAAAAATCACCTTCTTCAGTAGATCAATTTTCTTTCCCTGTTCTCTCCCACTATACAGCCCTCCTAAGTACTTGACAGGATGTTGAATGCTCATTTGCAGGCCCAGATTCCTAAACATCTGTGGTCTAGATTCTTGTCAAGCTCTATGTCTTTCAGTAGAGATATTTGTCTTCGTTACATTGTGCATTACCTGCATCGCACTTTTGCCTCTTTTGACTTATTCTCTGTGTGCTTGAAATGGAATAGGTGCATTAGATAATCCAACTTTTCTCTTGACTGTACTTTCAAATGTATTTTGTTTTGCTTTAAATGAATGCAGAGAATTTTAGCAGCTTCTTCGGGGATGTTATTTAAAAGTCAGATGGATTTTACAGGTGGGAAGACAGATTTGGTACAGTTTTCTTTTCCACGTTGTAAAGGAACTAACTGTACGCTACTTATTCATAGCATGAATTTAAGTAAGAGTATGAACATCACCTGACCATTTTGCTTCAGCATGAATATTCACTGAAACCGCAGGGACTGTGGAACTGTGAATCAATAGTTCTCAATGTGCTCATTCATACAGTTACAAAAGGCACTGGCTTTTCATTGTTTCCAACAAACAAACAGGTGTGCCATAATCATTCCATAGTCCTTTTAGTTGTTCATCACACAAAATATAATCTTGTTTAATATTTGAATTACCTTTACATCAAATCCTGTATTTCATCTTTATGCAAGTATTCCTTAACCTAACAAGGGAAACTGTAATTAGGGAACAGTTTTTGGAGCTGCTTTTATCTTCCTTAATATTCTGTTTTCTTTGTGAAAGGTTGGCTTTCTCCTCTTCATTTTGTACTCAGAAAGACTGAAGTATTTCATCATAAGATGATGGACTGCCAGTGCAGACAGACATCCAAATTCATCTTGGAAGAGTCGAGTTCTTAGCTGTAGCAAAAATAGCAATTATTTATGGAGCAGCTTTATAATAAGCATTTTAAATTTGTGGAAGTCTTCACTGAACACAAAATATCATTTTACATATAATAAATATTTTATTTTATTTTTTAAAATTTTCTAGGTGACTTGGTGTCTTTTTCAAATAGAAACTGATTTTCATAAAAGATATTTTGCTGTGAAATATGCTCGGATTTTAATGTAGCGGGATACATTTAACCTGGAGGTAATAAGTGAAAATCTCATCCAGGACCAAATTCAACAATTACTTTCCAAGCAGAACTTTTTGCACTTTTTGCGTGTGAGCCTTCTGAAGCCATAAATGATGATTCCTTAGAGTCTTACAACAAGAGCTAAATAAACAACTACGTGCAGTGACAAACAGCTTCAAAGCACTGTAGAAATATCAAATCCAAAGTGGAATATACTTTTAACACTTCCCATTTCCTAATAACTTGTCAATAAAAAAAGTAGGGATTTATTAAATAATGTAAAACAGAAATCTTATAGGTTGGGACAGAGACAGCTTTCTAGCTACAGCAAATCTGCATGCACAAGCAAAACGAAACGACTCACTACTTCCCATCTGCAGGTAGACATTCTGGAAAGCAGGGCCCATCCTGCCTAACAGTTTCTTCAAAGAGCAAATGCTATTGCTCCAAAAGTCCCCATTACTCCTATTTCTTTACCCCACCTTTTATTGCTGAGGATGATGTCGTCAGCTGACCTGGCTATGTCCCCTCCCAGTTTCTTGTGCACTCCCAGCCTCCTTGCAGGCAGGCAGTACAAGAAAGAGGAATAGAGCTTGAGATGTTTTTATTTAATTTTCATATTGCACTCTTGAAGTGATATCCTTTGGCATGCCAGGAAATCTTTTCCAAAATCTACGGTCTCTAGCACGTTAGATGAGTCAGAAAGCAACTATGCTGGCCACAAGAACTGTTGGAGAGAACACCTATTGTGCATTTGAGATTGGAATCTCAAATCAATCTCATATAGATTGGAAGTAATCTTAGGATTTTCCAGAACCTGCTCTTTTGCCGACATGTAGAAAAAGCCAGTACTACTTTATAGAACTCACACCATCAAATTTAGTTTTATTTCTTACTTAGTCTATATTTAAATTCCATATCTTTTGATGCATTTTTTCTTTTCAGCTTCATGAATTTCACCTCTGTAACTACATGCATTTACAGTAATGGAATGGAAAGACCTAAATTCAGTTTTGCAAAGGGACATCAATGTAATTTTGTCATGGCATTCCCACTTAGTTTATCTATCAGCTTTAAGAGAAGGAAACTAGCTTACATAAGATGCTAATATTTCTGAATTTTCACATTTATGGTTCTATATACAGTTTTCCAGATCTGAAGAGTGAAGGTCCAGTTGATCACCAAGGAGTCATTTACTGTTTCTATATGCTCACATTTTCTGTGTGATAGTTCTGTATGTATTTAAAAATATCAATGGCCTTGATATTTTTAAAGCATATTGCCATATTTTTCTTTCTCATTTTCTTATTTTTCTCACAGCTGAAGCACTTAATGTATCTGGCATATCTTTTACATATATGATGTTCAGCTGTGTAAATTGTTAATCTTTTCCATTATTTGGCTTGTTTGACTGAAGGCAGTAACCTCTGTTAAATATTCAATACTCATACAAAATAAAAAATAATTCAGATTTATTCCATCTATTTAAAACTGCTCATATATTTGTAGTATCTCAAGTTCTGCTGCCTCTGTTCCCTGAAAGAGCAGATTTTCTCTTAATCCCTGGAGACTGCATAGTATTAGGAAGTCATTAGTGGCAGCAACCATGTTACTAAGCCTTATGAACAACTTATAAATGGTTTTGCATGCATCCTTAATGGAGCTCTTTATATTAGTCATCTACCTGTAGTTAACTGAATGGGCTGGGGCAGTCGCCAGGGTCCACAGGAGCCCCTTGGCCCCTGGGAAACCATGGCAACAAATGTCTTGAAGATAAGAGAGAAGAACAGGTTAGACCAAATAAGGAGGAAACAAGAGATGCCACATGTCCATTGGTCAGAGATAACTGTAGTAGCCCTAAGGCATGGGGAAAGTTTTAAGAAGGGTGTGCACCTTGCAATTAACGCCATTTTGCCGCTCACCATATTGGTGTCATGAAAAGCGTGCGAAACTGGCCGGGGCTGTCGGAACACTTTCACAAGGAGACTTCAATCAGGGTCGCCGAAACAAAGGCGACATCTACCCCCACAGAAATTTCTGCAGTTCTGTACTTCTGAAGAATCCAAACAGAGCTGTTAAGATTATGACCATAAAGCAAATCTTGGAAAGTCACATGCAAGTCTTGAAGATGTGTGCATGGGTATTTTGGAAGGAAGCCAACTCTTTGCAGTGGCCGCTACTCCACTCAGTGCAGTTCAGCTCCATCCTGTCCTCCTCTCCCAGCCATGCTTGCCAAATCCCACTCTAGGACGCTTGTGTAATGGCCCCAGGTGCATGCCTGCTCTGGGAGGTTTGCCCACCAGAGCAGCCTGAGATCCCTGGGGATCTTGGGAGAGGCGCCCCACATTCCTACTCTGCTCCCTGGCTGCAGATGGTGGGATGGACCCTGGATGGCAGTGCCATACAAGGCTAACTCCTTATCCAAAGGTGTTACAATGCAGAGGTACAGGGAAAATTTTCAGAGCAAGACATATTTAAATGAGTTTTCAAATTGTGAATGTCAACTTTCTAGATGATTTGATATTCCATGTGCTTTATAAGTAAGCTCTTGTTATTTCTGTACTTCCAAAGCGAATCCTTTTTCATTCATAAAATTATCTGATTTTATATTCCAGGGTAGTAGCTGGGTCACACCAGGTGCTGAAGCAAATGTACTGACATCTGAATTAGCTGTCTGATCTTGCTAAGAATGTAACTCAGATGAACATGACAGCAATTGATTTTTATATATCCCCTTTTTTATACAATCTGTGACACCTTACATCTGCAGTTTTCCATTATAAATTTTGAAGAAGTTTAATCTCAGAGAAAGCTTTATTCAAACATTGTGCTTATAGATGAACAGCATGCACTCTTTTCCTTTGTTTAAAGCAATGTGATTTTCTTTTCATATACTTCTGCTTCACCAGTGCAATCCAGTAATACATTTTCAAAAACATAAATCAAAATATCTCTTCCTATTTTTCCTTAATAAGATCTGGGCATGACTCTGAGGGGATTTTTTATTAATGTTTTTACTTAATTTTTTTTTTTTTTTTTTTTCAAGCAAGCCTGTTGCAAATCAGGCTTTGAAGGCTTGTAACAATAACTGAATTCTTAGCAGTTGTTTCACGTGGCCATACATCTAGTCACTGGTGTGCTTGTTCAAAAATGTCTGCCCTATAAAAGATGTCATGAAGTTGAGTGATCCCTGAGGAATATGATACTCTGTACTTTCCAGCATCACTGGCTGTAATATTGTTACTTGGAACTCTGCATTCATAATTTTATCACTGTCAGAACATCAAATGCAACTTTGATGGAAAGGTGGGGTCTATTTTTTCCAATTACTAGATGCTTTGTTGAAATTCATCCTTATTGTTGCTCTTGAAGATGAAGAAGAATATGAAAAATTTCTTTGCAGTACAAACAAAAATGAAGCCTGGTAATTAAAATCCTTTTCCAACTACAGCTCTTCCATATATTGTTCTCTCAAGTGATGTTTTGTATTCATAATACATTAAACATTAAGTGCCGAAAACATATTAAAAACATTTTCAAAATGCTTTCACTTTTCACCTGTAATTGAGTTATCAATATTAGCAACCAGCTATGAAACTAATTTGGCTTATTGTGTTACTCATCCTCACATCTTAATTACTGATTAATAATCATACTGACATTAAAAGGTTCCTTTTGAAATGTAACTACTGCATTGTAATACTATGCTATGACTGTCTCCAAAATTATCTGTGCCATAATATTTCTTTATAATTAAAATAATAGGTTTAAATTTGCAGCTGGACAAGCAGGCAAGTCTGTGAAGCCTAATATGTATTAAGAGATCATCTGTGATAGAGAATTACACATCACAATATGGTTTATTCCTCCAGAAAATGAACTCTGTACTCAAATATTTTATAGGTTTTGCAACCTGCTTACCTTCCTTCATCTTCTGTATATGCCTTGCAATGATGATTTTTCTTTGTTTAAATCCCAATCTTTGTTTAAGCCTCTAGGAAATCACAAAATTAGTGTTTTTCTTTTATGCTAGCAACATTCCGGACATTATATCAAGTCAATCATAGGATAATGAAAATATATTAATGTGTACATGAAGTTCATTTTATGAGATATATTATTCATTTAATATATCATGACTGAAGTTGAAGCCTGACCTTCTTCCAACACTCCCAAGGAGGGCTGTTGTCTGGGATTAGGTCTCCATCTTCACATGGAATTTCTCCTTCAGGGGAGGATTGGTTTGTTATTAGGAGAAGGTTCTTCAGTGAGAGGGTGGATGGCCACTGCAACAGGCTTCACATGGAAGTGGTTATTGCACTGAGCTTGTCACAGTTCAACAAGCATATGGACAACACTCTTAGCTGTATGGTCTTATTTTTGGGTGGTACTATGTGAAGCCCGGAGCTGGACTTGATGATCCTCATGGATCCCCTCCAATGCAGAATTTTCTATGATCCTATCGTTCCATTATCATAGAATGTGGCAGTTAGACTAGGGATGTGCTTTGGGTCCTAAAGATTATCTCCTTTCAATGGATTTTGAGGAGATAAGAGAACAACATTCATGTTTTTAAGGAGCTTGCTAGTTATAGCATAGTAGTCCAAATGCTCTGTTCACTTCTGAAAACTACTTTTGTATGACTGCTGTTTAATTTTTCCCTCCCTGCAACAGAAACACCAGTGTTTTGGTCACACTAGGCATCCAGTTTTTTCTCTACAGGCTGGGTTACTACACATAAAATCAAATGATTTTTGTTGCATTTGGTTTTCTTTACAGGTGAAATGAGTCAGTTTACTGTCTATACGTCAGTTTATCTTAGCCATCAACTCATAATTTGCTCATTTCTGTATTATTTGTATCATACTGATTTTCAGCAAGATACAATGAATGTACAAAGATGAGTTAAGACCACTCCATAGCCCAAAAGGCAATCCAAGATATGCCTTATACAAACAAATTTCTGCTGCTCCTCATGACTCTTCTTTCCTTAATGAAAGAATCAATCAGTGATAGATATGATCCAGGGATAGAAAATCTGTGGAAAGAATTTGCCTTAATAAATGGTACACTTTCCTTTCAGCAGTTATTCCATTTCATTCTATGCACCCTCATTTGTGTCTTTTTTAACTCGTGGAAATATCTTAATGAATGAACTTTATTTTTTCTGTAGTCCCACTATTACTATGCCATTATCATTTTCAGTTTTGACAATTAACCACTTGCAATTTAATGCAGTAATATTTCAGTTTTTGAAAAAGAGAAGCAGTTGTTTCTAGATGCAATTCCTATAGAGAAGTAAGACGAAAAAAAATCAGAGAACTGACCAAAGGTATTACAGTGCAACTTATTGCTTCTTCTTTGTATTCCGAGATAGTTGCGTGGAATCCAGTAGGAGGAATACTGAAAACAGTAGTCAGTTTCTCTGGATGATTGTTGTTAAAGAAAGAGAGCTCTTTTCTACTTGCAGTGTCACAAACCCAAACTTCCACTCATTGAGCTTCACCACTTTGGAGAACAGGTAAATGAAAAAATGTTTGAATTTCTCCAGATGCTCAAGATATGCCAGCTTCTATGATGAGAACAAAATACCAAAGAGTCCTTACATGCAATTTACCTACATGAAATAAAAGCTATGAAATATTTACAGTGTAGCACATGCAGCCCACATATTAATGATCTGCCCAAGGCACCATCTGACCAATTGTGTTTGTGGTGCTCTGGTAGGCAGAGATTTTTTGGTCCAACTATGACAGCAAAGAAAATGTCTGAGTCAAATAAATCTTATGGGTCACCTCCAATGCCACCTTAGCCTGTCCATTCTGGTAGCAAGCAAAATCTGTTTAAATTCCACAGTGCTGATGGAGTAAATTCTAAAACCAAGGAGTACTTTGCCTGTTTTTTGTTTTTTGATGCTCCCTGCACTTCTGAAGAATAAAATCATCCTTAATACTTCAAATAGTTATCTATCAGAACTGCACTGTTTTCATGGGTATGTGCCCATATTGAAATGAACTGAAAAATAATAATCAAGTAAACATAAACCTTATTCAAATCTCACTTTCAGGTTCCAGAAATGAAAAATGCCTTTTAAAATGAACATGTATTTTTCTTTCTTTAAAGAGTGGTCTATTTTGAGATTGGTTTCTGTAAAATTAATCATTTAAATCCTGTTATTAAAAATAGTTGCGAATATTCAGCAATCAACAGCTCTTCACTTATTTAATTCAAAATATGAGGTGTTTTCTAGCAGTACAATTATTTATGCTGCAAATTATAATATTCAAAGTATGTACGTAATTGATCATGTACCTGTTGAAGAGCTCATTCTCAGCTATTTTCTATTGATGTTACTGATAGGAATCTTCAGGATGATTAATGTGTTCAAGGATACCATTGTAAATCTACAAGACTTGCAGCTGCACTCTTGCCAAAAGAGAGAAAAGACTTCTGCTCCGTAGTGCATGTAATCAAGCATCCAGCTGTTGAAAATGGTATAAAATAATGAAGCATAATTGGAGAACTTTTAAGCAGGATTTCTGCTCTGTCTCATAGCAGCTGGTGCAAGTGGAAGCACCTAGTAAACAAAAAGTGACATTACTTCTTCTTACTTCTCCTAGCCATGAGTTAACTAGAAATTGATATATGCATACCCCTAAGAAAAAAGAAAAGTCAACACAGTGGCTGGAGTAAATGAAAACGGGGAAATGATTACCAGAACTATTGACTGTGAATAAACCACCAGAAGCGTAGACAGACAATGGAAGAAATAATTTCCCATGACATTACCTGCCAAGGAACAGGTAATCATAGCAGTCCCACCAGAGGATAATGGAGCATTTATCTGAGTGTACATTGAGTAATAGCAAATTATGGCAGCAGTTGAAGAAGGCTCCAAATTGTTTTATTTTAAAGAACTTTTTCTACTTTTACAGGAGGCAACAAAGGGATGGATTTACTCTTCTGTTGTATAAAGAAATTTGTCACCAAGGAGGTCACCAACCCAGTGTTCATAGCTATGTGGTGAGAATCTGACCTAAAGGAAAGAAACTGAAATACAAACAGAAAATGCTCAGCTGTACATATATTGGCATAAACATCACGTACTGCAAGGACGTAGATACTCTGTTAACCTATGAGCCTCTGTTAACAAAGACAATGCCAGCATATGAAAAATGGGCATCTGTAAACCTTTCAGTTGAGCAGCATACAAAATGGCACATGCTCTTAGGAAGCCAAAGCATGGAATGGATTGGCTGCGTCAATGAATCTATTTCAAGTAATTTTATCTTATAAAGTGTTGCACATTGTTCCTAAAGTCAGCACATTTCATTTTCATGCTATTTATTTTGTATCCACACTATTTTAGTCAGAAAGCTATCCCAGCACAATAGCTGGATGTAAACCTTTCATTTAACTGTATATTTATTCATGGCTACTATAATTACATGTTTTGTATTGGTGGGAAATTTCCACGTAATCTCAAAGGATATAAAAATGCTACTTGGGTCTATGCAGTTAGGATTGGTAGCTATATTATTTGTTCAAATGATATCAGAATTGATTTTGAGCTACGTCATCACATATAGAAAACACAGGAGCACTGGAGAACATCTGTAGGTAAAAGAATAGAATGGCCTCTACGACGGTTTTTACTATATCCTGATTTAACATGATTATATCAAAGTATCTTTGCTTTTATGTATATCTTCTGTTCACCCTGCCTTATTTCAGTAGGATGACACCACCTTTCTTCATAAAACAAGATTTTTAGAATGAAGCAGTACTGCTGCTTTTGTTAATGGCAAGATTCAAGGCTGATAGCTAATCTCCAGAATACTTGAGAGAGCTGTTCTAGGTTTGCAGTCTGACAGATTACTGCAAGAGAACTAGCCAGCTTTGACAAGTCTTTAACAGTTTCTGTCTAATTCCTGACAACCATGTAAGTAAGAATGGGATTTATACAATTATTAATGTTTCTGCCAACTAGTACTCTTCAGATTTTTCCAAATCTCTCAAAAGCAGTTTAGCAGTTTTAGAAATTGTGCACTGCAAGGCAAATCTTTAGAATAGATTGTGTTTTGTCTCCATAGGTTCTCCTGAGTTAATCTACACCTTTTGTGAAAAACAGAATAAGTATATTAAATCATAATAGACGTTTTGATTTAAATTTCTGCTTAATATTCTTGTGCCATTCCAAAGGAATTCATATTTTTGATACCACATTTCTGCTTTCTGTCACAACAAGAATGAATGCATGTGGCATGTTTCTGAACCTCAAATATCAGTTGTGGTAAGATTCAGATGATCTAAACATCTCCAAATTAACTGTTTTAAAGCAGTATGCTATATATTCTGAGTGGCGGAGGCCAAAAGGATAAAAGGTGGCATTTCTGTTGTATTTAAAAGGATATTACAGCAGCAATCTTGGTTAACTTTGAAGCATATGCCTTTGTTGTTGTGGGCCTTATAAAGAATATGTCAGCGTGGGTTTGTAGGTGTAATTATTCACTTGGTGTTTAGCATAACAAAAGACCACTGAATAAATCTCTAGACAGCTTGAAACTTAGTAGCTAAAATTCTACCAGGCAACCTGGTGATTCATATAGAATCATTGTCTCTCTAGTAGCTTTACTCAGTCCTCTCTTTAAAGGTTTCAGCATAGTCATAACATTCAGGGTCAGCAGGATGTGCCACATCAGCTGTGAAGATGATCTTTCATGAAGTGAATAGATTAGACATTATCTCCAGTCAGTTCTGCAAGAAGATCAAGTAGCCCTTCTTCTACAAGAATATATCTTATAATAAAAAAATTGTAGCTCTTTACCTTCCAAACAAAACAAGTACTTATAAGATATTCTGAATAATCACAGAATATACTAACATAATTTAATTTCTATACATCTCAAAAAATAAATGCTAGTGATAAACTGCTGCATGAAAAAAATATAGCATAGATCCTAGTTTCAAAGTACTTGGTCACATCCTAGTTAGTTGAACTACTATGCGTCTAGTAGTTAAGGGGAAATCCTATGAGTGGATATTCGTGGTGTTCAGCAGATACTTAACAATTTGCTTTGGTGGTGCAAAAGATTGCTTTATTGCAGTTATTGCTGATCAGCTTGTCACAATTTGAACTGATACCCCTAACCAAAGGTAGAAATCTACACTGAAGATAGCTATATAATAGATATATACAGTCATCATTAGAAACAGCGTTCATACTGTTTAAAAATCTTAGAATGATAGCGCAGAGGAATGTGTACTACAAATGTCTAACACTGTACCAGATTAATTTCACCCTAAGGCATTAAATATGGTCCAATTCAGATAACTGCAAAACAAATACCACTTCTTTATGTTCTGTTTTATAAACAGTACAAGGATAATTTTAGTTATTACTCATTTGCAAGAAGTAACGCTTTGCCATTAAAAGCACTTCTAACTACATACTGCAACAGTCACATTACATTATAGTTTTCATCAGTTCTTTTCCTTTATCTTCCTTAGTCACAACAGGTAGCGGTCAAGGTCAAGTTTCCTATTAGTATGCTAAAACTCACTGCTCTTGCTCAGGAGTTAGTCTGATAACTTATGTGTGTAAGGGTCGTAAATCTCTGGTACACCTGAAGTTTGGCTTCCTGGTGTTAAGGAAGGCAGTACAAGAACCGCAATTTAGCTTTGCTGTGCTTGTATGATTACAAGGAAACATTTTTATTTCAATTCTAGGTCAAAGAACTGGTGTTGTTATATCTAAAATTCATATTTCTCGAGCAGAGACTTTCTGATTTCATAGTCTTTTGAAGAACTTTCCGTATCCTTTCTGCTCCTGAAAGCCAAGCCTTTCTGCCACATTTGTGCTGGATGTCTGAGATATGGGAATTAAAAATTTTCATACAAAAATACAAGGATGAGGAGCTGGTGTTCAGCATTTTTTTTATTTTTTATTTTTTTATTTTATTTTATTTTATTTTTTATTTATATAGTATGTCAAAAGCAGAGGAGATCATGAAATTTTGTCAGTACATCACTGAGGGTAGCTCAGTGTTCATCTCATCTGTCCAGTTCTCAGCTCCACCTCATGCATCTAGTGTGATCAGAAAGTTGTGAGGAGGGAATCCTCCCAGTTCCTTCTGCTATTTTCTCTATAGTTTTCACCCGGAAAAATCTGCAAAGTCTTGAATGAATAATAGCACTTCCAAACAGGATTACATACAAAGAAACCTAACACTTGTGAAGACATTGTCGTTAACTGTAAAACTAAAACTTTCTGATGATCCAAGAAACGCTTTGAGTTTCTTCACATCAGTTCCTTCCAGTTTAAACAATGGTTTCCTTTTTCTATTCCATGATTTAAGCTTCCATTACAATCAAGCATCTCCAGCTCTTAAATTCACTATAAAGTCATTGAAAAGTTGAGTTCAGTAAAACTGTTTTACATATGCCTGTGGAAACAATATTTAGGAGGAAGAAAAGTGTAAGTGAGATGTTATGCAACGATGAGCACAATACCTTAATTCTCAGTATCGTTAGCTGCTTTCCTGTCTTGTAGAGAATGTTAAAAAATAATTATCATGCCTAATATTAAGATATGCACAAATTATTTTAAGTAGCATTTCATATTTTTTCACAATTGAATGACTATAGAAAGGTCCCCAGATGGGATAAAAAGGTCCAAGGACTTCACCATATAAAACCATATAATGTATCCTTATTCTCAGGAGCATCTCACTTTAAACTTCAAGTTGGAGGGCTCATCTTCAGCATGAATCTCAGCTTGCAGAGAAAGTTACATTCTCTTCTACTCTTCAGAACATTTGCATTCAATTGCCTGTTTACATTTGTCCATGTTTCATTATTTAAGCTCTTTTGGTAAGGAAAAGACCATGTCCAAAGGAGGTTGATAACTTTTCATTTTGATCCTCAGGTCTTGTTTTTATTTAATTTATTTCCTAGCTTATTTGCCTAGATATCTCAAAGTCTGAAAATTTTCCCAGTATTTAATTCCTTGATTAAATATACTGTGGAGGTGAATTCATATTCTCTTTAGCTTAAACAGCAAAATTTCCTCATTTGAGGTCATTGTGTTTTTGAAAACAAAAATTAAAGGAATGATCATTGTGTTTAATACAAATTTAATTCATGATTAAGTTGTGAAAGGTGGCCATTTTACATATTTTGGTCTATTGAAGTAGTTTCCAAGAGAATATGATTTTAAATCAAAGTAGTTTACTTCTCTTTTTTTCCTGAAAAATAAATAAATAAATAAATAAATTAGTGAAACAGAGCTATAAAAACAAGCAAAAAGAAACCACACAAAAGACAGGAGGACTACTAAAACAGCACAACTGTAATATATAAGATAACCAGCACTGTGTGAAATGGTGGCTGTAAAAAAGCAATACACTCCATATTACAAAGGTACACAGTCTTAGAAAAAACACTGCAGACCCAAATACTGTTTGCTGTTTTGTGGAAAACTCACCATAAAGTATCAAAGATCTGCAGGAAGATTCACAAGCAATTCAGATTTCTGGAGTGCAGTGTTATAATAAACTCGTGACACAGATGACAGGATTGTTGATTGAAGGACATGTTCTGCTGGACCCAGTCCATACAAATAAGAAAGAACTGGCTGAGCATATTGGCTGTTGTCTGCAAAGGCCATGAGATATTGGAGGTCATTATCTTAAGAAGAGAGAATAAGGCAGTGGGAAGGATCATAAGCTTGGACTTCAAAAGAACAGATTTTGACCTGCTTAGGAATCTATTTGCAAAAATCCTGTGAGAGATCCTGGAGAGATGAGGTGTCTGAGAGAGCTTGTTGGTTTTCAAACATCATCTCTGACAACCTCAAGACTGATCTGTCCCAATCAAGCAAGATGGTAGTAGGCCTGATTGGAAGAACAAGGAACCCCTGATTAAATTCAGTAAAATAACAGATATAAGAGATTAAAGTGAAATTAGGTGACCCAGGAGGAACACAAAATAACAGCAACACAGAATGGGTGATGTTGGGAAGCACCTCTGGAAGTTATGTAGTGCAACTGCCCTGCTCAAAACAGAGTAATCTAGAGAAAGTTGTACAGGACCATATCCATTTGGGTTTTGAATATCTCCAAGGGTCAACATTGCACAGTTTGGGAAGCCTATTCCAGTGTTCAATCCACCCAAGTCAATTGCTCTAGCTGTATGCAATGAAATGACTGACTTGGTAGTGAAACAGAGAGCAGTCAGTATCATATATCATGATTTTAGCAAGGCTTCTGACAGCCTCTCATGACATCCTCAAATGGGTGAAGCAGAAAATTGAGGTGAACTGAAAACTGGGTAAATTGCCAGCCTCAAATGATGGTGATCAGCAGCATGACTGTCAGCTGGAGGCCAATCAGCACCAGTATACTCAAAGGGGACCCAGATCTCTAGAGTTTCTTCTCACCTCAGTGATGGTGTGAGCCTGTGGCTGCAGTTATCTTTTATCATTGCCTTGGCTGAGCATTCCTTAAGCAGATTCCTGCAGACAACTAAGGAGCTGAGTAGAAAATGGTGGGAAAGAAGAGACAATGTATCTGTATGTTTTTCATTATAATTAGTGTGCAGAGGGCATAATCAGTGGTCAGGCAGCTATGCTGTGTGATCAAGTATTTTAAAATATTGCATTTAATAAATTGATACAATTAAAAAAAAAAAAGTGATTTTCCTTATATCCCAGAGTGATACCTAATCCCTATTACATAGACAACCTTTTCAAACCTAACTTTTCTAGAAGTAAAAAAACATTTCATATCATCTCTCTTAAGAAAATGGTAAGACGTAGGTATTTTTGAAGGCCTCTAGGGGGAGATCCTGTCTGCCTAATTTTAGGTGCTTAAATTAGGCTGACTGATGTCTTCTCAGAGTGTATCAGTGATTACTGTTGTAAAATACAAGAGATGAATTCATAAATAAAGTAAGTGATGTAGAAGAATGAACGCAGAGAGGAAATGAATCTGGGAAGTCTCAACTTACTTCCCTTCCAATAGCAAGTTCTTAAAAAGAATATGAGTATTTTATGAATTAGATGAGGGGCTTTGATGAATAAATCAGCATGTCCTTTTTTATCCCACATAAATATCTGTACAAACAGAAAGGATATGATTTTTAGTTCATCCACTTCCATTCATTTACTTGGCGCATGGTTGAGCTACTGCTGTGCTTTAAAATTCTTGACAAGCGGTGACCTAACCTTTTGCTTAAAAAATGATGATGCAAGTCCTGCCTGATTGCAGGATAAGTACTATGCCACTATCTCTTCCAATGAGGCAAGGCAAGGAAGGACTCTGGTCCATAAATTGCTAAACCATCTTCTTGCCAGTGGAATAAATTCTACTTTCAGACTTTTTCTATAAGACCCACTTTTTCTATTATTATTCTGTTAAAATCTATTGTTACCACACAACAGTGAACAGTGTCTCTTAATGCATACTGCTCAGTTCAATCTTTGAGTTTGTACTCCCAGGCATAAAGTCTCATGCCTGGAAGGCATGGCTCGTACATAAGTGAACACCCTGGTGTTTCACTGGCCTGCAGTCTCTGTCCTCTATGCTTTGACAGTGCTTTCCCTGTACTTCTGATAAGACTTAGAAACATTTATCTACAGGAGAGCCTGCCTATCACCAGTTATGAATAGAGTAGCTGAATAATGAAAATATCGTTTAATCTTACTGGTAGCCATAAACCTGAGTGTAAGAGTAAAAGGACTTTAAACCACTGCATTAATCTGAATGAACCATAATATTCTGAGCTAATCCCAATTGTGATGCAGACTAATCTATTTCTTCTACTCTTCACCTCTGTTTCCTTCCATCAATCTGGACAGCTTCTCGGCAGAACCATTTCATTCACTGGGTACAATCTCCACTTGACTGTTGAATTCCATGCTAATGTGGTATTTCCCCACAAGGGCAAAATTAGCTTGGAAAATTGTGGTGGCAGAGTCTTCTCTGAGAATAACACCATTACTACATTTTAATCACCGCCCTGATATGTGTTGTCGGTGACTGGAGGCAATGCAACAGATATGTTTATCAGAAAATTGTTACTTATGCTTTACTTTTCCCTTCCTTATTCTTCCAGTGTTCTATTATTATACTTAAATAATATATTTATACAATGAATATTCAGGCAATCTTGTTACATATGGTACAAAAGTGTTTTTACAGTGTAGTGACACATTCATCTAAGCACATTATTTTCAACATGTATCTAAATTTGAGAAAAATATGGTTGTAATGAGGCATCCATTGTAGGATTATGCTAGATGTCTTTATTCTCTTTGCTGTCTATGAAGAGAGCTGACCATTCCACCCAATCTTAGGTGATTATGGCAAGTTGCTTTCTGCAACATCTTAACACTTTCCATTAATCTCATGGTGAACATAGACCCTTAAGCAAATTATCTAACTTTTGAATGTCTAATGTTGGGTATTAATGAATTGCATATCAGTGAAGCCAACGGAGAAGCCTCTGTTTGAACCCTGCTGAATGTTTTGGCCTTACTCATTTTATTTCACTTTTCCATAGCCTGTTATGAAATGACTGAATGTTCATGGCTCACTTTGCACACAGATTACTCAGCACAAATAACATTACTGCCTTAGCTAAGGCAGAATCTAAAATTTGAAATGCTAGATGTAGAGCAAAAACTAATGTTAGATATGGACCGGCTTTATTCATTTTGACAAGTGATTCTAATCATTTGAACTTTCTGTCTGCTGTGCTTAGAAAATAGATTCAGTTTTCTTTTAAAGGTTATCATACCTTAAATTCAAGCAGTTTAATGTGATCTTTTGTAATCAGTATGCAAGCTGCACTAAAAACGGCCTTTGACTAAAGGTATTACATGCCCTTGCTTGCCTGTTGGAAAATTTGTACTTGTTAGATATGTTAGATATTCCCTCTTCTTGCCACTAGGCTCAAAACTATTCATTATATATTGAAAGATGGCAACCACGTAGATTGTTAGAATCTATGACATGAAAATTATGTTCTTCTATTCTTACCTTAGGTAAGAAATGATTCTGTGAGCACAGCTTTGCAGTTTTGTCCTCGGTAGTAAACCATCTTAAAAGAATGATTCAGTCACAAGATACGTAAGAGGAATAGAAATGAATTGGTTTTGATTAGTATCTGAAAATTCAGCAAGTGTATTAGTGAACACAAATTAGGTGCTCTCTAGTTTGTGCCTATGTTTCTTTTCTTTCTTTTTCTGTAGATACCCACAGTCATGTTCATACAGTCACAAAACAGAAGTGATGTGCTATAGGTATGTATACTGATAATAGCTACAGCCATAACATGTATTTTACTTTCTTTCCGCCACTTCATACAAAAACAAACAAACAAACAAAAAAAAACACAAAACAAAAACCAAACAACAAAAAAACTCTTACAAAATATTCTTCCAGTGGAAACAATTTTAACTGGAAATTCAGTACATTACCTCTTTCAAAATCTGTCATTGATGATAACACTTCCACTGTGTATAACGTGTACTTTACTAACGTAAACCAATTTATGAATTTCTATTTTTATCTTTATTAAGAAAAATAAAAAATCCGGAGACTATTCTTACATTCATGTATGCAGAAATCTCCAAGCATCCCAAAGCTGACTTTTTCTTGTCCAGCGATTCATTCATACTACATAATACATGATGTGTGACAAGTTTCTCTTTTTTTATTTTATGGTTGTGAAAAATTACTGATTCTTATGACCAAGAATAAAATCTTTGCTTGACAGTAATTTACATCAGCTTGTTGTCTCAATTTCCCAGGATTTTAGGGAAAAGAAGTCGCTAAAGAAGTAACTAAAAGTCTACAGTAAATTTTACCTACAGGTATTGCTGATTTACTGACGTGATGCTGATATAGTACATTGATGTTTGGATTTAAATAGAGGGGTGCATTGCAAAAGCTAATTTCTTCTTGATAATGTCACTCAATACAAGGACAGTAGATAGATAGCACTTTTGCTCTGGACTGGTATTAAAACAAGATGATACTATATGAATGCACTTAGTACGTGTTCATAAGATGTATGAAGAGACAAATTTGGGGCTCACATGAAGAGAAAGGGGAAAAATAAAATGATTGTATCTTGAGAGTTATTTTCAGGTCAGACAACATAGCAGAGGAAAATTGCAGTGTCTTGCTAAATTTTTTAGAAGAGGTAAAAACAGCAAAGCTGGAGTGATCTAGAGAAAAAATTTTTTGTATGTTCCTCTGTATCAAAATTAGCATTATTTTTTGTAGAAGGATATAATTGAGAGTGCAAAGTATACCAGGCAAAAGAGAGATTTTTTCAAGCCACTTATCACTTCAGGTGCAGTATATCAATAAAGAAACAGAAAAAGTACAGCCACTAACGAAATGATTTATTGATATTTTAGGCTTGTTAAAACTGGTTACTGTCAATGTAATTAACTTCTGGATCAAATCAGTCCACTGCAAAGTGAAAGCTGACAGAATGGCTTTAAAACTGCATCTCAGACAAAGCAAGAGCATCAATGAGTGTTCAGCCTCAGAGGAAGATCCACACTGCTAAATAAGGCTGAGCCTCAGGAAAAAAAAAAAAAAAAAAAGGTTTATTTTGAAAAAAGTTATTCTAGAAATGGGCACAGAGCAGCAGACTGATCAAATAGTTTCAGAGCAGCAGAGAGAAAAGGAATACAGGATAACAAGCCTGCATATAGAAATTGGACATTAGATGAAGATGGAAGAAACAATATTGCATGATCAGCAAATGGTCAGGTTACAGGAGGTCAACTCCATTTGCAAAATATTAGATGCTAATTGCATTGATTGGATGAAATTCTGCCAGGAAAGTGAGTAAGTTCTTCATAATTTACTCAATTATGTAATGCCATTATAAATTAGGGAAGGAGTTTGTTAAGATGTTCAGACTACTTCTGAAAGTGAAAGTTAAAGTGCATGTAAACCACGGAAGGTTAAAATTAAAGCACACACAAAAAAAAAAAAATTGGAACAGTGAAAATGTACTGTAATATAAAGGCAAATAATAATAAAAAAATCTCACATTTTATACAGTCTTTTGAGTACAATTAAATACACCTCCATATGTAAAACATTGTGCCATATAATGAAAAGCAACTTCTTTGTTTCAATATTTCAAAACAATAATATAACAGCAGTGGCTTTCAGTTATGTGCATCTAAGCTGAGTGCTGCAGCTGATGCAAAAGATGGAAGGGATGCCATCCAGCCCATGTAAAGATAATGAGATTCAACAGGGTCAAAGGCCAGTTGCTGCACTTGAGTCGTGGTAATCCCAAATATGTCTACAGAATGGGAGAACTCACCAAAAGCAGCCATGAGGAAAAGAACTGGAGATTCTGGTGGACATAAAGCTTCACACGAGCCAGCAGTGTATACTTGCAGCCTGGAAGGCCAACAGAATACTGGGCTGCATCAAAAGAGGGGTGGCTAGCAAGGTGAGGGAGGTAATTGGAACTGGATGGGCTGTATAGTCCTTCCCAAACCTAGCTATTTTATGATTTTATGATTTTACAATCTTATATTTCATGAGACACTGCTCCCTGTAGAAATGGTGGGCCATAGAAACTCTGCAGTTTGCCTTTGTTGTCTGTTCTCTTGTGTCCAAGGCCAGTGGCAGCAACCTTGTAGGGCTTCAGACTATGGAATCAAGGTGTAAAGAGAACATGAAATCATGAAGGAGAGTTTCCTACAACAGGAATTTCCCTACAGCAGTAGGGACCTGAAGTTTTCTCAGAAATTTGAAAAAGAAGACAGAGAAAAGGGGAAAACAGACTTTAACAGAAAAATTGGAGTGAAATGAAATAATGTTTTTAATTTTCAATTCAGTGGAGACACATAACTACTATTTTGTTCTCATCCGATAAATATCTACATATACTTTAGCAAACAAAATATATTTTTGAGAGACCTGGCAATATATTGACTTAGGTTTTTGTATGCTTCACTGATCTGATTTCAGAACCATTGTGAATTTAGAAGCATCAACGTAGACTTAGGCAACAATGTAAAAATAAGAGGTATAACCATGAAAATAAAGGATAGAAAAGAAGACTGATATATTTTTTTAATACAGCCATAACTAAAGATCTTAACAAATTAAATGAGGAAAAAAAAGAAAGAACAGCAATCAGCCATTTAGTGAGCCCTTCTAGAGTGGATTGCAGAAGTTGGAGGGACCTCCTGAATCCCTGACAAGGAAAAAGGCAGTGTGCAAGGTAAGAGGATTGCCTGAAACAGAGAGATGAGGGGAGGTCAGGTAGGAACTGGTGACAGAGGATGAAAGTTATTTAGCATGGCAAAGCAGTGAAAGTGTGAAATCTTCTAGTGTTCTGAATTTAGATTCATCTCTAAATTATTTATTAGCATCATTTGGAAAATTGGCCCAAAATAATCTTTAAAAATACAGCCTTAAGCTAATGTTTTCATCAAGGTCAGGGATTTACAACCTGACTGTGAAGAGTTCTTCCAGTCTTTCCATTTTTCATGAAAATATTAAATCTTGTTCAAAGCAAGCAGAAGATAGCAAAGTTAATTGATGATGGTACTTTTATGATACACTTATTTCTTGGAAGCAACAGTATTTCCCAGCTCATCAGATTATTTATCTGTGATCGTGACAGGACCATGAGTCAGGCAGAAATCTGAGATGCATCTGTCCAGAACTTGTAGATCCCATAAGCCCTGCAAAACAATTTATTTTATTTTTTTAATTTTAGAAGACATTTTAACTTAAAATTAATTTTAGAAGACATTTTAACTTAAAAAGTCTATTTTTGTTTAAATATAGCATCATATGTATATAGAATCATGCAATAGAATCATAGATTGACTTAGGTTGTAAGGGATCTTAAAGATCATTGACCTCCAACACTCCTGCCGTGGGCTGGCTGCTTCCCACCAGCCCAGGCTGCTCATCCAACCTGGCCCTGAGTGCCTCCAGGGATGGGGCACCCACAGCTTCTCTGGACAGCTGCGCCAGGGCCTCACTTCTCTCTGAGTAAAATATTTTCCCCTAACATGCAACCTAAATCTCCTCTCTGTTAGTTTTAAACAATTCCCCTCTGTTCTATCTCATCAGGCTGTGTAAAAATTCAGTCCCCCCTTCTTTTTATAAGCTCCCCCCAAGTACTGGAAGGCCACAGTGAAGACTCCCCAGAGTTTTCTTTTCTTCAAGCTGAACAAGCCCAGCTGCCTCAACCTTTCGTCTTAGCAGAAGTGCTACACCTTTGTGGCCTGCTCTGGACCTGCTCCAACAGCTCCACATCCTTCTTTTGTTAGGGGCCCAAGGCCCGGATGCAGCAGATATATACTTAACTGTAGAATAACTGAAGCACCTAGATTAGAAATAATAACACAGTGCTTTGGTACTCTTCCTGTTGCATTCTTATCTCCTGAACTTAGAGCAGTGCTGCAAGCTCCACCTGGCTCTGATTCCCGTCTGTCACACCCACAGGCTCTCAGCCTACCCACAATACTGATCTACTTCTTACTCTCTGCCGTGCTCCTAAAACTGCCTGAACATGACAGTGGACGTACAAATAAAACAGTGTATGTCACAGGAGGCTTCTGCAGCAGAATGCAGTTGAACTGCTATGTTTAGTTCTTGAAAGACTGGAGCTACTCTATGTCATGTTGTTATTCTGGGCTGAATGTCATAATTCAGAAAAAAAATACACGTTATCTACAGACATTATCTATATACATTTTTTTTTCCTGGAATTTTGCAACACCTGGAAAATCTGGTTATAAAAGGCTACATAAAATTGGGATTGTATGTAGATGATATTACAACTGCTTTTCCAAAAATGCAGAAAATGTGGTTGCTTTTGAATTGCTCTCCTACATTTTAATGTGGTTCTTGATGATCACAAGGTGCTTTCAGATACTTGTTGCTGAAAGCCACTGGTGGCACATCATGGGATACCAATCACAAAAGCTGGCAAATTGTATTATTTAGTGCGGCAGAAATATATGAACACTGATTTTCAGTCAGTTTAGGAAGTTCTTAACGCAAGTTATGCAGAGGTGGATTAGGAAATGTACTCAGCTACCCACAGAAGTGTCATCTTGTTTCCATAAGAAATTAGAACTTCTTAAGTACTGCTTTAGTTTGTGTTAAATTCTTCAGGAGACATAACATTGAGGAATAAGGCATATTCAAGTATACCTCTGCCACTTTCCATATCATATTCTAAAACAGCGTTTATTGGGATAGGTATGTTGCAAACAATTGTGCAGTATTATAGCAACAAAACCCTAGCAGCAATGTAAGCCTCTGTACAAGCAGATCCAGATAAATGCCTTTGAGGATGTACCTTGAATATGGCTAAGAGCAATGCTCATGTTAAAGTTTTGGAATCTGACACAAGGAAGATAATATCTATCTCTCTGTAGAAGCATACAGCGGCTGCTCAAATGGCACTTGCATGTGCAGTTTTTATACCACATTTTTTGTTGTACTCCTCACATACTGAAAAATGTTCAAGCTGGCAGGAACCAAAGGAGGTTTTTCACCAAGATTGTTCTATGATCAAGAACCTTTATGAGCCCTAGAATTTTTGTGTTTAACTACTTGTGTTACATAGCATGGATAATGAAGAATCAGAATATTTTCTTGAATAGCAGTCTTGCAGAAAAGTACTGAAAACTACCAAACTTATGATGCACACTTAACTGCCTTGATTTGACATATTATCCTCTGATTTCTACCCATGGGTGACTATGTTTTAATTCAGTATTTACACTAGTTCAGTACTTCAGTAATTTAATCAAAACTCTTACTTCTCAGATGGTTACAGACTTAACAAGAACTTTACTAAAGCTGTGATATTCCAGTTCTGTGGCTTTTCTATTCCTTTAAGATCTATCACATTGCACAACAAAAAAAAAGAAAATTAGATCATACAATCATGTAGGTTGAAAGAGACCTCCAGAGATCATCTAATCCAACATTCTGCTTCAACATGACAAGGTGGCTCAGAGCTCTTTATGGTCAAGTTTTACATGTCCCTAACGACGGAGACTCCACAGCCTTTCAGAGTTCCTGTTGCAATGTTTGACTGTTCTCATGTTAAAATACATTTTTCTTTTATCTATTTGGAATTTCCTATACTCCAGTTTATGTCTATTACTTCATTTCTTACTTGGCCTTGACAAATAACAATTGAGTACATATTGATGTTAGTATACTCATGGTCCTTACTGATCATTTGCTTCATAATTTGTTCTTGTATTTTTCTGAGGACTAAATTTGTGAAGTAAATGTTTGTTACAGTAAAGAACTTCTTGCACATATTTTTCTAGTATTGGCTAAGTTCTGAAACACAATCGCTATCAAACTTTCAGGATTGGCATTATTTGACATCAGTTTCCATGAACTTTTAACATTACAGAATCACAGAACCACAGAATGGCCCGGGTTGGAAAGGACCTCAAGGATAGTGAATCTCCAAACCCCAACATGTAATCCAGGAAATTCTTCCATTAACAATAAAGGATATTCATGTTTGATAATCTCAAATTTCTGTAGATTTCCATGAAATTAAAAGAAAAAATTCTGTATGCAGAAAAAAGCCTTTCCTACAGTTCAGATTTATGTAAATACTGTTTAGTGACAGGGGTGCTGTGGTCAGAATTACCTAACAGCTATTCAGAATTAGTAGTGATGATCTGTTCTGTTTGAAGATTTCACCTCCAAGTTTTCTTTCTGAAGTATCTGAAGCAGTGACCCCTGTCAGTGATAAAATACTAGAGCAGATAGAGTTGGGATCTGACCCATTATGGAGACTCCATCCAGTATAAGTTCTGATGGTTATGAATAGAACAGTTACTCTATGCAAAGAGGCAGAAAGAGAATGATTGAGTCTATGCTTCTGCTCCCTATGCTATAATGAGACTTGAGAACTGCTTTCCAGACTTCCGTGTAGAATACTTCCGTGGTGAAACAGTTAGTTAGCTCCATATAAAAAAGTGAAAGTTTGTGTAAAAAAAACCCAACAGCTTATTATTTGATTGTTATTTATTTATTTATTTATTTTTCAGAATTTGCTTTATGTTTAACTTCAGGATGAGCGGAACAGATGAGGCAAAGGGCATGTTCCTGGCTCCCTACTGAAGGGCATCTACAGAAACTAAGAATGGATTCACTAACAGCTCTGCTGATGCCATCTGGAAATAGAGGGTAGGAGGGGAGAAGGTCCACTCCGTGCTTCCTGGAGCCCATATTGCTGTTTATCATTTGTGTTTAACACATACCTCAAGATATGCAAGGAATATTTTTTATTGATATACATATGCATATGTTCCCTTTCAGAGCTTTTGATGGGATATATGCTGTGTTTTGATCTACCTTAAAAAGCCACTGGGTACTACTGTTACTCTTCCAAAATGGAGCTTTCAGTGTATATTTTCTGGCAATATATCAATTGGTTAAGTGAAGGCAAGTTTAACTATCTGAATCAACTGTAGTCATTTACACTTGTTCTCCCTTTTCATATTACATGTTATCAATAGCTTCATCGGTAATAGGTGTTCACTTTTGTATGTCTGTCGTTTCTGTTTTTGTTAAGCTTTCTGACACCAACAATTGTTTTCTTGATGTGTTTTGCTTTCCTTTCTTCAGGAAAATGGCTGACTTTAGGAGCTGCAAAGAGTTTACCAAGTTGTTGCTCTCACATATGCCAAGTATCTGTTCTGGTCTGTATGCTTCATCAATGCATACTCTGTAGCAGAAATAAATTTGTATCATTTTTAAAATTAATTTGGATTGCAGATAAAATTAAATATTTTAAACAAATTCCTTCATTGCAGAACAAAGAAACAAATCCTCTAAGAATGTGTAAATTAATATTTATATTTCTTAAAATACTAGGATGCAGCTAATACAGATTCTGGAAGAGCCAGACAATATTTACACAGAGAGCTTTCTTTATTTTCAAATAATTTAATGTGCTCACAACTTTTTGGTACATTTTGTTATCATCATCTTTGCTTCCTGATGCTGATATAGTATTGACTCATTAGGAACTGTTATATCTCTCATCTGAGAGTAGATTTGTGTCTCAATTTATATGTGAGTTAATAACTCAGAGTCAGTTTGGCATCCCAGTGTAAGCCCATCGTTTCATTGTACATTTCTTTAAGCATGGTGGCTTGGACTCCAAGTTAGAGCAAGCTCAGATTGTCTTCAGGACAGTACAGGTCCTTTCAGTCTGAATACAAGAAGGCTGAGTACATTTCAAAATAGAAAAGTCTGAGTTGCACGTACTAACATGCTTTGGCTTGCTTTAAAACACTTTCTGTTTAGATGTATCTGATAATTCCTTGGGGAGCAGGTTTTGGGATGCAGGTATTAACAAGAATAGATTTTGAACCAATTATTAACTAATGTAACTTTAATGATAAGTGTGAGGCTGACAACATCCATTTAGTCTAAGCGGCTACCCAGCATATTCTCTCTAATTTGCCAAGAGGGAAAGCAAACACAAACAAAAATAAAAATAAAAAAACCCCACAACTTTATTGGATACAGAATACAGCAACCACTGTATTCTGTGTTCATGGCCTCACAAAGGGAATGCCTGACCAATCTGCTGGCTTTCTGTGGTGGAGTGATGGCATCAGGGAGCAAAGGGATGTCATCTACCTGGTCTTCTGCAGTCCTTTGACATGGATACCCACCACTGAATTGGAGAGACCTAAATTTGGAGGATGGAATATTCAGTGAATAAGGAATTGATTGGGAAGTTACAGACTGAAGGGTTGTGACCAATGGCTGTATGTTCAGATGGAGGCTGGTAATGAGTAGTGTCCCCCAAGGATATATCTTGGGTCCAGTACTCTAATACATTTATAAATCACATGGATGATAGGGATTGAGTGCACCCTCAGCAAGTTTGCTGACGGTACCAAGCTGAGCAGTGCAGTTGATACAGCAGAAGGAAGGGATGTCATCCAGAGGGACCTTGATAAACTGAAAAGGTGTGCCCTTGTGAACCTAATTTTGTTCGACAAAGTAAAGTGCAAGGTTTTGTGCTTGGGTTGAGGTAATCCCAGGTATGTACACAAACTGAGAGAAGAGCTTGAGAATAGCCTGCTGAGAAGGACTTAAGGGTCCTAGTTATTGAAAAACTTAACACGAGCCAGCAGTGTGTGCTTGTAGCATGGGAGACCAATGGTACCTTGGGTTCCATCAGAAGAGGGGTGGTCAGCAGGTCAAGGGAAGTGATTGTCCCTCTAAGCTCTGCCCATGTCAGGTCCCAGCTGGTGCACTGCACACAAGAAAGAGGGTCCAAAGTTAGGCCATGAAGATGATCCAAGGGTGGAGCACCTCTCCTGTGAAGATAGGCTAAAGGATCTTGTCTTCTTCTGCCTGGAAAAGAAAGTCTGTGGGGAGACCTTATTGCGGCCTTCCAATATTTAAAGGGAGTTTATAAACGTGAGGGAAATCAATTTTTTACAAGGCAGTGTTTGGACAAAGGGGAAACTAAAGGAGAAGATATTTAAATATTAGGAGGAAGTTTTTTACTGAGGGGGTGATGAAATGCTGGAACAGGTGGTCCAGAGGAGTTGTGGGTGCCCTGCCCCTGGTGATCTTTAAGGCCAGCTTGGATGAAACCCTGGGTAATCTGATCTAGTACTTGATCTAGCTGCTGGCAACCCTGCCTGTGACAGAGAGATTGAAACTTGATGATCCTTGAGGTCCCTTCCAACCCAAGCCATTCTTTGATTCTGTGATGATTCTATGATTCACAAGCCAGCTGTAGCTGTATTGTCTTTATATTAATAAGGAAAATTTCAATAGTGTCCACATGCTGCCTGTGCTTACACAGACATTTTCATTACTGGAAATAAAGTTTAAGATTGTGTAAATCAATTGAATTATAATATCTTAGGGAGAAAGTGTTTTTATTTCAACAAGATAATGTAAATAACATATGCATGTAATTTAGTTGTTAAATTCTGTCTGGGTGTCCTCAGAAAAGTTATTTCTTTCACACAATTTCAATAAATTGTCCATCTAACTCTTCTGCAGTTTACTGATGATAAATATTCATCTGATTTATACTTAAGCCTTCTGAAAGATTTTAAATGAAATATATAATTCATACTGATTGCCTACAAATTGCTTTCTTCTCTCCTCACTTTCTTATTAGAAAAAAGATCTACACTGACTTAAAGCTCCAAGAGACATTCTTTTAAAAATTATAAACAAGCAGGCAAATCTAGGTGAAAGAAGAATGATAAATCTTATACTGCAAAGGAAAATCCTTGGGGACTCATTTCTACTTCTTGACCAAAATCTAACTGTGAGAAGATCAGGGTCTTTACACTTCACTACTCTGAAAACTGATTTTGCCCTTGGAAAGACTGTACTTCCTCTCCATGCCTACTTTCAATCACATCCTTTCTATACCATTTTGCTGGCTCACAAATTATGCTATATAGCCTCTTAGCAATTAACTCTGATTTTCTTTAGTAGCTGACATGTAGGAGGATGGTATTATATCACAAGTCTTCATGGATGTAACTACAAACAGTACAGGTAATTAGCAGTGATTGCATATCCAGGATCTCTGGTAATGATTGTGCTTTTAAGAGAACATTAACAACTTAATTAAACAGAGAATAAATATCTGTGTAGCAGCATTCTGATTGCTCTACATTCCTACTAGACCATTTCCATCAATATATATTTCACTCAGAATATGAATTTGAATATGCCACTGTAAATTCACATTCATATTCTAAATGTTCTTCTCGAATTACCAAATGGATAATTACTGAACCAATAATTTAGGATATGAAGTACAATAATAAAAGTGTGTCAATTTCCAATTGTTCAAGGGCATAAATGTTTTTCTTGGGGTTGTATTGTTTTGTGCAATTCCATTGCATCAAAACTATGGGGACTAGTTCCTCTCTTTGATATTTGGTCATAATAAACAATATAAAGATGAACAATACTATCACGTTTTCTTTCATTTTCTTCCTTCCTTCCTTCCTTCCTTCCTTCCTTCCTTCCTTCCTTCCTTCCTTCCTTCCTTCCTTCCTTCCTTCCTTCCTTCCTTCCTTCCTTCCTTCCTTCCTTCCTTCCTTCCTTCCTTCCTTTCCTTTTCCCAAAACTGTCAACATTTAATCATTTTTCAGAATCTGAGCCCATTGGTTATTTCATTTAGCAAATGCATGTATCTGCTCTTTAATCTACCACTTGCTGGTGTATTACTATTAAGACTGTACAAATGACACCAGGGCTCTGTGAGGTATGCTCCATAACCTTCTGTTATATTGCCTGGAATCACATTTGCTTTTTCATGGTTGCATGGCATTGGTGGCTCATAGACATTCTGTGACTGATTAACAGAGCCAGCTGCTTTTCCTTCTTTATTGTTTCCAACTGAGAAGCTCCTGGATTACAGAAGAAATTCTCATTATTAGTCCCTGCATGAATGACCTTTACTTCCTACAGTTAAATTTCATCCGTCTTTCTATTATTCCACTCCTTTAATGTCATGGAGCCCTTCCAGTGTAAGGATCTGATCTTTCCTGTGTTCATAGTGCTGCCAGCTTTGCATCAGCAACCAAAATTCCTCTGCATTTCTCTTTCAAAGGTTACTAATGAAAATATTAAATGTGTGCTGTTTAATGAATGAGTAACTCCACTCTAGAGTTGAGCTCTATCTTCTGTTGTAGATTTTAGAAATTTCCTTTTAAGTTTGTCTGTATTTAATTTGCTGTTCCAATTTTAGTTTGTTCTTTCCCATTACCATTAGTAATGTCCAGCAGAATACTGTGTGGCACCAGTATCTTGTATCTTGAAATATGTATATTTTAAGGTACACCTACTGCAAGAAGTAAGATATTTCATTTTAAATATTGGATAGTTAGCTATGATCTACCTTTGAGAAGTACCCCGAGAGGAGGAGGAGAGGGGTCCTTCTCCAGTGCAGCCACAACAAATTCTACTGGAACAAACAATTCTACTGGAAATCTTTATCTTCACTGTTTTGGTTCTTTCTTCTGTTGCTTGAATGACAGAATTCATCATTCTTACCTCACCTTTAAAGAAAACAGAGGTGGGTTAAACTTGATTTACACAAAACCAGTCTTTTCTGTTGTATGATGGTCTCCTTGTTCTATGTTTATAGTCACATTATATTCAGTGTTTTATTCATCTTGAAGAAGAAGTTCATCTTGAAGTTTATATTCTATGTAATAATAATAATAATAAAAACAAAACAAAAAAATGAAATAAAAAAGACTAATGTATAATTAAAATCAACTTTGTTGGATTTTATATGAAAATGATTATAACATAAAGAATAACTTTTAAAGAATATTTAAGAAAATATTTCCTGTTCTTCCTCAATGTTAGGACAATATAGAGTCAGTCAAAAACTTGCAAATATGCATATTTGTTTGCTTTTTACCAACAGATGCAATACTGCAATACTGCAATACTGCAATACTGCAATACTGCAATACTGATCAAATACTTGCTGTTAATTTTTTTTCCATACCTTTCAGATGCAATTCTGTACAGAACACACAGTGATGAATACAGTAAATCATTAGAGACAAGGTGTAGCATGTACTCTGTTTCTGTAATGCATTTCATTGTCCTGTTTTATCAGAGCATGAGGTTTTAAACTAACAGATCTAATGACTAAAAACGTTGTGCTCTCTTTCATGTCCAAAAGATTTTAATACTCTTTATGAGGGTGCATTCTACCCCTTCATCTAGGTCATTGATGGATATGCTAAACAAGACCCTTTGAGCGTTAAGATATTTCATAAAATTGGTTTTAATTCCTTTAAACACTCCAAAAGTACATACAAATTTGTAATATTTTAATGTAAAGGTATTGAATTTTGAAGTATAACCAGATCTGAATTTAGAAAGACAAGGAAACAGTAATCTTCAAGATCGCATGAATTGTAACTTTCCCTTACAGCTGATTGAGAAGAACCCTGCCTCCTCAAAATTTCTTCCAATCCCAGTGTTATCAGTGTTGCTGAGAGAGAGTGATTTTCTTCTTAGCATGAACTAGAAAATTGGTCATTGTTGCACTAAGCCCTGTCAACATCTGTTTTTTAAATCTAAACCAGTGCTAGAGGAAATCTGTAAGAACAGAAAAGCAGAATGAATTTTGCAAGCATTATTTGAAGTTCAAAAAATTACTGCACTTTTACATCATGTAGTTTGAAGTGGTAGAGTTTATAATATTCTTGAAATATTTATGATCTGAGCAGGATATGGATGATCTACAGGACTGATCTTTATAGACATTCAAAGTAAAAATTACAAAGAATGTTCTCTGAAGCACACAATGTACATTATTAATACACAATTTTTATATGCAATTAGAAACATGGCAATTACACAGACTAAGCAACAAATCTTTGCTACTGTACCCTGAAAATTACAAGGCTTTTTTTTCTTACTTTGTTATTTTAAACCCCTTCAAAGGAATTAGTGATTTTAGTAGTAGTAGTAGTAGTAGTAGTAGTAGTAGTAGTAGTAGTAGTAATAAATGTGATAAATTCTTCAGAATTTCTTCTGAAGCAGCCAAATAAGCTTTCAGTAATAATTAGAGTGTTACTGAATTGCTGGATAAAGATTATGAAGGCCAAACTCTCTGATTATTTCCAAAGTCTTCTGCTGTGTAATATATAACCCAGAATGGGTCTTTACATTTTTGCAACAAAACTGATTCAAATTGATTTTGAGTTCAATTCCAGTTTTATTCACTTTTAACATGTAGTACAATTAAGACACTTTGGGTTGAATTTTAGGAGTTAAGCACGAAAAATAATCACATACTGTTTAATTGTAAGTACAGGAGGTTTTGTATGTATTTCCTATAGGTTGCTTTGAAAGTTTAATCTTGTAGAAGTTCATAAGCTGTAGCAAAGATGAACCTTAAGGGTCAGACATGAGTTCAAAAATCTTTTTGAATGGTTTCTATACCATGCTCATTTTAAATTGCTGTAGGCGTGACTCAAAGCTTGCTGATGTTAATGCAGCTGTTTCTCTTCATTTCATTAAATTGGCAATCATGTTATTAGGTAATGAGACAAAAAGGTCCCGTTGATTGCTAAGAAAAATAAGATATACATTTGACATATTTGGACTCTGCTTTTGAGAAATACTTAACGTATTTGAAATGAAATGTCTTAACATCGCATGAGTTGGGTGCCTAAATAATGTATTAGTAAAAGATTGTAGTTGGAATATTGTGTGAACTTATTATATATAAAGGCTTCCTTCAAATCTCCCTATTTGGGCAACATAAATTATTACAAAATATTACTTAATATTAGCATTTCTGAATATTAAAGAAAAAAATAAAGAAACATTGAGGCCAGTCCTGACATTGCTGCATTACTTTAAGACATTAAGTCATAAAGAAAGCACTAGAAAGATTTACTTTCAAGTCTTGAACTATCCTTATAAATTTCTTAATGATATTTCTACAGATAGCATAAGGAAGAGAACACTGAAGGCAAGCGAACTTTTACTGTGTAGGTGGTATTAAAAGTAGAGTGTTCAATTTGCTGATGAACCGAAGCTAATATATGTACAGAATGATCAAAATAGCTGCAGTTTTTCTATCATTTCAGCAGGCAAATCTCGTTACTGGTTTTGCTGGAACTGTTCAAATTATGTGGAATTAGGGGTTTAGCAGAAGCTGTGGAAAGTAATTCAGCTGAATAGAAGTATTGATGCCCGTAAATGATATCAGAGCTTGAAGGAAGATAAGATTAGTTGAAAAGAAAGTAGAATAATTCATTGTGTACATTTATTTTACAAATTCAGCTAGAGCAGCCTAGATTACTGATTGCAGCTACCTTCCCATGTGAATATATAACTTCCTACTCTGAATTTCTTGTGAACTGATTTTCAGTTGATTAATTATAAATGTTTTGGGAATAGAGGAGGAATTGCTTCCACACCACTTAACTTTAGGCAACAAACTTAAATGTCTAAGACAGCAGGCTAATCTCATAGGTTTTCTGTATACTCAGTGGAAAAAAGAAAGACTCTTCCATAGGGAGAATTTAAAGAGAGTTTTTTTTTGTTCTTGCTTTTACTACAGTGCTCTCATTTTTCTTTACAAATTCTAAAAACATCCTGAGTTGTTTTTTTTATCACAGGAAATGGATAACTTCCCATAGTGCTTTTAATCTGTATCTTCATCTAGAAGAAATTCTGAACTTTCTGTTTATGTTCAAACAATCTGAGCCATTAAATTTGCTTCAACGTAGCAAGGATGATCCATGAGTACATTCAGCAGAACTGATTTGTTACTGGCTGGAAGAGAATAAATAGAAATGACAAAAGGGGTTTATCTGCAAGAAAGCATTTCTGAAAAGCTGCTAACAGATTCCACATATTATAATAATCATAGAGAAATTTCAAATAAAGGTTTGATAACAGTGTGAATAGTTAACTTTCTTAATAACATTTGGTAAGATGTGACATGAATAATGATAAAATCTATTAGGTAACTGGACACCCCATGAGTTAGTGAGGTGTCCTGATAGTTAATGTGTACTAAAAGGGACACTATTAGCTAGACAGTGGTCTTTATATGAGCTAGACAACAATTACTCTTTATTTGGCTATATAGTCTCTGTTTCTTTCCCGGTGTGAGAAACCAAAAAAATAGGGGAAAATTGGGTAATTTAGAACTGCATTTTACTTGCTCATATACTGCAGCAAAAAGAGTTTACCAGAAATATTTTTTGTTATAACTTTTATATATTTTTTGTTATAACTTTTATATATTTTTTGTTATAACTTTTGTTACAACTTTTTGTTATCTACGTAGATCAGCTAATCTCAGACTCAATATTTGCAACATCAATACTTTCAACTGTGATTTCAAAATTGGTTTTCAATTAAACGATACCAATATTGGCTTACATGTAAACAAACATCAAGGTCAGAATGCAAACAAATAAAACTTCTTTATTTAAGGAAATGCTCACACAGCGTTTAAAGCGTGATAGTTAAACAGTTATTTGAGGTAATACTGGGCAGATTACCTGATTTTTTGTTTGTTTGTTATTATTATCATATTACAGGAAGAATACAAATTAAAGATATACTATAGGTGAAGAAAGGAAACAAGGAATTATGGGCTACTAATGATAATGAAAGGAAACAAAGACAATGCTGTTTGAAAGTGCCAAAGAATGGTTATCAATTGTTCATTGTTGATATGCAATAATTGAATAATCAAATTGTCAGAAGGGATCTTAAAGATCATCTAATTTCAAATCTTTCATATGTAAGGATATATTCCACTACATCAGGTCATCACAGCCCCATCCAGCCTGGCCTCAAACACCTCCAGAGATTGGGCATCCACAGCTTCTCTGGGCAGCATCTGCCAGTGCCTCACCACCCTCTAAGCAAGGCATTTCTTCCTATAACCTACTTGAAATTTAACTTTTTTTTTTTTCTTTTTTTTAAACGTAAGATCTTGTGTAAAGAATGGGAAAGTAATTCTTCAGAAGAACTGGAGTTAGAGCAGATAATAGCTGAACATGTGTCAAAAATTTCATTCTGTTTAAGAGTTCTATACAACTTACAATGCCTATTCCAAACTGGGGAAGTATGAAAACCTTTCTTGTTTTCAGAATACACATGTATCTTGCTGGCTAAGCTAGTGTTTGCATGTCTTACAAATCTGTTTTCTTTAACAGCATGACCCTGTATAAAGTTCCTACTGACTTCTTGAATTTCTCCTTAGGCTCTAAAGGAGGCCCAATGAAGACCACTAATTTCAGTGCCTGCCTGCCTTCCCTCTATCTGTCCCTGCCTTTTTCCCTCTCTCTCTCCAGACATTTCCCTGTGTCTCTTTCCATATTTCTCTCTTTTCCTGTTCTATTCCACCAGTGCATATATTATTTACACCGATTTCTATGCTTCTAATCAACGAAACAATTCTGACATTCTGCTTAGGGATAGTGGAAACCGGTTTTCTTTCTCACTCATGACTTTCCAGCCTCCTGGGCTGGAAGTAGAAAAATCCCTGAGGAACATCTTTTGTACCTCACAAATTACGGTAGGCCTCTTTCAAAAAAAGGAGTCCCCTAGCCCTTGATTAACAGATCTATTAGTTGTCAGGAGCCATGGGTCTTGATTTTACAGTGGTTTACTTTTTTCATTAGGAATTGGGAGAAAAATATCTTAACATTTTTAAAGCTGAGTCTCTTAAGCCTAAGTACCATGTTCCTTTTGGGATGTGGATTTAGTTCTGAACAACTCATCTGAAACAGATATTTCTGTCTTCGCCCTGAGGGATTTATTGGCAAAACTAGCCATCTATTAACATTATCCTGGGACTCTGCACAGTGAGAATAGATGCCATAAATCTTAGTTGTATAAAAGCCTAAAAGCTATAAGATTTTACTGGACAGCAAATAGAAAATTCCAATAAGTTCAGACTGTATATTTTACTTAGAGTAAAAGAAAAATCTGGGTGAAGCTTGGCTGAAATGTCTTTGGAAACAGCCATTCTGCACATCTCAAAATAACCAATTATACACACCTTATGCTTGCATACTTTCTGTCAAATAAATGTGATAATTTTGCATGGGCTGTGCAAAATAACAGAAACTTGCGTATCTAATTAATATGTCAGTGGCCTTGGATATAATTAGAACTAAAAATAAAAGAAATGAACAAATATCACACTCCATTAGTAGTAACATTCTAGAGTTTATATTTACATTACCAGGATTCATGTTCCTCAACTAACAGATCAGATTGTGATTAGCTAGAGCCCAAATAGATCTGGTTACCTTTGCTGTTTTTTTCTGACTGATCTCACTAAAATTGTTACACAGTCATAGATTTGCTTAAGGATAAATGTTAAAAATCGTGTTAGTAAAAACAGAAGAGGTTTATCTCTTCATAGACTGACAATAATGTAGTATCTAGGTGTGACAGATTTGAGGCCAAAAAAGAGCCTTTCACTTATGCCTTTTAAATTTTGCTTCTGTTATACAAAGCATTTTCTATCCACACTGATCATGCACAGTTCATTCTGGCTAGCGTCATTTGCAACAAATGTTTTTTCATTACCTACTCTCCTACCACTATGATTATTTTGACTTTTTAATTTAAGATAAAATCCATTTTAAGCAAAGAAACCTAACCTTACTACATAACACAATTATTGTGTTGATTCTAACTTTCTACCAGTATAAATTTGACTAAAATTTTTTGGCTGTTTTTTGCTTTTCGTATGTTATCATACATATACTGAAGTTCACTTATTCAAGCAAGCTTTTTAGTTTAAATGTTGCCAGTTTGCAATACTGCACAGCTGTAATAACTTAATCATATCACATCCAGAAGAGAAAAGACATACAACCTTATGTAACATGATAACACAATTTCTTTCACTTGGTTTAAAATTTTAGTTATTAAAATTCAAGCCAGGAAGAGGGCAAAACTGTCCTGTATCTATTCTTACTACACTTAACAAAGTAGCCATAGAAGTTCCTCTCACAACTTCATTTTTTAAATCTCTAGAAGTGTATTTACCTCTAAGGTATTTGTCATTTCTGTAACTAAACAAACACTTAGAGGAAAGCTTACTTCATTTAACTGTGGCAGTAAAACAAGTTGGAATTTCCTTCTATGATTTAAGTTTTCCAGCTTTTTACTATACTTACTATGCGATAAGTGGAAAAACAAGATATAGAAATATTATTAAAAAAATGAACCCTGAAGAACTTATTGCTCATGTAAGCTATACCTAACATGCTGCTATGTTGCTTCACATTACATTTTCCTCTTTCTTGATCATTTGCTACTTATTCAGGGACAAGGAAGGCAACTGGAAGTGTATAATATTATTACCTTCCTGTACAAGGTAAGGAAATAAACTGCAGGACATGCGCTGAAAGACTGTTGACTGTTGCTGAAAGACTCATAAAACTTATGTGAATCTGAAAAAAAGTTAATCTGAAGGTCAACAAGTTAATTTTAAGAATCTTGAAGGAACATACATCAGATGAGCTCTCATATTATGGCTCATATTAAATTTTGAAAATGGTGTTTCTTTCTAAATAAAATTACAGCATTAGCATTCTGTAGAAATCAACCATTTCAAAACCCCAAAATGGTTTTCTTTCAGTAGCTTTACTTATATTGTTAATGATAATTCAAACAGCACCTTGAAATAAGAAGATACAACAGAATATTTTTTGTTGATGAAGGTCCTTGATCATGGAGAGGTGCAGAATCAGTTCTTTCAAAATTCTTCTAAGTTCTTCAAATCATTTCCAGCAAAGGTTTAGGAAAGATAAAGATAATTCCATTGGTAATAAAAACAGAGGGACTGGTACAAGTGGTTGAAAAATAGGAATCCAAAGAGTCAGGGTTTTTTTGTTTTTTTTTGAGGCAGCCAGCTCTTTACTACAGTAGCTCTTGAAGAGTGAGAATCACTGAAGCGTATGGCATCATGGTTAGCAAACCCATGGAAAGGGCCTTTGAGAATATATTCATTTCTCATGGACCTTGGCCAAAGTGAAATTGACAAGATTTCTGTTGGAGGAGAAATTAGTATATTAGATTCTACAGGGCAGCTAAGCAACTAGCCTAGGAGATGGAAATGTGACAAATTTGTTAGCAGTAAGATGGTTGGTTAGGAAACCTCCTGAAATATGAGAATCGCAGAAAGACTCCTCAGGTTAGTGGTAGAATAATCCAGTTTCAAGAAGGATCTTACCAATGAGCATACAAAAGTTAAACACATAAACAAGCAACAGAATATCAGGAGAAGGAACAGGAAAAAAAAATGCCACCAGGTTGATAAGAAGAAAGTGTTTGTATCTTTCAAGATAAAAAACGAATATCTTCAAAAAAGCAAATGAAATTGCATGCAAGCTGTGGGACTGCTGTGAGAGTTTGTGTAAGTGCTGACTTAACATCAATTCATCAGCAAATGAGCAAGTGTCAAAAAGAACTTGTTCAGCCTCAGACGAATCATATGAAGAGCAGGAAATTGCAACTTTTGAAGACTCAGCAGGAAAAGATAAACATTTGTGAAAAAACAAAGGAAATACTGTTACTGCTGTAACTAATAAGCATCATGCATACCAAGTGTCAGGGAATTACTTGCAGGAAAGGGACTTTGGCAATATTATTCTGTCTCTACCTGATCTGCCAAAGACAATACCTGAGGAAGAGGAAGGTTTTGGAATGACAGAAAGTACAGTAGATTGGATATCCAACTTGAGAAATTAAACAGAAAATACTGAGAATATGAAGTAGAACCGCACTGCAACTTCATAGACTTCAATGAAGCTTTTGATCATGTGTAGCAAGGAACACTGTGGGCTGTGACGAAAGCACTCAACGTTAACAAAAGAATAGTGACAACTCACAAAATCCTTTATTGCAGAACAGGGAGTAAAGTTCTTCAAGGCAACACACTGAGTAAGTAGTTCCATATAACAGCTGGTGTTAGGAAGTAATATGTCCTGTTGCCACATCTCTTCAATTGTTTCCTTGAACATGTTAGGTCAAAAGACTCTGAAAACTTTGAAGGAGTGCTATCAGATAGCAGTGGTAGTATAGGCAATCTATCCTTTGAAGAGAATCTAGATTTGATAGGAGGAATGGGAACAGGATGTGCAAATACAATGACACAGCTGAGCAGCACTGCAATGATGTATGGTATGAAGATCAAGACAAAATAAAGAGCAATGTAATGACAATGAGGATTACTGACTCTGAACAAGAGATATAAATCAAAAGCAAGAAAGTTGAATGAGAGAACTTATTCAAGTATCTCAGTAATACTACCATAAAAGACAGGAAACCTGAAACTGAAATCCAAAGAATTGCCCTCATGCTAGCAGTGCTCTCAGACCTAAATGCAACCTGGAAAGACAAGAACACCCTTAGTAGATCCGAGAGGAAAAAAGAGGAAACTTCTTAGAAATCTTGTGTTCTCAAGAGCAGGAACAGTGTGAAACAGGTGAAACTCAAACAGCAGCATCAGAATGAAGAATTCAAGCCTTTGAATTCACGCGTCTGCAGAATTCAATGGATTCCATATACAGTGCACTGAACTAACAGCTCTATTACAGAAAAGTAGGATCTGTGGTAATTGGATCCCATGAGTCTGTACTAGCAGCAGTGCAAAGAGAGAAGCTAGAAACATTTGGCAATGTGACTAAGGAGAAAGGCCTAGCAAACGTAATTGTGCAGGGAAAAATGAAAAGAAATGAGGAGAAGCTGTTGACGGCTTGGTAAAAAGCCATCAGCAGAAGCTGGGCAGGAAAATCTCAGGCAGTAGTTGTTCAAGCATGGAAAGATTACATTCAGCATCTCACTATGACCTGGAGAGTCAGAGAAAGAAAAAAAAGGTTATCACAGTACAGAAAACAGCTATATAACCAATCAAATACCGATCTTCTAGGAGGCCATGTCAATGTTTCATAAATTGATAAGATTTTTTGTTCTGTTTCTTTTTTTCTGTTTCTGTTGGAGCGGCATCTAGTCATTTCCACACCTACACTCCCTTCCCTAGTCAAAATAAAATACATTTTTGCTCAGTACCTCATTAGGGGAATAGGCCAAATCTGGCATCTGAGAGAGATGAGGTTACTGCAGCTCCATACCCCCAGGTCCAGACAGCAGTGAGGCTGAACCTGCAT
The DNA here is from genome assembly GCF_026119805.1 of Tympanuchus pallidicinctus. Classification (NCBI taxonomy): domain Eukaryota; kingdom Metazoa; phylum Chordata; class Aves; order Galliformes; family Phasianidae; genus Tympanuchus; species Tympanuchus pallidicinctus. Next base: position 1,710,099 of record NW_026294710.1, on the reverse strand, counting down.
TCTCTAGGCAGGCTATGCACACACAGATATATGCCTGCACTGCATGGATACATGTACATACATTGAGCTGCAGAGATACCAGGCTCTCAGAGCACTCACATGAACACAGACAGCATCAGTAGTCTCATACTGCTCCCCTCCCCAGCCAAGCAAGATGGAGGCCAGTCAGTGCTAATATACACTCACATGCACAATGTAAATCTCCTAATATCCAAACTGAGAGGCTGTGAGAATCCTTCTTAGTTTTTTTTTTGGCTCAAAGCTTGCTTCCTGAGGTTTTTCTTGTGATAAGACTCTGAGTGACTTGTCAAGGAGGCAACTGATGGGTGCTAACTGTGTGACAATCGATATCGCTTTGGGAACATTTGCAAGCCCCTTCCCCCCAGAGCTGCTTGCTCTGTAGAAGAGCGGAAGAGAGTGCTCAGCAGTGTTCACTGGCGGAAGATCCGGCCTGTGGCCAAACCGCTCCAGCTAAGTATGGAAGGCTGGGGGATGATACCATTGTATCTTGTGAAGGCAAGATGCAAGTTGGTGCCTCCCTGCTTCCTCTTATCTGCTGGCAAGGCCAGAAAGATAAGAACAAAGGAGGTTCCTGCTGAGATCCCAGAGCCAGAAGCTGCCACCGCAAGGAGAACTGACTCAACCACCTTGGGTTTGATCTGTCACTCAAAGGAGAGCTGATTTGACCACTTTGGATTTGAGCTGTCACTCCAAAAACAGCTGACTCAACCACTTTGAAGCATTGAAAAAGGGCCATCATCACCATGGTCGTCGTCGTCGTTGGCAACAGGACAACAATGCCTGATGACCCACCACTACTGAGGATCAAAGACGGAACTACCAACCACGCTGGATCCATGGTGGTGACTATGTCCCTCTTGCTTCCTATAAAGACTCCTTGCTTCTTCTTTTCTATCTTTTCTATCGCCCTCCTTCCCTTCCCCCATTACCCTAATTCATAATAATGTCCGTTCTCCCCTTCCCCATTTCCCCTTATTAAGATTTGTAATAAACTGGTTGGACCAACATTTGAACCGTTGCTTCTTAATCTCACACCGGGTATATAGATAATAAAAGAACCTCCTCTCCCTCCTATAAATTGGAGCGAGACAGAGGCCCAGTAGCTGCCCCTACATGCCAGTTTGCCCAATTTCTGGCACTTGGACACAGGATGCCCTGAAGCCAAAGCCTTGCTTCAGCTACACAAGAGCAAAACAGCATACACACACGCAGAGCTGGCTGGGACTCCCCTGGTTCCTAATAGACACCCATGGTCTCGCACTTTGAGATATCCTCACCCCTAGCTATCAGGACACCTAATCTATTTCCCATCTCATCCTTGTTGGCATGTACATGCTTTCTTGCTTACATCTAGGACATCATCCCATACTCTGAGCACACAAAACTGAGCCCATCACCCTTGAAAAGAATTAGAAAAGAATTTCGTGAGAAAATGGGACAGAAAGTGCTGATCAGGTGTAGGACATAGCCAGACAGGTGTACCCACCAGAAAACTATTCACAATTGTAACTGGCCATTTTTATCCCTTCATTTTCCAACACATCTTCCTCCCTAAACCTCCATGATCTCTCCACCACCTTTCGTTCTTCCTCTAGAAACGCCCTTATAAATCCTGTGTAATCTCTTATACATCCTAGTATGTTCTGAATCCCAAAACAGTGCCCCCCTTCAGTCCAAAAGGTGTTCTGGTGTCTGCAAGTCCCTATGGATTTCATGCCTGGACATGCTTGGACAATGAGGCTAAGGCTCTGCTGGGACAGCCTGTGTTGGATCTCTTCCTCTGACTCCTTCATTTGGGCTCCCACACAAGTCTGTTTTTCTGGGCTTATGCATCAGAGTCCAGAGATGCATCTGGAAGAGGCTGGAGCAGGGCGTTACTGGGGCTCCTTCACCCTCATGTACTCTCTGCTCGGTGCTCCTTTTGAGTGTATAGACAGGTTTTAATTACATAATTTAATAATTATAATTGGCTAACCATTGTATTTTGTTTCCCTCAGCTGAGTAAGGTAAGAGATTGTACTTATTACTTCTACCTCAATATAATGTTGGGTTTTACCTTGCTATACAACCATCTTCTACTGAATCAGTTTGTTTCTTATTCTATTAGAGGATAACTTGATTCAGTTCATATTTTCTCATGCCTTTTCTATGTATTTAGCCTATCACTGCTGTGGTAATTTCCTTCATGCTCCCTTTCTATCAGAAGTGGTATGAGCATCTTTCAGTGAGGATAGTGGAAAACTTGTGGAATAGATGAAATCCAAGTGACAGTGGAAGTGTGAACACCTGTAGCCCAACTCCTGACAAAGATGCACATCACCTGTGGTGTTCCCAAGCTTTTCCAACTCAGCCATACCATCCTCAGGATATTTCTGAAGCTAGATGTCAGCTGGATTCAGTGTTCAATCAAGAAAGCTTTGGGGCATCAGCAGCATTGCTTATATGGTATTTCTTCTTAAACGACTGGAAATATTAGGTTAAATTGGCCCCTAAAATAATCCTGATATACTTGAAAAAGAAAAAAAAAAAAAAAAAAAACTTTAATTAACATACCAGCACAAGGAATTCTGTTCGAAATTCGTGTTGAATCTCTACTTGCTGTGCTTCATTTCAAATTTGAATGCTCTTTCATCTTTGCACTATGCTGCATCATTCACACAGAACTCTTGGGGGAGTCAACCCAACCCCCCCTCCTTAATTTGACTTTAATAATTAGTCCCTATCTTACATGTGAAACACACAAAATATATTATGGTTGTTTTGTTTTTCTCCATTTATTCTTTAGTGAACAACTAATGATTTCTAATGGACAAACAAGAAATGAAGGGTAACTAATTCACAGCTAAAGGTTATGGTGAGTCATCTAAATGTGGAATATCATTAAGAGAAAGAATGAAAGAAACCAGAGTAATTTATTTTTTTGGACATTATTCTTTGCTTTGAATCTGCAAAAAAGCATGGTGTAATAAGACATGCCATGGACAATGTGTTATTTATTTCAATAATTACGAATAAATTTTTCCCTCAAAAGTGGTGCATTTTATATATGTAAAGGTTTTGTTAAACCTGACCTTGCAATTTTTACTTATGCTAATAGTCCTTCAGCTTCAGTGCAATGTTGATGGGACTGTTCATATCGCTAAACATTACTCACACATAGAAGTCCATCTTCTGATATTTCTGCTTGGGTTGCATAAAGAGATAAAATTCTAATAACTGAGGAATCCATAAAGTGTTTTTCCATTCCGTGTGTACTGCTTCAAAATTACGACAAAAACCAACAACTAAAAAAATCCAGCACAAATCAAGAAGCCCAACAAAGTGAGTCTAAAAATCTAAAAATTGTTTAGTATAGTGGAAAAGTAAGAAATCAGTGATGAGTCACACTTGTGATGGAAGCTGTAAGGAAAAGTCTGAACTTAGGAGGGTAACTCATCAGAACCGTAGGAGGCAAGAGAAAGAATAGAGTTGATTCCAAAATAGAAAATTTATTTCTGAGAGAAAGCACAACTGTGGAAAAATACAACCAACATATTTTTCCACTTCTATGGCATGACTGACAGAGATCTAGATCCTTTTAGAACATTTTAATTTTGTGTATACACCAATAGAATGTTCCCTAGTGGAACTAATAGGCGGCATCCATTTCCAAAACAATGGAACCAGTGCACCACTAACCAAGCGTATAATGAGCATTGCTGTTTCCACAGTTCATCTGTCTGTACATGATACTTCTGTAATGGTCTCTTGTTTTCTTACATGATTTCTCTGAACTTTGTAAATAATGTTTAGAGGTTTTAAAAAATTTCTTCTAAGTAGATGCAGAAGCATTAAAATGATAATAACTAAGAGTTTTCAGAAAATGATGAAGGAATTGCTTTTATTTATTTTTTTTTTTTCAGAGCCTTTTCAGATGTACTGAAAAAATGCATATCCTAAATTTTGTTTTGGCTTAATGTGCTGTTAGTGGTTTAGTAAACCACCAAAACAGAGGGAAATATTTTCGGTATCAATAAACACTTAAAATTTTGGCAGTGGATCAGCACAAAGGATTTGAGCACTTTGTAAGGAAATTTTAAGGCAGTAAGAGAATTTGAAATGCTCAATGACCTGCAAGCTCCAATTCTATCTGCAGACTTTGTTGTTGCAAAATTATTTACATGTGTATACATGTGTAAAGTAGTTCTAAAATCTAGTTGCTTAACTGACTATGCAAAATTTTTATTTTCCTTTATTACATTTCTTTACCTTCTTCGAAGTTGCTCTTCCATTTAAATATGTTTTCTATTATTTTTAAGCACAGCTAAAGTTAACTGGAAGCAGCCATGACTTAGATTTTTTCATAATATGCAGTTTCTAAAAGCCTGGTGTCCCTCAACTTCTTCTGAATTTGAGCTACCTTTAAAAATAATGGTGCTAAAATTCCTTTTTATAAATAAATAAACTTACAAAATGCCACTAGCTTAACAGATTTCTTGCTGCCTGACTTGAGCTGAAGAGCTAGAAGAGATTTCTGGATGTGAATAAACATACAACCAATTTTGTATTTTCTTCTAAAATCAGATATACGGGAAGACAGAGGTAGCAGTTATTAGCTCACATAATTACAAGTGATGAAATTATTCATAATTGCTCACATACTGATTTGATGTAACAAACTTATGTGAAGTAAAAGACCATTCAGAGTCTTCCCACTGTTCACTTGAGTGACAAAAAAATAGCTCACCCTGGTGATTACACTAATATATTCTATCAGACATTACAGCATTAGCAGTGAAAACATTTGTGTTCAGCTGCTAGAGATTAGATTGGTTTACTACACTGCAAAAACATGATGATTTGCAGATCCCTGTGTTCAAACACAAGAGAAACTTGGTCCTTTCCACATTGCTGGTGTACCATAATAAAGCCTAATATTTCAAGCTTAAACATTATACTGTTTTACTCATTTGCAATTTGTTGCTCTGGCTAGACCATCCAGGTAATTTATTTATCCATCATGAATATATAATGTGAAGTAATTAGTGGCAAAGGATCAGTTTAATAATTAATTAATCAGTTCAGCATGTGATTTGTGAACTTCTCACTCTTCTCTAATCAGTTCTTTATAGATATTGATAGCCTGTTGCATAAAATTTTTCCAAACTGGTAAAATAGAAACACTTCTTCGGTATATCTCTGAAAAAAAAAAAATATGATCTGCAGTATTTTAAAGCTGAAACAAATTTTTATGTATGATATGAGAGAGAAAGAGAATGAGAGATTTTTTCCATTCATACTTCTGTTTTCCATGGGGTCCAAAGTTACCATGATTTTCCCTCTGTTCTGAAAAATATACATCAGAAATCCAAGCCCTGAGAAGGTGTTGGAAGAGATCTTCCCTTGGGCTTATGTAACATCACCTGAAAGACATTGCAGACAGCATTTTAACCTTACTGCTCTAGTGAACAGTTATTTCCATGGTGCTGGAATCATTTTTGTTGAGCACTAAAGGCAGAAAATATGCTAATTTCTGCTTTATACTACTTGCTTTTACTTATGGCAGAAGGAATTGAGCAGAGGTTGAACTTCTATGAGTTCCCAAAATGCTGTCTCCCACTGGAGCTCTGCCTGTGGCACACTGCTGACAGTGCTTAACTGCACGATAAGAGTCCCAGTGGCACTCTGTAAGTGAAAACCCACTTTGAGTATTTCAGTGACCTTGATTGCACTAATCAGGTGGGCATGTATCAGAAGTGCTAAAGCAGCAGCTCTGCAGAATGTATGGGGTGCCCATTCCAAGCCTGTGATTTAACCAATTTTGATTTCAACTCCAGAATACAGCTGCTAATTTCTCTGCTCTGCTTACATATTTTTATGTCCATATGCCAATATTTCAACTCAGAAAATGCTAGATGTGGATGGACTCAATAACCAAATGAAAGTTATTTTCTTCATTCAAGGTCAAAATAATCACTGATGTAAATAACTGAGAATTTTTTTTTTTCTCCCACACGTTTAACTAGTGAAACTATTGGAGAAGATGCAGGTATTTTACTCCTAGGCATTTAACACTGCATTTATTGCATACAAATGTTGCTCACATTGCTCATGCCTGTTCCATATTGTTTAAAACTGATCTCATCATTTCCTCAGCCTTTTATTCCCTCCAGTGTGCCTGCAGTTCTGATTAGTAATTTACCACAGCGTTCTATAACAGTGAATACTCTACTGCTGCTGTTAATTAAATCTGTGTGGGTAACTATTCACTCACAGGAGAAAAGCATTGCAGCAAGATATTGTCAGGCCTGAGGCTTTGCACTAATAGAATCTGTACATATCCCAGAGGTGATATGTTCTGTGTCTGGAGAGGATGCAGTGAGCCAGATCTTCCAAAACATCCAGCTGGTGATTTGGTGAATGAATGTCAGGGGAACAAGCTTCAAAATACAATGTTCCTAAGACTGAAAGATGGGCAGAATAAGAGCAAGACAATATGGATATTTTATCCTTCTCGGTATGATGTAATCTCATAACCTGCGATTTAGTCTGTGTTTCTTTTAATTTGGGACACATAACTGATGTGGAGTGCTTTAAGTTGTTAAAATTAATCATTTAGGGGAACGTCATACACGGTGAAGGGTATTATTATATTAGGAACATAGATGAGTTGAGGAGACACAGTAGAAGTGGCTTATAGCACAATAGTGAAGAATTACATAAAGGACTTTTAAAGAAACTACTGACAATTCACCGTCAGTTAGTTTCAGTGGTGACCCATAAAACTTTCCCCTCTCAGATAATGATAGCATTTGCCATATTCCAAGTATTTTCTAACGTGTGTCAGGAGGTTATATGCATCACAGGCAAAATGAAAAATTTTAAAGGTTACCATTGTCTTCATTAGCCCCATCACACTAATGAAGGGACAGTTGCCTTGAGCAGGCAATTGCTACCTCACAAATTCTGAGCATGGGTTGCTGCATTAGAAGCATCTGCAACAAAACCCTGTCCACTGTAAGACAAGAATGCCTCTTGTTAAAAATTGGCGCTAACTGGGTTACAAAAATGATTTATACTATGCAAACCATGTGCTCTTAATAAAAGATATGGTTTGTATATTAATTTCTAGACTACAAAGTAAAGGATTAGAAAGGATCTTTTTTTCATGGAGATGTAGTTATCTTTCCATATGCACGTAGGGATTTATAAAAAATAATGAAACTGATTATAATGGATGAAGAAAATATCTGACTGCTATCTAATGGGAATAGTCTCAAACTTTGGAAGGTGTAGCGATCTGAATTATGTTTTTGCTAGTATACATAATGCATGCATACACAATGCTTTATCAGTTCATAGTGCCCTTTCTGCTTTTTAAATGAACATCTCTGTAGCCATTGTTAACGGTATGTTTGGCTTATTTAATATACAAAGCCAAACAGGAGGAGGACAGATTTGTTCTACAGGCATAAATAAGTCTATATGCACTCAGTAATTTATATACATTTAAATAATAATATGCATGTTATACACAATAGACCTGATAAATAAAAACATATACCTTAATAAAAGTAGGCAACTAGATTTGTAGACAACTTTACAAAATCTTGAGATGAGAAATTTCCTGGAAGCAGCCAATAGCCAGGATTTGTATTGTCAGATGTCAGGCATTTAAGCCTTGGGAGCTGAAACCAGACTGGTCACGTAAACACATCAGTAATCACTGGAGTAGTCCAGATGGAGATTTGTTACAGTTGCCATGGGCAGTTATTTCAGGGCAGTGCCTGTGGCACCTTCTATACCTGTTCATCACTGCAGTGGTCAGCAGAGCCACCTTTACAAAAGTATGAGCAGGATCCCTTTTCTGAGGTCTTGACAGCTTCAGAATTTGATTTTGTTCAGGGACTAGGACAGCTCTGACATGGTAAGATTTCAATCACTGGGGGGAACGGTTGATGATTCACTAAGGTGCTTTGAAGTCAGTGGGTACAGCTTGAAGTTCCTCTGTGGCAAATAAAAATTGCCCAAGAGGAGTTGCTGTTGAAATGAAGCAAATAAAACAAAGAAAGGGGTAGCTTTGATGATTTAATAATTTAGGATTAGTACCAGGAACTTGGAACATTGTTGCTGGTGCTAGGATGGGGACTACATGGGCTTCTGAGTGTTGATAAAAAGTGGAGCTCAGCACTTTCTACCATGTCTATTTTTAATGAACATTAAACAAGCAGCTTGTGAACAACTCTTGTAGATAGAGACCCTGCAGGAGATTTGGTCACATTCATTGTTTTCTCTTTTATGTGATTTGTGTGGATTCTGCTTCTCTGGCTCATGAAAGCCAAGAGTTGTAGTAATAATGGTGTTAAATACCACTTGAAAAAGCCTGTGAACATATATTTAAAGATCACTTCCAAAGAAATACATATGCCAAAGAGATTATTTCCTCCTATATTAATGCTTGTCTGTGAAATAATACATATATTAAGTACTGTATATACACATATTGAATCCAGATACAAAATGAGACAGTAACTGACCTAAAAACATTCAGAGAAATATAGAAACTGAAACTGAACCAAAGGGCTCATTTTTCATAGCTATTAATTAATAAATAAAAATGAGGGCATGGTTACTTGCACTGTTGTAATACAAAATGCTTCTGGCTTTAATACATTTAGAAAACTAGTCGTTGGTTCAAATGAAAACTGTATGGAAGAAAGTATTTGTATTACAGTTCCCCATTTAAGAAATGTTCTCTGTGTAATGTTTTATTATGGTAGTATAAGCATCCAGAATCACTTTCTAGTGGAACGTGGTAGCTGGCAGCCGGGAAACTTAAATACTACTGGTCTTCAAGGGTGTCAGTGAGAATGATACAAAGAAAGACTTCTAAATTATAGTGATAAATTACAACTGGAAGTGACTTTTAGAATTTTGTTTATCCAATGCCTATGCTTACACATAATTTGGCAAAATTCACATTTCAATTTCAATGAGTCCCATTACTCAATACTTTATGACAGAAGAAAGAGATGCCATCCAAAGAGTCCTGGGCAAGCTTGAAAAGTGGGCTCACGTGAACCTAATGATGTTCAACAAGGCCAAGTGCAAGGTGTTCTATATGGGTTGAGGCAATCAAAGATATGCGTACAGACTTGGAGAAGAACTCACTTGCAAGCAGCCCTGTGGATAAGGTCTTGGGGGTCCTGGTGGATGAAAAGCTGTGCATAAGCCATCAGTATTCTTGTGGGGCCCAGAATGCCAATAGTATCCTGGACTTCATCAAAAGAGGGTGGGCCAGAAAGACAGTAGAGATGTTTGCCCCCCTCTGCTCTATTCTTGTGAGGCCCCATCTGTAGTACTGCATCCAGGCTTTGGTTCCCCAGCATGGGAAGGATGTGGAGCTGTTGCAGCAGGTTCAGAGGATTCTACAAAGCTGATCAGAGAGCTGGCACATATCTTCTATGAAGATAGGAAAGGAATTTGGGCTTGTTTTGTCTGGAGAAGAGAAGGCTTCAGTGAGGTCTCATTCTTACCTTCTAGTACTTGAGGGAACTTAAAAACAGGAGTGAGAGCAAGAGTTAGAAGTGGGTGGGCTTTAAGATCTCTTCCAATCCAAGCCATTCTGTGATTCTATGATTCTATGACTTTCAAAAGAAAACTTCCAAGTTTCTCTCATCAGCAGAACTTTCAGAGGCAAGATATTTCCAGCTTTTTTTAGCTGTGATCTCTGTTCCCCAGGAATAGAAGCCAATCCCTGTATTCCTTTTATAAACTATATTTATGAGCCAGATCCTAAAGGCTGTTCTTGTTCAGCACAGTGTGTTTCAAAATGGAAGATGCGAAATGAAGCAAAACTTTTTTCCCAGTACTATACAGGAGACAAAGATAAGAAATTGCACCTTCCTCCCTTTTAAAAACAAACAAACAAGATGAATAGCTGTAAGCTTTTCTTTTTCCTTCTGACATCTCCGTCTACCATTGCTGTGATTTAACCTGGCAGCAGCTCAGCACCATGCAACCATTTGCTCACTCCCCTCCAAGCAGTATGGAACAGCCCCAGGCCTCATTCTGGCACTGTATTGGATCTGCCCTGGCCCTGGATGTGCTCCGTCACTCAGCAACAGCCAAACATAAGTTCACACTATTGGCACTGTTTTGGCTGAATCCAGGACAACCACTTTAGGTAGCTTCTCAGCTTTTCGTTTTGAATCAGATTCTTTTCTTCACTGAGACTCCACTGGACTGCTGAAGTAAGCACAAAGTGAGAAAAAAAGATAGAACTGAAACTGTTAATAAATGCTTTGTGGAAAGTGGGCAGGATAAGAGGAGGTAGTGCTTAATGACAGCAATATATCAGAAAGAGAAAAGCCAATTGTAACATTCTGGATTTAAGTTCATGAAGATATTTTTATAGCCAAATTGAGAAATACCAAGGAGAAATCAGTCATTTCTTAGGTGTTATCAACTGCTTCCAGTGTAACAATCTCAATCTGTTTCTTAAGATTATTAAAATGAGAAGAACTAAAGTTTTCTAGTCTATTTTTCACTGACAAGCAATATTTGTTAATGATTATTTTTTTCCTCACTCTAATTTACAAAGCATTGTGACAAACAGGGCAGTGGTGTAAAGAGGAACAATCTCATTTTGCATGTTAGGTGAGAAGCTGAGACAGCGAATAACATATCTTCTGTATAACAGGATGGTGTTTCTGCTGACATTCATTCTTGTTCCATTTCCACAACTTACGTCTTCTTTGCTTTTTAAGAAATTCAAGCAATGATGGAGCTTGATTAATGGAGACTTGGCATTTCAATAAAATTGTGAAAAGTAAATAAACACACCAAACTCTGCATTCCTTCAGAAATGCCAGCTGCTGGGCCCTGAGTATAATTTTATCTTTCCTTAGTAATGTGAACTCTTTATTTATCTAGAACAGGAGAGATCTTACAGATAGGACATTTTGTTTTAGGAAGAGTTCGTTAGTTTTGTCCAACACTTGAAGCCTTTACAAAACAGAACTTTATATGAGTACTTGAGGATCAGCAAGACATCATTGCAATTATAAATTTCTAATTCATAGGAATTATTATGTTGAATTACAAGCAATTTTCTTCTGGACTTAGATCCTCCCATCCTAGAACAATTACATTAAATGCTTTAATGAAAATTTGTAGAAACTAGAGGTAAGTGGATGTGGAATAATAAGGGCTTTAAGCTGTTTTCTATAGGCAACGTTGAACTCAGAAACCCCAAAGTTTTCGTCTTTTCTAAAATTCCTATGTTTTTGTTTTTGACATCATTAAAGTTACTTTGGATAATTTTAATCTCATTTAAATAAGTCACTAAAATACTATGCAGACTTACTTTGCTTGAACATCACTACTAACAGCAAGTAACAGCTATTATACTGTCCCTCTTTTCTTTCCTCTCTCACAACTGGCTTTTTTGGGTAAGTAGTTCAACAGATCCAAAAAATAAATCTCAGACTGCAACATTACAGTATTTCCTATATAATTCCAGGCATTTTTTTCTGTGGTCTTTCAAGCAGAGAGATAAAAATCCCACTTAGAATACTTTCTGCTGATTTTGATTTAATAAGAATGACTATGGAATTGCGGTGAGAGTAAACTTGCTAATACTGCAGACACTATCTCTTGGTGCATTCATGCTGTACCTCAGGCAGGAGACTGAAGTGCCTAATTCAGGACAGTGTCCACCTATGGCTTTTTTTATAAGTACTGGAAAGATGAGAAAGGACAGAGAGAGGAATTCCTCCAAAGAATGGCCCATGGCATGAGACATTATGCATAATGGTCTAATTGTTTTTCTTTACTTTCCTACCCTGGGTAGAAAGTGATGACAATAACACTCCTGATCAGCTGTAGGACTGAGGGATGTTCCAAACAGAAGCTTCTGCGATACTTTGGTAAAGTCTTCAACAACACCTGGTTCAGCATGCATTAAAAATCCAAAACAAAAATTTCAGTTCTTCACCTATCTGACTGAAATTGTAAGCAAATAACAAATCTTAAAAAGGAGGAGGGACAGGTCATGAATATCTCTTCTTACATCATCTAAATATCCCTAATTAGCAAGTGTTTGAAGAGTCAAGAATGCAGATCTCTGGAAGAAAACAGGAAAGAGAAAATAAATAATACAAGATTGAATTCTTAATGAAAGAGATGTCATTTTTTTGTTGTGATACCCAGCATTCCAAAAGAAGGACATTTTCTAAATGAATTTTAGGAAGTAACCTGGACACTAAGAAAAATAAAGGGAGACGTACTGACATGCATGAAAAGGGGTATGTATATGGTGGAACATGTTCATTGACTCAGTAGAAAGACGTAGTTCAGTTTGATCTCTTTCTGACTGTTAACAAAGCATTCAGCAAAGCTGACAAGGCCTAATGTGTTGGTAAAAAATCTTTGCCATTAAAAGAACATTATCTGGAAGCAGAATAAGGTGCTTAAAATTAGGGAATGTCTGAATTCAAATTGTCAGTATAATACTATCTCTGTCTCAATGTGCCCTTTTCTTAAGATAGTTCCTAATTGTGCTGATGCAGCCTACCTAAATTAGATACCTACTGAAATGCCTAAAATTCCTAGTTTAGATATTCAACATTCTGCTGATTGCCTGTCAGACTTGAAGTAACTTTCACTTTTGATTCTGCAATTCCAGGGTCTGAACAACCCCCAGGGTGGCCTGTTTCATTCCACTGACCTAAGTAAATGTGGAAATTGGAGGTACCTCAATTAAGCATCTTAGCGTGGTGGTGTGAATAAAGGCGGGAATAGTACTGATATGGTTCAGAGAAACATCTGACAGAATGGATGGTGCAGATTTAATGAGCAACTAATCAATATTTGGTATTTTCATTGCTGGTAATTGAGCAAGTACATGCCATCTTTGCTGAACATATCCAACTTTGCTATCCACATAGAATAATTAATTTCCTCATTAGTATTTCTGTGGTGTTTCTTGCTGAAGCAACTCAATTACTCATAAAAATTAATTGGTGCATCCTCTTAGCACCCTATGCAAAATGACATACAGAGTCAAAGACACCCAGGATATGTGATATTCACTACTGTAACATTTAAGTGCTATCTGATATGTCCACAACAGAATTTGTGTGGTAGAATTGTACCCTCAGGTTGATGTACATTCAGGAGAAGACATGGTGTACCCATAACTACAGCTCACATCCTCCAGAACCCTGAGGGTTAGAAGAGCCAAGGTGATCTACTAGAAAGTTCAGAGATACCTGGTCAGGAAGGAGGGATATTGGGAAGAATGCACACCAAAAAAAACACAGCATGTTTATGCCCAGAAGCATGTTTTTTTTACTCTAGCTAAGCATTTCAGCTCCTGTCTTTGCTGAGATGAAGCCCTTACAGAGCTGTTCAGTAATGTAAGTTCAGCAATGGAGAGAATCCCACAATGTCTTCTGTGCCTGTGCTCTTCTCAGGTGCTAAACAAAATAGGCAGAGTTGACCTGTGTGGATCTTGTATTCTTCTTAAAAGCATTTCAGGCTCCTCCTGGTACTGCATGAAATGTAAATTAGAAATTCTAACTAGCTGCTACTACCAGAAAAGTAAGAGCTTTGTCTTGTTATGCTATTTTTGAGAACCTGACGCACCTTTGGCTATCCTGTGATCAGTTATTTGTGTGTCCCTTCCCTTGCATTCCTGGCAAGAATAAAGCAGTGGTCTTATAGGCAGGAATTTTATTTATTATAAAGTGCTTTTCTCACACTCTTGGGATCTCTACTTACTTAAACAGAAACCCTTTGTGTTCACACAGATTTGCCTCATTGCTATTCAGAATTTCCCTGTTCCAGCATTTTCATCTACCTACAACTATTTTCCCTCATTTGCTGGGTCTTTACAAAATACGTCTCCCAGAAAGGTCTCCCCATGATCATTCCTAGCTTCAGATTCTCCTCTGCTAAGTCTCTGTTCCCCACCCAGAATCACATTTGACCTTTTCTACTGGCTGGGGGCACTTGCAGATTCTGAAGTTCTTCCTCAAATCAAATGCCACAAATTTCATTGCATCCTTTGTTAGTAATAAATGTCTGTTGTCTGTAGCTAGCCTTCTTCCCAGCAAAACAAAACAAAGCAAAATAAAACCCCACACCTTATCATCCATAATGAAAAATAAATATAGTTGCTGTTCTGCTTACAGTTCCAAGTTAATTATTTCAGGTTCAAGTTTCTGAAAGCAATGTCATGTTAATTATAAATTTTGAGCTAACTGTTCAGTTGTTATGAATGATAAATGTTATTCTGAGCTTTCTGAATGTCAGAGAAGTCATTTCTTCTCCTACATAAATCTTCCTATACAGCTTTCAGTAGTTTTTTTTAGTATATCTAGGAATCGTTTATAACTATGCCGTTTTTATATGTCAGTACACATTAAACACAGGTATTTTATATTAATAGGATTTTAATCACAGGACTCAGATCAGTATGCTGTACAGCAAGTTGAAAGTGGAATGGACTGTTGTCTTTAATCACTACACAAAGGCCCAAGAGAGAGCTAATCATTTCATGTATGTAAACTGTTAATATTTGTCTGACAGTGTTTAATTCCAGAAAATATTTTATGTTGAATTGCTACAGGAACTACTCAATGCTATGTGACCATTATTGCCATTATCCAGTTAATACAGTATGTGACTATTATTTCCGTTATTCAAGAGCACTGTAATTAATGAAGTGCTATTATGCAAATAATGTGTTTCATGAACAACTTCCATGTTCAATGGGTAGATACTTAACAATTTACGTGGTGTGTAATTTAACAATAACATATACTTAACAATTTATGTGTGTACATTACTTAACCCTAAAACAACAATACAGGAAATTAAAATGTCCACTAAAACTTATTTCTGTGTTTTTATGTTTTTGGGGTGGTTTTTTTTTTTTTTGGTTTTTGTTTTTGGTTTTGTTTTTGTTTTTTAAGTTTTTTGCTCAAAAATTGAGTTTGCACTTTAAAATGTTTTCATAGCAATTCTGAACAATAGTTTTTCACTGGCAAAATGCCTAAATCTCTCCTGCATTTTGAATGATTTAAAGACTTTTGACTGCAAAGACTCGATCAATACTTCTCAACAGCTTAAGATTCTGACACTTAGATAGGTTCAACCTGAAGCAAGAGATAAGACAATCAGCCAATTTGGAGTTAACAGCTCCTGACCGACTTAAAAAAAAGAAAAAAAAGAAAAGAGAAAAAAAGGACAGTGAATTCCTTCCCTTATGCCCAAATGCCTGGCAGATCTGTTCACAGGCAGAGAAAGAAGTGGATCATGCAGCTCTTAAGGCTGTCATCTTTTCAAAGAGGAAAAAAAGTGATAAACAATATCCTGAAGGAATATCAAGGCAAAATGGAAAAGGGATACCACTCCTTTCCAAGCTAATGCGGGAAAGCATTTACACTACACCTGTGTGCTATAGGTAATCAGAACATCATGGATACATAATTTTCAGTGCTTTGTAAAATACTCATTACAACATGAAAAACAGCACCAATAAACTTTGTTCTTTGCTACTGCTTCTTTGATGTTCTATCTACCTTCAGTAACCAGGTTTTCTGCAGGACTAATTCAGAAATATTTTTGCCATAATAGCTAGTTTTTGAGCTCAAAATTGTTCTATTCTTCAGTGTCTTTCCCCAGTTTAATTTATTTCACTCTTTGAGTTTCTTCTCTCTTCTGACTCTTCTTCTACTTTGTCCCTGCCCTCCCTCCTTTCCTTCCCTTCTTTCCTACATTTCTTTCTCATCTCTGTACTTGTCACTTTCTTCTTTATTATCTAATGTAACATAATGGGATGGAATCTAATCTATTTTTCTCCCTGAGCATTTTTCAGGCTATTACTACCTTCTTCCATCCCTCTTTCATCTCCTTGAATGGGATCAGAGCATGATTTTTGTCACTATTTAAATATAAGAGTTGAGAAAGTCACCCAATGAGAATATGTGGATGCTGCTCTCCAGAGAGATTTAGCTGACAGCTCTGAGTGTGTGAGGACTAGAATGAGCTTTCTGAAAGTATTAATTGGCATGGTGTTAAGAAGATAGCCAAAAGGAAGAAGTATATATATATATAAAAAACTGGACAAGTTTGTTTTTTTTTTTCGGTAAAAAGTGTCCCTTCCAGGTTAAATAAGATGTAGGAAAAGGGGTAAGAAAAACAAATACCAGATTGGTGTATATCTTGAAGAAACATCTTAAAATCAGTTTCAGTTTAAAAAAGAAGGGTGTGCCTATGTTTGTGCATACACATAGAGAAGCTTCACTGTTAATACAAGCCTTCAAGAGATATTTAATGAGATATTTTTCAAATTATTTTTCAAATTGCCTTTTAACTTCTTTGAGGATTGATTTGCTAAGATATTATTTCTGAGAATGAAAAATCAAAACCAAATATTACAATTTTGTTTATAGGCATAACACAATTTTTCTCTTTCAAGATAGAAAATATGCAGAACCAGCAGTGCTCCAAAGTGGGCTCAAGTAGAAGCACATTAAGAAGACATTAGCAGTGTGGAGCCTAGAGCTTCATGCCAAGCATGGGAGTCTCAGGGCTTGTGCTCAGATGGCAAAGGGCACGTGATTAATTTTGAAAGCATAAAAAGGATTTGTTCTGAGATTTAAAGTAGAATCCAAAAGAGTGACTGAAAATGCCAGATACATCAATAGCTCTTCAAGCAGCTTCTTACTAATTCCAACAAACAAGGCTTATGTAGGTGAAAATACATAAACATGCAGTTTACCAAATTCTTATGGGGTACATTTGAGTTCCTTCAGGATGAATAACATTTTTTCTTTGTTTCTTCATCTGAAAACCTGTCAGCAGCCTGCAGATTGGTTGCTGTCCTACCTGTGTTTATTATACATAAAATTGAATGGAAATTTAGGCAACAGGAAAACTTTAGTTAGAAGGCATGTATTTATAAGCGCTTTTAAATGAGAAAAGAATCTATGATTTGCAAACAGTGCATAATAGAGTTATTGTGAGTAAACGTGTTGTATTTCTCTTCTAAGAATGTTGTCTCAGAATGGAGATGGCAGCAGAAGGAATGTTCAAGTAAGTCAAAGTCCTGTCATCCCACCCTTGCCTAGCTTTGCCTATGTACATTCATGAACTTATTTGTTAATTTCAGAGTTCCTGAGTGGTTCACAGGGGAGTATTTATGACTACACATTTGCCATGTACCAATCGCTGTCCTCTTCTAAGGGAGCAGCACATCTGCAGCAATACATAGTAGGAACTTTTAATTTACTGGAGTTTTAACCTTTCTTTCCTCATTATTTTCCAAGAATACATCTTATGATGTATGTTATAGAGGGTAAGATGAAAGGAATGCACTCTGCAATGGGGCAGCATCAGGGGAGATTTGTGCTGGCACATTTTTTCAGAATGTGTGGGTAGAGGGTAGAGAGAGTAGAGAGTACAGTCTTGAGTCAGTCCCTAATAAATGTGTGCCATGTGCATAGATGAGCTTTACTGTTGCAGTGAAAAATCTGTTATGCTGGAAGATCAGAGCTGTCACTGATGCTTTTCATTTATGAGCTGAAAGTTTTTATTCTCCTGCTATCCTGGACTTAGGCAGTTAAAAAAGACTGTAGGGACAAGACCCTACTCTTCATTAGGTTTTTCACAGAATGAGCACAAAACCACAAGTTTCACGAGGGACTAAATCCAACAATATGTCATTTGGTGTAGCTGTCCATTTGGCAACATTTATTAGAACACACATTTACTATAAAGGCATTGGTACTTCCATTTACTTTCCTTTTGCTTTTTCTGTGTGGAAAGCAGTGAATTCAGATAAGTGGATGGGGGGCCTGATGTGGAAAGTAAGGATGTTGTATCCAGATCCTAGGCTGTGTGGATGTAGCTACACTGCTGCACTACCAGGACTGGGGTGATTGCTGAATGATGTGCTTCACTGTGCCAATTTACCAGTTTCAGTGTGTGTTATTCTGTCCACAAACTCCGCTGGAAAGATTCACAGGGATTCTGTAATCCATATACTTCTTCCATAGAAGACCACTAGAAAATGATCTTGATGTGCTCGTTATGGCCTCTGTTGCTAGGGAATACAATGCTGCATTTGGTGCTACTTGGGATTTTTGAGGCACAATCAGTAACTGTTGCCCAGCGGAGGGCTGTGAAAGCACTAATAGCTGAGGTCAAGATTTTGCCTGCAACTTGCAATGAAACCTATGACTCAGTAAATGAGGAAAGAAAGTTTATAACTCTTCAGAGCCTATTTTCTGATACCACTGAGAAATGCAAGAACACTCCTAGAGTGTGGTCTGAACAGACTATCTATAGATGTTTCCCTAATTAAATGATCTAACATGAGAGTGTTATTAAGTGAGCTAATTCAAGCACCAGATCCTCTTGTTGCTAGTAGTAGTTTTATTTGCATTGAAGGACTGATTCAAACATGAATTTTTTTCAAATCAGTGACACTTTGTTCCCAGTCATTTAATCAATTCATGTGCTTCATCACTGGTTGTATGTTGATGATGAAGCTTGTTGAAAATATGATTAATTAACATGGGAATTCTCAGTGGTAGGGAGGAAAGGAAAAGATTGTTGTGGAGTTTCTTATCAGGAAGCTCCCAGAGAAGGCATTCAAAACCCTTGGCATTTTCATATAAGCCACCCAACAGTCACAGTCTGAATGGAGAGGCTGAACAAGGACCAGGATCAAAAGACTATGGCTGGACTGACAAATGCCTTCAACTGTCTAAAATCAGAGGTCTGGTGGTAACAGCACAGCTTGAAGTTAATGCTTGGCTGTGAATCCTAGTTTCACAGACATGCTTCTCAGGGTTGTAGGTAGTACAGTAGAGAATTTGCCTCTCCTTATACCCTTCCATTCCTATGCCCTGGTTTATTTTGACCACACAATATGCCATCATTTTTGACTTGGACACCTCTCTGGATGTTACTTGTACGTTGCCAACAAACACTTAGCATCCTAGAATATAAAGCAAGTGCTGATTGGATCATTTATGGGACTTTGTTCATAGAAGCAATATAGAAATGTCAATCTGATCAGATTTGAGAGTGGAATCATCCAAAGTACCAACATTTTAGACAAGGAATGCAAGAAAGAAGCCTCTTTGCTTTTTTTTTTCTGTTACTCCTAAGAGGGTGGTAACTTTTGACACTGTTCAGACTCAGCAGTGTAGAAGTTTCTGCTATGTAAGAGGAGATTTGGTATGTAGTTCTGCTTCTAGCATGCAGATAGAACTTCAGGACTCATAAGATCAAAAGAGAAAAATCAAGTGATTGTGTCTGAATCCCAGAATTCAACTTGATGGCAGATTCAAGGAGTTAAAAGTAACTCTTGGTTTATTTTTTGTATTTTATTTTATTTGACAGCTGTCCAATCTAAATTGCATTAAACATACAGGTAACTTTAATTTCCAGAAGTAGCCAGAAGGCAGTAGCCAGAAGTATGGTTCTAAGTGTGTGAACACACATGCATACAATAATAATGACATATATATATATATAAGAATTTGCATCATTCAAGTACACTTCTGAGTTTCCCCAAAATTTATTATATGAATAGTTATTATACTACATTACTGAAATATCTCAGTTCTGTGTCAGTCAGTTTTTCTGTAATCATGAATCCTGTTTGTTTTGCTGAGAGAACTTTTTCTCTCAGAGAGTGGTCAGGCACTGGAATGGCTGTGCAGGGAGGTGGTGGAGTCGCCGTCCCTGGCAGTGTTCAAGAGGCGCCTGGATGACGTGCTGCATGATATGGTTTAGTACTTGTGGTGGCAATGGTGATGAGCAGACGGTTGGACTGGATGATCTCGTAGGTCGTTTCCAACCTTGTGATTCTACGATTCTATGATTCTATGCTCCTTATTTTGGACTGATGGACTTGGGACTGCAGCATTTGGGTTACAAATGGAAGGAGGTGGGCATCTATAAAGTGTGGTCACATTTACCATTCATTTTACTCAGAGTACTTTCAGAGGAGATAATACACCTTAAACTCTGTTCTGGTAATGAATGATGATGCTCTGGATACTTTCTGATGAGAATATAAATAACTCACAAGTTTCACCTCTGTCTTCTAATGTGTTCTGAGAGAACTCGGTTTTAAAAGACAAGAAATTCCTCTACTAGCGAAAACTATTCATTTTTTGCTTGATCTGGTTTTAGTGATGTGGACAGAAAGCTTATGTACTAACACGGCAAGACAGAGACATTTGATCTTTCTAAGTTTCACCTGATTTCCTGTTCCAATTGTAATTTTATTGCTTTTCATTGTAAAATTAGCATTGGGATATTTTCTAGACAAGCTACAACTATTATGCTTTCCTGATAACTTGTAGTTGTCTGTTGTTTATTTTACACTCAGCAACACCAGAATACAAATGGCAAAGCACCAAGTTTATTATCACCATGCAGCTGACAATATGTAACAATTATTAGTTCAGATGTATACAGTGGGATATACATCCCTCTAAGAAAAGTTACCATTACTTCCTTGGCAACTGCTTGTTTTAATTACTTCCCTATAGGCCATATGAAGAAAACTAGAATATTAAATTGATATTTTTACTGTGTATCTCTGTGGAGGCAAAGAAATTATATTCTTTGAAATCATATCCTTGACATAATTGTGTATATGTTTACAGTTCTGACTACTGTTAGGCAACCATTTCAGTGCAAGAAAAATATCAAAGAGAAATATCTCAAAGTAATTTAACAGTCATCACAGGTCTGATTATATTGCTTATCACACAAGTGCACCACAGCTGCTCAAGACAAGAACGTAGTCTGTTTGTCTCTTAAAGGTAGTATCTGCAAAACTTGATCTTATGTAGCTGTTTCATTTTGTAAAGAAAGTGATTATTATAGGTTCCTTATATCCAAAATCAAACACAAGTGTTTTGCTGCTGTTAAGAGTTTCCTATTGCTCTGTGTGTAAAAGGGTTTATGTATAGATTACTATCATAAGAATGGAATAGGCTTCTGAGGCAGCTGAGTTCACTTCCCTGCTATCACCAGCTACACATACCCTTAGGATTGCTTCTGAGTGCCGGCTCTTGGTGCGTGCTCTGGCTGAATGCCAGCACCATGCTGGGACAAGATGCAAATATACACCTCCTGTCAGCTTCTTGCTTTCTTCAAGAAGGAACTTGACTGAAAGGAATTTTTAAGGTGTTCTGGCTAAAATTCTCAAAACGAAGAACTCGAAAGGTAAGAGGCTGCCTATTGCAGCTTTTATCTTATTTGTCCTAGCAGTCTTAAGATGAAGATTAGTCACTAAATAGTATGGCATTCTGAATCTGAAAGTCCAGTGAGTGAGTGGGCTTTGACCCCCTCAAATCCTGCATCTGGAATTACAACTTTCCTTCTTGTCACTGGTACCTGTTATTTTTCAAAGCACCAGAAAGCACCATTATTATTATTATTTTTTTTTTCCAAATGGAGAACTTATCTTCATAGTTTAAAGGGGTAACACTGGCTCTGATTCATTTGCGGGGAGCTAAGACACAAAGTACTGAAGAACGACATTTACTTAGGAGTCTAGACTTGATTAAGTTTTGATTGTTCAGATGATTGTTCCAGCCTATATCAAGTGCACCCATGAACAATTCTGCATAATCTTGAGGGTTTTGAAAGAGAACTCATAATTACAGTTGGAACACGCTGAGGTTAAAACACATATTTTTAGCACCATAATTTCTCCTGGGTAATTTGTACTACACTTAAAAGTCATTACTAGATGGTAATATTGAAGTGATTTGCCTTGTATTAGAGTAGAAACCTGACAGTGACTGGTCATTACAGACAATCTTCAATGTGGCTTTCAACTGATTTAACCCCATAAATGGGTGTGGTAACTTCTGAAGATGAGAGAATTGAGAGGAATGAGAGTTTTGGGAGAGTTCTCTAACCTAGGAGTTAGAGAAAAGGAAAACATGTCTCTATTCACCACTTGTGGCTAACTGCAGGATTTTTAGGGGAAGTCCAACTCTACACAACCAGACCATGGATATCCGCCATTATCAGGAGCTGGATCTTCTCAGGATATGTTAACCTTTGCTGTATGTTATGCACGAATTGAGGTTCATAACTTGTTTAATCAAGAGCTGTTTTTCATATGAATAATGAAAATTTGATCTCCATCACTTGATTTTATAGCTCTGCCAGTTGCTCAGAGATAATAAATAAGCTCAAAGTCCAAAAAGTTGATGTGCAAATCTTTTTTTTCCTTCATCTCACTCTCAGAATAGGCTGAAGAATTTCTGTTGAGACTTTGCAGCTTATTTCATCTTGAATCAGTATCTCATAAGGAGAAATGCACTTCTGCAGTACATAAAGAGAAACAAGATAAAGCTACTGGGAAAACAGAAAAATTCAGAAAAATTTGTGAAGTGCAACATTTTTATAGCCTTCTCTTTCTGGAAAATAGTATTTAACACATTTACTTTGATAGAATCTCTGGGGTTTATTGCCTTATTTACATGAATATTTTCTATGAACAGTGATGCAGAAACACTGGCTTCATTAATGATACATGCATTTAATTTCTTGCCACAACATTTCTGAGGGAACCTGTTGCTAGCAGTTAACTTTGTGTTGAGAAAATTGACTCTTTATGCCAAGGTGAAAAATCACAGCCAAAAAACAATGGCTCACGTATTCCTTTTGTACTTACTGTGGCTCGTTGGTCCCTCCAGTGTTAAAGAAACTGATCCCATTCAAAAGAAAGAACCAAACTCAATGAAAATATTCAGACTGTTTCAATAAAATTGCAGCACAAAAATTGGCTTTCCTTACTTTGTTGAAGCTTGGATCGATGTTCATATTCTAAGCTATCTTTAGTAAATCTGACAATTGTATATGAATGTAAGAAGCAGATTGAATTTGCTATCTGTTAAGATATCTAATAGTAAGATAACTTGCCAACTTGCTTTATTCATAAGGGACTAGCTAGGTTATACACACAACCTGAGCTAGAAGTCCAGTGTTGCTTCCTGAAATAACGGAAATGGGATTTTTTTCTGTTTATGAATTTCTAACCCCAGAGTATTCCCTATATAACCCTCTACCTTATTTGGTGTTTTCACTTTAGAAAAGATATTTTTGTGCCTATATTTCTGTCTCAGGCGAATTTACATCTATGAATTTTCAAAATTATGTAGCAACATATATCACAGCCTGTAACTTATAATGCATTTTTCCTAATTACTCATCCAGTTCAAATTACATGAGTTCTTGAAAGCCATTTCTTTGAACTGTTGTTTCTTTATTCAAATTTGTATCCTTATTGACTTTGAAATTTACGTACCTCCAGTATCTACAATTATTCTGGAACTCTTCAGTTTGTGGCAGATCTTCCCTGCTGGTTATTCTGATTCTCCCATTGGAGCTTTGTGGAAGCCCTGCAATTAGTACCAGAAGGGGCAGGATCTAATGATAAATGAGGGTATCAGGGGAGTCACTAAAACATAACTGCTGCAGCACTGCTATACTTTGCCTGTACCAAAGAAATAGATCTACTTTTGCTTGTGACCCTAGTCATTTTGAGCTCATCAGAAGGTTTTCTGTGAACAGCAGAAAAATGTTCTCTGCATCATTCTTAAAAGACACATTCTTGAGTTTTACTCATAAGTTATGAGTGAAGCTGGAAAAGATATTACTAAGCTAAATGTGAGGAAAATATAACAGTAGCTAAAGGGGAAATTGTGCAAATTGCAGGTTTTCTGTTCTGGTGAAATTTCGTAATGACTAAATCAACATCAAATTGTATTTAATACTTTGGTAATGTCCATGTAAAGAAATGATGATGTGCTAATGGTAGGTGTACATGACACCAAGTACAGAAAAATAATTCAAAGGTAGTAGGTGTAAGAACATCATACAGAAATAACCTAATAATCTTAAGAACTGAGGATGTAGTCATGAAAAAATACTATTATTCAGAAGAGGTAAAGCTGTGAAATTTCCTCTGCTTTCAACAGCTGACTAGCTAGAATCAGCAACACAAAAGAAAGTACTGAGTATATTAGATACTGCAAGATATTTTGAAAAAATAACATTGTGAAAAAAACCTAATGTTCAATGTTAACATCTCTTACAGTGCTAGATTTTCTCAGCTAGAAGAAAACTGAAGCCGGAACACGACTTCTTTCTCCAGCTGTGTTGCTGGCAGGGGTAATGACCCCCATCCTGCTACCAGGTGCTAATCACATTCTCCTTCACATCATTATGAGTGCCTTCTAATTCATTTAGTCAAAGTGAGACAGGTTGCCATAAAGAGTTTCAGCTGAAAATGAAAATGAACTATCCTAGCTTATTTTACCAGAAACAACAACAAAAAAGACTAATCACTTAAACAGCTGAATGGGCATAATGCAAGTAGGTGAGAATTTATCACCTCAGATAAAAAGCAGAGCACCAAATGGAATAGGTAAGCACTTCACTGAGTGTGGTTAGAGGTGGAAGAAAAGGTCTAGCCACAATTAATAGGTGTATTGTTGTGAGTTAACAGATGTTACAGCTGGTAAAACAGGTCCGGCTGTCTGTTTGCTCTCTCCCCCACAACAGGATGAAGTCAGATAATTAGAAGGTAAAAAGTTAGAAAACTTGTGGTTTGAAATTAAAAAAAATAAATAAATAAAAATAAAAATTAATGAGCCAGTAAGAGAGAAGTAAAAATAAAGATGAAAAATACAGTTGCTCTCCACCTGTCAATTGACATCCAGCCAGTCCCTCAGCAATGGCAGAGCAAGCAAACATTCCCATCCCCTCCTTTTATTGCTGACCATAACATTGTATGGTACGGGATGCACCTTTGGTCATTTTGGGTCAACTGACCCATTTCTATCAGCTGTCATTTTCTTGTACACCTGCAGCTCCTCACTGCCAGGTCAGCACAAAAAGCTGAAAAGTCCTTAATTTTGCTCAGCAACAAGTAAACTATAGGTGTGTTAACACTGTTTCATCAAACGTCCAAAATGTGGCTCCGTTACAGCTACTAAGAAGAAAATTAATTCTATCACAGCCCAAACCAGTAAATATATTTGCAAAACATACCAAAACACTGCTGTTTCTGCATTTGAGTTGCTTCTGAGAGTCCATGGAGCATAGATAAAGCATTGGAGGATCTGTAAAAGATAATTTTTTGACCATCTATAAAAAAAAGAGGGAAGCCACTGAGCTACAGAACTTCAAGCCTAATGTCAATTCCTAGCTAAAATTTTTAATCAATCAAATTTTTAAACATCCAGAAGACAACATTTGTCACGAGTAAATCATGTAGAGCTGCTTAATTTCCTTCCATGACAGAACTGTGGGAACAGTGAATAGAGGAAAAGGAGAAGGAATTGTATGTTCACTTTTGTAGGGCATTTGAAATTGTCTTGTGACATTGTTGTAAGAAAACTGAAGTCACAGTGCAGATGAAACCTACCAGGTGGGTGTTAAACATCTTTGCTATTAGTACCCATGGAGTCCTTGTCAATATTTCACTGTCAAAAGAGAAGGAAGGTTAAGGTTAAGAGTCTGTGTCTTCAGATGCAGCAAAAAGTTGACAAATATAGGAGTGGAAAACCTTCCAATTGTTTGGAAGGTAAAGCACAGGAATGCTTTGCCCAGGAAGGCTATGGATTCACATCTTCAACACAGACCATCTGCCAGGACTGGCAAATATATATATGACCTTGACTTAATGGAGGACTTGACATTTTTACTATTATTTTTAGTTTAATTTTTAATTTTACTATTATTAATTTAATAATTTAATATTTGATTGAAGTGTGACTGTATGATGTGACAAATAAATATCTTCAGAATTTTTGTTTCATACAGGTGTTTTTTTTCTGAAAAGTTGAAGTCCTTCACTAAAACTCATTCTATATTTTGACACATGGAAATATCTCATTATAATAATAAGTTTAGGTAGAAGAAATCATCAGAGTTAATTTATAAACACTGCTGTAATCTGAAATGATATGTTTGTATGGAAGACTAAGTTAGGGAGATGAAGATGGAGCTAATTGTCACTAAATGGTATAGACAATATTCTGTCTGAAACTCTAGGGATTCTTACATGTATCAAGTTTAATGTCACTGTCTATAATTTTGGAAACAGTAAAAGGAAAATATATTATGAACATGTACAGCAAAGACTGTTGAAAATATAATGAGAAGAAACATTCAGCTTCACTGAAAGGTTAAATGTGTCATGAAAGTAATTTTGCCAAGAGAAACTTTATCAACTTTCAAACCTTTAGTGTCAGGCTTGATCTACTATAAGAGTCTCTTTTTAAATGGTAAAGGTCTGCTCAAATCTCCCAAGGTTTTTCTTTTTTTCTTTTCTGGTTTTGATATAAATGCCATAAACTGTCTGAAATTCCAGAGGCTTTTCATTGAACTCTTTCTAGTATGTCCATGTCTGTCTTTCCAGCTGAGTGACCCCTAGTGTGTACAGTACACACCGGTTCCCAGAGTTGCTCCTTCCCAGGGGCAAGGCTTTACATTTCTCCTTTCTGAACTTCATGAGGTTTCTAGCAACTCAGTTATCCAGCTTGTAAAGTCCCGCTGAATAACAGCATGACTCTTTGGTGTACCTGCAACTCATCCCAGTTTTGTGTCATCTGCAAACTTGCTGAGGGTACACCCTTCCTGACCATCCAGGTCATTAATAAAGATGTTAAATAGGACTGGACTCAGTACTTATCCCTAGGTTACTCTGTTCTTTAACGGCCTCCAGCTACACTTGGAACCACGAGTCACAACTGCCCGTCATGAGCCACTCAGCCAGTGGAGTTTTCAGTCCACACCACGGTATATTTATACAGTCTGTATTTAGCAAAGTATTTATGAGAAGCCATAAGAGTTAGAGAAGCTATAAGAAGCTAAGATAGATTGTCAGAAGCCTTACTGATATCAATGTAGAAAATATCCCTGCTCTTTCTATGTCTATCAAGCCAGTCAGTTAATTGCAGAGGTTTCCTGGTTGGTCAGTCATAGAATCATTGAATGGCTTGGGTTGGGAAGGACCTTAAAGATCATCTAGTTCCAATCCCCTACCATAGGCAGGGGAGTCGCCTACCCAGAAATAGGCTGCCTACAAATAGGCTACCCAGAAATAGGCTGCCCAGGGCCTCATCCAACCTGGTCTTGAATGCCTTTAGGGTTGGGGCAGTTTCTCTGGGCAGCCTGCCTTACCATACTCTGACTAAAAACTTTCCTCCAAATATCTAATCTAACTTTCTCATCTTTTAGTTTAAAACCATTTCTCCTTGTCTTGTCAGTAT
Source organism: Tympanuchus pallidicinctus (assembly GCF_026119805.1). NCBI lineage: Eukaryota > Metazoa > Chordata > Aves > Galliformes > Phasianidae > Tympanuchus > Tympanuchus pallidicinctus. The sequence continues at coordinate 1,682,764 of NW_026294710.1, read as the reverse complement.
TAGGCTGTGTAAAAAGCTGATTTCCTTCTTGATTATGAGAACAAGTACTGGAAGGTCCCACTGAAGTCTCCCTGTAACTTCTCTTTTCCATAAGCTCAGCAGGAGAGATGCTTCAGACCCTGACCATCTTTGTAGCCCTCCTCTGGACTCAATCCAACAGCTCTCCATCTTTCTTGTGCTGGGAGTCTCAAGCCTGAACACAGTACTGCAGGGCAGGTGGGGCCTCACAAGGACAGAGTAGAGGAAGACAATCACCTCCATTGTAGTCAACCAATTGGTCAGGCATGATCTGCCCTTGGTGGGCTGGCTGTCATGGATCACCTCCTTGTCTTGCATGTTCCTTAACACAGTTTCCAAGAGGATCTACACTATGATCTTCCTAGGCACAGATGTGACTGCCGGCACCTTCCTGATCTTCCTTTCTCCCTTTCTTAAAAATGGGAGTGATATTTCCCTTTTTTCAGTCACCAGGAACTTTATCTTTCAAATGCAATGGATAGTGTCTTGCCACCTACATCCATGAGCTCCTTAAGGACCTTGGGATGCATGTCACTGAGCCTCTATGTGCTTGTACACATGTACACATTCTATCTCATGAGGTGGTTGTGAACTTGCTCTTTGCTTTCAGTTTGAGGGATTTTGCTCAAGCATGACTTCTTCTTGGTGAATGCTGTTGTGCTCTATGTATCTGTTGTATTTTCTATGGAAATAATTTGGAGGCGTTACTTTCGGAGAGACCCATGTTTTGCACATTTCAGTCCAATAATGTGGTTTTTTTTAACCTTTTTATTTTATTATTATTTATTAATTTATTTTTAAGTAGAGAGAATACTATGGTTTGTAGCTTTAGACGGCAAGATTGTATTTGCTTCTTGATTCAGAAAGCCAGAACAGCTATGATGGTTAAAAACTTTTTAAACTGGAGCTCATTTTAAATTCCAAAGATTTTTGGTCATGTTCTTTCCCAGCATCCTTTCATCAGCAAAATTTTAATTCCTGTTTTTGAAAATGCCTTCACTTCTTTGTTCTATTCATCACAGTGTGAGAGCACTACGTTAACAAGTAAAAATTGTTGCCTTTCAGAAGAAAGAAAATTCCATGCAGTATGTAAATAATTTTGTTGTCTTTTTTTGTGAAACGTATTTCATGTGATTTTAGACATCTATAAAGTAGACAGCCACTTGTTCCTCTGATGATTAGATTTCCATTCTAATTGATAGGCTGAAATAAGTGGTTTACATAGAGTCTTCTGACCCATTTTACATACTTACCTAAATATAAGTGAGACACTAACAGTACCTACTTATCTCCAAGTGCTACAGGGGTATACAAGGGTTCTTCAGTATATGAAGAAGCCAGTGTCTGTGGAAGAGACTATTTTCCTAAGGGAGCTGGCCCTGTTTCCCTGTTTTTCAAGTTGTATCTCTAAAACCCCATTCTAAAACTTTGTTCCTTCTATTGAGAACAATGTTGAAGTATTTTATTTTACAGAAAGATGGTTGCTATACTTTTCTGGGAAAGTATTCCGAGATGTCTAAAATATCGTGATGCTTCTAAATATGTAGGAACTTATATAGCAGTTCTTTCCTGTAGTGCTAGCATAAACATTAACAAAGAAACAAAAAATATACTAGAAAACCCAAATATATATTGACTTTCATCATAATACCTATTCCATCATAGTTTCATGCATTTTTATTTTTTCTTCTTTTTTTAAGAAGATTGATAGGTTTTATTTTCTGCACAGCAGAACTGCACACTAAAAATGTATTTTTTTCTGTAAGGAGAAAAGAAAAAAATGCAGTGACCTTTCTTTCTGAATAACTGTATAATGTTTTGTTTTTCACGAGCATGCCAGCTATCATGCTGCACAATGGATATAATTCCGCAAAGGATGTAACATTGTTATGCATCTTTAATTTTATCTTTTACTAGAAAGGGAAAAAGCTTTAGTTCAGTGCTGTAATATTTAACAGAAATTGCTTCATTACACTTGAAAAAGTATTTTGAGGATGTGCTTCAAGGTTTTATTTGAGGAAAAATATATAAATATTTTCCTTTTGTTCTTTTACTTGCTGAGTGCATTCATGGATAATGTTTTTAATTGTCCATATGCACAGACACGTTCCTGTCCACTTATTTCATTCATCTTTTAGTAACTTGCTTTTGTTGTTTTGTATGACTGACTGTAAATCTCTATGAATGTAAGCTTAGGTGAGTGTACAGTGCTTTTATTGTGACATGACTCTTGTTTTATCTAAGTGTTGATTCAGTGCCTTTGGCACAGTTACTAAACTACATTTTGTTGCTTTTATTATAGAAAACTGTTTCATAAGCAAGTAAATACAGACTCCATTAACTGTAATTCCACTGTCTTATATTAATTTTATCAAAGCTGTGATCACCTGTGTTTGATCATACAACATCATCTCTTTAATATTCAGCAGATAAGATTGCTGATAGCTCTGTGTACCATTTGAGTGTTAATAAAAGGAAAACCAAAAGGTAACTATAGAACAATGAAAATTTGTTCATTTTCAGACACCTTGTAGGAAATAGGTTTAAAATTATGGAGAGATTAATGAGTCCAGAGATTTCCCATGCAGCAATTTTATCTATGTCTATTGTGCATAATCTGTGAGATGCGTATTTTCCAAATTACTACACACCTGTCATAAATGTGGGCGCTGCAAATAAAGTACAAGTTGTGTTGTCAGTTATGCTGCATATGGATGAGTGATAGTTGCAACCACTTTGGTTAAAATAAGTTTGATTCAGTCCCCTGAAAAGATAGGCAACTCCTTCCTATGTTGTTTTTATTTTTAATTCTGTATTTGTTAGAGATGAAAACGAGATTTTAAACACTGAGAAATAATAGTTTCATTTTACAACAAGGCCTAATTGTTAGATTGTAAGCGTTCTATGTCGTAGCATAAATTAAACTATTTAGAATACATTTGCTGATAAATAATTACCCTCCTTCGGCTTGTGTATGCAAAACATTCTTAAATATATTTTCAGCACTAAGAAAAAAATGATAATGAATATTGCAAATAGATCAGGGAGTCTGCAAACAGAAAAATCCTGTCAAGATTGTGAGACTAAATCCTTTTTTCTATTGCAAAGTACAATTTCAGTATTTCATAACTGGAGAAATATAAAGCTCCTATTTCTGACGACACAGCTCAGATTTTAAAAACTCCTCTATAGCTGAAATGAATAGATTATTCCCTTAGAATCCACAAACAATGCAACTAACTCAACGTACTAAAATATCCCAGAATTACTGCCAAAGTGCTTAGCAGGATATGTATGCAGATGCTGAGTAGATAATCTCTACAGTTGCTACTGAGAAGCCTCTTCAACCTTTGTTAACAAAACTACTTCAGTATTTTTCTGCACATTACAAGTATTTGTGTGTCAATGTTACTACATAAAGACATTGCTACAGTACTATAAGTGATTAGAATTTATTTGAAAAAAATAGTTTTTACATTATCTCATGATGCCAGTGAGGTCTCCAGAAAACAAAGAAAAGCAGTGTGGGGTTATGTCCTCTACACACAGGGTATGGTGTTTCACACTCTCAGTACCATTAAGATGAAATGCATTAACAGACTATTTAATAACTTTGCCTTTTAAAAAAATATTTCGTATTTATCTTCTCAAAAGATTGTTGGTTATCATTGAAGTCCTATCAAATACCATTTGCAATCAAACAATGTTTCTGTAATGGTATGCCCTGAGCAGATCTATAATATTAACTGTTGCAACCAATGGAAAGAAGAAAGAACTTCTGAAGACATCTGGAAGAAACTGCGGTCAACCAAGTTCTGCCTCAACTCTCTCCATTGTTTGTGTAGGATATCAAGAAGAAAAACAAAGGGGCATTTAATGTAGGATCCAAGCAGCCTAACTTTCTGCAGTAGACAGATGCCTGAATGAGAGATTCATCTCTTTTTTCCAGCGTACAATGGTAACAGAAGTACCCCCAAAAGACTATGCTTGGCATCCTCCTCAACATGAGGAAACCTGAGCCCCTAATCACTCCAAACCTGCAGAGTATTTTCAGGGGTAGCAGAGGAGTCCACAACACTCCTTTTGGAACAAGCAAAAATGCTAAGATGCATCTCATCTTTGCAGAATGAAATACATGGCATCAGTTCAACTTCTGTCCTATGGCGTGTGTACATAATTGTACGACAACATCACTGGAAAAAAAGAGAGAAAAAAATAGTGGAAATCCAAAATGGAGTATTTGTCTCCTATAGTTGTACTGTCTTCTTTCCTTTTATCTGGGACATCAAGCTAGGTAAGATGCAAGTTGTGCTTTCCTTCTCAATATTTGCAATGCTGTGAAAGCCCTCTAAATGAGCAAAAGAAACTTCAGTGTGAAAATCAGCTCCAGAACTAATTAGACTAGTCTACCAACATGTATACTATCTAAGAAATCCGTCCGTATTTTTACTTGTCCTAGTTTCCTGTTTCTGAGTCTCACAATGGAATGGAAATCAGTATGTGATGTTTCGTTGGTTAAAGAATATTCAACAATTTTTTTATTTTTGATTATTTGGCACTGCAATGCTTTATTTTTGCTTGGTCTTTTTTATTGCTCTGTGGTTGCTACTCTATTTTGTTTCTAGAAATTTTGGTACATTAATCACCTATTTTACTTTTACTTTAAACTTTGATGTCCAGATTTACTCTGATGGTAGTAAGATATTCTGAATATTTGTGAGTTCTCAATGAGGTTGCTTTGTATCAAATTGTCAACGAAGAGTGTTGCTTAATTCCAAACCTCACTTTGAATATCTATTATTACTTGTTCAAAAATAGATTAATTAACAACTTCTTACACCTCTATTGATTAAGGAGTTCCACTTGTTCTCTTGTTCCTGTACTTACATAGTTTTTCATTAAAAAAAGAGACTCTCATTAACATACAGCTCAATTAGTGGCCTTTGCAATAAGTATCCTATTTGTTGATTTAGATTCTTTGTTTCATCCTACAGCACTTTCAGAATATATTTGTATTATGTTATACATTTTTCTTTTTCTCTCTCATGCTGATGTGGCTGTGGGACTATACTTACCAGTCATCTTCTCAGTGTCTCTTGGACTTAGTCTATCGTAGCAGGGATTTGCCTGCTTCACTCTTTCTAAAAGACAAAAGAACTCCACACACAAATGCAGTTATATATATGTAAATTAATGGTGGTGCAGGCTTTAGCAACATACCTGTGGTGACAAAAATAATAATAATAATAATAAAACAATAAATAAATAATAATATATATATACACATATGTAAATTACCATAGGGACTGCATTTTATATAGTGTTGTAGATATACTGATCAAACTAGTGTCTCCATCATCTGCTTTTTATCCTGACTTTGAACAAGTGTTCTGCATTGCTGTAACTTTTTTTAAAGTTCATTCTGAATTATATCAATACCATTATCAGTAAGATCTTTAAAGAGTCAAAGAGCCCACTCTACAACTTACTCATGCCTTTATTTTTTCTGCTGTTGTCATTCTGTTGACTTCATTTGCTCTGAAAAAGTTATTTCTTGTATATTACTTTTCCAGATGTACATTGCCAGATGTTAATATGAGTCAAATTCATTTTAAAAGAGAAATATCTGAAAAAATTTTTAAGGGGATGGAAGTGGCATTGCTAGAATAAGCAATCATCATCAAATTTGCATAGCATAGAGAATGCTAGTGGCCAGAAGATTAAGAAGTGTCTGGATCTGTGTAGATGAATATTTATCAACATATAAATTAAAAAAATTATCTCAGATTTTCCTGAGATCTCTTAAGTAGATAACATGATGCAGTGTAATGGAATGTAAAATGATAAAATGACTAAAAACTGAAGAAAAGAGATTAGAAATGAAGTTTGATGGGGAATAATAAAGAGGGCGTTTTACTGAAAAGAACAGTGGAATTTCTAGCAAGTGAAATCAAGGCTGAATTATTTTCCAGAACACATTATCTAGCTCAAACAGAAGTCATAAGTTTGAGGATCATTTGTTAAAAATAATATTCAGTGCTGCATAAGAAGTAAGAAAAAAATATAAAAGTCTTTTCTGTCCTTAAGATCTATGAAACTGAAACTACCATTCTCAATTTCACTGTGACTTCGAAGCATTCAGCACACAAATAAATACACTAAAATAATGAAAAAAAAGTTAGTGTAACTCCCTAGGAGACATAACGAATGATCAATATACTCTTTTGGCCATAAGTGATATACTAGGGAAATTCAGAGCACAGTTCACTTCTATGGTAGCCTTAAGTAGGAATGAATATTCTCCTTTCATCACAGAGACTAGAATCTTCTTACCACAGCTAAAAATTTTACTATCTATAGTCTTCCAATGACACTGATCAGGAAAACTTTCTTAGCTTTTTGTTTGTTTGTTTTAATAGTTTCATTATAATCATGCAATAAAAAGCATGTTAGGAAGTAAAAATAAAAAGAAGTCTGGTAAACCTTCTATACTCATTTCTGTACATTTCTTCTCAACTTAATTTTTGTAAATGAGATGGCCTAAAGGAGGTCTAAAGGCAGCTCCCTGTCTTTCTTGTATTGGCATCCCGGACCTGGACATAGTATTCCAGATGGGGTCTCACAAGAGCAGAGTAGAGAGGGAGACAAACACCTACAACACGAAGCTTAGAATGTTTCATTTTATCTAAAAATATAATTCACTGCTACTCTGGACCAATGCAAGATTTCTGCAGCACTGAGTCTTCAGAATAACCAGTGTCAGATTCCGGTCAAAGCTGACATCCGTCTGCTTTAGCGTGAATGATTCTGGCTGTGAGAAAAGGTGTGAAAACCAGTACTGAAATCACAGTGTCTCTATTGATGTATGGGCTCATATTTTGATCCTGCCTTCTATGCATCTCAGGTTCTGACCATCCGTCAAGCCATGGACATCACTATTTTCTGACAGCACACAGTGTATGAGCCTTGTGTCCTTCCTGAAGCCCATACAATTATGACAATTTAGACTAAAAAATGATGATCTTAACTAATACTTCATACGCAATATTTCATCATTAACTGGAAGTAAGATTGGGAGAATCCCTTCTATTCCCTCATTTAATCATTTCTGGGGAAAATTTAAAAAATGAGGTAAGGCATTTCATCGGTGAACCAGATTATCCAGGAATTGGTTTCCAGGCACAAGAAGGTGAAGACAATAATCAGGAATAATTAACATAGATTCATGAATCTATGCCCAACTGTGGGCTCCTCTCCATAGTTGCAGCTGCATGCCAGGCCCTGCTCTTGCAGGGGCTCTCCATGGTCTGCAGCCTCCTTCAGGCTGCATCCAGTGCTGCACCATGGGGCTGTGGTTTCTTCCATCATAAACTGCCTTAAGAATCTCCAAATATATCATTGCCTTCTGCATTGTCCTTTAAACTAGAATATATTCAAGTCAGTGCCTTGTATATATTCTCAAAAGTTCTGCTTATATTAAGATAGTGCCAATAAATAGTATTTTTTCAACATTTCCTAACACTGTGCATTTGCTTCTGCTTCTGCATAGAGATAATATAGTATTAACAGGAAAGTGTTAAAGTCGAAAATCATGTTGATTTAAGTGTGAAGTCAGCAAAGCTCAACATTTTTCATGATGCATATGTATTGCACATGTTTCTTAAAGGTGATTAAAATATCTCACCACAGACTTTGAATGTTGCCTAGGTTTTGAAAATTTAAGAAGCGTTAAGGCTCACCTATAGTTCACCTTCTTTTGATGATTCCTATTACAGTAAATGGCAATTTCACACATCTCAGTTATTTTTAAAGGTCATTTTATTGGCTCAAAATACATGCATTACAGAAATACATTAGGTAATCCATTTGCATTTGTTCAGTATTTAAAAACAGTCTCAGTTACTTACACTTAAAATGGATATGTATGGCACAGCAAACGATTAGGCCAAGATCTTCAATTAAGTATGGATAAAATATGGCTCGCTGCCAAAATCTATTGGGATTTTTTGAGACAGTTTGTTGAATGTTGACACAAAGACGAGAAATGTAGCAATTATAACGTCGAGAACAAAAAATATAGAGGATGTGATACATTTTTGTTTCTCAGATAGTGCTGCAACATGAAGTGCTCTGAAATTTCCAGCTACTGGAAATTTCTGCACAGCAGAATTAGACTTTTTCAGAAAGATTTACACTTTAAGGAGTTTGTTTTGATAAAAAATAAGGAAGATTTAAAAATAAATAAATAAATAAAAATCCAGTATATATACAATGGGAATTAAATATTTAGTTTTCTTCTGAAAATAACACATTTAAACTACAAATAAGAATAAAAGAGCAATGATGAATGGACGGTAGTTTTTTATTACCCTTTGTTTTTCAACATTTTCCCTGTCAAAGGCCTTAGCTTTTCATTTTCCAAATGGCTTTTATTGTCTGTTTCACAAGAATCCACTAGAAAAACTCCAAATATTTGATGCCAGTTGTCTATTGTTAACATTGTAAATAAATTGGGTGAAATCCTTATGGCTTTGAGTAAATTAGAGCAGATATAATAGGAGCATTAAACTATTTCTCCTTTTGTAGGACAGTGAAGATTGTCCTTTTTAAAAACACTCCTTAAGAGCAAGGTTTTTCTTAGAGTGTTTATTCTTAGATTCATAAAAGCTCTTAAGCAGAGATTTAATTTTATTTTTTGTCTGTTGTTGTCTAGAGGTAGATTTAAACATATGCTCAATTACTGTAATGTGCTGGAATCACATTTTCTACTTTTCATGCTGCTAAGTGGTAGAAATCACATGAGATTCCTGGATGTAGTTGACTAATACTCAAATTGCAACAGACATTTTTAATAGGAACTTGAGGTGGAATATTGTTTTCTTTGTTTCAAGATGCTTCTCAGACTCCCAGAGGATTTCTTGTTGCTGGCACTCTTTATCTGTATTGTATTCTAGTGGATACTTCAACTCTTGCTTTGTCTTTTTTTTTTTTTTCTTTTTTTATAACAGTGTTTTTGTTCACTTCTGGAATAGAAAATGCAAAATAAGTCAGAGATATCAGTAAGTTCTGGCTGGCCTCTATGATTTGTTTGCTTTTTTTTTTTTTTTTTTTTTTTTTCTATCTTGGAAAACAACCACCAATAACAACAATACAAAATATAAAAGAAAAAAATAGTAGCAGTCTTGGAATAAGGAAAAGACATTTCTCAATGTATGATAGCTATAATAGCTTTTTTTTTTTTTTTTTTTTTTTAAGAAAACTAGCAAAATAACAAGTCCAGCTTGGACTCATTTGTGTTTAATGGGACTGACTTCAGAAGGGTCGATGAAGCATTTATGTAAACCCCTCAGGCAGCTCATAATTGGCTATGTTAAATGAATCTGAATATATTTTGAAGAGACAATAAATACTCGCTGCCTTGAAAAAATCTGGCTGAACACTGAAAAAATCACAAGGGTATTTTCAGAAGTTTGTGTTGCTGCAGTATGATGACTATAAAATCTTAGTATAATTATTGTGGAAATCACTGCTATGAAGAGAGAAACTCATTTATCTGAGCTAAAAGCTATATGGAAGTGAGCTGAATGTTCTGAGATACATACAGGGTATAGGTATTGCCTGTATGTTGCTTCATGAGCTGTTTATATATTTTTTATTTAGAAAATAATATTAAAATATCAACAATCAAGGTTGGAGAGAACACAGCCTAAGATTTCTCCCTGCTAATACCTATTCAGTAACATAAGTTCATGTTTCTTGCTCTTTCCGATTGAGTGCTCAGTTGATATTCGAAATCATACTTCCATTTACCTGTACAGTTCTTGCACTCCTGTTTACCTACTATGCTGTTTCAACAGGAGAAGAAAAGATATGTAATGCAAAGCCTATGGATTAGTGTCTGTAGCTACCATCTGAGGGAGCTATAGCTATATATTTTAGCCAAGGGAAACCATGCTAATACTCAAAGCATTGTTGGTGCTTGTCTCTTAAAAAAATAAAAAATGTTGCCCACTGTGGTGTCAATCCACAGCATGGGGCTCTCTGTTCTGGAGCTTGAAGAGAAAGAAACATAGGATGTGTTTCATCTTAAGTTCAGGACATTGCTGCAGATGATTTCATCAAAGTTCATTTTCCCCAGCAACTGTACTGTCATGGCTGAAAAAAAGGCAACTCTGACCACAATTCATTGAATCTGTTTAAGACTCCAACTTCAGAATTAGGTGAGTTGTACCCAACAGAGCCAATTTCATTTCTTTAATTGAACATGTAACCAATCGATTAAGATACAGGGCTACCTCATATATTAATGATGTGAATGGTTTACGGGCTGGTTCAGCCCAGTTCTGGGGTGGAGGGATTTCACAAAATCCGCACCTCTGGAAAAGGGAACAGGGGAACCTAACTAAAAACAGCAGCAATGATCTGAGGAGAAACGAACTGATTTATATCTAAATGTATACCTAAATATAGTATCAGAATGCAAGATAACACACTGTAATACAATATAATTAGAATTGAAGCTAATAAATCAAATATAATGAGAGTGTCCAAAAGGTGGAAAGGCCTCACTGTAAATCTGAGGTGAGATGCACAGTCCAGCTGAGCAGCAAGGAGGAGAGCCTGATGAAGAAGAGCACATTAGGTGACCTTGCCAGGAGTTACATCTCCTCTCTGACTGCAAAGCTTCCTGGGGTATATCTTCTCTTCCGGGCAGGTACCTGGAACTGGAGCATTAACACTTTAACTCCCAGTGCACTACATGATGTTATGATGTGGAATAATGGTAACCAAAAATCATAAAACCATGACAATTTAACCTATGTTTGACCACAGAAAGATCGTAACCATTATTGGATGCCTTAAATGTCTCAGATCCAGAAAGGTACTGAAGAGTTAAACAGGCAAACTTTCCAGACATGATTTGATCCTTACTGGTAATTTAAGAACACACATGCCTAGTTTGTACGCAGCAGAGTATCTATTAAACTTGGGAACTTGTTTAATTCTAGTTCCAGAAATGGGTAGTATGAAAAGAAAATCTTATTAATTTCTCATTCTATTGTAATATCACTGGCTGATCGGAAATGTGAGTGGAAGCAAACAACAAGTACAGTTAGTCTGCAGTGTCTGAAAGAATTATTTGAATGAGTTTAGTCAGTGTCTAACTGCAGGGGAGAATGTACTATGATTCTGCTAAATATTTGATAGGAGAACCATTTAAAACCCAGTATTTTCACAGTTAGCTCTTGAGTCAGCACAATTCTAGCCACTGCTGTGAAAAATATTCTTTGAAATCCTGGAAGAGTCAGGAGACAGAATTTTCCAAATTATCCTAGTACTGCACGCAAAACAAGTGAGATTAAACTAGCACTTGCAAAGCTTGTCTACTTAGAATAAGTTTAAAGTATTTGAAAAATTCTACAAAGTCTTGTATCTTTTTCTGTATTTGGCATCAAAAGCATAGTAGTATCATGATAAAACTGAAGTTTAAGGGAAAGGTTTAGCCAGTAAGCACTCTTGTTTTGATGGCATAGAATAACACTGAACCCTAGTTATCAGCTGTTTCTGTTTTAAGCACTGGTAAACCTGCATATTTTAATGAATATGTGCTGAAAGCTGATTATGCCTTCCTTCACATTCTGAATGGTATTACCACTACCTTGCAAGAGGTCCACATTTTGAGTTCTGCCTTCCTAGGTTCGGTTCTTGCTATTTTGGCTGTGAGGATATAATCAATGTGCCAAGTGCATTGCAGTGGGGAGCCATAGGAATAGCTTAAATATTTAAAATGTTTGTGCAGTTAGGATGCTCAAACTTCATACTACCAATACACTAAGAACAAAGAAAGTGTGTTTTGGTAATTTGAGAACATGTAATTAACAATGTACTTTTTATAATATCTAATGTAACAATGATGATTGGCCAACTGTATTCTTTTTTCTTTATTTTCCAGAGCTTTAGAATTTGTGTCTTTGATTGTGATAATTCCCACCATTTAAGAGTTAGCTGTGATTTAGAAAATTGACACAATCATTCTACTTATATACTAGTGCTTTCTACTCTGCAGGAAAAATTATGGAAAAACTGATGCTTAAAGTGGCTAAGATTGTATTACTGGCATTATAGCTCTGCTTGTATACTAAGCAGTAATTGTTATCTAACATTTAGGAGAGAAAATAATAAGCGAACTCCTGCTTATGCAATTAACTAAGTCATTTGAGTTGCTGCACAACAGTTATTCTCTGATTAATGCAACTGCTGAAGCAAGGTAGATATAGATGATTATGAACTTCATGCATTAAATAATAATCGATCTTTTCAAATCTTAAAATGATTTGCAAATAAAAATATTTCAAGAGAAATAACATAAGCTTGTATCAAATCCTGGTTCTGTTGCTCCTTACATCTACTACACTTCTGTCAATTTCAAGAGTAAATGTCAATTTCAAGTGTAAATGGACAGTGCATGCTCACTCTCCATTTCTAGAAGTGCAGTGGACTGCCAAGACTGGGCTCAGTGGCAGGATGTTCCCAGAAAATAACTACCTGCCCTTTTCATTTAGTGAAAGAAATAAATGAGAACCCAGCAAGAGACACCTTCAGATTATTTGTATTTTTGCTTTTTATATTACTGTCAAGGCTGGACACAGTTAAAGGCTTTAGGTGCTAAAGGAGCTCTTCAACAGAAATAACCCAGTACTCTATTCCCAAATGTTTAACACAACTATCTTTTAAAGACAACTCTATCTAATGTGTAAAATATGTATTTTTTTCATTAGTTTCATAGTTTTCCAACAATCTGCCTTCATTTTTGCACAGAACTGTGCCATTCTTAATGGTGCTGAACAGCTCAGTGTCAGTCACTGCAGGACTTCAAAATACGTAAGTTCATCCACCTTTATTACCTGAAGGTTCCTTTCTGTTGGTTTTCTCAGATCAGATTGCAACTGCTGCCTTCCTTCTAAAGGTAGACCAAAGAGCTGCCAGTTCACTTTTTTAAAGTAACTTAGCAATTATAACAAACCAGGACAAAAGGCCTCAAATTTAAGTTCTACCTCTGCCTGGAGTGATTAAACCCCATAATGCTGGCCTCAAAGTTAATATAATTCTCTCACTACCCTACATCAAGATTAGACTACTTTGTTACTCACCTCTTTTTTGAAGTCTGTCCACATTGAAAGAGAAATCAAAGCACGAATAGGACCAGAAAGAGTCTGTGAAAGTGAGGTCTAGTGATTAGGACAGATGGATAGCAGAAAATGAAGGAGATACTATGTATTTCAGACAGGCTTTGGATAGAGGCATTATAGATTGCACTGCTTAATTCTACTGTTTCCCTCAGTATTCCAATGAATCCTGAGGTGCAATGTCTATTATGGAAAAGTTGTACTAGAAGGATTAGAGAATACACACAGCATCGGAAGAATAGGAGAAAGGGCATTGAATACCTTGCCTTCATAAAGTAGCCAGCCTGATAGATGAGGGGGGAGAAGTATGAGGGATGCTCCAAAAGTAATGCCTCCTATTTTATTATGTTGGTGGTATGGCAGCAGAGATTAAACTTTCCTGTCAGTATTCCATTATGGTTTGTTTCTGTGCAACATTTGGCATCTGACACAGAAGTGAAGATGAAGCATGGGTGTAGAACTGAGATCCTCCATGCTGAAAAAATAACACCCATTGAGATTCATTGGTACTTGCTGAATGCTTATGGAGACAAACAGTTTATATAAGCAAAGTGAGGTGGTGGGTGGTGGCCAGCATAATAAGATACGGTAGTGTGGTAGTGTTTTTTTTTCCCTGGAACTTTTGAACTGGATAATAACATTATATTGTCATTAGATACATTAGTTAACAGCTACAAGGTTAAATTGCAATAAGAACAAAACTATGATAAAATGCTGCAAAGCTGATATTTGCAAGGAAGGAGATTATTTAACTCATTAACCAATATTATTTGAAAATGTCTGCAAAATGGAAGCATTATGTACACAAAATGTGATATAACAAGCATATTGGAAGGGTAATACTTCAGAACATGGTATTTATTGAGGCCAAGCTGTCTTCTTAATTGGGCCAAGTAAAAAAGTCTGAGAATAGAAACAGACAGCAAGCTGCTGACAGATTTTGCATTGTGAAAGCGCTTAATTTTAATATTAGCTGTAGAAGAACATAGTGCATTTGTCAGATTCTGCTGAAGTAAACCTCCAGCTTCCTGCAGTAATTTCTAAGTGACTGGACAGAGTCAAGCCTGGCAAACATTAGGAGTGCTGAATGGGCCTTATCTAATCTAACAGTCAACACAGACCCAGAGTTTCAGGGAAATATCACAGGCTTCCATTTATGGCCCTAGCTGCACGGAAAAGTTACTCTTTACTGTAGTTTAAAACAAATCAAGATAAAAGTGGCTTATTGACTTATTAACAGCACACAATTAACCAGCAATCAGCAAACTACAGATTCAGGATCATTATCAGTAGTACAAAAGACACAGCGTACAGTATGTACAAAATGTTAACATGTACAAATTTTTGGAACGTAACTAACCTTGAACACTTCAAGTGCTCATGCAACGCACAGTGCTGTGGGGTCTTGGCATTGCATGGCCTGGTGCTGTGATGTTCTGGCACTGTAGGCTCTGGTGATGTGGGCCCAGGCACTGCTGAAACTCATGTCACCCGTTCTGTTTGCACCCTGAGGTCCCTTTCTCCTGACAGATCTTCATGTTCCTCCTATATTGCTTTTCAGCTGTCTCCTCCCTTGTTTCAAATTCTCATGCTAATCCCCTAGTACCTGCTTCACCCTTGTGATTGTCATCACCTCATTCTTTATTTGGATAAATCCAGGGCAAATGCTGCCCAGACCATTTTGGATGTCCCATTCCAACATATGTATAGACGTTAATATGTACTGCTACACGTTAATGACTGTTGCTGTGCAGGCCATTTCGTCAAGGATGAACTCCAGTATTCCTTATCTGTGCTCACTGCAGGTAAAAAGCATCACCAAGCACTGGCTCAGCAGCAATACTGTGTAAGCGCTGCCCTGAGTAGCCCTCCACAGCTCCTCAGCCACTCAGTAAGTTTTAAAGAGCAATAAGCCTTTCTGAGCAATAGATGCTAGTGCTCGATCAGATCATTTTCTTGGCTGTTCCTCTTCCAGCACAGAAACATTCCCCAGGGTACACTATGCTGTGTTTTCTAACACTTTCTAACACTCTGTCCAGTCTTGCTTTACATGCACTGTATATTGTGCCTTCTTGTCCACACTCTATTTTTTATAACTGTTTGTATTCAAGTACAAAAATGAAATGAAGACAATAGCTATTTGCTGGTAAAGCTTACTATTCTCAGGTGTCCCTTTGACATGAATACAAACAACAATCCAATAGTAAAACAAATGTTAAGAATAAAATTTCATCTAATGTGCAACCCTGGTATAAGATGAAGGAAAATGCCTACTGGCAATAAACTGTTAGTATAGGAATAGCATCTGAATGAACCTGAACAGAAGAACATAGTTATGCATTTCCCCAGCACAATATACTCAAGAACAATCCTAGTACTAACATTTAGAATTATTTACCTGAAGGAAGCTGAGGGACAAATGCAAAACAAACAAACAAACAAAAATACAAGGTTGACAAGTTGAAATGAAAACATTGAAAAAATTATGTTTATGATTACATGTGCAACTCTTTTAACTGCACCTAGCAGGTGAACAGTGGCCAGACAGAACCATTCTCTATACTCTGAGCATCCTCCGGCCACTACCTTACCTTTGGACAAGCAGTCTCTATTTCTTGGCTCTTCACTGGCACAATGAAATATTCCAAATTTAGGAACTTGAATCAGAAGAGCCTCCTCCATCTGAAGCTCACTGAAGATCAGCTTTGAGTTTCAAAGAAATCAGAATAAGGTTCAGAAATAGCTGAAAGACTTAGTGGGTTATTTGCTAGCATAGTATCTACCCATTATGCAATTTGGTGCCATTTGTGCTTTAGAATGTATTACAAGAGGACAAACTCTTAAAAACGGAAGGTTCTGAAAATTACTTTATTTTTTTATTTTCTAAAAAGTGAATGCATATTGTGTTATAGGTTTTTTATTCATGAAGAGTGATTTCAGTTCCCTTCTCTATTAAAAACATCAACGGGGAGTCCCTACAATTTCTGAGATTATTCAGACATAAATGTTCATTTTTTTTCTTTGAGGAAAAGAATTTCTCCGATTATTTTTCTCAGTATTATGTTACTAAAAATTGAAGTAAAATAAAAGCCAACTTACTACTTTCTCACTCCCCTGTCTTCCTACTCCTTTTTATCTAAGGAGAAGGGCTTGATGAAAGCCATTTGATTTTAAAAATTGCTGCTTTTCTGATCTTATAGACATAGTTCATTTCTTAAAAAGAAAACAAACAATCAATAAACCAAACCAAACTAAATCAAACTGAAACAATACCAACAAACCCCAAATCCAAATGAAGCATACTCAAAGGCTCCTGTCCTTCTGTGGCCCCATAGTTTCTCACCAAACCTCAATCCAGAATAAGGCACAGGGGACTGCAGTAGCTGCTCACTGGGTCTGAATCAACTGACAAGACCAAATTATGTTTGAACTGAAAGTTTTAGTTCCTCTGTTGGGTACATATCATGTTCTCCTGAACACTTTTTACTTGTTCAGCATGTGGAATTTCATGTGACGTGTAGAAAGAATCAAGATTCTACATTGGGGATTCAAATAGAAAACTTAAGTGGAAACTTTTCCACCCCATGTAAATTGACTAGCTGCTTAGAATTCAGAGACAAAATTTTGCTTTTCAGCACAAAACTTCCTACACTGATTGGTATATCTTGGGGAACAAAATGGGAATATAATTAACTCCAACAGATCTGAACGATGAACAACATAAGGTATTCTCCAAAAGGAATGATAGTGTAAGTAAGTAAGTAAGTAAGTAAGTTTGAATTTCTGAAGTTGAAAACCAGAATGGCCACATAAATAATGGCAGTGCAGTGCTGTAAAGACAAAGAAAATCAGTTATCAGGAATAATTTAATCTCTCCTTATTTCCTATAAAGATTTCATGTTAGATACCAGTAGGGCTTCCGTCTTTCTTCAGAAAACCAATGCTCTTTTCCAGTACTAGAATGTAGGAAGAGATATGCAGGATCAGATTACAGGCTGGTCTAGCTCAATAGCTTCTCTCCAGCAGTAGAAACCAGAAAAGTCTTAGAGAAAGATTAAGGGAAAATGAAAAATATCATAAAGCAATTTTTCTCTTATATCCTAGCAGTTTCATACAGTCATAAGCATTAAGAATTTCTGAGGTGTAGGTTAAGCACAAAACTCATTTTTAGTAGATGGTGATGGACTTTTCCTCATATGCTAAAATAATCCATTTTTCAATTTAACATAATATTTTGATATATTCTTTTGTCCGAGTTGACCCTGTTGTCAAATAATTTCACTGGTTACTGGCATTTTGTTTTATAGTGAATAATCATTCCCCATTCATCTTCATCCACACATGCAACAGTGATGTCCTGTATTAATTTACTCTTTTCCAGTAAGGAGACCTAATCTATTTTGTTCTTCCTACATGGAATATACAGGGATACATATATATATATATATATATATGTATGTATATATATATACATACATATATATATGTATATATATATATATATATATAGTCTCAGTTATTTTCTAGTTTCCCTGTACTGGGAAGATAAAACTATGTGCAGTTTTCATGGCGTAGAAATAATCTTCCTTGGGAAGATTGTTTATTTCTTTACAAGTTAGCTGTTCTAGTTCTAGCACTGTGCCGAGGCTCTTTAGTTAATGAAGACATACTGGCAACTATAAAATTGTATCACTTGGACAATTTTGTATCAGGTGACTTATTCTCTTTAATTTTTTCTTAATGGCAAAATCTGATTAAACTAAATTACATTTTAGAGCACATGTACAATATTTTTAAACAACTATCAGCATGAATTATTTCTGTTTTTCTTCTAGTTCTCCTAATACTATCTGTATTTCCCTTGTCTTTTGACAGCTATTGGTGGTCCATCAGTTTCCAAAAGAACGGGTAACAAAGGTTTGCTGATTTTGATAATTTATTCTTCTTGACATCAGGTTTATGTCATTTGGAAAACAAACAAACCAACAGAAGAGCACAGTGTCAAATACATTTACATCTTTGTTTCTAAGCATAAACTGAAAGAAAGATTTTACTGACGGATCTGAAACAAAAACAAAAACAAAAAATAGAAAGAAAAAACAACAACAAAAAACCCTATGAAGATCACCAAGTATATTCTATGATATATTTATGATAGTAAATAATCCTTAAAATATTACTATGTACACTTTTGTATCTATTCATTAGAGTATTTTATTTCTGTACTGAATTTTGTGCCAGTAATTATTCTATTTTGATCAGTATATAGATAGGGTATCTAGTAGAACCTTAATTGTGTCTCTTCCTCCATTTATTGGAGCAAAATAGGGCATGCAATCTGGATATGAACTCATAGAATACTATGCTAATATCTTTAATAAAGAAGAAAATATGTGATGAATATTTTTCTAGGCCAATTCTGTATCAAAAATTGTATATGCAAGCAGTTAGGTATCAAACTCCCTTTTGTTTTCTTGGGAAAAACAACAACAACAACAAAACAAACACACCTGGATTTAAAAATGATCCAGCCTCATAATTTTTATACGTATACAAATAGTGTCATAAAATAGGTATAAAACAGAGCGTAGGATTTCTCCACTTCTTATGATCTTTACTAGATCTTTAAGCAAGGAATTTGACTCTGTTCTCCTTTCTATTAATTTCTTTATGATTAAGAATAAAGAAGGACATTTGTAAGTTTGTTTGAAGGAAATGTTCTCTGAGAACAACTAATTCTCTTACGTAGAAGTGATTAAAAGAGATTTTTAAAAAACGAATGTGATTTACTTTTCTTGATCATTGAACACTGCCTAGTTAGCTTCAGGAATTGAAGTTGGAAGGGACCTCCAGAAATCATTGAGTCCAACCCCCTGCCAAAGCAGGTTCCCTACAGCAGGTTACACAGGTAGGCATCCAGGCAGGTCTTGAACATCTCCAGAGAAGGAGACTCCACCACCTCCCTGGGCAGCCTGTTCCAGTGCTCCGTCACCTCACTGTAAAGAAGTTCTTGCGCACATTTGTGCAGAACTTCCTATGCTGCAGTTTCCTGCCGTTTCCCCTTGTCCTGTCTCCACTCACCACTGAAAAGAGTCTGGCCTCGCCATTCTGCCCCCCACACCTCAGATATTTATAGACCTGGATCAGGTCCCCTCTCAGCCTTCTTTTCTCAAGGCTGAACAGACCCAGTTCACTCAGCCTTTCCTCATAGGAGAGATGCTCCAGGCCCTTCACCATCTTTGTGGCCCTCTGCTGGACTCTTTCCAAGAGATCCCTGTCTTTTTTGTACTGGGGAGCCCAGAACTGGACGCAGTACTCCAGATGAGGTCTTACCAGGGCAGAGTAGAGGGGGAGGATCACCTCCCTCGACCTGCTGGACACGCTCTTTTTAATGCACCCCAGGATGCCATTGGCCTTTTTGGCCACAAGGGCACACTGCTGGCTCATAGCCAACCTGTCATCCATCAGGACACCCAGGTCCCTCTCTGCAGAGCTCCCCTCCAGCAGGTCATCCCCCAACCTGTACTGGTGCATGCAATTATTCCTCCCCAGATGCAAGACTCTACACTTGCTTTTGTTAAACCTCATCCGGTTTAAGAGACTGGACTCAGCACCGACCCCTGAGGAACACCGCTGGTTACAGGCCTCCAACCAGACTCTGCACCGCCAACGACGACCCTCTGTGCTCTGCCAGTCAGCCAGTTCTCAACACACCTCACTGTCCACTCATCTATCCCACACTTCCTCAGCTTTGTTGTAAGGATGTCGTGGGGGACAGTATCAAATTCCTTGCTGAAATCAAGGTACACTACATCCACTGCTCTCCCCCCATCCACCCAGCCAGAGACAACATCATAGAATGCTACCAGGTTGGTCAAGCACGACCTCCCCCTGGTGAACCCGTGCTGACTACTCCTGATAACCTCCTTTTCTTCCAGTTCGAAGATGAAGATGACATATAATAAAAAAATACGTTTATATGGGATGTGGCAGGAAAGGAAATGGCAATGCAGAAAGACTTGAAAGAAAGAAGAATAATCATTTTTTGCATTTATATATATCACAGTTGAACTAAGTATTACAAGGCTGATATTCTGAATTGACATTACTGGTTGCTAAACTAAAACTCTAAAAGGTAAATCAGGTATGGGGAGAGTTGTTGTTGATCAACATAGCAAAAGCTTATTAATTTTCACTCTACTGATTTGCCAACCTGTGTCACTTTTCCTTCTTGCAGAAAACGTAAAAAGGGACATTGTCTGAAACACTTAAAAGTAGACTACAAGTGTCAGACTAGCACGACATTTTTCTTTTACTCTTTCCCTGATTTATTTTTTTTCCCTAATGTCCATATTTGGTTTTAAACTTCCTCTATCTCTTTACTGCATTCAGACATAATGCTTTTCTTCTCCTCTTTAAACTAGTTACAGTCTTTTACTCACAGTTGCTCTACTCATCTTGTACTTCCATACGGAATTATACTAGTGTGAAATTAGAGCTACAAAGCAATCCTTCAGACTCTTATCTCCTTTACAAGGATACTATGCATGGTAATTTAATACTGGAATTTGGCAGAGGTGGTAATCTGTAAAACAGCCATCTGTCACTGGAAAAAACAACAAAACAGCAGTTTGTTGTACACCATGGCTAACCAGTTCCTTCATCCTTGTTGACTGCATTGTTTCATTATCTTCCCTGTTTAGAACTTTGCCATGTTTTAAAGACTGTTTCCGTGTATTTTGCTTAGAAAAATTAAAAAATATTTCTTATTTGCTATTAATTAAAGTATTTAAGGAGATCTACAGTTTCAGTATTTGTATACTTGAGCTTTGAATGCTTTAGTGGAAATCATGATGATATTTAAGGGGAGTTGTTTTATGTGTTGCTACTGACAGAGACAGCTTATAATGATTAATGCACACAATTACAGAATAAATCTTGTTCTTTTATTGTGTTAAGGAAAAATATATCAGGTACATTATAAGTTTCAGTGGGAAGAGAAGAGCTTTTGTTAGCTAGATAGGTCTTGAGGACTGGATTTAATTTCTTGTTCATTTTAATAAGAGTATTGTTGATTCTTTTCCATATGTTGAAGCCACATTGATTAGAGAGAAAGGACTGGTAATAAATTGCTAACTGGAGATCTTGACCAAGATCTTGACACATAAATACAATGAAAATCCAGAGGAGCTCTGGACATGCATACATATTTATTGTTTTAAACAGTGATGGATACAAGTAGCCTGTACTGAATCTGAAGACAAGGACCCACTGTTGAATTTCGTTGTTTAGAGAGTAAAACATGAAGCTTTAGAGAAGCTGATATGCAAAAACTCTCAGGATAGATTTTCTAAAATTGCTATTATATTTTTATATCCTCTGTTTGAACAAAAATGATGACAAATAGAAGTCAACTTCACAGAAGATAAAGGACGAAAGCTAAAACTCATACCTTTTACTATCTTTCCTGATTTCTGCTATTTTGTAAAATATTCATGTTAAAATATAAATATATGTTAAAATATAAAGGTTCATAAAGGCACATTTTGTTGTTCTTGATAATTACATTTTTTGAAAGAATTCCTGTAATTTGATGCAAAGTATGGCAGTCTGTGTTTTAATTACTTGCCCAATCATTTGATCATGAAATTTGTTATTTCTTCATAACAAAGCAACTCAGGGACTTTTGATTCATATATTACAGGCTGCTGAATACGAGTAGTGAACTAGTTTGCCACCCTGCATAGCATATTTTTTTCACTTGGTAATTTTCTGTGAAATTGAAAACAGTAAAGCTATTCCTAAGAGTAAAGGTATCATATATAGCATTTTTTTGCTTTCCTGTGGTGTTTTGGCTATTCTTGATACTGTGGAGTTTTCTCTTCCACCCATGTAATTAATTGTTCTTTGTTAGGTATGCTTACCCTCTCATACATTTTCTTTAATCTTGCAAGTGAGTAACTGAGTATATGAAGTACATTTGAGGTAATCTCTGAGCTGTCTTGTACAGTATCCCATTGTTGGCATTCACTGCCTCATTTAGTAGTTCTTCTCTGTGGATTTGAAATACACAATGTGGAAATTACATACATTATTTCTAAATGTATCTTCCATTTAACTATAATTTTCTGAGTCAATATGATTATTAGCACTCTCATGAGTGAAAACTAAATGCTCCCCTAATCCTAATAAATTAACAAATGGTTATTTGTTTTACCATTTATTAGGTGTGTTTTTAGTCTAATAGCAATGTACTGTAGGTGGTACTTTCCATTTTTAGAGCCATTTGAATAATTCAAGCAGTGCCCCTGTGACCCAGTGAGCAGCAGTCTCACTGCAGGAGATGCCTTCAGTTCTGTTCTGCTTTGCTTTTAAGGACAACTCAATTTTACAATATTATCACATTTTCAAGGCCACAGCTAATTACCAATAAGTCGTGCTAAACTGAGAAAATCACAGATGAACATAAAGAAAATATAAATTAAAATCAAAATCAGATATGAGGACCTCCCGCTTTC
The DNA here is from genome assembly GCF_026119805.1 of Tympanuchus pallidicinctus. Lineage (NCBI taxonomy): Eukaryota > Metazoa > Chordata > Aves > Galliformes > Phasianidae > Tympanuchus > Tympanuchus pallidicinctus. Next base: position 1,660,041 of record NW_026294710.1, on the reverse strand, counting down.
CAGATTTACATTTAATCCACTGCAGCCTATCTTCATTTGGAGCACTACAGTTCTGAAAAATATTCAGTAGCAAATATCAGGAGTTTGCTATTTGTTGGGAGAGAAGGAAGAAAGCGTGAAGGTGTGTGTGTTATCTGAGAACTGAATATCAGTCTGACAAATAATTAATGGAGCAATGAAGAAGAGCTCAGTGTTACTGCTAGTGGCTGTGTGGACTGCCTTCATGATAAATGGATGAGTTGCTTTACTGGAAGTTAGTCTTGAAAGGCATGGAAGAGTTTTGAGCAGCTGACATTGTTAGAAGACGTAGGCAGTGTGTGTAGGCTGAGCAGGGTGTTGAGAAAACAATGGGGGAGCTGCTATAAATACACATGTCCTGTTATAGTCACGCTGTAAGTTCAAGTAAGATCTATCCTTGCTGCTATTAGCAGGAATAAAAATAAAGCAAAGATTTTCTCAGATAGTACATATGCATTAAATATTTAGCTTGTACTTACTGGATTTTACTTAGCATTTAAAAAAAAAAACATTTTATAGGAAGAGGAAGATGCTCTCACTCACAGTGAGTACACAGGTGATCAGAAAGCTTTATCAGAAAGCTGTTAAAGTCTGTTGCAGGTTTGTTATTTTGCAACTAACAACATTTCTGAAACTTTGAGACTGGGATGGTTTACAAGACTTTAAAAAAATGCATGCAGAAATTGATACAGTGCTGAATATCTGGATCATCAGAACGATTACCATGACTATAGCAGTGAAATTGGCTGTTATAACACATTTTTAGTTTGATGGCTTTGGCCTTTTCACAATTATGCTGAAAGCTTATCACAACTTCGCCTAACATGAGAAGGATTTCAAAGCTGTGTTTAACCTTACAAGATTATGTTTGAGCAATTTATTGGAATGTCAACATTTCAAAGAGAGTCCCTGCTAAAAGCACTACTGGGGGAATGTATACTAGCACTGATTTATCTGCTCAAATACAAGGCTTAAGTGAAGTGTGGAGTAAAAAAAGTTGGTATATTTCAAACTGCAATCAAAATGTGAGTAAGCTACATTTTTATACTTTTAAAGTTTAAAATTACCACTTTGTCATAACTGATAAGTTATGTTGGTTTAAGATAGATAACGTAAGCACAATTCACTTTGGAGTTGATGTACACAAGCTCAGTTCCTAACCGATGATGAACAGCAGCCACAAGCATGCTTTGGAGGTAGAATTCAAACAAAATTATTGCTCAGATAAATGCAGAGAACATAATAAATCCTCTCAAAATAAAAAGATGAACAGGTAGGTCCACAATTATTAAGAAGATCAATCTGTTTTTTAACAAAAACATTATAACAGTTTCTGAATGAAAATAGTTTTTAAGGAAAACCAGCATGCTACAGTATGACTTGTAAAGTGGTAGAGTAAGAAAAAAAGAGTAGATTTCTGATTTTTCTGGCTCTAGAAATTTGATATAAATACAGCTAGTCAACTCCCATTTGCCATTTTTCCCAGTATTCCATACTATAATTTGCAATTTGTAGTTTTTAACACTTCTCAATTTATTATCGAATGTATTCTTGATACTTTGAAATCTATCATTTAATATTTGATCACTCATAACTCAATCTCTCATTTAGCCTAACTATTCTCCCTCTACAATTTGATGGTGCTACTTATTCCTCTCCCATGCATAAAAGCTGTTACATCAAAAGGCACCTTAGCCTGTCCTTGTGACCAATTCCTCCCACTCTTCATCCCTTTGGGTGCTTGCTGTCTGCTGCTCCACCAAGTTTAAAGTGCTGCTTAAATCCACTGCTCCCTGTTGACATGAGATTACTTGCCTTCAACATTTTTCCTTTCCCCTAAAAGTATTTTTATTTAGTTTCTCACAAGTCCTAAGAAATATTTCTCTCTCATCTTGATTTTTTTTCTAATCAGACTAAAGATTTCCTGAAGGAAAACTCTTTCTAATAGCACGCACACACAGTGCCCAGTTCAGTAGGTTTCATATTTCAGCCACAGTCTCTTGGTTTTATGTAGTTTTGAGCCCATACACGAGATGCAGAGTAAAGATACAGGGAAAAAAATGGACTGATAGGCTCCTTGCTACTGCCTCTGAGTGTGAGTAACTACATAGACCTTCATGGCTGAGCTGTTTGCAGGCAGTCTTTGGCACTATGCCGGGGTAAGACTTGAACTCCACAGCAAAATTGCTTGTCTGCTCAGCCCACCTGCTTATCCATAAAACTGCTGTGAACAAGCAGTGAATGATGTTTCCAATAATTAATTATTCCTGGAACATTATTCTCTGGATCAGGATAATTCCTGGAATTATACTGTTGAATAAGGAAGGCGGCTCTTTATGTGACTGCTAATGTAGAAAGGAAGCATCCATAGTCAAATACTTCCTACAAACTTTGAATTTCTGTATGTATGATTACTTAAATCCAGTGAGGGCAAAAAAAGGGACCTGAATTTTCCTGTTTCAGGCATGAAAAGTAGCACAGGAAGGATAACTTTTTGACTTTTTTTTTTTAACCACACTTTGCCTTTGATCTTCTGGGCAGTTAAACTTAATCTTTTGCTTTTCCCTACTAAGTGTGTGGCAACATGTCTGTAATCACAGGGGTTTTAGGAAAGGAAGGAATAAGGAAAAAATACATAGCTCTGAATATTTATCTCAAGGAAAATAATCTCAAGGTCTCAGTAAGGAGATGGAATTGATGATGAATCAGGTAGGTATTTCAGATATTTTTCTGTGCAGAAATGAATTCATGATAACTTGCAGCCAAGCCACTTCCTCACACTTACTTCTCTGTGAGAAAACTCCATAGTTCTTTTGATTTTAATACACTAAAAAAGCTCTTTAATAAAACGAAGCTAAAAATTGAATTTGTTATCTAATAAAAGTCACTAAAATATTAGCAGTATATTGGCTCGCTTTTTAGGTTGGAAATCTTTTGGGACTAACTTACAGAAGCCCTATTATTGAGGTATTAATCATTATCAAACTTCTAGCCGTGTCTGTCAACTGCTCAAAATACATTATTCTTTTTTACACAGAATATATCCAAGATTCCAACTGTCAGATAAGAATGAAAAAATTGATGCAGCACGCATTTGGAATTCAAATCTAATACCACGTTCATTCCTCATCTAGTACATTTAACACATTGTGAACCTGTTTCTCTGTGGGTGTAAATTAGTGCCACTTCACTTATTCCAATACCAGGCTGCTCACTGATGTCAGCTGAGAAGCCCTGCAGAACACACACACAAGTAGCAACAAAAAGTAATACCCTTTTATGTCTTTGCCTTTATTTATTAGCTTTAGGTTAGATATTCCTGCCACTCTTACAATGATTTTTTTTTTTTTAAATGAAATTTATGTTGTACGCAGACTGCATGAAGGATAACAGAAGTGAAAAGGAAAAGACAATGAAACATAATTTCAATTGCAAATGAAAAGAAAATATCTAAATATAAGAAATATTTCCTTGGTAAAAGAAATCAATAATTTCTGAAAACTGTTCATATAATGAGAAATTGTCTACAATCCCATATTTTTTTACTTTTTAAAAGCAAATGTTGAATTTTGATTTGACTATCTGATTTCCTAGGATGGGATATTTTCTCTTTTCTTCCAAAGTGTCTCAGAAAAAGTCAACTCTGCAAGTGGGAGAGATGGACTCAAGTCATAACATAGCATTCAGATTTAAGTTTGGAGTACTCCTAAAACTGAAGAATGTACAAATTGACTTACATTTTTTTTTCACTGTCAAAGGATTTTTCTCTGATTCCTTCATTATTAGTATTACCTATCACACAGATTTTCTTTCACTCTCTGCCTTTTTCAGAACCTCTCTGACAAAGGAATTCATTTATTTTCACATATAACTAAATTAACTTATCTCCCACATGCTTTTTTATTTATTTTTTTTTCTCATAGTGTTTTTTTCAGAAGCAGTGCAAATAATGAACAAAGAAATCAAGATGCTACTGGCACATCACACAGCAGCTGGAAAAATAAGAGTGATAAATGGATAACAGAGGTTGGCCAAATCTGAGGGCACAGACAAGCCATGCTGCACCAGTCAACTGCTTCTTACACGTGGACAGCCTATCGTGCTGGGACTTGAATGTGAGCCAGACTCTACTTTCGTCTCTTCACAGAGTATCTGTCTGACGATCACTTTGTCCTGTAGCTGAGCAAACGTGTAAGCCAACAAGAAGTGAGTCCGGAAAACTGGGAGATTTGGTCTTGAGCTTGAGCTTGAAGGTGAGCTAGGATGAGAGCAGAAGAAATCTGATGATGGTTATTTCTTAAAGAATAGATACGTCTTCAGTTAGTCTTGATGGAAGGAATCATAGAATCATGGAGTAGTTAGGAGTAGTCTAACAAGTGCAACTGTGAAAATGGAAGGCTTTACAGCTTTCTCCTCTTGGATACTAGAAAATCCATCAGAATTCCAGCCATTACAAGTGGTGGAATGGGTAACCTTGGTGTCTTTTTTCAACCAGGAGATTGTGTATCTTCTAAATGTGACTGGATAACTTTAATTTGTATATGAAAATACAATCATCTGTGAAACTGTACATGAGTAAAGACAATGAAAATGTAATAAATTGTGAGAATGAAAGGAGAAAAAGGAGAATGACTTCACAGTAATTTGTGCATCTTAATCTTTCTTACACTTCCACTGTGAATGCGTAATTTCGTCTTAACACACTTCCTAATTAAAGTTGTTCAGTAACTACATCAACAAGTAAGCATTACGAGGGGCTATATTGGTAAGGAAAAAATATACTTTTCTTATTAAAAATTACAAAGCATTTTCTATTTAGATTTCTTTTTATTAACTTCCACAACCTAATTGAATGTATGTAGTATAAAATTGTATAATCCCTCCACAGGTGGGTTAATAATTTCTTAATGGATGCATGTGAATGCAGTACTTCTGAAAAGCAGCATTTTCTCATTAAAATTTCTCTCTTTCATTTGACTAATTTCTATTGAACATGAAAATATTGACCTATGTCATTCTCCACACTCCCAACTTTTTTTTCTAAACAGCTGAATACTTTTTGTTTTCTGCTTCTATTATACCTGATAATCTGATTTTAAAAATACACCATGTTTTAATTAGGAGCCTGTGTGCATTTATGCAAGGGAAGATAATAATATCTGCATTACAGTAGAGCCTTGTTAATTTGCATTAATGATAGGGAGAGCTATGGTGAATTAAAGAATTTTGCAAATTAGTGTCAAAATGAATAAATAATGAAAACCAAGGTAGTTAATCCACAAATGTTTCATTAATTCATTTTAACAGTTGTAGTTTGGCCATAATTATCTGTGATTTTATTATTCTTTAGTTAAGTGCTCACAAAATATTTGATGCATACTGTGATAGTAAAAATGGTTCCTGCCCCAAGAAGTTTACAACCAAGAATGCACCTGCAGAAATAAAGGATCATACTGGGGAATACACAGGTGAGCATAAAGTTCCATTCTTTGTCACCATCATTTATATCTCACCCTTTGCTGGAGTTTCAATCAGGGGCTGTGTCAGTGTGTACATGTACATGCTGAAAGACAGCCTGTAAAAATCAAGTCTTTTTTTAAGTCATCAACTTGTAATTCTCTATATCCAGTCTTTAAAGAAGAGTGGAAGAAGCTGAAGGGAGTTTAGACCAACTCATACAGTGCACAAGTAAGCAGAATGCAGATTAGTGAGGCTTTGATATATGATATTATCACCGTGAAGCATATCAAAGAATACTTTCTCCCCACTAGCTTAAACTGCAGGGAAATTCAGATAGGGTTTGCACAGGGTTTGGTGTTACATGAACACATTCTTATGCACTGGGCATATAGCACCTGGGATTTTAAATAAACATAGCGGTTTTATGTTTTTTGACTACTGAAATTATCTTACCTAAGTATACTGCCTTTTAAACACAGTGATAGCAGAGAGGGAAAGTGATATGAGTGATTTTGGTTTTATTAGAATGTAAAAAAATGTGGTAGTAACATTATAACAAACACCCTCTTAGATCGTCACTCAGTTATTTTGGCAGCAGACATTCAGTCAGGATATAGCATCTGCCCCAGAAATGACAGATGCATTTTTTCTGGTTGTCTGCAGGGTATGTCCAGACTAGAAGTGACTGAGGTTTTTCAACTTCTGGTGAAAATTCTGACCCAGATACAGTGCTGGTCACAGCAGGTCACAGTGCTACAGATGGCACTGACTACACTGGCATACAAACTGTGTTATAAGCAGCACTTCCTTGCTCTCAACTTGCCAAGTGCTGAGGCTACCACCATCTTGCAATTGCCAACTGTTTCATTAAAACTTTCTTTGCCTGCTTTTGGGTTGTCAGGGCATATTTTAGTTGGAAAGAAAGCACAAAGAACGTGAACAGATATTTCTGTCCCTTCTATCACAGTGGAAAATAGGCATATCCCTATTCTACTAAATCATCTAGCTTTGGAGACATTCCAAGGCGTACTCTCCTGGTCCTCTGCTATGCGTATACATTAGTTAAGACATAGCATCTCCTGACCAAATTCTGAGGAAAAAACGAAGGAAGAGTACCAGGGAGAGTTCATGCTGAAGATCTGCTCCCATAGTTAAGATGGTCAAAAGAGTCGGTGACACTTGCTGCTGAAACAAATCCTTGTTTATTAAAAGAAGGAAATACTTGATCCCACAATCTCAGAATTGTTTTATCTCGTTCTTCTTTAATTGATTCACAGATATCAAGTATTGGTAATCTCTGCAGATGTCATATTTTGTGTATTTGGGAGGCGGAGGGGGGAATTGGCTGTTTTTCTGGGGGAGCGGTGAGGGTGCAGGTGTCTCTTGCAGGAAAGCACAAGCACAAATGCACAAGAGAAGTCCTCAAGTGCTTGCAGTCCTCAGTATCTCAATGCTAGCTGTTATTTCAGCCAATTCTGCCCTACTTACTGTCCTAGTCCAGGAGTCAGATGAACTATTCTAGCAATTCTATGAGCATGCACTTTCATAAATGCAGATTCTGGTAAAATAAGTACACTCTGCATGTTTTGATAGTGATGAAGTCCATTGGAATCTTCAGTTGGTGAATGACAGATATGGGAGACTGTGTGTTCCAGCTGCTTCCGATTTACTGTTTGTATACTGAACAGTTTAGGACTCTTCCACTGTAATACACACAGTACCTCAAAGAATGTTTTAAATAACCACAATATCTATTTGGTTGCAACAGTACAACAGTATGGAAAGTAGTGTATGTGGCTTTGTAGCATTCTGGTACATTCTAGAGTACATAAGTAAACCTGCAGTAGCAAGGAGAAAAAGAACCGATGAAAGAATAGTATCTATGCTGATATTGGACTTATCTGAAAACTGGTAATTTGAGCAGCACAGATCATGCAAATGGGCTAGTGCAAAAATGAGTGCTGGGGAAGAGTGAGAGAAGAGTCAGAAAATGAAATATACTTATAAAAGATACCTATAATAGAGGAAAAGGAATCATACATACAAAGAGTTATTCAGGCTCAGGGTGTTCAGGTGTGGAAGATAGAGCATGACAGAATTTGTTCTAAGTGGGTTTGGTTTAAGGAATCTCTCTGGTGATATGTTCATTGGTAATATGTTCATTTCACAAATGATTTCAAGAATCTCAGTTGCCCGTTAAAGTAAATAGCAGTCACAAACTACAGCAAATGCAGCAAACCATAAAAACTGAGGTTCATTCGGTATGTATTTTTCTTGCCACGTTAATGTGCCACTTAATAAAAACTTCAATGTGAAAGACAATAAATATGTCACTCATCATAAAGCTGCTCTAAACAGTGAGAGTGTAGTAACATCCCAGGATGAGTACAGGCACTGAAATAACCTACACAGTAATTCTGCTCTCTCACCCAAGAGCTGAAGAGAATGAAGAGGCTCTAAGATTACAATGGCTCCAATCACTTTTATTTTATACATGCTCCGTTGAGGTTTAATGATTATGCCTGTACTATGCGTTTGTGTTAGATAGCTGCAGCATTTTAGTAAGGAGGACAGCTATAAGTAAACTCATAACTAAAATTCGCTTTTCACAATGTTATTTATATTTCAAACTTTCTCCTTATGCTTGCTTATGACATGCAGTGATGCAGCTGTCATTTTAGTAATTGTTTTTTTCACTGTCAGTACGGTTCTTTACACGTGTCTCATACATGGAGATGTTTCATTTATTCACATTCTGTCAGTTCATCCTTCCCTTTTTCCTTTTTCCTATTTTAATTCTCAATCTCTTACTTTGTTCTCCCTCTTTTCTGCAGATCTTTTGCAGTCTCCTTTCTTTTTTTTCCCCCTCAGCTCTTTATATTTATTTATCTTTTCATTATTGAACTCATTATTTCCTCTGTTGCTTAATCTTTTTCTTTTTTTTTTAAAATTTACTTCTTCAGTATGACTTATTAGTGGTGAAAACACAACCAGATAAAATGCTAAAAGAATTGAATCCCATTCTCTCAAAGGTGCAAAGATTATTTATATCTATATCTGGTTATACTTCCATACACTACAATTTTGCCTACTGAGATTTACTCATTTACCTGTAAAAAGGTTTGAAGATAAAAAGCACATACCACTATGCTTGTATTAAAGAAATAGGTAATATTAAGAATATGTCATAGAGTCAGTGATCCCCCTCAAATGTACAAATAGAATCACTTGAACAGAAGTCCAGTCTTACCAGAAAGAAAAGCTCAGAAAGGCCTGGACCTGCCCAAGGTCTCCATTTTCCTTTTGAAGTCTCCTGTTCAGCGTGACACACTCTATGTTGAGCATCCAGATTGTGATAGACTTGCAGCCTAAAACTGCTTCTCACTTCATGGGATGCTTATTGGAAAAGTGAGCAGAGTTTTAAGGAAGCAGATGTTTGAGTGAGATGAAATGAAACTTTTGGCTTTTATTTAATGGGAGAGCTGTCACTTGGAATTTCTTAGGAATTCTGTTATTCATTTTCTCATATGTAAACATCAAGAGAGATTTTTCTAATTCTCTGATTTTTATTTCTTTTTTTCCCTTTTACTTAGACAAAAATATGCTAGCATTTATAGGACATCAAATGTTACTGGTTTGCTTAAAACTTCCCGAATATTGCTGGAGAATACAGTATATTTATAAAGTAGGAAAATGTGAGCTGATGAGCTCAGCCATAGTTACAATGATTTGAAAAATTAAATAATTGAATATGAAAGGACCAATTCCCTTTTTTTCCTTCATACTTGTCCTGGTGTAAAGTTGTTTCCATTCAGAAATAACTGGAGAAATTTAATCATCTCCTAACTTAAAATCTGTTTCTTTTTTAAATAATGAAATAATTTTTCAAAAGTTTGCTAAAAATCCCCGAGTCAGTTTTTGTTTTCACTTGTTAACATGTCTTAGAATGAGGGAACAGCCAAAGCAGACTGGAAAAAAATTATATCAATATTGACAGAGGAAAAAATTCCAGACACAAATATCAGTGGTCAGTGCCTTGGACATCAATCCTGGACACAGTATTCATCCTGGTTGTTCAAGTTTCCCTTATCTAACTGTAAAAGCGACACAATGTTAATGTTAACATTAATTAATTTTGTTGTAATCTGTTTAAAGATTGAACTTAAAACTTAGGCTGAAAAAGAAAATTGTATTTGTAAAATAATTTCCTGAGAAAAATGTAGCATTGTAACTTTGTGATTCATCTTTAAAAAAATACCTTACAAAATCAGTGTGATATGTACCAAATAAAATAAAGACTGGCTAAGTTATGCATATCAAAAGGTATGGGTACTATACAATCACCTGAATCAAATAAAATCTTTTTTTCCTCAGCATAATGCTGGTTATCTGTCATAGCCGCTGCCACTCAGCCTCTAACAATGCCCCTTAAATAAAAGTGCCCAAAACTTTCAACTGTGAATTTTGAAAACAACGTTGATCATGGCAACTATTCTATCAAGCCAAGTACAGTCAAGAGTAATACAAAAAATGCACACTGATATGAAGCGTAATTTTTTGCTCATATGATTTTTTTAATTCATTGTTCTGGAAAAGTTTGGACCTTTCAAACACCATAAGAAGATACAATTAGGTGCTTTCTTGCTCTGCAGCCATTTCTCTGCACTTATAAAGTATGGAGATTCCAAGTAGTAGAAATATCTTTTGGTGATTGTTGATGATAAGGAAAAGTCTCTGTCTTAAGAACAGTAGGAAGCAAACACGAGCCCTATAGATCTGGAGGGATTTTGTCATTCTCATTAATTTTGATTTTCCCATCTAATCATTTATGTTCTCTTTGCCCTTTTCCACTGAAATGCAAGAGTTCTTTGTCTCTGAACTGGTTCGACTTCTGTTTAAATAACTGTTTAAAAGCTCAACTTCCACAAATTATCAACATCAAAGGAAGTGTTACAATTAGGTTATTAAGTGCAGGAATTGTGTTCTGTCCTGTGAGAGATACAGAGGAAAGCAAAGTTCTGCCACTTGAATCTTAGTGTCAAGAAACCTACTCTGATGATTAATTCAACACCTTCTGTGAGGTTGTGAACTCTCAGGCTTTCATGAGTTATTTCACAGCATCCTGAAGTAAAGAAAATTCCAGGGGGGAAAGTGCTTAGCTAAAGAATATCGGTAGTTTCTTCCTGTTTAAGTAATCAGTCAAGGTCTTCCCATATAATACAGTAGAATCAAAACACAATTAAAGAAATACCACACTCTCTTAATCATAAAATACACTGTTTACTAGATCAGAATAAAACATTTACTGGATACCTGCAGAGTTTTGCTGTGAATATGTGAAATAATGTTAGGGAGGACTGGATTAATCTGCCCAGTTATAGTAGAGTTTACTTGCAGAACATATCTTACTACAGTAGCATAAGATATGCTATGCTGGTACCTCAGCCCAGGATTTTATTGTGACAATTACAGCTTTCTGTAGTCAAGCGAGGAACTCCATAAAAGTACACTGAAATTGCATTTTTGAAATTCCACCCCTGCCTACAACCATAAACACAGAAGAACTGAAATTTCAATAAAATAACTCCAGAGCATTTAATTTCCCTCTGCTCTGGATCTGCTACCTTATTATATATATTCTGTCAGCTATTAAATGTTCAGTGCTGTAAAGTCCACACATGATCTTTAGAATGTGTGGAGATGCCAGCGTATAAATGACTGGAGAAAGCATGGAAGATCAGAGCTGTCTTCATTATGGTATTTATGACTTCAGAACAGAACATGTATATCCATTCTCTTTCAGTGTCTACAATAAGGGGAGGAAGAGATGAAGAAATAGAGACAATTTAATTGTGCAGTCATAAAAAATTGCCAGGCCAGAACAAAGCAGCTATTACATAAGCACTAGAGCATTTTCTGGTACAACAAGCTGTGTACAGAGGGGTTCATCATTGCATCATGACATAAAATCAATATCTTGTAAAAGTCAGAAATGAGATCATGAAAGAGCAAGGTGCTGTATCTACAAAGGTTACAAATACAGAGTTTGGTATTTAGGGTATTAGACATAGCAAAGAAAAAAAGGCAAAAATCTTTCTCATTCAAATGTGTGTAACAAAGTGTGACAAACTAAGATATTTAGTATTTCTGCTTACATGTTTATCAAGATGGATGTGGGTGGTTTTGAAGATCTGCACCCTCTGCAATTATCTCTCCAATAAAAATGTTTAGAAAATCATGTTTTAGCAATATTTCTGTTATGACAGTAATTGGCAAAATGAAGCAAAACCAAGGAATGCTTGTATATAGTTATGACTCAATACTTACTGCATTCGAGAAAAAGTTTTCTAGAGTACTACCTCTGCAAACCTGACCCTCTGGAAGACGACATGGTGATCAGCTCCTTTGGACAACATTGGAAAATAAAGCAACTTCAGTGATTGCTTTTAATGGTATCTTTTGAGAGATTTATATGACAGAATTGTAGAACCATTAAGGTTTAAAAGAGCAGTTGGATCATGTAATCCAATGTCAAATCATCACCACTGTGCCCACAGTGTCATGCCATGTCCCTCTGTATCACATGTAGCCTTTTCTTGAACACCTTCAGGGGCAGTGACTCCACCACCTCCTTTGGCAGCCTGTGCCAGTGCCTCATCATGCTTTCTGAGATGAAATTATTCCTAATATCCAGTGTGAACTTCCCCTGGCACAACTTAAGGCCATTTCCTCTTATCCTATTACTATTACTTGGGAGAAGAAGCTGACTCCCTCTCGCCACAACCTCCTTCAGGTAGATGTAGAGAGTCTCCTCCAGACTAAGCCCAGTTCCCTGAGCTGCTCCCCATAAAATTTGAGCTCCAAACCCTCCACCAGCATAATTGCCCTTTGTGATAACTTGAACTGGTAAAAATTCTATTGGTGCAATGGGGATTTACTGTATTATGCTATGGGAACAGTAACATAAAATACCTCATAACATCAGATGTTTGCACAGTGTAGAGGATTTTTGCATACCTACTTTTAATGTGTAAATCAAACTTTAACTGAAAAATAGCAATGTAATCTGTCTGCATTTAGTTCAGCTGTGCTGATACAGCTGAGGGTGACATTTGCTCATGAGGGACTGCAAGACTTGGGAATTATTTCATTATATATTAATATGGTTATTGAAAGCAGACATGATCCAATGATGTTTTTCCAAACTGAATCTATTTCTGTGATCCTTCTGCCTATCTTTTTCTTTGTTTCTAATTAACCATCTTTCAGAACATAACATTTCATAAAAAATCATTTTTCCTTCCTTCTTTACTAAGGCAGTCACATTAAATGTTAGGATTAAATCATGAGTTTTTTAAAAAAGCATCTTCAACTGAATAAAAATGATAAGGAGTTTAATCTGGGACAAGGAATATTCAACTTTAGAACCTCAGTCTGAGCTGATGGAGCAAGGACTTGAACACTTCGCAGATGAATGCTGTAATCACTGAAATACTGGCTATTCAGTGAGCAAGTACAGAGCTCTTGTTCTCACTCTGGTTTCAATCAGTTCCGGGACCTGAGAAAACCTTTACTGTCAAATTTCTCCTTGTAAGTGAATTGACATTTTTGTATGAGAATTTCCTGATTAGCAGAAGCACATAACCAATGGCATGTGAGATGCCCTCAGTTCCAGAACTAGTAACTGTTACGTTGTTTTCCTACTACAGTATTATTATTATGTCCACCTAAGGATTATTTTAATCAGTTTGTTGATTTGGAACATTAACTCTCATGCTTTAGGCACTGTACAGACATACCTGGAAATTGGTGTTAAAAATCCTACTCATAACAAGGGCAGCAAGGGCATTCTGATACAATTAGGAGAAAATGGAGATAAGAAGTTTTTATGGAAGGCAAAATAAAATTAATTGAAATATCTTTGGTGAAATTAGTACCAAAACTGCTTAAAATGTAAAATAAAAGGAAATATAAGAGGCAACTAACCAAACGAAACAAACTAAAACAAGACAACGACAACAAAACGATATCAGGGGGATATATTTGCAGGCATCTACTATGTATCACAATCTGTTCTTAAAGCATCATAATTCAGCAGCAAGTCATTAACCAAGAATTCCACTGGGAGAGAATTGCTCCTTTTGCTACCATCAGTCCCAGTAGAAATAAGGCTTGTGTATACTGTGGAGCACTGCCGCAATATACAAATTTTCATCTCTTTTGGGATCTATTCACAGATGGTGCTGAACCAGATCTAAAATAAATATACACACCTGAGATTGCAGCTGCAGTGTGAATTTACCCACATAATGGAGCTAAAATCTCTAAATCTCCGGGAGGTATATAGCCTTCTACATAAAGCATTCCAATATGCTTTTATTAAAATCATTCAAAGCTATGCTGCTATCTGTCCTTCCAGCAACAAAAGTTTTATTGATTTTTATTGTCATACTGACTCATTTCTGTTCTCTTCCTTTTCATTACTGATATCACTAAGATTTTTACAATCAATGTCTGCAAATAAAATAGTTTAGATTTTAGAAAAATTGTTGTACCACAGCACCCATGACATAGCTATGCTCTGCTCCCTGCCCCTCTGTGCTCCTGCCTGCCTCAGGACTTTTACTGACTGCGTTTTTAGAACAAATTAGTCCTGGGATGGACTTGAATCAGAGACAACAAGGCTCCAACAGAAGTTATATATAATTTCTCCCCCTTTTGTTCATGGTCTTGGCTTGGTTGTTGCTTTATTCATATCTTGACTAGCAGACTTTTTATTTAAGAAGCCATTCTCTGTTTTATAATTATCTTGAATTACTATATTAGAAAGAAAGGCTTGCAGAAGAAACTTCTAACATTGTTAATATGAGTCCTACAAAATTTTCACCCAAGATGAAACTGGCTTTTGCCCAAAAGGATCAGCAAAAGCCTTGCAACCTTCATGCTTCCTGCACATGAATGGTGTCAGTGAGAGGTGAGTGATTCTAGTGCAAGACAGCTGTTCCCCAGGTGAATGCTATTCATCTCAAAGCTGCTATGTATATCGTAGAAGAAAAGGGAAAAAAACAATCAGCATAGTTTTCCTGAACTTATACATCTATTACTTGCAATGTTTAGCAGAGGCTGTTATATAACTTTCTCCCTGTTGCGTTACAACTTTAAAACCAAACAATGTGATATGCCACATTTTTCCTTGAACATTTGTGTTTATATAAAGATGTAACCACTAAATGTGAATGACAGATCAAAAATGGTTATTTGTTGGTGTCATTTAAAAATATATAGGAAAATATCACATGGAAACTAAAAGTTGCATACAGAGGTGTAAAAGACATTGACAAGACTCTCACAACATTTTATGACAATGACATGCTGATAGCGAGTACACATAACTTCATGTCTACTTAATGTGGAGTCTTCTGCTCCATATGCCATATAATACTGGATTAGATAGACAACTGTGCTCCATAATAATAGCATCTGCATTGCTCCTTAGGTTGATACTGACATTTTTACTGACATTTTTTCTTGAAGAGTTGATTACTGATGTTGGCCACTAACATCTCTGATTTCAGGTTGTCCTGTTTTCATCCTGTCCTGTTACTGACATGATGACAACAGGTAAAGATTAAGGACATCAGTCTCTTCGATGACTGAACTCTTGCCTGACCTTCCAAGTTAGCTTTTCTCTCAAGCCAAACCAGACATCCAGACTGTTTCTTCTTAATCTTGTATAAATTCCTTCACTTTCTTTCCCATTTTGTACAATAATTACACATCACATGAGACGACTTTATATTCTCGGTTGAAAACAAATATTGCTTTTGAAATGACTTTGTAAATCTTCTGCAACTAAAGCTTTATTAAGTAAAGGTCTGGTAAGAAAAAATTAGCTTTTTTTTTTTTGCATCATATCAAGTAGATTTAGTTCTGCTGAGGAACACTCATGCTGTACAAAAAGTAGGATATTTTTAACAAAAGATGAAGGTTATTGTAAAAGATTGGTATCAGTTTCTTGCCAATCTCTTCACTTCTGCACTTATTCTTCTCACTTGATATCACTTCTGAGTCAGAAGTTTAGGAATTGGAAAAATATATTAAATAATAAGTTGTAGGAAAAATCGGCAATAGTTATGTCAGATTGCTGCTTTTGCATGTCCTTAACAATCACTAAGTGATCAACTTTTACTAACACTTCCTAATCTGCCACAGAGATAAAGGCTGCTGAGGGCACCAGTATCTCTGTTTGCCTTTTGACTTCATTGCTTTATCATAACTCACAACCTCATAATATTTAAATATTGCCTGTTGTCCAAGATAAGAGTTTCCATTATCTAACATCAATATTTGCAGTGTTCAGGTTATTTTTACTACATTCATCTAGAAATACAACAAAAGGTATATGCAGATAAAACAAAATAAACCTTTTAATCCATAATCTTCATTAAAATCAGAAGTTCTGTATTATAAGAAAAAAATTCTGGCCATTTTCATGGAATGGAACTGCATCAAATAAGCTAAGTTTTTAATGTATCTCTTTCCATTTCTGTCCCTCACTGGAAATAGAAAAAGAATCTGCCTTGAATCTATAAAACTATAAAACACTGATACCCAGGAAGAATTTTAGAAAATACAAGTGACAGACAATATGAGACAGACAATTGCTTTAGATAGTATCTCCTGTGATGTCAAGAAGGGGTCTGAGGGTTTTCCTAAGACCTGTAAGCTGGTCTAATTTAGTTCACAACACCTTAGTATTGAGTGTTTATATAAAATAATTACTGCACTCCAAAAAAAAATGTCAGGTCTGCAAATAGCTCATCTGAGGTGCAGTCAGAATCATTTTCAAATACTTGCCATCAGTTTCAGGAACTAGTGATGGAAGTAGAACACAGCACATTGAGGCTCTAAAGGTTATTTTTGAGGTAGAGGACTAAAAGAATATTGTGAATGTTTGATTACAGAAAATGAAATTTCTTTGTTGTAGGTCTTTCTTATACTCTGAATCTTCTGAGTGCCTTGTCTGTATTAGAACTGGAAAGTAGGAAATGGAAAATGAATACATGTGCAACTGCAGGGAGAGTCTGGATTAGAATCAGGTGCCTGATTAGCTTTGGACCATGGGAAGACCAGAACCAGATAAAATATGGGAAAAATAACTGAATAAATGGGACAGGAAGATGAAGATATAGTGTACGTAAATTTAAAGAGGAGTCAAGAACTGGTGGAAGCAGAATGCCTTGGAAAAAAGACTGTTCCGAGGAACTTCAGAACAAGGTTGAGAAAAACTATTGGTAAGGACCAGATGAGGTAGCAAATCTCACTAAAATGAAAGAGAAAGAAATGTGGAATATAAGAGAGTATATAGGAACAAAATTGAAATGAATCATCAAAAATTTTGAATAGAAAATTAAAGAAAGCAGAGGAGGGCAGGCTGAGGCTGAAATGGGAGTCTTCATTGGTGTAGAATTTTCTTGGCAAAGAAACTTGAATTGGATTGCAAAGCCTGCAAAGGTACATTTCTATGATTGTGAGATGAGCTGGCAAGCTTTTCATAGGAGAGAAAGATCAGAACTGAAAAAAATGTGCCAGAAGGGCCAAATCAGGCATAACACCAAAGCACATTCAATAGCTTGGAATGATGTCTGATTTTGGTTAGCAGCTACTATTTGTGACACCAGCCTGTGAGGTTTCCCATCATTGATCTATATAGGGCCACAGAGAAAATTAACCTTTACTCCTTTAGCTATATTGTTAGAATAGGTGTCAAAAATATGCATGGGTGATACAGAACTTCCAAAATTGCTAGTACAGCATGCAGGGGAAGATGAAATTTACTTTAATTTTGTGAATAACATATTACATATGTTATATGTATATTTATATATTTATTGCTGTATGTAAATTTAGATTTAAATAAAAGTCATTCAAACTTAAGCATGTGAAAGAAAAATGATATTGTTATGCATCCCTCTTTCGTGCAATCTCAACCAAGTTCCTTTCTGGCACGTTTCACTCAAGTTTCCAGAGAAATGATACTTTTACTTCAAGTGTAAAGCCAGCTAGATCTAAGGATGACCTCAATAAAAATTTATAGTAATTAGGCTGGTAAACTGAATTTAATTCTCATTAAGAAATGCACACATACAAAACCAAATGTAATAGGAATCAAAACCACCAAACATGTTTTCATGGAGATTTTCTTTCTGCTTATGGGACAGTGGCCTGTTTCCCTATTAGGTGCATCAATACAAATTAAATAGTTGTCCCGTTTCTTCCTGCACCTTTCAGTTTGCAGCCTGACTCGCGAGGACGACAGCTGGGATACTTTATTTCTAAACAGGTGGTCTCTGTGGAATCTTAGTAACCCAGAAATGAATGTGTTCAGGAAGTCAAGGCAGCTGGAAAATCCAAAGAGCCAACTAGCCTGAGGAAATGGGCAAGATCACCGTTTATCAGATGGGCAGCCTGTAAAGAATAGGAGAGAGGTACCAGGAATCCATTCAGTAGGACATATAGGCGTACTGCCAATGCAACAAGCCTGTGAATCTGAGAGCCTTAAGGAATCAGATGGCATTGTACGTGGTGCCTTGGCAGAAAGCATGATGATTTGGCTATTCCTCCTGAATTAGTCATTTCTTTTGGAAACTGTGATAAAACATTGGCATTTGTTTTGTAATCATATCAACGAGGACCATGTGCAGTGTTTCATCTGCTACTCAGATATCTATCAAATATGTGACAGGATCAGACCATTTGAGACAGAGCACCTCTTGATAACATTGCAGAAAGTAGTTTCTTTGGTGAACCAAACCAGAACTTCGGTAGTCAGAAGACAGAGTAATACTGATAGAAAAATGGAGAAATAAGTTTAAAAAAGCAAACAAGCAAGAAAGAATGGAGCAAAAATGGAAATCCTGTTCTAACAGGAGGTGTTATGTAGGAATTAGCTAAATTTCATCAAATAGTTTACTTTTCCAGCTTAGAAAACTCAGTATGTCTATTAAGACATGGAGAGTAAAGCTCAAATAAGGATGGCCCAACTCCGAAGTCATAGTAAGTTGTGTTCCAGATAAAGCAGAAATTTTCCTGCCACTACAACGTTCCTTTGGAGATGCACAAATCAACAATACATAAGAAATTACATTCTGATATAATTAACTTCAAACACCTTTAGAAATATTACTGTAAACATTCTTCCAGAAGTATTTCACTTCTTTCTTATACTCTACTGTATATATAGCATAGTTTATGGCAATTATTTAAGTGCAAACTATTTTGCATTTTTTTTTTTTATCTCAATATTTTGCTCATAGAAAGTTTTACATAACAGGCTGAGTCAGCATGGAGATTGTGAGTTGGTATTTGTTACTTTTGACAACATAGCACCCAGTCTTTTGCACAATCCATCTCTATGAGGAGAATGAATTTTCTAAGTACATCTACTGTAACAACTGATATGTGGACAAGAGAACAAGTAGATGACTCCCCGGGCAGTTACAGTTCACCAAGCATTGTTCATCTCTTCTGTAGGCCCGTCTAAGTCATCTCCTTCCCTATCACTCCGCCATAATGTTCTAGTTCCTGAGAATTTTTGTAGACAGGCTGCCCTTTTTAGGTGCTGATTTGAGGAAAACAAGATGTGGCAAAACAAACAAACAAAACTCTATTGGAGAGATTGGAGGAAATAAATAGTTAACCTCAAATGGCTTTTTTTATGCTAGAAAAATGCCCATATATAGAACTGCCAATCTGGAAGTTCAAAGGATATACCGTATTTTGAATCATCAGGCCCAAGGCAATTGATTAAGTACTGAATAAACACTGTCTAGCAAGAAACAAGAGAACAAATGTAATTTCTTCATCCATCTCACCTTTCCTGCTCTGCTTTCTGTCTATTAGATGAGATGATGTATTACGAAAGCTCAGGACAACCCAATCCTGCTCTGTTCGTAGCTTACTCATGAGTTGTCTCTGTTTTAGTCACTTCTGTGCATGGTGCACCTTGTCAGGATAATTAAATACTGCAAATGTCCATTACAACAGAGGCTGGGTGAGAGAACTGCCAGCAACAGTGACAGATATGATGTTCCAGCTCATATCACTGTACTTAATGCACTAACTCTTCAGTGACTGGCACAACCGAATATATCACTGCATTCATTCACCATGCTCTGTCCAAATGCATTGTTTTCTTTGGCCAGTGTTGACGCTCTTCCTTCTCTCATGAATCTACCTGTTCTGTAGTAAGTCCTTTGCTGTTCCCTTTCTGTCTAGAGTCAGATGAGACATCCAGGAACAGTCTTTTCAATTCCAGAAGTTGCAGAATCAGATGCTACCTCAGAAGGTCCAAGACATTAGTTAGTCTGACTTGTTAAGATGGTAGAGAACAGAAACTGTTGAGTTCAGTAGGAAGGAATTTCTTTTCAGTGATTTTGAACACCTTGGATAGTGATTAAATTTTTGCAGTGTCGTACAATTTTGTCTTTCCATTTTAGAAAACCAAAGTAGTTTCAGCAGCTTTTGAAGAAATTTTATGTCAGTCTATAGGCTGTAAGGAATGTTACAGGTTTCCCCTCTCTGTTTCAGAATAACTGGCCTACATGCTGCATGCTCATAGATAAGAGAACCCGTAAAAGAAAACATCACTCACAGCTGCTAGCTGCAATATTTTGGTACCTGAAGTGAGACTGCAGTTTGTATAGCTGAGAGATGAGCTTACATCTAAACTCAGTGAACTGTATCTATTTTTTCACTCTCCTTCCTTAAATACTGCTTATCTGAAAAGATCCTGTTTAACTGCTGAGATAGAAATAATTGATCAGAAACACGATTCGGTGCAGTAATATTTTGGGCTTCAAAACAATTCTGAGAATAAATCAGTGTCTCTACCTCATGCCTTTATGTAGCTAAGAAAAGAATAATTCTGAAATTGAGAATAGTATGGAACAGATATACTTATGTTCTCCTGTAGGAATTCTAGGACATAATCCTGAGAAAAGACATGCTTGGATATCTCACTCTTCTTATTTCATGATCTGTCTGTCAATATCTGTATTCAATAACCAGAGACTGTCCCCTTCTACTACAATAGATATCAGGAGCTTACCTTGTGGAATCACGTCTGTCCTTTGAAAAGGCAATACAAAACTTCTGACCGGCTTGTTCTGGTCAGGTGTTCTCTCTTGATGTCAGTAACACTTTTTTAAGATATTTATTTTAAGACAAGAGCATTGTCATTTATCTGAAACCAGACTGCAATTGCACTGCAGGTGTCATTTTCCTGTGAGAGAGAATCTCACACCTGCAAACACTTAGAGGTGATTTACCTAGATTAACCCCAAAGGAGTGCAAAGAAAACTTTGAAGCTTAAAAGCTTTAACTGTATATTATTAATATAAGTGAATAAGGTGGTAAGTAACAGCTGTCTTGAGTAAATAAAGACTCTCCCCATGAAAGAGCAACCTCTGCTCCTTCCAGAATGTGCACCTCACTCAGTCACTCACTCTTTAAAAGAAATGGTTTGCAAATGAGAATAACTTAGATAAAAGCTACTGTAGCTCTTCTGCAGTATCTTGGCAGATTTGTGTTTCACCAGGCACCTTCCTGTATCGATACAGAGAAAGAGATTTCTAAATGTAAATCACATTTTTAAGTTGATGTTTCTTTTCTTGGGGACTGAAGAGTTCACATGGTCTTCCTTCTCATATTTACCTGGTTAAGGATTCTCCTTTTTACTGTTTTTCATAAACTACAACTCTACAAAATAAATTCATATTTGGAGTACATCATTTCAAGCTTGGGTTGGTCTGCAGTCTTTGCTCTGAGAGCAGGTCTGTGTTTGTTCTTGCTTTATCTGTAAAAGTCTGAGGGAAGATTTAGGATGTGAGGGGTAATTCTTTACAGAGAGAGTGGTGAGGTGCTGGAACAGACTGCCCGGAAAGGTTGTGGATGTCCGTGAAGGTGTTCAAGGTCAGGTTGGATGGGGCCCTGGGCAGCCTGGTCTAGTATTAAATGGGAGGTTGGTGGCCCTGCATGTGGCAGGGGGGCTGGAGACTCATGATCCTAGAGGTCCCTTCCAACCCTGGCCATTCTGTGTGATTCTGTGTTGTAGCAGCCAAAGGGCATGAAAGTATGAAACACTGTGCTTTTGGAACACCCTGCTAACCATAATGAGGATTGAAGCTGAGAAGCGAATACACAAAGGATGGGAATGCACTCTGCAAAGGGCAGTGCTCAGGACAAGGTGTGACTATGTCCTGGCCCATCAGTAAACCAGGAATACCCTGAAGGCCCCGAGTATACTCTCATTACTCAGCAACAACCAGATATTGGTATTCTATTAAGGCTGTCTCAGCTGAAACCAGGGTACTAAACTTCATGTGATTTCTTAAGCATCATCTACTTTTGAATTAACGAGTTCTGATAGGTTATTTTTAGACATTACTTTTTCCCCTATATTTTTGTATGAAGAACTCCTTTATTCCATGCAGGTGAGTTGCAAAGATCACCAACTAATGGCATGTAAGTAAAGGATTTATTCAATTAAATCATCTATTTCACTTTTTATTCCAGAAAGGTCTTGCAAAGATAAAAACTCAAAGGCAGGCTGTTGAGAGAAGGAGAGATTCCCTGGTGAGATTTATATTTTCCTCCTAGAGCAAATAATAATTTTAAACAACTTAAAGAAGTAAACTGAGATAGTTCATTTGAGCAAGGCAGAAAGCCTTTTACATCAGCTACGTTTGCTTCATAAATCAGTCTATTTCATAAACCAGATGAGTCCATTTGCTGTCCATTGTTTTCTGTCTCTTTCTTGCCCAGTATGGGCTCTGCAATCCTAGATGTTTGTGTTTTGCTAAAATAGAATTCTGGGGGCAGTAAAATATGCCTCAAGCATTTTTGTAAAGGCATGTGAATAGTAAATTCTATTTCTAGGAAAATCTAAGCCACATTATTGAATAAAAGATAAGAAAAATGTAGCTTGACATATAGCATGAAAGATATAGCAAAATGATTTCCAGTAATATGTACTGGAAATATGCTTCTCAGTTTAATAGAATGCTTCAGTGTCTAGGACATAACAAAAAACAAAGAAAAACCTGACAGCTTTTGATATAGGATATCATGTAAGATTGGAAGGACTTTTGTGCACATGCTTTAAAACAGTTGTGATTAACTATTCAGCAAACTTTGTTTATGTTCTTGAGGAGTCTATTCAACCCCTCACTGTTTTTAGGTCATTTCCTTCCCCAGAAATCTTCTATAATGTGATTTTGCTCTCTTTCTCATTTACCCACTCATCTTCTCCTTTTAAGCTTATCAGTAGCATTGGTTGACGATCAGCATGAAAATAAATTATTATATTGGAATAAATTTGTCTGATTTTTATTATGGAGACAGAGACAGCTTATTTGTCCCTTGAAGGTAATGATTAAATATCTCCTTGTTTTTGCATTGAGGAAATCAAGGCTGAAGTTGAACAATAATACTGAATTTTTATCTTTGTGTCAATTTAACTTATTAGTTTAAAAGCAAGTTCACACAAAATACTGCTATGTATTATAAATACGTTCAGAATTTTTTAAATGGTTTACTTTCTAAAATATAAAAATTAAGATAAAACTATAAAGCTCTTGCTTCTTTTTAACGATGAGCTTGCTGTTGTATGTTTTTCTTTTAAAATCTTTTTTTTTTTTTCACGTAACATTGTTGTTACAGTGTGTGATATATTGCCTTCTGATATTTGTAATGGTAAATACATAAAGGCCAAGCAAGTCAATTTTTGCTGGTTCTCTAACCACAAGTACTACAGAGTCTCTGAGCACACTAAAAGCATCACCACTCGGCATCTAACACTGGGTTGAAATCAGGAATAGGAGGTACTGGATAATCAAGTACAGCACTTAAGTGTGCGAAGGTTAAAGTTCTTTTCTTTCTCTGTTTTTCCCCCTACAGCTCATGGTAAGAATCTCAATTCTGATAAGTTGATATCGATTATTAATATAGCTGATGTGAACAAATGCAGTTAGAGAAATAAAAGTGGAAGAGACTCCATAGTTCTTCAGCTGTGCCATCGGTTTGAGCTTGCTCCTGAGTTGAATCCAAAGAATTTTTCCCTCCTGTGTAGTTCTGAGAGAAGAAAATAGGATTTTTTTTTTTTTTAAAAATTAATTAACTGAAATTTAAATTGTGTTTCTAGACTTTCCCCCACTAGAATCACAGAATCATAGAATCACCAAGACTGGAAAAGACCTACAAGATCATCCAGTCCAACTGTCTATCTACCACCAATATTTCCCAATAAACATGTCCCTCAGTACAACACCTAAACATTCCTTGAACACCTCCAGGGTTGGTGACTCCACCACCTACCTGGGCAGCCCATTCCAGTGCCTGGACATTCTTTCGGAAAAGCAGCATTTCCTAACGCCCAGTCTGAATCTCCCTGGTGCAACTTGAAGCCATTGCCTCTAAACAGGTAACTCAGAGCACTAGCAGCTCTTAAACTTCTTCAGCAGAACTTGACCAACTCCAGGTATGACTTGTACCCATTTCAGATAGCAGGTATATAAAAACAGTACTATAAAAACAAGTGCTTTTCTAATTAGTCACCATGTTATCTCATAGCTTACAAGGGTCAATGGTAGCAGCAGAACAGGAGTGGAAGCACAGGTTTCCCTAGCGGATGGAAAATAGCAATACCTGAAATGTTTTATGTTTGTAATACTATGATCACTAATAATGTTTGGAATTTAGAAACCTGCTTTTTTATTGTGTTATTTTCCATTTAGAGCCTTCATGTATTTTGCAGGATGCAGGATGATGTGAACAGTTTCAGTCTTCTTTCTGTACCAGGAAGACAGTTTGTTCTATCAGTATCTGCACTGATACTTTCTCAACAGAGAAAACAGGTAATACACAGTCTGAAACATAATAAAAATCTTGATGTCTTTCAGACTGTGAAGGCAGTGTTTGTTCAGTATGTCCACAAGAAATATTTGGAAATATGTCAATGGTTCATGAATATTTAAGAGGAATACAACAAAGCTGCAATTCTGGGAGATGCTAAGACTTGATTTGTCTTATTGCTAGGAAGACTTGGTTTGTTTTACTGGGAGGGAGTAATCTGCCTCTGGAAGCTCAGGTCCTGCATGTCTGTTACCAACATGCTTAGTGCTGTGACAGCAGAACTCAGACCGAGAGAAGCAATTAGTTAATTGGAAAACTTGGACTGGTATAAAGTTAACTAAAAATAGTGGAAGGTTCAAAGGTAGAAGGCCCAAAAAACTTGCCTGGATGAGTTAAAACCATATTTGTTGAGTAGCTGGTAATTTGCCAAAATAATAGAGCTGGCAATTTTCATCTTTCTCCAATTCTCACCATGTTGCGAGAAGAGTATATCTGCATTTAAAATTGGTTCTGATATGAAATCTTTTATTATTTTCTGGTTATTTTTAGCAGAATTACTACATTAAAATACTTTCCAGGATGTGCTGTTTGTAGGCAATGCAATATAACCAGGTGGTTACTCTACACAGGCACCCTAGAGGAGTCATCTCATATAGGTCTTTCCTTTCTTGGCCTGTGGGGGCAGATTTGAAGTATGTGAGTTGTGACAGGAGTATGCACTGTTCATTATGCATGTGAGATGGCCTCATAGATGCCTTTGTGAGTAATATTTCTTCAAGTTTGCCAGCCTTGCTATGCCAACTGGGGTACTGCAGTGCTCCATTGGGTGTTCAAACAGCTGGATGGCATTTGTGGTTGAGAAATGTGACTTTAAAGTGTTCTCAGGGTGAGTCAATAATAAGCACATGCAGCTACAGGCAACTGTAGGAATGCAGGCATATATACAGATACAGAGAGTGCTGTTGTCTTTATTTATGCTCCAGCCACTTAAAGCATTGCATTTTATAAATGAAGTAGTCAATATTATACATTACCAGAGTTTGTTGTCTCACCTGGAGACTATTCTTAAAAATCTGAGATGCAGATTCATATGCCAGTTTTTAATGTTACTTTGTGATTTTTTTGCTGCCAATTGCCCTTGTGTGTTGGTCACTGCTTTACATCTGCTTTACATCACGTAAACATACTGTTGGAAAGATCTAGCCTCAAACAGGATAGACAAAAATACACAGACTATTTGGTGGCACAGTGCATTTCCTCAGGAAACTCTGGAGCTTTGCTTTTAGTTTTTTTTGTTGATGTTGTTTTTGTTTTTTGTTTTTTGTTTTTTTTTGCCACAGTGGCTCTTGTCTCCATGTCTGTGGGATCCACTTCTGTGGACAGTAAAGACAATAAAGATTAAGAGCATATTTTCAAATTATGTCTATGGAAATAGAAAGAAGGGAAAGAAGAAAGGAAACCTTAAAATCTACTGATAGCCCCTAATTCAGTAATCATATTGCAGATTTATAGACAAACTTTTTTTTTTAAGATGTATCTGTATATTTCTCTCACTTTCTGTACATTTTTATTTTATAGCTGTCTTACACTGCTTATCAAGATTATGATTGTGATGTTATTTCTTTATTACTTTCTAGTCTAACCTTTGAAGTCAATGGAGCTCTCATGAATTAAACAATAAATTTTACTATAACAATCTCATTTAATTTCTCCATAAAACTGATGTTTCCTGATGCTTGCTCACTGATGTGTATTCTAAATACAGCATCCATAAATTTTAAAATTTAGTCCCATGTGATCCATACAAGACAACAATAAAAGCCTATATAGCAAGGAGTAATAAGATAGGATTCACTGTATCAGTAGTAACTCAGAACCTAATCCTACACCACAAATAAAATAGTATCATTCAAAAGTGTCTTCAAACACATAATTTCCCAAAATTACATTTGCAGTGTGACTGATTGCTAAATGACTTCTTTAGCTCTTACTTAAGGAACCAGACTGTTACTGGAAGAACATGCACATGGAGAGAATGCTAATGCAGAATAAGACCTCTGTCAGCACACTTATGAATTCCAGAATTATATCTGAAGAGCTAAACAATTATTTATTCTCAGAGATCAAGTAGGGAGAGATGGGCATGTCTCTCTCAGTTGACAGTGACCACAGTCCTGCCATAGAGGTTATAATCAATGGATGGCAAAGCCTAGTGTGGAAGGAGGAGAAAAAGAGAAGCAATTTTTGTGAACCAACCTTTCTATAATATGGATTTTTGCCAACTTTCCTCAGCTAAATAACGGCCTAGGGTAAGTTTCCTGTTCTGTTACAGTCTGTTGATCTCTTCTGGCTTCCAGGTGTCTGCTTCTAGCAAAGTAATGACAAAACACAATTTGTGATTAACACTAATGATGTGCTAGCAGGTATTGTGGCAGGATAAAAGATGTCGGTTTGCTTCAGATTTTTAATTTAGACTTAGTCCTGATCTGGTTCCACCTGAGCCAATCAGGCAGTAACCCTCACCAGCTTCGTGGGATTTGTGTGGTGCTTTCCTCCTCTTCTTCTCTTGTTCATCTCTGTTTAATAATGCACTCTGTTCAGGTCAGATTGCTTGTTTGTACAATCAGTCTCTAAAATAATGATGTTTTAAAAAGAAAGATATGGAAAAGAAAAAAGCTGATAACCTTTTTGATAATAAGTGGAAGATGAAGCATAAAATTAAAAATAAAAAGAAGAGGGAACAGGGATTTGACAGGGATCTCTTGGAAAGAGTCCAGTGGAGGGCCACAAAGATGGTGAGGGGCCTGGAGCATCTCTCCTACGAAGAAAGGCTGAGTGAACTGGGTCTGTTCAGCCTTGAGAAAAGAAGACTGAGAGGGGACCTGATCCAGGTCTATAAATATCTGAGGTGTGGGGGGCAGAATGGCGAGGCCAGACTCTTTTCAGTAGTGAGTGGAGACAGGACAAGGGGAAACGGCCGGAAACTGCAGCATAGGAAGTTCTGCACAAATGTGTGCAAGAACTTCTTTACAGTGAGGTGACGGAGCACTGGAACAGGCTGCCCAGGAAGGTGGTGGAGTCTCCTTCTCTGGAGATATTCAAGCCTCGCCTGGATGCCTACCTGTGCAACCTGCTGTAGGGAACCTGCTTTGGCAGGGGGTTGGACTCAATGATCTCTGGAGGTCCCTTTCAACCCCTACAATTCTGTGATTCTGTGAACAGAAGAAATTTTGTTCATTTTTCTATCTCCTATTTTCATTCTTCAGCCATATTAGATTTGTTACTTGTATGGTTCAGAGATATGTATTTTGGAAGGTAATTGTTAATTATTAACTATTTTAAATCTAGTAAGAAGTTAGAGATACAAAAGACTGAATAGCAAGTCTAAATCTCTGTAGGAGAATTTGTGTGCATTCTTTCACCATCTGCTTTTTATTTTGCATATATTTTCTAGATGTTCCACATTTATACATTTTAAATCTGTAAAATATTTTATCATTTCAAATAATAGTAGATAAATAACAGTAAGAAAAATAATAAGTGCAATGAGAAGGCTTTACCACTAAATCTTCTTATGTAGATGTAACTGCCTGCATGATATTGTACAAAACTAAGGTGAAAGTGAGAATAACAGGAGAAGTTTATAGCCCCAATAAAAAAAAAAAAGTAAGCTTAAGGATTTACAAGTTAAATCAGCTAAAGTAGCACACTTCAGAATAAGTTTTACAACAATTTTCATTGCAATTTATGCTAGGTGCCCAAATATAGCACTGAGAGCTCCAAGAATGAATAAGTGAACTGACAGATGGGTATGAAAAATCAGAAAAGTAGTTTAAATTTCAGATTTTAAATAATTTAAGCATGACAAACATGGCACAGGAATGCATTATTTATTTAGTTCATTTAGTTTAGCTTTTGTTAATGAAAAAAAAACAAAAAAAACCAAAAACCAGTAGGTATTGGAAATCTAATTTAATGCAGAGTACAAGAAATTCAAGTTGGCATATGATGACACAGTACAGGCAAATCCAGAGCTGCAAGAAAAAAAACTTTCAGTTTGAAGGATTAGGGCCTAATACTGAAAACTGTGGTCCTAGCTTAAGAAAGTTTTAGAAAATCAGACTAATAAAGAGACAGACTCAATTTTAACAGTCGTTATTTCAAGATACTGAATGCAATTTGTTTAGAATAATCTAAAGATGAAGGAGATTACATGAAGAACTGACTTATACCTTTATTTTAAAAAGAAAAATATCAATATGAATACTTCTTCAAGCCTGAAAATATCCAATTAAGTCTCACCTTATTCCTCTCATATAGTTTTTTTTCTATTGCAATGCAAATGCTTAATTCAGGCAGGGACAAGAGGTCATTGTATTATCTACTTCAACATAAAATGGATTTCAGGATAGGCTCTTAATTTAAAAACAGCAAAACTCTGAAAGAAGATATCTAAGTAAGTGTACTACTCACAATGCTATGAAAGTACAGCAAATTGTTATGCCTCAGCTGTGATTCACTGCCAATTATTACTACTCATCACAGAATTCCAAAATTTTGGTAGGCTCACAACTATTGCAGGTGAATTACCTTTGAATATGATGACTTGCAGAAAAAGGGGCAAACGTCTCTTTTACTCATTGTTTGGATATATCTGTCCAGATAGAAGAAAAATATTGTATTTTTTCGTCCTTTATACTTTTCTTTTGTAATTCTTCATATTTCCGACATGATACATGGTCAGCTTGATTCAATATTACCATCCATCTGTGGGTCTAATTCTCTTTAGGGTCCTTTTTTATTTAATAGTTGTAAATGAACCTTTCTGTTGAACTGCAGTTTGAAGCTCAATACACAGTGAAGCACTCTGGGATTCAGACTAGTCCTTAAGATAATTTGAAAATTAGTACCTTCGCAAAGATGTGAGATTCTTGAGTCCAAATGGATCTTGAAAATTTATTCTTGCTCTTCCTTTTCCTCTTTGATTTCTTTCCCTCTTCTTTCTCCTTCCTTCTATTGCCCTTCCCTTATTTTCTATCCTCTCCCATCCTGTAATAGCTGGAAGAAAACCTTCATTTTGCTGGCTTTTTTTTTTTTGTCTTTCAGATTTACAGAGCATCAGGCACTTCCTATAGTTTTATCAATTGCTTCAAATCTGACTTTTTTTCTTAATCTCACTATTTCTCTTCTTGGACAACTTGATCTCTCTCTCTTTTTTTCTTTCTTTAATTTTCTCCAGCTGGCTTAATGCTGGCACTTACAGTCATTTTCTTTCAGCTTTCTCTAGGGTTTTTCTGTTTCTTTCAGCTTTGCTTCATGGTTTATATACACTGACAAATTATTCCATTTTAATGGCTATACATACACATTCATTCTGTTACACCTAAAAGCAATCTGGTTTTAATAAGAATCAAAATATTCTGGGTTCATAATGCTGGCTGTGAGTCTGTCTTAAGCTGATGCCTCTCATGCTTTGTCTATTATTTTCCTAAGCATTCACCAGTCACAAGGAACTTTTGTTTTCCTAGAAACTCAGTGATTCTCAAAGACAGTTTTTGAAAAGATTTCCCATTTCACTGCAGACATCTCCACTAGCATAACTAGAGTTTCCACTTCTAACAATCATTCTTGCCCAAACTGTCCATTGATTTTCTCCTCTGTCTTTCCAAAACTGTTTATTTGGGTTGTTAAAAGGAGAATCCATATTGTTTTCCTAGTAAAAGTAAGGACAGCTTTTTGTTGTGCAATTTCTGTATCGGCAGTTTGATGTTATCTCTGTAGTAATTTCTAAGTTTCTTTAACTCTGAATTCCTAAACATTTTTAATAGTAGAGGGACCTCCATATGTAGGAGTATGAAAGTATGAAGGAACATATTGTTTTATTTGGCTTCACAGATGACCCTCATACCAAAACTATAATTTTCCCTTGGAGTCATGCAAAAGAATTCTGATGAAAATCCCTTGGAGGATGAAGCTCCAGTTTTGTTCTACAGAGTATTAACATTTTCTGTAACAGGAATCAAACTGCTAGGAATCAAATATTTCACAATCTACTATCATCTGTGAGTGCTACATTTTACATGTTTAGTACTGCATTAAATATCTGTTATTTTTTATAGATTTTGTCTTTCTAAGTCTGAATGGTTTCATAAAACAATCTTTTACTGTGGCTAGAAACTACATACAAGAACGAAAATCAAATCTCTGACTATACCTGTAGCATACATGTCATCTCATGTCCCTTTCCTGTCATGTTTTTTAGATAAATATCTCACAAGAAACAATGTAGAGTCTAAGAGGTGTGATGGAGGTAATCTAAGTCAATCATAAAATCGACACTTCAAGTCAATTTGAACTGTGGAAGCTCATTGATGGTTAAAGATTGGACAAAATGTGATTATTTATGGACTATTCAGACATAATGCATCACTGCGCATTAGCCAAGACTACAGTGGAAATGTTGGGAATATCAGAGATTAAGAGATGAACTCTAAATACGATAACTTGTCAAAATTCTTCTTTCAGACAATGGATGATTTTCAGACCACTGAAA
The DNA here is from genome assembly GCF_026119805.1 of Tympanuchus pallidicinctus. Lineage (NCBI taxonomy): Eukaryota > Metazoa > Chordata > Aves > Galliformes > Phasianidae > Tympanuchus > Tympanuchus pallidicinctus. Next base: position 1,629,098 of record NW_026294710.1, on the reverse strand, counting down.
AACAAAATCAGAAGTGAAGAATAGAATAGAGATTAATTTTGATTTTTTTTGATGTGATAAAATATTGCATTGTTTATTAAAATAATATGAGTTAGCAGTAATGTTTTCTGATAAACAAATAAATAATCCCCTTCTATCAAAATGAATACATATGCTTACAAATATATGTCTGAGTTAGATTTGTTTGTTCTTGAACTGAGTATTTGGCCATACTATCAGCTTTTTGGCAGTATTTTCATTTCACATTTTGGTTGCCAGAGGAGCGATGAAATGACAATGATTCTAGCTGCAACTATTCAATGAGAGAACAAGCTTATAATCTTCCAACCTTTTGAAGATCTATTAAATGTGCAAATCATTTTCACTTCTTTGTTAACCTAGTTAACCATTATATAGAAGGAATGACGGACAACTATTCTGTATGCTTCATTTTTTTCTCTTTCCCACTCCACTGCAATTTTAAGTGTTTAAAGTGTTCCTTAAATATTTGGAGGCTAATCCAACTGTTTGTAACTTAATCAATTCATGGACATAACAACTCCTACAATAAAAACTAAGGAAAGTTTCTAGAAATATCTTCAACATGAAAGTGGATCCCCAAAGGAAACAAATGCTGCTTAAATATCTTCAGATGTATTATTTTATAAGAGCTGATAAAATTAGCAGTAAAAATATGGCCACCAAAATCTTTTAAACTCTTGCAGATAGAACATACACTGCAATAATTCAGCCCATGTTTTGCAGTGGTGTCCATTTTCTTCAACCCAAATCTGAAGCACAGAATCTGATTACTTTGATTTTATAACTCTCAGCAGAGCTGGAGAATAATATATTGTTTTTAATGAGAATCTAATAAAATTTCAGGAAGCCCCACATACTGTGACTGCTATTAAAGACCACCTAAGCAGGATATATCTTGGAAGCAAGGATATGTTGGGTTAACATTGGCTTTCCCAGGTAATTAATTAACACGACTAATTTTCAGCAGTAACAAAAGGAAAATACAGATCCTTCAGAATGAAGATTTAAAAAGCAATAAAACAATATAGGCCCATCAGGTTTTAAATCCTGTATAGATTTCAGAATAGAACATAGTTGAAAATAGATCTTATTTATTTATTGTCATCTGGTAGATTAAATTTTCAGGGATCTTAAAACCAATCTCCTCTTTGATGTGCTAGAAATCTTTACTAGACATGGTATTTAGACATGTCACTCTTGTCATACTGCAGAAGAAACAACTTGTATTAAAGAGTTCAGCAACAGACAAAAAAAAAAATAAGATGGATATCAGTCCACAGGGAAAAGAAAAAAAACCCAAACAAATCCAAATACGTGTATGAAGATATCTGTCAAGAAAACAAACAATCCCTGCTGGTGGGAGTCCTCTCACCAAAGTTTAACCATGAGAAAGTTTGGCATCTGAAATCAATGGTTTGTCTGAACTACTTGAAATCTGAAAAAAGACTGATTCTTCTGGTAAATAACTCATTCCAATTATCATAGAACCAGTGAAGTCTGGTGAAATGTAACTAAATCTAGAATTTCTACCTCAACTGTAGAATGTTTGACAAAACAAGCAAATATCTGATGAACCTTAATAATGCTAAGTATACAAGATCATTTAAGTCTAAGTTGCTTCTCATTGTTCTTGAAATGTTTTCACAAATACTAGGGTGTTTCTCCATATCATGGGATGCTGATAGTGGTTAGATATCAACAAACTAGAAAACCTGTTCAGGAGAGATGGTATTAACCTATCTAGCAATTCTTAATTATTTAGATTATTGCATTACATTGAGGCAAGCAAGTGGCAGAAAGTACCACCACACTGCTGCAACAGTATCCAAAATACCCTTCAGTCATATTCCTCCAGATATAGAAAAAACTCAATTTTCTGATAATCTATTCTGAAGAACTAAACATGAATCAACAGATGTCCTACTTCTAGGCTGGAATTAAAGGTTTTTCATAGAATCATAGAACCACCAAGGTTGGAAAAGACCTGTAAGATTATCCAGTCCAACCATCCACCTATCACCAATATTTCCCACTGAACCATGTCCCTCAGCACAACATCTAAACGTTACTAGGGCACCTTCAGGGTCAGTGACCCTACCACCTCCCTGTGCAGCCCATTCTAGCACCTGGCCACTCTTCTAGAGAAGTATTTCCTAATGTCCAACCTGAATCTCTCCAGCACAACTTGAGGCCATTTTGTTGAAGGACAAATTGATGTAATATTAAAAGAGGTAAAAACTGAACTATATGTTAAAGCATAAACAATAAAAACATTTTTTTGCTATTAATATTACTGAAAAATATGTCATGTTTGCTGAACAGAAATAACTGACAGGTTTGGTATCTTCTACCCATCAAAAGATGGCTACTCTGTCACAGTGCTGTTGCACTACTCACTGCCTCAGTCTATTACATCCAGTGACTGGTCTCCATCAATGTTCAGTAAGCACTGATGAATGTCAATGGATGTCATTTTTTTCCACTTAGAAGAATCCAGTTCCACTCCCTTGCTTCATCTGTGCTTCCATGTCAGACACCATTTTGTCAGACTATCCTTCTGCTGTCATCTGGTGCATTATAAGAAAGGGTAATGGAATATTGATGGGAAGGTTCAACCTCTGCTGCCATACCACCACCATCTGCTGCTGACATTGTGGGACAACATCATAGGAAGCACTACTTTTGGATCAGCCTTTATATGTTGCAAAGTGTAACAGAACCATACACCCTGAGCTGTATTTGCAATGGTATTTGCCCAGGAAAGGTACCAAAAGAGAACTGTCTTAACTCATGAGGCATTTTTCATTAAGTTTTCTCATGGTTATTTACTAGTGACATTCTTTGAATTCTGTAAGACAAGTCTGAGGAGTCATCATGAATTCTTAGCCAAAGTGTGAAATATCTTTGGACAGGCTTAAGACTGGGTTTAATGGATCCACACTGTTTCAGCATATAATATTTTCTGAAGTATTGATAGCACATTGTTAAAATTAATTGTTACTTTAGATTTTGAGACTACAGACTTCAAAAGGCTGGACTGCCTGAGGACTAAGAAAAAAATCTCTTTGATTTGTAAATGAATGTTCATCTGTTGAAAAGATTCAATTCTCTTTATCCAGGTAATTAAAGAGGAAAGTCAGACTGGGTTTTACTCTGCTGACTTGGAGTTAATGACTCAGATTTGTGTTTCAAACGACATTAAATACAAATATAAATTCTTTGATGGGATATTGCAATTGTTAACTTTTGTCCTGCATGATGTCATTTAATCAGTAACCTGATTTAGCAAGGTGTAATTAGGTCAATTGCCACCACTAAGAAAATTAAAGAAATACAATACAAATAATATTTTTAAATGAATTTAAAAGGAAAAATAAAAAGAAGATGACCTTCAACATTTTGCTAGAGAAATTACCCTTTTGACATTTATGGAAGTGGAGATTCGATCATGAAAATTCCCTTCTTTCAGCATATTGATAACAAGCTGCTTACTTCATGTGTTTTTCTTTTTTTCCAATGGCTTTATGCAGTTATAACATTTTTAATCATGAAGATGTACAGCTTTGCAAAACACTTCACTGTGATAAAAATAATAAAATTCTTACTATGTTTTAGGATTTTTAAAAGGAAGAAAGATTCTACTGAAATACAGTATAGGAGCACAACACTTGCCTTTAACCTTGTAATTAAGTGCTTAAGTCAGACATAAGGATGGTTAAAATTAATGAGGAAAAAAACCCTGCAAAATACTATGCTGGTATTGATAACTGCAAAACAGGGACACATTAGGGTATAATTTCTTTTTAATCTTCAATATTACACAAACACAAGGGAATTTTCCTTCTAAAAAAAAAAGAAGGTAAACATGACAAAATTGTCAGTGACATTGCAAACAAACAGCAGGAATAATGAGCAAAAAGAGAAGCAAAAGTTTCCCAAGGGATTAAATTAGAGCCAATCTGATTTTGAAACAGTTGTTTGCCTGTATAAATTGTATGAGTTTTCAATAGTATTCATACAACATATGTCAATATCTTCAGACAAAACTATACACTTATACCCAGTACAGAAATATGTGAGAATGCCCATGCTGTTGAAATGATTTCTATCACTTTTGCTCATCCATGAGTTATTCCTCTCCACCATATATGGAAATTCATGTCTGCCAGGAACCCTGGTGACTGGAAAAATGAAAACTTCTCTCCTGTTTTCAAGAAAGGGAGAAAGGAAGATCTGTGGAATTGCAGGCTGATGACCCTTACCTTGGTGCCTGGGAAAATCATGGAGTAGATCCTTATGGAAGCTATGCTGAGGCACTTGCAAGGAAGTGACCTGAGACAGCCAGCACAGCTTCTTCAAGAGCAGATCATGCCTGACCCATGTGGCTACCTATGATGGAATGACAGCTTCAGAAGACAAAGGAAAGTAACTGATGTCATCTACCTGGATATTTCTGCAAGGCCTTTCACATAGTCCCACATCACATTCCAGTCTCTAAATTTGAAAGATAAGGATTTGAATAGTGGACTATTTGGTGAATAAAGAATTGGTTGGGTGCAGCTAGAGGGTTGTGGCTTGGTGTTCAGATGGAGTCTAATAATAAGCAGTGTTCCCCAGAGGTTTGTCTATTCAACATCTTTGTCGATGAAATAGACATTGGGATTGAGTGTGCCTTCAGTAAGTTTGCAGATGACACTCAGTACTGTGGTGCAGTTGGTATAATAGAAAAAAGGGATGCTATCCAGAAGGATTTGAACAGGATTTAAAATTGGGCCCACATGAACATAAGGAGATTCAACAAGGTCAAATACAACTGCATTTGGGCTAAGGCAATCTCAAATATGTTTATGGTCTGGAAAAAGGACTCACTGAGAGCAGTCCTGTGAAGAACTTGATAGTTCTAGTGGATTAAAAACTGAACATAAGCCAGCAGTGTACTTTTGCAGCTCAGAAGATCAACAGTATCCTGGGCTGCATCAAAAGCTATGGCAGGGGAGATTCAGGCTGGACATTAGGAAGTATTACTTTTCAGAAAGGGTGGTCAGGCACTGGAATGGACTGCCCAGGGAGGTGGTGGAATCATCGAGCCTGGGGGTGTTCAAGGAAAGGCTGGATGTTGTGTTGAGGGACATGGTTTAGTGGGAGCTATTGGGAATAGGTGAACGGTTGGACTGGATGATCTTTTAGGTCTTTTCCAACCTTGGTGATTCTGTGATTCTATGATTCTAAAAGAAGGGTGTCCAGCAGGTCAAGGTATGTCACTGTCCCCTTCTGCTCTACCCTTGTGAGACCCCACCTACAGTAATGCATTCAGGCCTGGGCACACAGCACAAGAAAAATGTGGAGCCATTGGAATAGGTCCAGAGGGGGCCATAAGGATGATAAGAGGACTGCAGAACCTCTCTTATGAAGAAAGATCGAGGGAGCTGGGCTTGTTATCTTGGAGAAGGCTTCCAGTAACTGAGGGGATCTTATAAGCATGAGGGAGCCCAACTTTTAATGTTCTAATAGTGAGATGATAAGGGGGAATGGCTTTGAACTAAAAGAGGGAAGATTTATGTTAGATCTTAGGAAGACACTTTACTCAGAGAGTGACAAGGTGGTGGAACAGATAATCTGCGGATTTCCTGTCCCTGGAAGCACTCAATGCCAGGTTGGATGCAGTCCTCAGCAGCCTGATCTGGTGGGAACTCTGTCAAAAGTAGAGGGTTGGAACTAGGTGATCTTTAGTGTTCCTTCCAAACTAAGATATTATTTAATCCCATGATTCTATGATGATATTAGTATATTTGTTGTATAAGATTTTTACCACCAGCACCAAAAAGACAGCAAAATATTGTCACTGACTTAAAATTAACTGGCTTAAACTAAAACTTTCACAATAGTTTAATTCAATTTTCTTAAATTGTTTTAAGATTTCATTTTTGTAAGGATTATTCTTTCATTTATCCCTCATCATCACATGCTAGTTGTGAATCACAGTCAGTTGGTTTCCAAGATTTCACTGGATGAGGTTGGCTTGCAAAGCTGTGCTGGGAATTTATTTATTTATTTTTTGTCTCTTCTACTGCTTCTATCTGTGTTATTTTTACAAATCCACCTTGAGTAAAAGCCTCATGATATTTTTTTGCAAAGCAATGATATCCTTTACTATATATGCACAGCAGTCTGTGATAATTATAGAGTATTTATTCTAGATGTAAGAATAACTAAAATGTGCTGACACTTCTGCTAACAATAGAGAGCAAATGATGTTTGAAGTTTATAAAAGGTAAAATCTCTTAAGAGGATTAGTTTTAATTTTAACAGTGTTATTTTTCCTAAAGATTTCTAGTTACATTTTGAAGAACTGCTGACAGGAATTTGTATATCATTTAATTTCAAGGAAAAGATACTGTCTGCACTGCTTTAAAAGTAGCAACCTAAGACCCACTGTTTGAGCTGAGCTGTTCAAAGTGAAGGATGACTGTTTCAGAGAACAACAGACCTGCTGACTAGTTTAAACACATGCTGCTTCAGATATATCCTTTGTGATCGTCACAAATATCCAACAGCACATTAAATAAAAATAAATTAAAACTGTAAAACTAGAGCAACAGACTGTCTAAATATTTTTCTGTTTGTGTTTGTTTTCTTTAACAGACACTGCAATGAAATATTCAATTCCTGGCTACAAATCTGTTTTTGTTTATTTGTTTGAATTTTTTTTTTTCCTTTTCCAAATTCTTAAAATCCATCATCAACTCTTTGCACAGACACAGAAACCAGTGACACTGGTGACAAATGGTGTTTCTCAGTGTTGTTATTGAGATTTATGCTGTTTAACATCTTTGTTGGCAACAATGACAATGGGGCTAAGTACATCCTCAACAACTTTGCTGACAGCATCAGTCTGAGTGATGAGGAGAGATGGGATGACATCTAGAGGGACCATGGCCATGCCTGAGAGGTGGCCCTGTGCGAGCCTCATGAAGGTCAACAAAGCTAAATGCAAGGTCCTAAATCTGGATCAGGGCAATCCCAAGCATAGATGCAGGCTGGGCAGAGAATAGGCTGAGAACAGCAATGAGGAAGCTCAACATGAGCTGGCAATGTACACTTTCAGCCCTGAAAGCCAACTTTATACTGGAGCACATCAAAAGAATCATGAATAGGTTGATGGAGGTGATTCTCCTGCTCTACTTCACTCCTGTTAGGCTGCACTTGCAGTACTGCATTCAGCTCTGGGGCCCTCAATCTAAGAAGGCCATGGACCTGTTGGAGCAAAACCAGAGTCCACAAGAACAAACACAGGGCTGGAGCACCTCTCTTACAAATGAAGGCTGAGAGAGCTGGGGCTGTTTAGGCTATAAAAGAGAAGGCTTCAGGAGACCATATAGAGGCCTTCCAGCACTTAAAGGATTCCTGCACAACAGCTGGAAAAGGTCTCTTTACCAGTGAGAAATTCTTCACAGTGAGGAAGGTAAGGCACTAGAACAGGTTGCCCTGAGAAACTGTGGATGCCTCAACCCTGAGTGTGTTCAAGGCCATATTGGATGGGACTTTGGGCTTCATAGTCTAGAGACTGGTGTCCCTGCCCACAGTAGAAGAGTCGAAACTAGGTAACCTTTAACGTATATTCCAACTCAAACTATTCTCTGATTGTATGATTATTCATGCCATGATTCCTTGCTATGTTTACTAAGAATTAATAGACTCATGACATTGTATGCTATTGCGGGTCTAGGAAGTTTTATTTCTGCATGATTTACTTCAGATAGCATATGAAATTCAGATTCTTTTATGCTTAATGTAACTGGATAGACACCTTCAACAATTACTTAGAGTACTTTAATTAGAAGCCTGTTTCTCTCCACTGATTATATAGTGTTCTCCTAAGTATCATCTAGAAGCCCAAATAAATGACCTCATCAAGAGATTCCAAGTGTTATACAAACTATAAAATGGCCTGCACTTTGACCCTCAACCACAGTCAAAAAGTTTGTTACAAATACGGCCTGTGTGGCTTGTAAGACTTTCTATGCTAGCAAACCTTAGGGTGGATGTCTTACACTTTATAAGCTATACTATATAATTAAAATATTTTTGCCTTATTTACGTTGGAAATCAAACCCTATAGCCTGTAAGAATATAGAGAAGGTATATGTTTATTAGCAATGTGCAATGCCCTGGTGAAAGGGGGATAGCTCCACCAAACTTGCACACTGTTAGAAACTTGCTACAGTTATAGGCTGAACTAGTACATAATCAATTGTTTTCCAGGAATTTGGATACACATTCATTACATTCCTGAGAGTTCATTAGCAAGCAGACCCTCCTCGCTTTGTGTGTGTGTAATGGGTTTTGGAGTGAAGATTTGTAGTCTTCCTCATGAAGGCTTTGTAGTCTTCCTTGCTGTAAACTTCTGACCCTTGGGGGGGGGGGGGGGGGGGGGGGGGCAGCCCCCCAAACCGGTTTCTTCTTGTCCTACGGACATCTAATCACCTTCCTGCCAAATGTCCCTGGGCTGTTCTTAAGCCCTTATCTTTGTGGTCTTTGTCTCCCTCACTACCCCAGACCCAGTGTCATGACATTCCATCATCCCCCACTAACAGGCTCTACATTCTTGCTTCTAAAAACTATCTCTAACTATCCCTCCTCCCCTCCCCCCAAATCCTCAGTCCCTGTGAAGCTCTTTTCTAACCTTTTACTGTTTTACTATGGGGCCCCTCTCACCCTTCATTATTAGGGCAAAAATAGAGGTCACATGAATAACCATATAATATGGTGATAGATGAGAAACTGCAGAAACAATGCATTTTTTTTCCTTTTACTTGAGACTGTCTAAAGAGTAACAAATGATGTTAAAATTGGATCTTCCTGCAGAATATGTAACGAAATCAGGTACATGTTCGTCTGTATGTATTCATGCTCCTCTGCATTAATTTCTATGGGCTATGGCCTTGCCCTACACGATGATTTTGCCTTGTGACAGCACCTGACTGTCACCAGTTTCACGTTTGTGTTGTTTTCTATCTGCTACTGTTACATATTTGCTCCTACAGAATTTAGTATATGAAACCTATGTAAGCATCATCCATAGAAGATTGACAATATCCTAACACACAGCAAACAGAAATAGCTCTGCAAGCTGGGAGCTGGGGATGACAGCAATGCAGGTAGTCACCTCATCATCCATGGACACAGTCTCACAGCAGGCATCTAAGATCAGTAAGGCCGTCACCAGAATTAAGCAAGAACCTGTGACTGCCAGATCATAGAATCATAGAATCACAATGTTGGAAAGGACCTACAAGATCATCTGCATTACCACTGCTATCACAGGCCACTAAACCATATCTCGTAGCTCCTCATCCAGATGCCTCTTGAACACTGCCAGGGACGGCAACTCCACCACCTCCCTGGGCAGCCATTCCAGTGCCTGACCACTCTCTGAGAGAAAAAGTTTTTCCTTATATCTAATCTAAATATCTTCTGGCACAACTTGTGGCCATTTCCTTGGGTCCTATTTGTTCTCTGGGGCCAAATCTCTCCTCATCACAACCTCCCTTCAGGAAGTTGTAGAGTGCAATGAGGTCTCCCCTGAGCCTCCTCTTCTCCAGACTGAACAATCCCAGCTCCCTCAGTCGCTCCTCATAAGACTTGCTCCAGACCCCTTGATGAATCTACTTCAGGTTCAAAGTCCAGCCTCTGCAAGAGAATGTCAGAATCAACAAGGTATGGGCATATGACAGTGCAGTTCAGTACAGAGCAGGGTACTGTGATGTGGTCAACAAGCCAGGACTCCACTAGGTTTCATAAAGCTCTGTCCTATAATTTTATTCATTTTCTCATCAAAGTGGTCCAGGCTTACACAGTTGTCTCATTCTAGCACTGACTACTGTTATCTAGATGCATTTTCTTTACGCAGTTTGTATCACTTTGCTTTTTTGTTAATATGCTGTACTCAATATCTGTATTTTCCAGTAATATTATCCTTTATTCAGTGCAATACTTGAATTTTGGGACCCAGGCTGAACTTGAATTTCTCAGAGAGCTCTTCTCTTCAGAGCTCTCTGAGAAAGGCACTTAATGTAGGTCTCAGAAGTTAGATATTTTACCATTAGTTATGGAAAGGTAATCTTTTTAATGACAGTTCATGTTTATGAAGATTAAAAAAAAAGTCAGAAACTTATATGAAACCATGCATACTGACTGAAGATTTTCAAGACAAAAAACCTTTTTGTTGAGGATTTATTATCAGCAAATACTGGTCACCAGTTCTGTAACAGTGCAGAGCAAAAATACCATTAGCTAAATCCAAGGCAAAAATTATGCTTGAATATGCCAGTATAAACGTGATCCACATGCTGTTTCATAACTTCACTGAAACACACTGAAAAACTTCAGTACATCACAACTAGACCAGACAGAGATAGTATGACAGGTAAGCCTCCTTATCAGACAAGGAAGGGTAGCCACCTGATAAATAAATGTGTTACATTCAATTCTATTACAGCTGCAGTGAAAGTGTGTCACATTAGCTTAGCACTGATTCATTGCATGCCTAAGAGGAACACTGGCAGATTGCTTTAATTAACAGATGTACAAGGACTGCTGATGTTTTCAAAGTGAAATTTCCTTGCCTCATACTGCATACTATCAGACTGTCATTCTCAGGCGGCAGAATGACAGGGTATCAGAGGAATAGCTCTAAAAGGTTTTCATTCTCAGCACTCTGCCTAAATATCTGTGTTAACAATATGTCCTCTTTCACAAGCACTTTTTATTCTGTGTAGTCTTGAGAAATGAAAGGGAACAACTTCTTGTCAAAAGAAAAAAAACAGTCGACATTTGGATCTCTTGACTTTTCCTGCAAGAAAAGGAAGATTCTCTGTGATATTCTTTTGCCATTCTTTGCTTCTATGATAAGCATTTTTCACATAAACTACCAACTGCTTAGATGAATGTATTACAAATATAACTGCAGAACTGTTTACAACTTCCACTCACCTGACCTTGAAAAAAAAAAAGACATTAGGTATTATCTAATTTAACACAGACATCCTCCTTAAATTCAGATTGTAGGTGCGTAGTAAAGCATTTCTGCAATGGTTGTTATCTCAGTTCCTTAAATATTAATAGATGTACCATTAGATGCCTTTGAAGTTTAGATGCTTAAATTAGACAGGTGGAACATCCTTCTTCAGAATGTAAAATGTCACCTTGGTATTAGCATTGAAATGCAGAGTCCAGCACCTTTAGTAGTGCCCCTTTTTTTTTTCTAAGACTTGTTATGTTGGACTTAGTTTTTATGTTCAGTTAACATTCTATTCAGAAATTTAAATTATCAGATACTGGTGTTGTCTCTATCTGTGCATTGTGTGTATCTGTGAGAAAAGGAGAAAGCATGCTCCATCTCCCTACCTTATAATCCACTTCAAAGAAGGAGTTTATCATATCTGCATTAGCCCATCTGTTATCATATCTTTGTCACATTTAACAGAAGTCAGAAGCAGAGAGAATTGCAGGCTTATGTTGCATGCTACATTTTCATCACTGAATTTGAAAGACAGTGACCTTAGATGAGAGTTGATTATGTGCTATTCATGTAGATCTATGCCTCGTGCATGAAAGACTTAAAACTAATATCCTGTTATATGCTCTGTGTTGAAACTGTTTACAAGACCAAGGCCTTCAAAGTTATAGCTTTATGACTGTGTAAATCTATGTTTCATCCATTTATCTCTCTATCTAAGGCTTAAAGTCTGAAATAACACGATTGCCAGCAAGAGCACAGTTTATAAGTGTTTGTAGGGACATTATGCTGAGTAATCAATGAAGAAGAGCAAAATCCAATCCACTAGTCACAATAATTTTTGTATTTTTCACTCAGTACTTGCCTTTAGGTAGCTGTAATTTGAGAGATGATCTGTATGGCCACGGACATTTCCAATAACTGACAGCTTTATATTTTAATTTCTCTCTGTGCTGTTGAGAAAAAGCCATGGCTGAAAATTATTTCTTATAGGGAAAGTTCTTAGTATAGAAAACCTATGCTCTACTTTGGCAATCAACCAAGAATACTGGTAAAATTGTTGTAGTGTCCCGTGGGCTTTGAGCCATTCCAGTTATTCCACACAGAAAGATGACCTTGATACTTAGAGGTAATACTTGGCAGCTTTCCTGAACTCCATTAACACGTTCATAAAGAAGATGTCTGCAGCAACAAAACAGGTATGGAAACATTTCTGAGTAGAAACTTGGTGTTAAGAAAATCAATGTCACATTGAAATATTTTGGAAGACAGTATTAGTAAAAAATAAGAAAGAAGGAAAGTAGGAAGGAGGGAAAGAAAGAAGGAAGAAAGGAAAATAAGGGTGAGAGGAAGGAAAGAAGAAAAAGAAAAAAAAAAAAAAACAAACAGAAAGAAAGAAAGGCAAAAAGAAAGGAAAAAAGGGAGAAATTCCAGTAATTATAGAAATAACTCTCAGTCAAGAGGCTTTTAGTATGAACCTTTCCATGTATATTCTTTAACTTAGTATGACACAAACTTTAAAACTAAAGCTGTTCCCTGTCAAACTGTTGCTCCCATTAATACCTGAAACAAAAGAAGAGCTTTATTCTTTGTTAGAAGGATGACAGAAATGCTGACTGTGGGATGCAGCAGCAGTTTTAAGGTTAGTTTCAGATAACTTTCCCTGACTTTAACTGGAAACAAAAGAAATGAGTCTACTACTTTTGGAAAGTTGGGTTTTGGTGCATACTGAATGTCAGCTGTGAAAGTGATTTAATGAATTCTTCTGTTCACTAAATTATTTACTTCCATCAAGAGGAGCAGGACCAAAATGCCATTGTGCTTTGTTCTGAAAAAGCAGTTTTTTAAAATCTTTAACAAAAAAGAACTTTTTGTTGACATACTACATCTTTTACTTAATCATGACTCCTCAGACAGCTTCCACAATAGTAACCTGTGGGAAAAAAAAGTCCTCAATTAGAGGAATAGCATAACATGGAATGTTAAAAATAAGTTGTTAGATATCATTGTATTTTTGAAAGTCTCTTTGTGTATTTAAATTTTAAAGATAAAATAGCACAAATAATGTCAAAAAAGTATTTACTTGTAAGTTTCATGCTTCAAATGCATGTATGCTACTTGCATTTCATAACCTCTTTAAGTGATAGATATATAACTGATACCTTCAGTGGAGTCTACTGAAATATAAATATTGAATGTAAATAAAGTATAATGTTTAGCTGTCCTTCTAATACATTAAACACTCTTGAAAACTAGAGTTTAAAATCATGAAATCAAGGAAAATTTGCAGAAGCAACGTTCATCTCTATGAAAATTAAGTGTAATGTCATATGCATATGAAACTATGTACTTCCTGAGAAGGTCAAAATCCTATACTTCAGAAATGTCTGTAGAAGGATGAAGATGGATCTGAAGATCCTTTACCTCCTCTGTTTTCAATGATGAATTATAACTGAGAAAATAAATCTGTTTTAAATTGAAAGATCTTTTTTTCGCCGAATGTTTCTATGTACTGGAGATACCAGATCTAGTTTTCCGACGGTGGTATAGTTTAATAGATATTTTTAATGTTCATGATGCCAAAGGTAATATAGTCTAAAATACTTTGAATGAAATGGGACATCCAATAAATATTTAAAAAGCAGAAAAGTGAGCATCCTTCTAACGTTAGTCACAGGTAATGATCAAGGAATGAATACTCACCAGCAAATTAACCAGTTATTTTTTATGTCTTCATGTTTTCTTTTGAAATAATATTTAGTCTTAAAATATTTTAGTTAGAAGCAATCCATTTGAAGTAATCAAAAAGGATGTATCTTGGTTAAACTAGCATGTAGTATTAAAAAGAGGAGAGAGGCAATTTGTTAGGATGCATAATTTTCTGTTAATAGTATAAAACAGGTTTCCACTTAGGAAAGAATTACACATTACACATACAAAAAAAGATTAAAAGAAAGAAAAAGGCAAGAAAGAGGAAGTAGGAAGGAAAGGAATACAATTTAAAAAAGAATCAGCTTCAAACTAAGACTGCACCATGAATGACACTTCTTTCCACTTGGAATCCTGGTTGCAATGAGATTTGTCTCAAAGCATCTAGCATCCATGACTCAGCAGTACTTTTGGATTCCAGGTTTTTTCCTCAGCACTGCATATGGTTAAATATACTTTGACCTATTTCTTGGCCTCTTTATCTGGAATAACTAAATAAGCTAACCAAACAAGAATAAAATCTCTATTTTAATTTTGTTAATACTCTGTGATGCAAGGTGAAAATTCATCTAACTGAAGTCAAAGTAAAGAAAAATACATTGGACTTCTATGGTTGTGAATACCTAGGCAATTGATCTTCTTATACTTCATTAAGTCCAAGTACAGAAAACACCAAAGTGCACTGCATAGTAAAACAGATCGATGACTTAAGACCTCATACAGGGAGAGATCTGACACCAAACACTTTCATTTGGTGTCATGCTGGCATCTTTATGATTTTTCTTTTCCTTTTCTTTTTTCTTCAGTCAATTACTGTCTTGGTTCTGAATTATTTATTCCTCTAGATTATGTGTACAGGTGAAAGGGGGCATATTGCATTGTCATAATATTAAAAAATAATGTCTTCTTCTAAAATACCTTGTAATTATGAAGAGAGAAGAATCGTGACTGTGTATGCCTGTTATGAAAAGACAAAGTTCCTTGATATTACTTAAGCAACATTCTGCCCGACTTGTGTCTTATGTGTTTCAGTTTTAGATTCATAAGCTTTACTCGATAAAATCATGATTTATTTCTTTGTGTTATCATCTTGTAGTTCTCTTCTACTCAAATTTAAATAGATTACATCATGTCCTAATTTAAATAATTCCCTTATTCCCATTGTTTCTCTACTAAGTTGAAGCCTTCCAGCTTCATTTTAAAGATTTTACATAACTGCATTCCTACGTACATTGGGGATCTTGTTTCCTATTTTTGCATTCACTTTCAACCATCACAGACTTTCTCCTAACCACGGCTCTGAGATTGTTTTCTTTAAGACTTTCTTTCTTTTGTTGTGGGTTGTACAAAAAGGCTTTGTTGTAGTAGCCCTGAGCCTTAAAACTGATCCCTGGTGGAATCTACCACTGTAAGTAAGCACCAAAAGCATTAGATTTCTGAAATGGAGTTCATTTCAGTTGGTAAGTAGTTATTATGCATGTAATTCTGGATTGATAATTGTGTCTTAAGACTGATACCTAATAGGTTTAAAATATTTATCTCTGAATCACTAGAAAAGCTAGGGATTTAGACCTTTTCTTTCAAGACCTACTCAAATCTCTCCAAAGGATGTTTCTGTTGATGCAGGTCAACAGTGAATAACCTATAATTGTTGTGGGATTCCATTCCAGATATTCTCTGGTTATTTGAAGAACTCTGACAACACAGGCCTGCCAACTAGATAGTTTCATTTGATTCTGAAGATTTTCTTTGATATCCTTTGATGGTATTCTTCCTTCATATAGAGCACAACAGAGGAGGACATGGGAAAAAATTCTGCATATCTTCTACTGTCAGCATAATTGCTCTAACAGTGAAGTACAGGGGTTAAGTATAGAATAGCTTTAAGCTATCTCAGATATGTGAGAGAATAAGCGATATCTGTAACCTGTGACCAAGGAAAAATACGCATTGCCCAAGTTCAGTTTCACATTCCTCTAGTACTGAGCTATACATCAGGAAAGCTTATCAAAGCTATACAGTAAAGTTTCTGCTCACTGCTACATTTGACATATCCAATTCAGCAAATTATTGCATAAACATGTAGTCAATTAATGTCTTAAGAAAAAGGATAAAGTAAATAGATCTGAAACAGTGTATTCTCTCTCCAAAGCCACGGTTGAAAGCAATACGCAGCCCCGTACGCAGAAATGTCAACAAAGTTGTGCCATTTTGCTGAAATTGTCTGTCATAACATGTATCAAAAACATACTCTTGGTAGTATGGATATGAATGTCATCTTTTATTCTTGTCTTTGTTTCTTTTCCTTTTCTTTTTTTTTTTTCCTTTTTATTTCTGTTTTTTGGCTTGTATCTCAGTGGCGTTGTGCTATTGAAAATAGGTGCACAACATCACAAAGATAGATCTGAGACTATTTGAAACAAATATGAATATTCATAGTAGCATACCATACCACTAGGAAATAAAGTAAAAAATAAAAAGCAAAATCTGTAGAATTTTGCACTGTAGGAATATGGCAGACTTTTAAAGTATTTACATTTAAAATTAATCACTCTTCCATTTTTTCTACCACGCTTGTAACTAAATACACAGAAGAAACACAATGGATATTTTCTTCAGAAAGTATCAACAGTTCTCTGAAGAGATGAAAACAACCCTACCATCTCATAAAAATGGTTTGTTTACTTTGGCGTAGAAACTCCTCTTATATTTTATTCATTAATAGTTTTAAATTACAAGGAGATATCCAATTATGAATAGCAATAGACATAATGACATCCCTAGGCCTTTACAGAATGTCTACTAAGTTGTCCTCCTTTTGCAAACAAACAAACAAAAAAAAGAAAACAATTAGAAGAAATGATCCATTATTCCATAAAGTTCACAAGGGCAAAAAAACTCAGCCCTTTCTGCATCTCTAAAACAAACAAATAGAAGTGAATTGGACACAGGGGAGGAACTTCATTACATTTCCTAATAATGGCATATTTGAAAGCCCATTAAAAGCAATATCCAAATAGTCTCCTCTGTCAAGATCTCATTTCAGAAAAAGATAGAGGAATGAGAAAAGAATAAGGCTTCTGTAAGGTTGGCATTTTCCCTTTTATTGCTAAGACTTTTTATTATCATACATTAATCTAGTGTCCAAAAGGACAATATCCATCAGTTGTTTTTACTTAGAGAACTCTGACCACTTCTAAATACAATTGCGTGCTCGTAATACAGTGGGGTTTTACAAACACAGGCTGTAATTCTGCGGGTACTTATGTAGATTTTTATTCCTGGTTAATATGACTAATAAGTATATGACTCTCAAAACATGGAGATAAACATGGTTTCTACTCCAAAAACCAAGCTAAGACATACAGAATGACCAAAGCAGGATGCAGACTGATGCAGTATCTCTGCATAACCCCTTCCTCATCTGATACCATTTCTGTTGGAGCCTACATTTGGATTTCTTCTTTTTTTTCCTCAGTACTACGCAGCTCTGTGACTATTTCATGTTCACCCGTGTCCAGAAGTTGTGCTTTTATCATGTGCTTTGCATGAAATACAATCAAATAGGTCTTCTCAGTGACATCAGGTGTCACAGAAAATTTCAGTGCTACAGAGTGTGAAGTATATACTTTCAAAAGAACAAGAACTGCTAGAAAATGTACTAACTGCTTAAATGTTGGTGTTGAGCAGATTATAAAAATGCAAAATTCTGGAGATTGCTACAATAATAAAAAAATCTTCACTTGCTCAGATTCTTGTATTCTCTGTTTCAGAATAGATACTTTATTTACTACCTTGACTTTTGCATGTGATTTTACCTTACTTTATTCTTTTTAACAAATGAGTATCTGTGGAACAGGGAAGTTTGTGCAATTTAAATTACCAATGCAGAGTGCTTTCATATAATGAAAGGAAGCTTAATGACATTCCTCTGGATGATATAATTTATAAGATCTTGAGACTATATTTGGTAACAGTCTGTGGAGATATATTACTATGCAGATTTATAAAACTTTGCTCATAGACAAAAATTCAGACATACCTCGTGGGAGTCAAAATTATTTCATTCAGCACCATAGAAAGGTTGTAAACCTGGGTTAAACTTACTGCAGATTTAGAAACTTCAGAAGAAACTTAAGAAATAACGGTTTCTATAGCAACTACATGTACCAATATTATGTATATTAATTACAAATATGAGTAGAAATTGCAGGAAACAAAGTATTGAGGCTGGGTAAGGACCTTACACTGAGACCAAGAAGCTATCGCTTAAAATGAAAATTGTGTTGCCTTGTTTTTTCTTTATGGATATGAAATGATAGCAATAAAACAGAAAAGGTTAATAAGCTATCTGCTGTCCATAAGTGCAGTTTTATATAATAGTTGGAGGATTAGACACAGTTACTCTAATGTGTGTAAGATATCCTTTTTTTTCCTTCCTCTTCCCCTTCTCTTCCCCTATGTCCTTCCCCTTCCCATATGTCCTTCCCCTACATCCTTCCCCTATATCTTTCCTCTATATCTTTCCCCATATATTTCTCCTTTTCCCATATCTTTCCCCTTTCCCCATGTTTTCCCCCTTCCCTATTCCTTTTCCTTTCCCTCTAACAGCTCTAACAGAACAAGCAGTCAGTTTTTTTCTGGTGATGTCATGGGTTTGGATACCTGATCTACTTACTATCTGCAAAACTGTTGTTCTCTCTTACAAGTCTTTTTCCATCCTGCCTTTCCTCCCTTTCTACCTTTTTTTTTTTTTTTTTTTTTGGTAATATTTCCTCTTAAATCGTGAGGATAGACTTCCAAGAAATGCTGGATTTGCAGCTGTTATAAAAAGAATGGGAACACATTTGATTTTTTTTATTTTTATTTTTTTAACCTTCTAGGACACTGCAATAAACAAATGTTTGGAACATTACAGACCTTAATGATGGATTTCAGCACAGCCAAGCAGCATCGCTGGAATTAAGTGGGAGCTGACACTAAAGCTAATAATTACACCAAAGAAACCCAAACTACCGTGTATCTACAAGCGGAATGACCTGTCATTGTTAGCATTGGTTTTCTCAAGCAAAAGGGATGAGATATAGCACTGTTAAATCTAATACGAGTAGGAGGTGTGCCAAAATGATTTCTGTGCTAAGCCTTTCTTCTGCCCTCCTGATTTGGAACTGCTTTGTCAGCATGCCTGCAAGCAGCAGTATTTTGCTCAGTTTCCCGGTGCTGAAGGTTGTGACAGGCTGATTCCTGCCTTTTCCCAGCTTGGCAACTGCCTTCAGTAGGATCCTTACCTGCAGAGCTTCCTGCAACCATGTGCAGGAGAGATTTAGTGCTGACAGGAGACCACTGGCATCTCATCTGCAGACAGACAGAAACTCATGCTGACCATACTCCAAACCTGCATTCTAAACCAGTCACAGCAAGCATCATGACAAAGCCACAGTAATACAACCTTCTTGAAGGTCTCTGGGTCATCTGGGTGGTGGAACACAAGCAGAATTTGAAGTCTTGGTGTATAGAGATAGATCCTTGAGGCCAGTTACCAACTTAAAACCATCTAAATCAGTAAAGGGACCAGACATGTGGTGAAATTATTTTCTTGGTACGTCTCCAAGTTTTTTGTTGTTTCTATTGCTAACTAAAGTGTCGCACAAGTAGAACCTATCATATTTGCTACAGCTGTGTGGGTGTTAAGAGCTGAAGAAAAAGCTCTGAAAAAAAACCTCTTCAGAGTGTTATTGCCAGCTTTTGAGAAAAGCTAATAAAAACAACAGCTGGGGCTGGTAAACAAAGAAAATCCAAATTCTAGTATGGAACAACATTGGAAATGAAAGGTAAAAGTGATATATTTTTTTCAAAGACTATTAACAGTATGTTTCTGATAGAGATGTTCTTCAGCATTACAGAATTTACAGCGTCGGCAATTTGTAGAAGATGGCTTTCCTTCTGGTCTTCAGCAGTCAGTATATTCTTATATTGCTGCATTTGGTTTGAATGAACTTCAAACAGTCCTCATTTTAGCCATGCACATCACATTCAACCTCCTCTGTTGATGCCTTAGAAATGCAGATAAATGAATGAGGAGATTGTATTTCCCTGTTGGAAACATATACCCTCTGGTACCTGATCAGCTTGTAATTTTCATGTAGGAAATTATCTGTACTGGAACTCTAAGGAAACAATACGAAAAAAGCTGTCTCTCATTGTACTCACAGCCTGCATCTTCTGAAAGCTGTGGATTGTTTGTTTCAGAAAAAATGTGCATTAGTTGGCACAGGGTGACATTAAAAACTCTGGTAGAAGAACAGAGAATAAATAATAAATGACAATACCATCTGTAGATCTCAGAGCGCCTTATGTGGCTGCCCTTATGACACTGGGACACGGAGATATGGAGTAATTTACTCGATATCACATAGATCATTAGCAAGACCAGGAACAGCAGCATGTTATCTTGAGGCTAAATTCACTGCGTTATCCCCATTACCTATTGGTCCTTCCACTACTGGCCCCTGAGGAGTGCTGTGGAGACAAAGCACAGACAGTTCCAAACTACAGTTAATCAAGAACAGCCCCATAGTTCTGCATGTACGTTTTTGGAGGAAAGAAAAAAAAAAAGGTGCTTAATGAATTTCAAGTTTTTATAGTTGATCCTTCATCCCTTTTTATGATTGTTTCTTTTACTTTCAGGGGCGTTTGGAAAAAAACACCAAAAAACAAAAACAAAACAAGACAAAACAAAAAACCAAAATCTTGAAACTTGTTCTCAGAGCTTATTAGATTTTGAAACGTTTTCAAAAGACATTCGCTCTTGAAAATTTTGAACAAATGAAATCAGTTGGAAAAAATTTGTGTGCATTAATCTGTCAAGAAATATGACTAGAAGATGACTAAAAGAATGTTTTATGTAAGAAGATTTAGTATGAAGGCACTGCTGAATTTAACAGACATTGCTGTTTTCATAAATTTGCTTTTTTACTAGATTGAACAGTTTTAATTTTTAGAAATAACTGTCAAGTAGTAAGACCATATTCCCTCAGGCATGTTACACTTACTGAGAAGGAGAGTTAAATTTTGGTCACATTGCTGAACTAAGTTTGCAAATGGCTGTAAAGAAAATTGTTTGGTAGAATATTATGTGGAATCCAAAAGTATATAGGTAGGATGGTGAAACAAATTTCCAGACCTTCAGTAAAATTC
The DNA here is from genome assembly GCF_026119805.1 of Tympanuchus pallidicinctus. NCBI lineage: Eukaryota > Metazoa > Chordata > Aves > Galliformes > Phasianidae > Tympanuchus > Tympanuchus pallidicinctus. The sequence continues at coordinate 1,608,154 of NW_026294710.1, read as the reverse complement.
ATTTATGTAGAAGCACTAATAGAGCCATTGCCCCTGTGTAGCTTCATTATAACCAGCTCTAGAGTTATAAAGTAGAGACTGTGACCGTGGGTAGATAACAAACTGTATTAGTAATGGGAAATGTCATTAAATGTCATTAAAGCCAGACATAACCTAAATGATGGCAATGTGTCTGGTGTAACGGAAGGATATGAGAATATGGCATTTTGTTTAAGGATAAGTAACAGGTTCAGTCCAGTAAATTAATTCAGCTGTAATGGCCAACTGCGGAAGAAAGTGGATAGCTGTACTGCAAAAGTAAAACCAAGCTGAACCAAACCAAACCAGTAAGTTTTTAAACAAACAAACAAAAAACAGCAACAAAAACAAACAAACAAACAAAGAACAAAACACAAACAAAAAACTGCCAACCCACAGGAGTCATAGTAAACATATGGAAATAAAGCCTTTCAAGGAAAAAAAAACCCTTTATAAAGCCTTTATAAAAGTAAAAGCACTGTATGATGTGCAACAACAGGTTCAATTCTGCTAGAAATGTGCTCTTGCAAAGCACATTCACAGTTTCAGAACAGCTGGCTGAATGCAGGTATCTAGCAAACCAATAGAGTAAATTTAATTTCCCCAGGAGAGCCAAGACAAACTCAGTATTTATATCAATCCTATGGAAGTCTTCTATTTCAAGTTAAAAACCACAGAATCTCTTTTATCCCATAAATCCATTTATCCCACTAAGATTGCTCCATCTTGATAGAAAAATCAAGGAAAAAATGGAAGACAAAAAACTAGCTGTGCCATATCTTTAAAGTAGAAGCCTCATGTTTAAAGTAAAAGAAGAGAAAGATGGTTTTGCCATTAGAGAATTTCTTTTTCTTTCCCTCTGAAAGTTGTTATATAAAGGCATTGTTTCTGGATAAAGAATTGGCAGAAACATTCAGAGTAAAGAATGAAACTGCAAAAAGTAATTTAGCTACAGGGAGGCTTTAATAATGATACTATTTGTTCCTAATCATTCAATGATAAAAAATAATCTTTTGAATAGCTTAGTATTAATTAGACATAATAACCAGGAGAAAACATCACAATTCATAATTGCCTAGTTTAAATCTACTTTTCTGTGGTGATGTTGGTATTATAAGCAATGCAAGGCTGTTTTTCCAAACTAAAGTTAAGAGATGATGGGCCAAATGTATTCTTGGTGCACTCCTGCTAAAGTCAGTAACGCAACACCAAGAGTGCCTTTAGCTTTATATGTTTGTTCTTTGTAAGAACAGTGAAAGAACTGTGTGGGCTGAAGCATAATACATCAGTGCTAAAGACATTTTATCACTTTTTATAGAGGGACAAAAATTGAAAACTGTGGAGAAATTGGAAACAACAGTTTTCCAGTATTCATTAGTTATATTATCTCTTAATGGTGAAATTCCTGATTTTCAGGGATTGTTAACAAAGGTGGAGTTAAATAATATAATATAAGACATTAAGAAAAATAAAAATTAGCTTTTCAAACTCTTCATTTATTTACATCACCTGGACCGTGCTGCCATGATGCAGAGAGAACACAGTCATAACATGTTCCTTTCCTCCTCCAGGTTTGTAGAAAAACTCCCATTAATTTCACTAAGAATGAGAATGAGCACCATATCAGAAAGTGAAGGTACTTCTAATAGAAAATATGTGGTTATCCTCCAACCCCTATAAGGTGTTCAACAACTAGGACTGCTACAATAATGTGAAGCTTTGATGCTTTTTTATACAAACTGTTACTTTATTCATTCACTCTGTTAGGTAAGTCATAGTTAGCATCTTTCCAATTTAAAGAGAGAGAGAGAGGAAAAGGAAAACAAATAATGATTTTCATGCATCTTGTCCTAAAATGTAGAATAAAATCCAGCTGCTAGAGGTTTCTGGAGGGCAAATTCTCTCTTCCTCTTGAGTTGCAAATGAAAAGAGTTAAGAGAGAGATGGCAGATATTTTGGAAGCAGAGTTTTACTGCAATGCTTTTCAAAAGGTCAGGTTAAAAACAATACTCAACTGTCTGTTGGAAATACTTAGAAGTAAATCTGTAGCTCTAAAGAGAGATTCAAACATTGTCTTCATTGTAATGTTTCCAAGGCAGGAGATACTGGGGAATTATCCTTCTTCCAAAATACACATTTTTCAGGGAAATACTGGAAGCAGTAATGAATGCCTAAATTGAAGGAGCTTGAAATGATAGTAACCTGAATGTCATTGTGGAAACTACGTCTTTTTCTTACCATGAGCTGCTCAACTGCTACGATTGCTACATCTACAAGACTAGCATTGTCCTTGATCATATCCTACTTTGAGGGTCTATAGTAGTGAAAATTCTAGACGTGGATTTAAAGCTACAGTGCTTATTCATGGTTAATGCCGTTTTTACTGGAAGTACTGTCGTAACCATCATTTTAGAGACTGGATTGAAAAAAGAATATTTTCAGTGAACCAGGGACATTTTCATCCAGGTAATTTCACAAGGTGATCCAGTTTACAAAGTTTGGCATGGTTTTTATTTGACTAAATATGGAATTGATAAGTAATAGGAACCTAGAGCCATCAAAACTTTCTGATTCTGATGATGAGCACCATCTGTCAATACGTAGACACTGACCAATATCCAGGCCAATGATAATGAAGTTCCAGGTGAGAGATGGGCTTCTATTATCAGATTCATATCCTTCAAATTATATTATGGCAAATAAAATTAGTTATCATGAGAAGCTTCAGAACAGGCAAGAGGCATCTAGCACATTCAGACTCATATAGAACTAGATCACGATGGGGAGTAGGAAATATGCACCCTACTTAGACAATTTCCAGGTGACAGAGTCCCAGTGTAGGTGGGATTAGTCAGAGAGGGCTGGATCCCATAACACTCTGTTGAAATGACATTAATAACTATGAGTATTGTCAAGGTGATCTATGAATTACTGCTAAGTTTACAGTAGAGACCTTTAGACGTAACATACTATTTTCAGGAGATCTATTCTCTAAATATTTTAGGGAATATTTAATATAGTTATTTTATTTTTTGTCACTCAAGGCATATGTGGTTTTCTTTTGAAAATCTAATTCTTATCTCTCGCTCTTATTTTTTTTTCTCTCTTTAAGCTTACATATATAAAAATATTTTTTTGAGATGGGTAGCTCTAATTATTCAGCTAACACTAAAACTGCAAACCTAAGGTCACCTACTAGTTTTATTTAAACTCCAATGTGTTAAGCATAAAAGAAAAAGGGCTTTTTAAATGACAGTCACCCTTTTTCTATTGCAATGTCAATGACCTGTGTCTGGTTATAGAGCATGTTTGCCACAATGGTCTGAAAGGTCAGGAACAATATTTTGCTTTACAAAAACAAGTCACTAGACAAGACTGGGTTTAGATACACAGATCACAAAAGTAGCTAATAATATTTCCTTCCAACAAAGGGAAGATTTGTCATCATTTTATTTACTTTCATGTTTGTCTGTACTGGTTGGTTAAAAAAGGTCAGCATTTATCCAAAGTCACTACAGACAGAAATGATGGAACTTTCCAGCATTTAAGAAAATAAATAAATAAATAAATATGTAAAGTCATATATAATAATTTTACATAAATGTCAAATTTTACCTCAAGTTGTTCCATGGATATACAAGACTGTATTTGTATTTACACATAAATTAGATGTATTTCATAATACATGTCCGTCTCTGTTTTCTCTTTGTCTACATATTTGTATCTTCCTCTTGTCTCAGTACCACAAATACACTGCATGAAAGAGCACAATGTGTAAGAGTTTTCCTGAGAAAGTCACAATTTAATTATTGTCTGATATTATTATTATTTTTTCTCTCTGTGTGAATATTTACTTTTATACAACTATGCCTCTATATATGCCAACTATTGTGGTTATAAGTTTTTCCAAATTATGCTAAATATAATAATGGTTATTTATATTTATTTATAAAAAGGAAGCCTATGTATTATATGTTTCATGACAGAAATCTTTCAATAGAGAATTATCTCCCTCCTAGCTGGGAGAGTGCAAATCCATGGGGAAAAGTTTCATCCTGCATAGCACTTTTCTTCATTGTACTGTGAAGAACTCAACATATTAATGGGAATGTGCATAGCATGTAACTTTGCAAAATAGAATACCATTGTAAGTGGTTTTCAAGCCAGAAAATCACTCATCCATATATTAAATATTTACAAATATATCACACATATCTCCATAGAAATTCCTACCTGCCTAAACACAGCTATGTACTTAAAAGCTTTGCTGACTGCAGAGTGGAATCAAATTATTACAACACCTCCCATAAATCTTAAAAGAGGCAATAAAGGCATTAATATGCCTGTACCATTATGTCTTTTTCTTTTCTTTCTTTCTTTCCTTTTTCTTTAATAAGTTTACTTATTGAAAGATATTTGATGCTGCACAATATTTTGATTTAGAAAAGTGATACAGTAAAGAACTGAAGTGCAATATAGCAATTGCAATATACAGTTGTATCACAACTCAAATACATTACCAGTCTCTATATGCTCAAAGTCACAAGGCTAGGTGCCCCCAACTGCCAGAAATACATGCGCTGAAGACAGTGCAAGCCCATTACTTTCTTTACAATTTTATAGTGTACACTGAGCTTGGCCATGTTTTCAATCACCCTATGCTGGTTTTGCTAACTCTTCGGGGGCTGAAGCATCTCCCTTATGAGGAAAGGAAGAGAGACCTGGGAGTGTTCAGCTTGGAGAAGACTGAGAGGAGACCTTATTAATTCTTATAAAAATATAAAGGGCAGATGTAAAATCGTCCAGACTCTTTTCAACAGTGCCAGTGCCAGGACAAGGGGCAATGGGCATGAACTGGAACACCTAAGTTCCATGCAAACACGAGAAAAAACTTCTTTACTTTAGAATGATAGAGCACTGGAACAGACTGCCCAGAGAGGTTGTGGAGTCTCCATCTCTGGAGATATTCAAAACCCTCCTGGATGCTTTTGATGGGCACATTGCTCATCTACACTAAGCATTCTTGCCTTTTAGGGGTTCACTTGGTGTTTAAATTATACTCCCAGGGATTTAGTCAGTCACAGAATTTTACTGAATTCAGACCTTTCTCTGCCTGGGAGAGAAGTAACAATGAGACTTACGTTAGATTATATTTCAAATTACTGTAGATGAAAAGAAGGAAACAGTCCTCTTCTCCATCTTTTCTGCATGCTGAAGAACCAAATTTCAACAGTGTAATTTGCAGTCCTGATGAGCAGATCACTATGTAATAACTTATTTTTCATTTAGGCTAAAGAATTTGCTATTCTGTAGCTAGTTCATCTGTAGTATAATCTTCAGACTAGTGTAAGACCTTAACACCAGTGGAGTCATCTTCACTTCACATAAACATCTGTAGGATCATAACAAAACCCAAGGCAGACTAATCTGCATTCCCCACATGAATTAACAAAAGCAACTGTGATACGAAAAATGCTGTGTTGTTTTTCCCTTTTTTTTCCTCTACAGCTGCATGTAGTTACATCAACTTGTTAGTGGACCTTAGGGATCTAAGCACTACATACTAGAGTTTGTCCATGCCAATTATTATATTGAGTGATGAAACTGCCTTCTATCATTTCATTTGTGCATATGAACAGCAGGTGAATGTTATAGTATATGATTTCCAATTATAAGTCAAACATACTGAATTTTCAGTGCTCTTAATGTGGGCTGTAAAAGCAGTGAAGTGTGAGGAGACTTCAGCTTCTTGGGAAAAAAAAAAGCTTATGATTAGAGTTTATTGATGTGCATGTGTTTTCTTTTTCCTCACATCTCTGTCATAGCTGCTTTTCAGAACTGAATTAAAGAAATAATTAGAAAGGGAAGTGCATAGAAAGTGACTAAACCATGTAACTACTGAGACTGTAGTCAGGTGATACATAATGTACACAGGCTCACTAATGATGCATTCAGATGATCTACTAACATGAGGCTGGCTTTATGAATAACAGGTTTTCATTGCATGGATATTCAAACCAAAGATGTGGAAAGAAATACCAGTAACAGGACTCTATTCAGTCAGCAGTTCAGGATCAGGCATAGACCAAAATATATGGAAAAATTTACTTTAGAATTTTCTCCTATCTGAAGTGATTTTGAATTTCTTTGCTTTGGAGAGAGACATAGCCATTGGGTGAGAGAGCATTGGTATTTTTTCATCACTTTTGTTGTGTAAGTCATGAGCTCTCATTATGACAATCTCACTTTACAACCTCCTGAAGGGATGCTGTGGTGAAGAGGGATTTGGCCTCTTCTCCCAGGCAAAGAGCAGGACACGGGGCAATGGCCGCAAGTTGTACCAGAGGAGTTTAGGTTGGACATGAGGAAGAACTTTTTCTCTCAGAGAGTGGTCAGGCACTGGAATGGCTGCGCAGGGAGGTGGTGGAGTCGCCGTCCCTGGCAGCGTTCAAGAGGCACCTGGATGAGGAGCTGCGAGATGTGGTTTAGTACTAGTGGTGGCAATGGTGATGAGGAAACGGTTTATTGCAGTCCAGATTTATGTTTCCCTTTTTCTCCAATCATAATATTTACAGTTCTGAGATGAGTTTGAAAAAAAGTCATCATGTTTTTCTTTTATTTTGAGTCTTACTAGGTATCAACATTTATGTAAAAGAAATAAACAAGATAAGCTATGTAATTCAACTGTTTATCCTGATAACTGATAAGTAACATGCTATTTTATGCTTTCTGTGAAAATTTTCTTGAATGAATACAGAGAATAAGTTTCAAATATAGGAAGTATAGAGCTATACGGTAGGAATTCCATTCTTTATGTATGCTCTTTGACAGGAAAAGTCAGGTTCGATAGTAGATTTGACTCCTTTTTTATGATCCTACTTGAAAATTAACTGTAAAGACATGCACAAGACTGAGACTTTCTGCAGTCTAGGCTAACACAAATGAATAAAGTCTAAGACTTTTATTAACAAATCATAAGAGGCATGATCTTATTGTAACAAAAAAAAAAAAAAAAAAAAAAAGTAAAACATAGCTAAAGGGACTGGATTCAATAACTTAGAAATTAAATTTTCAGTTTTGAAACAAATTTTATAAAATAGATGTCCTGTTAGCCATATCTGTATATTAGTTTTGAGCTCCCCAGTACAGAAAAGACTGGACATACTGAAGTGAGTCTCATTGCAACCAGCAAAATTGTCAGTGGACTGGAAAACACAACACAGAAACTGAAGAAAACTAGTCTAATTTAACATGAGAAGGCTGAAGATATCTATGGCTACTTAACGATAGGCTATTGAGGAGGCCATAGAGGATACAGAAGAAAGTTTGGACTAGAGACCTCCAAAAGACCCTTCTGACCTGATTCTATTCTGTGAGTTCATATTCTCCCATGCTTTGTGTTTTGCTTTATATTTGGGACTGTGGCTAGGCTGGAGGAACTTATTCCAGTCACGTCTTACACTGAGTAAACTTGGAAATTTTTTCTAATCATATACTGTCTTATTCTTCTTGTCCTTACAATTATGCCCAGTAAAGGCTATGAGAATTGGCACTGAGTGGATGTAAGTCATATCATATTAGGTTCTTTTTGTGTATGCATCTAAGTTATTTTTAGAAAGTTTTTTATTCCTACTGACTGGGGATCAGCAAGGACCAACTTGAATTTAGCTCTGCTGCCACTGACAAGAACAAGAAAAAGAGAACAGTATTCAGCCCTCACTTTTACTTAGTTTTTCAGATAGTTATAACATTCTGAGATGTGCATCTCTTGACTGAAAAGGAGTCACATATTAATGAGGTCCCAAGGTAGAAACCAACAGAGGCATACAGTAGTAGAATACTGTGCTTCATTATTTCTTATACACCTCTACAGAGCCTTATAAAGATTCATAAAGAGACGCGCTGATTTCTGAAGGAAGTAGCGTCAAGACTCACTGTCTTACCGTTTGAGCTGACATTTGCTTATGCAATATTAGATGTACAGAACTGTTCAAAGGTCAAAGCTGAGTGGGAAAAATCGCTGCATAAGATGCAATGGCATTCACAAAAAGAGCATAAGAAGTATTTAATAAAATACTAAATTTTTTAAGTTTATCTGCTCAATGAATTTTTACCAGAATTTCTTAAAGTAGTGAATTTACATATTGTAAAACATTTTTTTTTTTATAAAGGGAAGTTAGTAACACACTGTCTTGTAACAGATTGAATTGTGCTGTCAAAGTTTTATATAATACCATCTGGTATTTCAGAAAAGACTAATCTGATTCAGGATAAACTCTGAAAATCACAGGTCAGTGATAAAAACGCCTAATTCTAGGATACCAAAAACATAAATAGAACATAATGAACTTTTCACTTTACAGTGCAAAGAATTATGCATATAATGACATATTTTAAAAGTCCTTTATATGTCAAAATATGAGACATTGTCCAAAAAATGGCACTAGGAAGGAAAGGGAAGAAGTGATGATTGGGGCCTGCTCCCAAAAAATGTAGAATCATAGAATCATAGAATCCGTATTCAACTTCTGCTTCCACACAGGACCATCCGAAAACCAGGGCATGCATCTGAGAACAATGTCCAAATGCTTCTTGAACTCTAGCAGCATACCCCCTGCCCTGGGCAGCCTGTTTCACGGCCACTGCCCTCTGATGCAGACCCTTTCCCTAACCCCCTGACCCTCCCCTGATTCAGCTCCATACCATTCCCTCAGGCCCTGTTGCTGCCACAGAGAGCAGAGCTCATCACTGCCCCTCTACTATGGAATCTCACTTGTGTCTGGATGCTAGCCTGATGTAATCCTGCTTACTATAATTATATATCATCTATACCTATTCAAGAATTTTGCTAAAGCTATCAGATCAGAAAGATTATACTTTGGAATCTTTTTGTACACGTTTAAAGGACTGTATAATTTGTGAAGTATCTCTTGACAACGCAACTTCTAATGAAGTCCCAAATGCATTGTACTTTAACATTGTCTTAGTCTACAAAGTTTTGCCTTATACATCACTAAATCAACTTACTAAACCTCTATTTTTGATTCAGATTCAGTTTAGATGTCCAGATACAAATTTGTGTTGCTCAGTTTGCAAAACACAGGAAGAATGTGTCCTTTCCAGAGACACAGGGTCCATGGGACAAGACAGGCACTACACTTTTTTGGCCCCTTGACTTGTCAGTGAGCTGAAGAACAGATAGCAGTAAACAACCCAGAATTGTAACTGGAAACTACAAAATGGTAAGCATCAGATGTTTTCTAGACATCATGCTCATTTTGCTCATTTTTACTGTTGTTGCAATCAAATTTCTGTCTGCGCTTATTTGGAAGAAAGCTTAGGGCGCTCATATGCGATTAAAATTTATAAAGGTTGGAGAAAAATATGTTGCTTAAAGGAAGATACAAAATGTGGACATATTCACAAAGTTTTCCATTGAAAGCATAAAAATGCAGCTGCAAGCAACTTTGCTTTCAAGCCAGCTTGGCAGAATAATGAGTAAGAATTGATGCTGCACTCATCAGTTTTTCTACCAAAACTGTCAGAAGGTGGGGTCAAATAGAGCAGAAACTGTTCTTTATGTAATAGTGAAAGAACTGAGAAAAACTAGGAAACATGAAAAGGACAATGGCTCTGTTTTGTTCTGTTCTTGGTTTAACGTATATTTGCTGTTCGTGTTTTATTTTGTTATCATTTTCATATTGCTTTTGTGTTTCACTTTTACCTTACATTATTTAGTCATTTCTAGCCATACATACTATTTTAAAGTCTGACATTAATATCAAGTTAATCTCCAAATTTATATGTTGACTCCTTGTGGTAGAATGCTAGCAAGTTTAATTAACATTAAGTGTCTAATGCCAGGATGCAGAGTTTTAGTTAATTTCTTCTCAGGAAACTGCCAAGAAACCATTAAATGTATTACTATACTTTCTGAAATTTTTATAATACATTTGAAAGAAAAGAACATCTCAGATTTCAGCTGAAGAGAATATTCACCAATACAGCAAAATAGCTATGCTTGAGTGACCTAGCTAAAGTTGAATTCAAGGGAAAAATTCTCCATGTCACCAAATATAACTGCTAAACAAATATGTGCCTAAAGGCTTTTCATTACACCTCCCTTGAAAATGGAGCAAATGATTCTGTAGCTGAATAGAACTGCTTCATTGCTCTGCTGTTCTTATCCAAGACATTGCCTCTATCCTTGAGCACATACTGAAAATCTTCTAAAATCCCCATGGACAAAAAGGAACATTTTAATTGGTGAAGTTCTTTTCCATTTGTTGAACTTTTCTTCTGCCTTTATTATAAAATAAGTTACACTCTATAAAATAACAATGACCATGTTATCATTACAGACATCTACAAGAAATGCCTCATTGTCAAGTAATGACAAACATGATTTTGAACAATAAATTGCCTTACAAGGCTACCGTGTCTAAACAACATCTGAGTAGCTGCTTCCATTGAATTACACTACCATTAATCATTTCCGCTAATTCAATAAAAACACTGTCAATACAATAAATCATTGTTTCTATTGAATTAATGAGGGTAGATGCTTACTAACAGGAGATGACTGTATTAGGGAAATCCTTAAAGTAATGTGATGTGTTAACAAAGAAACATTTAATAAAGATTTACACTAATTTTTAAGTCTTTCCAAACACTGTGAAAATGGAAAATACACAATATAAAGAAAACCACTGCACAAACCTGCTTGCTGTCATCACTTCTCTGCTTACTGTGACTGAGGTTCTTTGAAGGTGTTTCAGTATTTCACAGTAGTCACAGGATTTAAGGGACCTGCAGTCCATCCTTGGTCAGGTGGATGGGCTAAGATGTACAACTCAATCTTTCTTATTTTCTGTTTCATCATTTATAGGATGTGAAGAATAGCACTGTCACTTTTTGTTCAGTGCTTTGAGATTTCCTGATGGAAATTCTAAATGTGAGCCACATGTTATTTGTAAATAGTAAGGTTTTATAGTCTTGTGAGTAAAGATATTCTAACTGTCTCAAACTATGACTACTTCTGTAGCCTTAAGCAACTCATTCGTGGCCTAACTTTTGAAGTTGCAAATAAAATTTTTATTGATTTTAGGACGCAATGTGATACTTCAGTAGTAAAATCTCTGCAATTCAGGGTGTTTGCCTTTAGGGCCCAATTTCAACTGTTAAGCAGTTGCAACAATACTTATATATATACAGGCTAACTTAAGAATTAATGCCTTAATGACCACAAATAAATTGCACTGTGATTGGCTTAAAATAATGAGATCAACTATTTTTTAACAAGCAAAATAGCATCTTCCTGAGAATGTTTGAATAGTGTGGAATAACAGCTACTATATAGTGAAAAGCAGAGTAAATGTCCATCCCCAAGAGAGCTTCACCTCTCTCTTCTGCCTGCACAAGGGTAGTGTATCAGTCACGTCAATGAAGAGGTTCTTAAAGTACAGAAATTCTATCATTAGAAGACTGATAATGCATTTCATGTCAGACATGTACTAATACTTGTCAAGGTGAAGCAAATGGTACCTCTCCAGCATTACATCTTACAAAAATCATCATCCCCTCGGTAAAGAAGAGCCTTCACCTCAGCTTGATCTTGGTTTTTCTGTACCTGTGATATGTGGAATCAAACTCTGCAACCCAAGTAAGATTACAAAGCAGGTTTGGTTTTTCAGCGGTGCGCATATGCTGGGTGCAAGGGGGATAGATCCACCTAACTTGCACACCATCAGGAAAAAGTGTGCTACAGATATAGGCCAAAGTAATACATAATCAATAATCAACCTCCCTGCCAGATGTCTCTGGGCTGTTCTCAAACTTTATTGATATGGCCTTCACCCCCCTCACTATCCCAGACTCAGTGTCTGTCACCCCTTATTTTCTAACAAGCCCTACATTCTTGCTTCTATAACTGTATCTAACTATCTCCCTTCATCCCCCTTACTCTCAGTCACTGTGAAGCCTTCTTGCCTTTTTATTTTCACTTATGGGCCCTTCTCACCTTTTACCTGGTGAAGATCCTGATTTGTTGGGTTGTGAAGTTTATGATAGTACTATTCTGCCAGTCTGCATCTTTAACCTGGCTATGGAATACAAATAATCTCAATACTGTAATGATACAAAATTATAATACCATATACCTATGAACGTATGCATATGAAGTAGGTAAATTTCTGCAAATAAATACATCACAGTGTGTTTGATACATGCGCTAAAAAATAGAATGGATTTTACATATTTTCAAGTGGTCTATAGACGCTGGAAATACTGAGATGAATACAGCCAATTCTTTCATTAATAGCACTCCTTTTGTTAATAGTTGCTTTAATAGAAAAAAAAAAAAAAAGGAGAGGGAGAAAAGCAAACTCTGCTCCAACCCAATTATCCATTTCTACCGTTCACTTTACATTCTGCGTCTCCAATGAGAAACACTTATGTGAATAGAACTAGGAGGAATTCTTCTTAAACAGAGTACCAGAGGAGCACAATGAAGTTGTACAGTATCACCAAGCTGTACTGGGGTTTTATTTACTTTATTATTTTAGGTTCTGTGAAATGCAGGTAGCAAAGTGTATTGGAAGAAATATCAGAACTGAACAGTGTTTAATCCTAATGAGAAGCAGGATGATAAAATAGGAAGCAGCACTGATTGTAGTGGTATGTCATTATTCACACATGGAATATTCCACATTTTTTATATTTTGGAAAGTTATTATAGTTCAAAGTATAAATGATGTAATACAATTAATAAAAATTCTATTGAGTTTTATTCCCTTTACCATACCAATATCCTGTAAAATATCAACTGTTCTACATGATTAACTCTGATGACTTGCAGTTCTTTTAGAAGACTGCCTTCATGCTCTCACAAACACTGTAACTTGTAATGGAAAATAATATCCCAGATCTTTATCAGCTAAAAGAGAAAAAGAACAGGGCATTAAAACTCTGGGCAGAAGTATAGAAGCAGGAAGTAAAAAGTAAATATAATGCTTTCATAATAATCTGAATTTTGCTTTAAATCAATGTTTTGAAATGACCAAAATCTGCTATTAAAGATAAATATTTTTAAAATGCCTTACTAAACAATTTTTTGTTGTTATTCCTTAACGTATAGATGCATATTAAAACTTTATTCTCATTCTGAAGAGGTACTGTTTTACACTCTTACACTCCTGATTGATCATATCAGGCACATATATTCTCTCAGGCATTACTCTCATTGATAAAACCATGAGGGAACAGTACAATTGAAAGTTAGTATTAAATATTTACAGCCTTGTATTAAGATGTAATGTTTATTGTTTTTATTATGTGAATGTTTAAGGAAGAGCAATATTAAGCCATATACTCATCTTCTATGAAAATAACAGTTTTGAGTTCATGCATATGCATCGCCGGGAAGATATAAACTCCATTCTACGTACTTTATGAAATGATTTGTTAGTCTTAGCAGAATGCCTTCTTGCACAATGCTGAAATAAGAAGATCTGCAAGACTTTTCTAGAATACTAATAAACAGCTTCCTTTCAACATGCTTATCAAACTATAACACTACTACTTTTTTTCTAGTACTTGTTCATCACTCTCCTGCTTTTATCCTAGTTGAATTTGCCAGTGAAGGCTGAACAAATAATGTTCAAAGAAGGAATATTCATTGCAGTTTTTTTTTCTTCTAAAAAATGAAATAAGCAAGAGACTTCAGTAGAAAATGAGAAAAAGAGAATAGTTCTTAAATGTGTGCATTTCTATGTTTAGTGCCACTTTGAGAGCTCTAAAAAGTCTTGATAACACTTAAAACCAGAATGATCCCGGGAATGTTTTACAACACAACTGATATTTAATTAGCCTCAAATCTGTGCTAGAATAGCATATTTGTAAACCCAGAGCACTGCACTATCCAAGAGTATGCATATAAGTGTTTATATCACCACTTCATCTCTTGGTAGAAAGTATATATATTATGGAGGCACTGTTTGAGGCAGGGGGAAAGCAATCAACTGTAAAGGACTCTGGTGAGAACACAGCATAAAAATATCATTCAAGGCCAGCTACTAAAAATGTGAAGATGGTATTTCACAATTGCTGCAATTTGTTAAGTTTTTAATGTTCATATTGTAGGTACATGTCAACATCTGTGTACAGTTCCTATCAAACTGTTGATGCCTTATGTATATCTACATTCGCAACAGAGAAATTCAAGCACAAGAACAGTGGAAGTGTGTATTACAGGCCCGCCTCGCAAATTCAAACAGCTTGCAGAAAGGTCTTACAAGGCTGCTTGTAATCATTCTTAGACTTCAGAAATATCAAGAATTTTTAATATTTAAAATGCAACAAAACACAGTCAGTGGAATACTTTGCATTTTAGTTTTTCAGATTGACTGTATGGAATGTTAGCTATCTCTGTTGCTTGATATCAGAACAGTGATGTACAGTTCAGTGGGTTAAATCCCTGATTTTTATCACTGAAACTTGAATTTACAACAACTACATTGTTAGATCACAGAAGTCAGGCATCTGCTGATCACACTCCAGGATGATTACATTCTGATGTCATATCCGTGCAGATACTTGACCTGTATCATATGAAACTGGTTTGATAAAGAATAACTCATTCCTACTAGGATCTCTGCATTTTCCTATGCACCTTATGACCATTGTGAATGATAAAAGAATGCATGGGATACTGAACAAGAAGAAAGTGGTAATATTTGAGGAATTGTGGGCAGATGAGTTCTACTGTACAACTTTCTTATTTACTGTCCTCAGAAGAACGGGGAGAAAATGTGTTGAAAAAGCTCACCCACAATGTTTGTTACTTCTCCCCCGAGTAGTGTGAGGAAACAAGGAATGCCAGTTGCAGATTGTTCATAACACTTGGTCTCTGCTATTCCTTCATCTCCACTCTCTTTTTCTGCTTCAGCAAAGAGTTCCTCTCACAGGAGGCATTTGTTCACAGGCTGATCCTACATGTTTTTTTCACAGACTTCACTTCTACAGCAATTGGTCCAGATCATGTGAGGTTACTGCTCTTCACAGAAGCCAAACCTGCAGCCTCTTACCACCTAACAAAACCTTGTCAAGTAATCCCAATAAAGGAATTTTATTTTAAAATGGCATTAGGAAAATTAAAACAAACCAACCAACCAAACAAACATACAAAATACAATTGCCAAACACTGGTAATTTCAGGCCTGTATGTGCCTGAAATTCTGTCTCTGGTAAAATTATGGAGAAGAGTATTCTGGGATTTATTGAAAAAGACCTAAAAGATGCACAGTGGTCGATCACAGCCAGTGCAGGTTAAGAGAGAAACGTTCTTTTTGCCCAATTTAATTACGTCTTAGGACAAGATTACCACATAGGTGATCAAGCAAATCCAGTGGATCCAATATTTTGGTTATGAGCAAAGATTTTCATAGAATCATAGAATGACTTAGGTTGGAGGGGACCTTAAAGATCATCCAGTTCCAACTTTCCTGCCAACCTGCAGGGTTGTCATCTAATAGTTCAGGCTGCCCAGGATCCCATTCAACCTAATGTTGACTGCCTCCAGAGATAGGGCTCCAAACTTCTCTGAGCAACCTGTTCCAGCCCTCATTACTTTTTCTCCCAGTATCCAGCCTCTTTTTAGACAAGCACTCTCTTCTTAGAGAATTACCCTCTTCTTAAAGAAGTCTGCTGCCTCCTTGGGGCTCAGGTAGAGATGCAGTCTGGTAAGACCAATTATCCATTCCTGCTTTTCCACGTGAGGGTTGACACATTGTTCCAGGCCATTGAAAGGGAATTCTGAAACTTGAGGTGGTTGT
Source organism: Tympanuchus pallidicinctus (assembly GCF_026119805.1). Taxonomy (NCBI): domain Eukaryota; kingdom Metazoa; phylum Chordata; class Aves; order Galliformes; family Phasianidae; genus Tympanuchus; species Tympanuchus pallidicinctus. The sequence continues at coordinate 1,592,306 of NW_026294710.1, read as the reverse complement.
TGAAGGAATCAAGGACACAGATCATCTTCTCTTCTGCACTTCCTATACTTGGGAGGGACACTGAATGAAATTGAAGGGTCCAATCTTTATGGATTGGAGCCTGGTGTCAATATCAAAGTAGTTCTTGTTTGTTTGTTTGTTTGTAAGTTTGCTTGTTTTTACAACAGAACGGCTTACATGGCACTGGGCTTACAGATACACGATGGGTTTCAACTCCCTTAAAGGCAGAAGGGGATCCTTGAGGAAAATCTAGCTGGGCTCATTAGCATGGCTTTAAACTAGGTTTGAAGGGGGAGAGGGATAATAGCAAGTTTGTCTATGATAAGGTTTGGGATAACATAGATAGTTTAGAGAGAGAGCACTGATGGAAACCTTCAACCTACTGCCCTGAGTGCTGGCAACACTGCAGCACACTTGAAATCTTATGTCAATGAGCCAGGACCATTGAAGCAACAGTGAAACTCAAGAGAAATACTTCAAAGGGATTAAGGATTTATCATCCAAGAAAGTGACAAGATCAGCTGCTCAGCTGAAATGCAATAGATACATCAATGCATGCATTTTGGGAAACAAACAGAAAGAGTTGGAAACCACTATACTACTAGAAAACCATGAAATAGTTACTGTCACTTTAATACATTTTTTCTCCTGACAAAATTAATAACTTCTCTATACATTCTAGATGGTTTTGAGCTTTTAGAAACACATGTCCCAAAGAAAAAGTAATATTAATTTTGATCAGAATAGTAGTCTGAATGATTTTTCCCTAGTTCTCTGTCCCTTCAACTCAAGACTTTAAAAAAGATTCTTCTTCTTCTAAACCTTAGGTTTATCAAGGGGGTGAGAATAGAGAGAGGAAAGATTGTCCTGGTCAAAATTATTCCTCAAGAATATGGTCTGCCTTCTTTCAGCTGAATAACAGACTTTGCTTTCCATGTTAAATAACCTGGGAATATTTATAAACTCAAGCAAGAAGTTAATATATTAGTTATAAATTGCTCTTAGATAAAACCTGTCAAACTTTCAATAAATGGATACAAATCCCAATGTCTCTAATTAGCAGAGTAAATATAATTAAAATAACTATAGTCTCTAAATTTAATTATCTATTCATGAACAGTCCTTTACCTCTGCAAACATCATTTTTAAAGATATTAGTGCATCTATTAAGGGTTCCTCTGGCAATATAACAGAACAAGCATGAAAACGTTGACTTCACTTTTTAAAAAGCAAATGTTTAATCAGACTTCTACTACAGTGAACTATAAAGCCCAGAAGCCATCAAAGCTCCACCTACAGCTAGAATTATGGAAGCAGTTGAGATACATGTAAAGTAACATGAGATGTTACTTATTTTTCATTCCCGCCTCTCTCCCCCCACAAATTTCCCAGCAGATTTTTGACCTGTGTTTATAATACCATTAGCAAACAAACAAGCATAAAATCATGCAGCAACAATGACTGCAAAATTAGTGATTATGAATTGATATGATATTATTACAGAGGATGTGAGGATTGGAGCACTTCTAACAAGACAGGCTGAGGGAGCTGAGCTTCTTCAGCCTGGAGAAGTCTCTGAAGAGACCTTATTATGACATTCCAATACTTAAAAGGAACTTATAAACAGGAGGAAGATTGACTTTTGTCATGGTCTGATGATAATAGTACAAGGAGGAATGGCTTTAAACTAAAAGAGGGGAGATTTAGATTAATTATTAGGGAGAAATATTTTACTCAGAGAGTGGTGAAATGGTGGAATGGGTTGCCCAGAGAAGCTGTGGATGGTCTGTCCCTGGAGGTGTTCAAGACCAGATTTGATGGAGTCTTGGGCAGCCTGATTTGGTGGGTGGCAACCCTGCCCACAGCAGGGGGATAGGAATTTGGACGGTCTTCAAGATTCCCTTCAAGCTATGCCATTCTATGATTCTGTGATTATTAAGTAGGCAAAGTTGATGACATTTTGTAGGAAAAGGTAGATGTCTGATTATTCTCAAAGAGTTAATAAACATAAACACTCCATAGTTTTTCACAGATGACCTTTTCAAGAAACAGCTAATTCTGCACTTATTGCTGACCAAAGCTATATGTTGGAATCAACCTGGCTTTCACTGCCTACCTCTCTGTTACTGAATTACTTGTGGGTCTTATTTTGCCAAAACTGTTTGCATGGTCTCATAAATGCTCCTGGCACCAAACCCCCTCCAGAATGATACAGATGCATCTATATTACATTTATGTTCTGAACCTTAGACATAAACATTAAAGAAGTTACATGTAATAAAAGAAAAAGCAAAACACAAAGATTTTAAAATTCAAATGGCATGAAAGTATCAGATAATGTTCATTACATTGTTAGATGACAGGATGGGAAAATAGGTACAACTTACTTTTGTAATTTGAGCTCTTCTCATTTGCCTCATGGTAAGCCTTTCCATCTTTTCAGATTTCCTGCTCCCTGAACAGGAAAATAGAAGTATTAATCTTTTCCTGGACACCTTTTCCAAAGTGAGGTATGTTTTCTGAGACAAATAGTTCCTACCAGGCTTCCCTTTATCACACTTGACAACTCTTCTGAATTTAACTTTTTGGGTTGAATCCACTTAAGGATACTTCTCAGGCCAATCTAAAATCTGTTTATTCCACAGAATTCTGTGTAACACTTTGCTTAATATTTTTCAATGCATCCTATCTTACTGCAGCAACAAACAGCACAAAGCATCCTTTCTCTCCATCTGTGAGCTTGTCACTCTGACCACAATTTTTTCAGATTTGTTATTTGAAAATTTATTTCAGCTAGGAGGAGACACTTTTGCCAACATGGTAAAATCATTAATCTTGAAAGCACTGTTAGGTTGTCCAATCTAGAAATATGAAGACACTTTTCAGGGATCTGAGGGCTCAAGCCTTATCTGGTACACAAAGGGGCAGTTGTATGTGTAGTAGTTGTCCTAGATCAGATCTTGATAGGATTCAGATGAGAACTGCAATGTGAATGCAACTTCAGCAAAAACAAACCAGAACAAAACACAGGTGCTATGAACAGTGAAAACATCCTTGCTTTAATGAGGGACAAGTGCTTAGTAACTCATTCTGATTTAGCTCCACAGTAGCAGAATTATTTTAATTTTATTCATAGTGAGGATGCAGTATATAAACCTTTGAGGTATGTGGATGCTCAAATGATATTAATCTATATAGAAAAATCCAAGTTATTGACTTGAATATCTCTGTGACTGATGGATGAACCTGCAATGCCTTCATTTTCAGATACATTTTTGCATTTAGAAGATAAACCACAGACTCAAAGACAGATTAGCTGCATTTTCAGTATTGTGTCCCTGAACTTTGAGGCACCTGCAAAAACACGTTTATTTCAGCTGTGTTACTTACATTTTCCTGTTTCTAAGCCATTCCATTTAGTACTTCTATCTGAAAAAGGCACTTCCAGGAATTTCATTACAGTATTGGAAAGCCTAGTGTACTGGAGCTGAACTATATTCCCAGAACTATTATCAGTCTGTCAGTGATGAGGTTTCCTGGAACGATATCAAAACCCCTGCTTTTAATGGGGTTTTGGAATGGAATGGTGTTAGTCTCTCTCCAGCAGATTGTACTTAAGTATAGTTCATCTCTCCAGCAGATTGTACTTAAGTATAGTTCACTGGGAAACAATTGTTTAGGAAGCCCACAGGTGTACATACCTTACTAAAGTCATAGGCATCTAGACAGATCCTAAAGCTAAATTCTAGACCTTTCTGGTACAACTGCAAATATGAAATTTGGGTATAGGAAAGACTGAAATGAGAATTATGATAAGGCTGCATCTCTCCATGCTTCAATATAAGAAACACTGGAAATATATTTATTTTTTTTCTGTAAAATTTATAGGCATGAACCTATCCTAAATAGAGCAAGACATTAGAACATCTGCATTTGTATCTCTTTTTGCTCCAAATTAGAACAAAGAGATCTAATTTAGCATTTTTAATGCAATGAAATTTGCAACAGAAATGGTCACTTTCAATGACTGAAATTATATTGAAGTACTAGAAGACCCAGGCTGGATGTGGCTCTGAGCAGCCTGGTCTGGTGGTTGGTGAACCTGCCCATGGCATGGGGGTTGAAACTAGATGATCTTTGAGGTCCTTTTCAATCCACGCCACTCCATGATTCTATTATATTCATAATATGAAATGAATATGAAATAATAAAAATGAAACAACATATTTTGACATCAGTGAAATGAAAAGTTTTCACACTATTGATGAGAAAGTCAGAAGGTTTCATTTTGACACTGACTTTGTTAGAAAATATCAATTTCACATTCCTTCAAGACATTTATGTTACGGGAAAACAGCATTTTATACATCAAACAACAACAAAAAAAAACCCTTTTCTTTGATGAACAATGAAAGTGTCTCCACTCTGTGGACTGCCATTTTCACTCTGACCCTAAGTGGCGACACCATTTCCAAACACCAGTAACGATACACTCCAGGAAACGGACATCTTTAGCCTTGTATTGTTTCAATATGTTCTGACAAACTTGCATATGGTATTCTTTCTGTCCCTATGTGAGCATCTGTGGGACTCACCTGGCATAAACTGCAAATTCCTCCATCATTTCTATTACACTGAAAACAATATTCAGCTCCCCACACAGTTCTGTATTTGTAATCTGTCAATTTGTGTGGATTCGTGTGATGCTCTTCATTTAGTAGTGAGACAACTGTCATAGGCATCTGGAACACGGCTTATCATTCATATCACTGTTGCCACTGCTGAAACACACCATCTACCACCTCATTGTGCTCGCATTCATTCTTTGGTCTACATAAACATTCAGCAAACGTTGATGAATGTCAATGAGTACAATTTTATTTTTTATTATTATTATTATTATTTTTTTTCCCCTGCATGGAAAAACTGTTTACACACCTTTGCTTCATGTTTACATTCGTGTCAGATGTCATTTGGTCAGCCCGCCCTTCTGCTGCCATCTGTCACATGGCAACAAAATCTAATGGAATATTATTGGCGTCATGGTTCTGTGATTGTTGGTTTTCAGTATTCCACCTCATAACATCATGTGGGGCACTGGGAGTTTAACTGTTAATGCTCAAGTCCTGGGTATCTGCCTGGAGGAAAAGTAGAACTACATTCGCCAGGGGACTCTGCGGTCACAGAGAGGAGACAGAACTCCTGGCAAGGTCACCTGATGAGCTCTTCTTCATCTGCTCTTTTTCGCCTGCTCTTCTTTCGTCTCCCTGCTGCTCAACTGCACTGCGCATCTCACCTCAGTGTTATGGTGAGGCCTATCCACCTTTCGGACATTCTCTCTCATTATATTTGATTTATTAGCTTCAATTCTGATCATATTGTATTATAGTGGGTTATATTGCATTCCGATACTATATTTAGTAAATTAGTTTGTTTCTCCTCAGATTGTTGCCCCTGTTTTTAATTATTTTGGGGTCCGCTGTTCCCCTTTTTCCAGAGACATGGATTTTGTGAAATCCCTCTGCCCTGCTAGTCACGGAACTGGGCTGATGCAGCCCTTAAACTGTTGACAATTGGGAAGGTTCAACCTCTACCAGCAAGATCTGCTCCTGATGTTGTAGAATAATGTAATAACATAGTAGAAGGCATTACTTTATGGAGCAGCTCTTGTATATTTTTTTTCTGTAAATAATTATGAAAATTATTCTATTTACCTTATTAATTCCTGAAAAATAATGTTTATGTGTTAAGCACCAAACTAAGTCACCTTTGAGAATGCTGGAGAAGCTTATATAAAAAAAACAATGAGAAAAATATGCAAGATAATGCTGGAAGATAAAAATCTGTATCCAAATTATAGTATACTTAGAGTGCATAATTTATCTGTCTTATCCCAATCCTTTTGACATATTTCATCTATTCAGAAATTAGATAACTGTGAAAAGAGTGAAAAGTATACTTTACAAGTATCAGTTGATCCAAATTTATGTATTGAAGAACAGAATAACTCTCCGGTCTGACTATCCTGTGTCTAGGTGGAGGCTGGTGATGAGTATTGTCCCCCAGGGGTCAGTCTCAGGACTGGAGCTCTTTAACATCTTTATCAAAGACATAGACTGTGGGGAACTTGAAAACAGAAGGGAAATAGACTTTTTATACGGGCAGATCATGAGATGACAAGGGAGATCACTTTTAAACTAAAAAAGAGGATATTTGGATTAGATACTGGGAGAAAGGTAAGGCAGAGGAACAGGCTGCCCAGATACGTTGCGGATGCCCCATCCCTGAAGGTGTTCAAGGCCAGATTGGATGAGGCCCTGGCCAGACTGATATAGTGACTAGAAAGGGTATTGGAGCTACGTGATCTATAACATTCCTTCCAACCCAAGCAATTCTATGATTCGGGTCCTGTCAACTCTGTCATTACCTTTGTTTTGCATAATTTAGATATAGAGATTCATGCCAAAATAAGGATGATGTGCAGTGAGTCCAGTAATTGTACTAGTTGTATTTATTTTCATACTTCCAAAACACAAATTCATTTTGGATGTGATTTTTTTTTACACCTTCTTTAACTGCTATGATGGCTCTCACATGGCAGAGTATAATCACACAGAATAAACACAATCTGTGCACCAGTTTGTCTTCTTGATGGAATTTTTTTTTTCCTTCTTATTTCTTAGAGGGAAATTTTTACTCTTAAGATGTTTAATGTTAAAGTATGCCCTCAGATTCTAAGATACCTGATGCTAGTGACAGTTTTTAGGAGTCAAAATTGCCCATATTAGAGGAATATAAGGTCAAGAATCACTAGCAAAATGAGAAGATGCAAGTTCATGGGTCCAGTTGAGATGCACCTAAGGGTGTTGAGTGAGTTTATATAATCATAGAATGGATTGCAATTGGAGAGAACCCACAAGAATAATCAAGTTCAGCTCCTCATTCCACACAGGACCACCCGAAAATAAAAACCATATTTCTGAACGCATTGTCCAAATGCTTGAACTCAGGCATGCTTGGTGTTATGACTGCGTCCCTGGAGAGCCTGTTTCAGTACCTGTTCACCTTCTTGAATCTTCTTGAGGAAGAACCTTTTCCAAATACTGAACCAAACTCTTCCCTGATACAGCTCCCTGCTGTTCCCTCAGGTCCTACCACTATCACCAGAGAGGAGAGACCAGCATTGCCCTTCTGCTCCAAAAGAGAGGAAGCTGTAGACTGTCATGAGGCCTCCACTCAGACTCAAAACTCTATCAGGGTGGGATGACAGTAGTGTGATATTGACTGGAAGTCAGTTTATAGTGGACACTCACTTCAGTGTCACTCTTACTAGTCTTTTCTTTAACCCTTATCCATAAGCTCTCAGTATAGCTCATTATCCATCCCTAGGCAGAGGAACTAATTCTATGATTCTACAACTCAACGTATGCTTTATATCACACCAACTTTGAGCTATGCAACTCTTCCTCAGACACTAGCATGCAATGAGTTTATTCTCCCCCCTCCCCCCCCACTTTTTATTATTATTTTGGCTTTACAACTGCTTTCTTTATCAGCTTTGTTTCCAAATCCTTCTAAATCCTCCAAGTAAATTACTTCATTTATTTTTGTCATCTGGTTTCAACTCAGTGTTTAAGTAACGCAAATGTGTTGTTGGCATTGATATAACCTACAACTCAGTGGAAGGAAGAATTGATGCATGTCCTCAGAACCTTGGGTACATTACTTTTATACATGTAGGTGAATGACCTACCATGTGTAGCAGACTAAGGCTTGGTGAATAAATTACTTTCTGCCATTTATGTTCTTTTGATAGTGAGAACTTCTTGTCATGTGTACCATGGAATTCTACGCATGGAATACAGAGAAGTTTCTGTTAAAAATGTTCTTAAAATAAAAGGCAGCTTTCAGATGAATGTTTGTGGAGTTCCAAATCTCCATCAGAGTGGCATAAAGCAAAAGCTTCAGGCCTTCTTAGTTATATTTAACTAGAAAAAACGTGATTGATTATTTGAAATGCATATATATTGCTTAATTCCACATTAATCCTTCATTAATTTTTTGTTAGGAGATTATAATTGTTCAAATGCTTTTGTATCTAGATGACTAGATTAACAAAGCAACTATCAGTCTGAATGACGCCTTGGCATCAATATAGACTGAATTCATGATTATTTTAAATTGTAGTCCTAGTCAGACATCTCTTTGTTTCTGATCTCCAGTAGGGGTCCATTTTGTATGAAAGCACTGAATTACAGAATGCATGACTATCTTTTCAGGTTGCTAACGCTGAAATACCAATTGTGCTCAAAATAGTAGACTGTTTAGTTTCCATAACAAAGAATATCATCACCTGGTAGAATGAATCATTGTTATGAGTCTGTGTGCGTATGTAGCTGTATATTTATACAAAATCCAAAGCTATGACTGAGCTATATCAAGAGAGAAAGCCAGAAAGAAATACAGGGAAGTGTAAAATAATCAATGGAGATATCAAAATGAGTAGTGAATTACGCAGTCATTTAAATTCATTCACTCTCAAATGTGATATTGTTTCTATGCTGATACTCTTGTGCTGTATTTGTAATTACGTGGAATATTCACCAGTGGTTTACTCAGACATTTTTGACTGTGCCACAAACTGACAAACTTACAACTTCTTGCACAAAGATTTGTTTTTATTTTCTGAAAATCACCATTGAAGCAGAAGTGCTAATTATCATACTATTTTTTCCTGCGTGTAACAATATTCTCAGACATCATCAGCAATACAATGTGCTTGACCACTTCTGCTATATGCAAGGGGACAAGGAAAATAGCAGGAAAGTGCAGTGATTTTCTCAAGGCTGCAATAGATACTCACTGTTTCTGACAGTGTCTAATAATATACATTGCTTTTACTTTTGTTACCTTTTTTTAAAAACAGAATTTTTTAAAGAACACCTTTGATTTTAAGCAGCCTATGAGAATACATGTTCTGATTCAGCATGATATTTATCTGACTGCTCCAATTTAGGCAAATATTTGAAAACTGTGCTGAAGCCGTGTCCTTTCAATTTCATTTCATTTTAGAAGTAGTACTGTAAAAGAAGAATAAAACAGCAACAAATTAAGCCCTAAACGATTGTAGGCAATTGGCAATATCATTGTAATATGAAAAAAAGTAATGTGGAGCATTCCAAATTGTGCAATAACAAATCATCAGACTAATTAATCTGAAATATGCCCAGTTTCTCAATTTTTGCAAAAAATTCAGATAATGCCAATCCTTAACTGACTGTGTAAGCACATTTAATTAGACCTGCATTTGATTTTAGAAATGTACATCAATCACTAGATAGAAAAAGCACAGCAGGTATTCTGGAAATTATAAAACTCCATAGGACTTTCTGAAGTTTTAACAAAATATCAGCAACAACACATTACGTAACTCATGGTGATTTGTATCATTCTGTCCCGTTTATTCCACAGATGAAACACACGAGTAAATATATACATATACATAAGTATGTATCTGTTCATAATTTATAAAGATCACTGCACCCAGATTTTACCATATGAAATCTTGAGGTATTGCAAGTTCATATTATTGAAATCCTGAACTTTGTAGAGAATATTTACTGACCTGATGGGAGGCAATTTTTATTATCGTTATTGTTAATTTGAAGAATAAATTAATAACAATGTTTATGTGTTAATGAAAACATATTTTAAACTAAATAATCTGATGTTATTAGTTTAGTAATTTTAACTTCTGTTAATTCTAATATTTTCGTAATGTTGCAAATCTGTTTCAATGATTTAAGCCATCTGCTTGCTGAAGCTGTTATTTTCAAGCTTTTTTTTTTATTATTATTTTTACTGCTTATGTTATAAAATACTCCTGATGAAAAACTCATATTCAGTCATGTATTTCTATCTCATTTTTGTTAATAGTTGTCAGAAACCTCTTATGTAACAATACTTAAAATATGATAGACCCTAATGAGGTTAATACAGAACATCAAAGTCAGCTTCAACTCACAAGGTCTGAAGAGTATAACGTTAAAAGGGACAGAGATGCAAAAAGGGGGATGGTGGTAGGAAAAGCAGATCAGTAAGATCACAATTACAGTAACAGTAGGCAAATACAGTCTTAGCCTCTCTGGTTGAATTAGTTTTCATTTATTTATTTATTCATCAATTTATTTATTTAACTGTTAGAATATACTTTAGTATCTAACATCTTGTTTATGCCAGTAGATAACATCCATAGTCTCATCTAACTGTGTAACTGTACAAAATACATTATTTCATAAAGTAAATGAACAGCAATTCCCAAAATTGAATTTGAATTCAGAAATTGCTATGGGAATATGTGAGATCTGAGGAGATTGTTTAAAATTGGGGAAGTAATCTTATGTAGTTCACATGCATAAGAAATTGTGAGAAAAACTATGAATACCTGAATTGATATCAAAGATGGAATCAGAATATATTAGTGTAATCACTAGGGTGAGAAAACAAAAAATCAAAAAGTCAATGTAAAGATAGAAAGGAGAGATAGACCACACAAACAAACAGAAACAAAAAGACTTGAACTAAAGAGGATGAAAATGAAAAGATTCAGTGAACATGAATCAAATCAAGGGCTGAGATACACTTGATTTAGCCCCTGGAAAACTCAGCAACTCCATTTGGTTTGAGCTTTTGGCTTTCGAGAAGAACAACGTGAAGGGTGTTTTTCTAAATAAGAGAGAAGTTGAATGAAAGCATCAGATCAAAGATAAAAATGTTGATTTTAAAAATGTTGTTATAAACTAACAAAAAGACCAGTCATTTAGATATATATATAATTTACAAGAGCTTAAAATATTTTCTAAGACTGTGGAACAGTGATTTCAGAATCTTACTGTTCAATACTATTGGAATAATTACATGTTGGGCTATATCTGGTTTTAATATGCCAAATACACACATTAGGCGATGGTTTGCTATTTTTGTAATGAACACTGAAAGCATCTGTGATTCAGACATCTATATCTGAACGAGTCAACCGAGTTAATATGGTCAATGGCATTGGAAAATGATACATCTCTTCGTAACAGTGGCATTTTAAATAGATTTGATGAATCACAAAAGACAAAAATCCCAAATTTTTCTCTCCCAACTCCAGGGAGAACATAGAGTAACTTTTTGGAAAAGATTAAGGGAGTCATGGATTCAAATAAAAATTTGTAATTAATCATGTATCTAAGTAAAATGATTAAATAATTATAAGTATGAGATACCAAGTTTAAAATAGCATATCTTTTTACTGCCTTTAATTCACAGGAAAACCAAAATAGCAAAATGATAAGGTATGTTCAGTAGTGCATTCTCAAATCCCTTTGGTAAAATGAAAGGTGAAAGAAATTACATTCATATGAAGAAAGAAAGAGTTTCAAGAAGTTTCCATAACTGATAATTATTTTTCAAGCTGAAAAAGAAAAGGTACCAATACCATGATAACCTGGAAGAAGAGTTGTTTTTTCTAATTACTCCTGAAAAATTTCAGTGTTGCAGCATAGCTTTAAGAAACAGAACATTTACTATTTAATATGCTTAAAATGCTAACCTTTTTGTTATATTCAACTCTTGAAAAAAAAAAATAAATCAGTGTAGATATAAAAGGAAAGAATATATTAGAAGAATTTATGTATTAACAGATTTTTTTATTGGGTGCATGTAGGGAAGTTTTGATAATGGGTGAGAGGCTGCAGAACTGATCTCTGAGCAGAACTCAGCAGCTGCCCCATGTCAGATCAGGGCTAGCTCCAGATGGCTTCAAAAAGTACCCACTGCCGGTCAGAGCTGAGACAATGAGTGATGCTGGTTGTGCCTCTGGGACAGATTTAAGAAATGGAAAAGCTGTTGTGCAACAATAGATGGGAGAGGGGTGAGAGAACAGGTTGAAGAGGCAGCCCTGCAGACACTAAGGTTACTGCAGAAGGAGGTGCTCCAGGCGAGGAGCAGAAGTTCCCCATATCCTAGAAGAGGGCCATGGTGGAGCAGGCTGATCTCAGAAGCCCATGAGCACCACTTGGAGCAGATCTCCATGTGCAGCTATGGAGGACACCACAGTGTTGCAGAGGATGTGGCCTCAAGGAGGTACAGCCCATGGAGAACCTCTGCAGGAGCAGGGCCCATTCTGGAGCTGTAGCCAGTGAAGATGAGCCTGTGGCGGAGCTGGAGGTTTAAGGGAGCTGCTGCCCATAGGAGACCCATGCTGCAGCAGTTCATTTCTGAAGGATGGATTCCATGGTGTGGACACAAAATAGAGCAACTGAAGACCTGAAGTATGTGGGAAATCTATGGAGGATCAGTATGGAAAGGAAAGGACAGCATCCCATGGGAGGGACCCCATGCAGGAGAATGGGAAGAGTGTGCAGATGAAGGAGCAGAAAAGCCAAAGCATTACAGACTGACTACAACCCCCATTCCCTTGCACTGCTTGAGGAGGGAAAGGGAAGGATGGAATGAGGGAAGGTGTTTTTAGTGTGTTTTTAGTTTCTCACTGATATAGTCGATTATCAGTAGGCAATACATTGCTTTATTCAGCCTATGCTGAGTCTGCTTTTCTCATGGTAGTAACTGGTTTGTGATCTCCCTGTCCTTATATCAACCCTTGTGCCTCATGTTTTCTCCCTTTGTTCTTTTGAGGAGGAAGAGGGGTGAGAAACTAGACACTCTACTGCAGTCTCATTTCCTCTGTAAATTAAGGTATGAAATTTCTTGGATATTATTCCCTAAGTTTATCCATCTTATCTCCACTGATTATACTAGAGCCTACTGTCTTGCTCCAATTTATAGGAAGGAGATGAGGTTCTTTTAATATCTGTATACTCGGCGTGAGATTAAGAAACAATGGTTCATATGTTAGTGCAACCTGTTTATTACAAATCCTAATCAGGGAGACGGGGAAGGGAAGGAATGCGATAGAAAAAATGCAAGAATTGCGTAAAGCGGGGATACTCACCACCAGGATCCAGCAGCGTCCCGTTGCACGACGTTTGAAGGTCCGAGGCAAAACCAGCGAGGGGGGGGGGGGGAGGGGGAAGGGAGCAGCAGCGTGGCGGCTTTGGGCAGCAAGCGGGTAGCAGGAGGCAGTCGCAGAGCCAATCCGGGAGGGAGCAGCAGCGCTCAGGCAGCAGGCCCAGGAGAGTCTGTCAGCATGCAGGAATTCCGTAGTGAGGAATTTGATGACAGACACCTGTCCTCATGGTTTTCGATTCCTCTTTTGTCCTACTTGTTCTCCTGCTTACTTGACATCCCTGGGCGTTTAAGCAAGAGTCCTGTGAGTACCCCCTGAGAGTCATGTGAGTGCCCCCCCCCCCCCCCCCATCATCCTGAGATAAGTCCACACAAAAGTCACAGCTATTAAGCTGCAGCTTATCTCTCTCTCCTTGCCCTGGCCTTGTACATCTGTGTACCTCAGACAGAGGATTTCACAACCCTCGCCCAGGACTTGTTCATCAAAGCTCTCCAGGCAAAGGATTTTTCAATCCCTGCCCAGGACTTGCCTGGACTTGAAGAAGTCCATCTGCGTCCCCGACAAGCTTTGAGACACTGGTGTTAACAGAATAATATTTTACACCTATTCATATCACTAGACAATAGTTAGTTGAGAGGTACAGAAAATGGGTAAGTAGATAGCGAATTAGTTGAGATTAATCTATCTGGAAACAGTAGGATTATTTGGCTAGGATTTTTACCACAATAAATAATCCTAAATGACTAAAATTATCATTATGTACTAATTCCTGATTGTTGCTCCCACATGAGTCCCATTATATATCTCTAAAAATGGAATATCTTGCTTTTAAGCTTTCTCAAGCTGGTAAGAATTAGAAATTCAAGATGCCCCAAACATTCAGCAATTACGAGTGGATTCCATCTAGAATACTGTCTGTAGGAAGGCATACGCAGTCTGCTGAAATCACAGATTTATTTGTAGCCAGTGGGATTTTTGATTAGGAGTAGTCACAACTAATATTGGTATGAGATTTAAACTAAATTGTTCTCTAGATAAAGAACTTGTATTTCATTTTTCAAGTGAAGGCAACAGTTTTACACCATTTTCTATTTGCCAGACTCAAAATAATCCATCATGTTAGCTTCCTAACACATCTCATTGCAAATACTGAGAGGACTGAAATTCATCTAAGTCACAAGCAAGGACTGACATCTTTCTGTGTGTCCCTTATAGTCAGAGGGTTGCAGTATGTCATTTACAGGCCAGTGAAACCCAACCAGCTGGGTGAAGTTGTCATATTTTGAGACACTCTCTAGTTTGACAGAAGGGGGAGTAACCTGAGGCCCTCTTACAAAATGATCTATTTACAAGTGCTTTTTCTTCTGTTCCATTCTAGAAACCAAGCTCACCATGGTCTTAATCCACGTCCTATTCTATTCATAGAAGTGACTCACTGCCTTGAGTGGTAAAGATGAGAGACACAGAGAAGAAAGGCCCTGATGCTTACCTTACCTCTTTTAATACAGTGAATTATTTTCAAATGAATTGTCACATGAATTATTGAATCTAGACATGATTGAAACTCACAGCTGGATTCTTTCCTTCAGCACCTCTCCCTTTTAAATTCTAGATTGCAATGAATTTTTCCACTTTTCAAATGATGTGCTCTAAAGTTTAAAGACACATACCAGAGAATGTCATGGAAAAGATACTGTGTGGCATAGCTAGGTGTAAAATTCATTTGCGTTATCTGCCCTACAAAGCCATTGAACATGAGTCTTTTTTTCAATGCAAGCAGTGCACTCATTAGAATCTGTGTGTGGGAAGAGGTGATGTAAGAGGAAAGGTGAATCACATCCTTTATCACTTTATACCTGCTTCACATAAGAAAGAATTTTTCGTTTGTTTGTTTTTATTTAAATTAGTGCCCTTGGATTTTGGATGTTGTAGACAGAATCAGCTAGAGTTTATTAATAATTAGTGATCTTCCAGAGGGACACACCTCTTGTATTGTATGTATAAATAAGCTACTATTGTGAGTCCTGAATATGTTTCATTTCACACCTATCAACTTAATGATATTTATTAGTGTCTCTTATAATTGCATTATTGTTCTCAAAATATCATGTCCTTTTCCATCCTGCAAGCTATTTGCCTTTTTACAAAGATGTTTACTTCCTAGGAAATATTTCCTATTGTTTTGTTAGACTCAGATCTCTCCCTGCACCATCACTTGTAGCTGACATTCACAGGAGTTGATAGTAGCAGTCAATAACTTCATCAGAATCTTTGCTCCTTTCAGGATTGATCCTTTTGTTTCCTTTCATCTTTTTCCTGCCATTTCATTGCAGCTATAGAGCAGTGAAGGGTCAGCTCTGCCTCCTGCTTGTTCTCACTACTCCCAGTTTGCCAGGGATAAAAAGTTCTGCAAAAGACAGAAAAAAGAACTGTATGATGCAGGACAATGCTCTCTTATTGCATACGAACCTCCACTTCACCACCTGTAAGATTCTCATGTAAGAGAATATCCGATCACTGAATATTACCACTTTCTTAGAGATGAATGCATTCATCCTGTAGATAAATGCAGACCAATTAAAAATACCGAGAACTTTAGCATCAGATGATGTAGTCTGATTTGTGATTGGAGCTGGAGAGGAACCACAATTTTTGAAACAGTATATAAGTATTTTTTGCTTAATTGCAGAGACCATACCCTGGTCGAGTTTGTGATCTCAAGGACTGTGGACCTGGCAAAGAGTGGAGTCAAGACCCTGAACTTCAACAAAGTGAACTTCAGGTTGAATGAAATCTCCTGGGAAGAAGTCCTTAGAGACAAAGGAGTGGAATAAAGCTGGCTACTCTTAAGGATGCCTTTCTGAGGGCAAAAGTGCTCTCCGTCCCTCGGAATAAGAAAGCAGACAGGGGAGGCAGGAAACCAGCATGGATTGGAAAGGACCTGCTGGTCAGACTGAGAGAAAAGAAGGTCAAGTACAGACTGTGGAAGTACAGGCGTGTCACCTGGGAAAAAATACAGGGGTTCTGTCTGGACATGCAGAGAAAGGGATTAGGAAATCCAGAGCACAGATGGAGCTGAACTTGGTCAGGGATGTTAAAAACAGCAAGAAGGGATTCTACAGGTACATAGGTCAGAAGAGATAGGCCTAAGAAAGTGTACCTCCTCTGCTAAATTGCTCAGTGTAAAGGTTCTATGTCCAGGTTAGTGGTTGGTAATGAGTAGTGTTTCACTGGGGTCCACCTTGAGTCTGGTACTCTTTAACATCTTTATCAGTGATGTAGATGATGGGATTGAGCACACCCTCAATAAGTTTGCTGATGACACCAAACTGAGTGGTGCAGCTGATGCAGCAGAAGGAAGAAATGCCATCCAGAAAGACCTTGATGAACTTAAAAGGTGGGCCTTTAAACCTTTGAACCTAATGAGGTTCAACAAAGCAAAGTCACAGGTTTTGCACTTGGATTAAGGCAATCCCAGATATGTTTACAGACTGGGAGAAGAACTCTCTGGGAGCAACCTGATGAGAAGGACTTAGAGGTCCAGGTTATTGAAAAATTTAACATGAGCCAGAAATGTGTGCTCGCAGCTCAGAAGGCCAATGGTATCCCAGGTTACATCAGAAGAGATGTGGCCAGCAAGGACAGGGAGGTTGTTGTCCCCCTCTATTCTTCCCTTGTGAGGACCCATCAAAGTCTGTGTCAAAGTCTGGAGCCTCCAACAAAGGAAAGATGTGGAGTTGTTGGAGTGGGTCCAAAGGAGGGCCACAAAGACAGTCCAAGGGCTGGAGCACCTCTCCTGTGAAGATAGGCTGAAGGAACTGGTCCTGTTCTGCCTGGAAAAATGAAAGCTTTGGGGACACATCTTTGCAGCCTTCCTGTATTTAAAGAAAGTTTATAAACACAAGGGAAATCAACTTTTTACAAGGATAGATTGTAATAGGACTATGGAAATCATCTAAAACTAAAGGAAGGGAGATTTAGATTAGATGTTAGGTGGAAGTTTTTTGCTGAGAGGGTGGAGAAATGCTGGAATAGGTTGCCCAGAGAGGCTGTGGATACCCTGCCCATGGAGGTAATAGAATCCAGGTTGGATGGGACCCTGGGCAATCTGATCTGGTACTTGATCTAGAGGCTGGCAACTCTGCCTGGTCAGTGGAGCAGGAACCTGATGATCCTTGGGTTCCCTTTCAACCCAAGCCATTCTATGATTCTATGATTCTATGACCACAAGCACATGTGTGAACTCGAACTTATACCTGAGAGATTCAAGAAAATGCCTTTTTATGAAACTGTGGGAAATTCAGTTTCCAGCAAAGAATTTTGATACCAAAGCCAGTCTTGACATCATTTATTTTTTAAAAACACCTGCAAAATTACTTATATAGTAGAATTTTTTTTGAACAAATCTCTCAACCCCAACCAGAAAAAAAAAAACAACAGTACAGAATGTGATTACGTTAGTGTATTTTGTCACTATGTATTTTTTTTCTCTAGGCCTAAGACTCAATTTCGTGTATTTCATGTTTTATATTCAATGTATCTCATAGATTTTTAACAAATTATGATCATGCCTGAGTTTATGGTGGCATTTTTTTGTTTTGTTTTGGTTTTTTCCATTTCTCTGTAGTAAAATTTGTCTTCAATTTTTAAAGAGCATATTCTCCACTGTGGCAATAAAAACTGAATTATTTTGCTGTGTACTCAAAAAAGTGAATATTTAAAGTTTTCACTCAATATCCAACAGGTTCGTAGCTCTTTGATTCATTTGAAATACCTGCTATTGTACATTGTTATGTGAAATTTTCATGTTGAGGAACACTAGAGAGAAGACTATCAGTATTTTATTAATCCTGGTTCTGAAACATAGATTTGTACAAGTGTATTTACCTACTGCTATGAAATATGAGTAACATCTTGATGGTATAGATCAGCTGCATAATTATCAAGACCTTTTCAAACACAAGATGCCAAGTTTGTCAAACAGAATTCACCACATGATTCTATGCACTGTTCTGCCTCCTGCAGCTTGAATACTAATGGCATCCCAGACTTCATCAGAAGAGGAGAGGCCAGCAGGGACAGGGAGGTGATTGTCCCTCCATACTCTGGAGACAGGCTGAGGGAGATGGAATTGTTCAGACTGGAGAAAGGAAGGCTGCAAACTGACCTCATACCATCCTTTAAGTACCTAAAGGGAACTTAGAAACAGGAGGAGGATCAATTCTTTCAAAGGCAAGTTAACAGCAGGACAAGGGGAAATGGTATTAAATGAAAGGAGGGAAAATTTAGGTTGGATGTCAGTGGGAAGTTCTTTACTATGGGAGTGGTAAAGTACTGTAACAGGCTGCCTAGAGAGGTTGAAGACAGCTGACTCAACCACTTTGGATTTGAGCCATCACTCCAAAGACAGCTGACTCGACCACTTTGAAAGCATTGAAAAGGGGCCACCATCGCCATGGTCGTCGTCGTGGTTCTCGCCGTTGTGGTTGCCATCAACAGAACAATGCCCGACGACCCACCCCTACCGAAGATCAAAGACTGAACTACCAACCACGCTGGATCCATGGTGGTGACTATCTCCCTCTTGCTTCCTATAAAGACTCCTTGCTTCTTCTTTTCTATCTTTTCTATCGCCCTCCTTCCCTTCCCCATTACCCTAATTCATAATAGTGTCCGTCCTCCCCTTCCCCATTTCCCTAATCTTAATTTGTAATAAACTGGTCGAACCAACATTTGAGCCGTTGTTTCTTAATCTCACGCCGGGTATACAGGTATTAAAAGAACCTCCTCTCCCTCCTATAAATTGGAGCGAGACAGGGAGCTGGGCTTTTTCATGCTGGGGGTGAGAAGGCTGAGAGGACACGTCACTGCAGCCTTCTTGTGTTTCAAGTTTCAAGGATTATAAAGATGAGTGGCGTCATTTTTTTTGCTCAGGTAGATAGTGATAGGACAAGAGGGAAGGGATTAAAGCTCAGAGAGGGAAGATTGAGGTTGGATGTCAGTGGGAAGTTCTTTACTATGGGAGTGGTGAAGTGCTGTAACAGGCTGCCCGGAGAGGTTGTGGATGCCCCGCCCATCCCTGGAGGTGTTCAAGGCCAGGTTGGATGCGGCCCTGGGCAATCTGGTATCAAATGGGGAGGTTTGTGGCCGCGCCTGTGCCGAGGCGGTTGGAGCCTGCACCAGCTCTTAAGCCATCTATTGAAGAGTTGGGTATTTTGGATCCTCCCTGTACCTTTCCCTGACACCACGGGGATAGAAGAAAAGACCACTTGCACCCCAGATCCTTCAAGTATTCGCCCCATTCCCCTGAAGTCTTTCTTGATAGACCTCAGGCTTTCCTTATCAACTTCCTCGCCGCCAGCCTGAATTACTAAAAGTGGGTAATAATCCGAAGACCGAATCAACCCAGGAATTTTCTTTGAAATGTCCCTGACCCGTGCCCCAGGAAGGCAGCATACCTCTCTGCGGGTAGGGTCGGGCCAGCATATAGGGCCTTCTGTTCCTTGCAGAAGGGAGTCGCCTATGACAATCACCCTCCTGTCCTTGCGGGTAGAAGCAGTCTTGAGGGTTGGGGGCGACCGCTTCGCCTGAGGCAACCTCACAGGTGAACCTGTCACCGCACTCTCACTCGCCCCCCCTTCGACTTCCAGGGCCTCAAACCTGTTACGCAGAGGCACCTGGGGAGCCGGGGATGGTCGGGATGGGGGATGCTCCCTCCGCCGAGCAGGTACCCGTTTCCACTCCTCCTCCCTTCTCAAATTGCTGTTAGGGGGAAGAGAGGACAGGGGGCTCGCTGAAACGCTGTCAGCTGGCTGGTTCCCCTTTACCAGGTGTTTGTAAGGTGGCAGGGGCTGATGTGCTCCATGAGGAGCCTCGTCTGTGTGCCGAGAACCTGAGGTTGAGAGGGACTGACACCACCAGTCAATCTGCCTCTCACACTCTTTTATAGTCCTCAGCCTCTCCACTTCCTCCTTCAGGCTAATCACAAGGCTGAGCAAGTCATTCAATTGCTCACACCTTGTACAAGTGCTGCCTCCTTCGTGTGGCATTGCAAAGGCCAGGCTGTGGCACTCCTCACAGTCAGTGACCTGCACACTAGCATCTCATGATAGTAACTCTGTCTGAGTCGCCACACACTTCATACCGTTTTTCTCCCCTCTATGCATGCACCAGACCTCAGTCTGGCTTTGGACCGTCTTCTTGGCTACTGTCTTTCTGCTGCGTGTGCTCGGGACCTCTACATGGGTCTTCACAGTTTTTGTGTTTGAAGCCTTCTGCCGGGGTGCACCCATGGCAATCAGCAGGCTCACTAACTCAACAAGAAAGTCCCAAAGGGGTGCAAGTGATCAGCCCTGCCCTGCTGCCCCCTACCCTCACACTATTGCCGGGTTCGCTAAGTGCCCTGGCACTTACCACCAATAGAAATAACAAGACTCCTTGCAGGGGAGTGCAGACAGGGGTACCTTAGAAAAGCACCACGTTAAGGCAGCCTGGGAGATAGCTGTACTACCCCCTCTGATGTGCCTAAGGTGGGCAGCGACACGTTGCTGCCCTCTCGAGGGCTTTTTGTAGCTGCGATCAAGGGCCGCTTCCGGTTTGCGCCCGTTTAAATCTCCCGCCGTTGCCTTGGCAACGCCCGCGCTGCGTCAGCTGCTCTCGCGAGAGTAGCCCGACTGAGAGCGGCGTCCGCACGGTTGTCGCGGGAATCCTCGATGAGGAAAGCGATTAAATCCCCACGTACCTCGCTAAAAGTCACGGCGATTCTGCCAGAGACAGCTCCGAGCCGCGGACCTCGGCAATCAAGCTGGGCTGCTGCGGCGCTGAGGGAAGATGGCGGCGCCGGTGCGAGCCGTCACCGGGGCGACGCGGCGGCTCTGGCACCGGCTGCCGTGAGGGCTCGGCTCGGCACGGCCCGGCCTGGCCTAGGCCCGGCCCAGCAGCTGTGAAGTGGAATGCCATGGCCAGCTCCTCAGACAGTGAAGATGATCCTTGAGGTCCCTTCCATCCCGGGCCATTCTGTAATTCTGTGAAACAGTCATAGCC
The DNA here is from genome assembly GCF_026119805.1 of Tympanuchus pallidicinctus. Lineage (NCBI taxonomy): Eukaryota > Metazoa > Chordata > Aves > Galliformes > Phasianidae > Tympanuchus > Tympanuchus pallidicinctus. Next base: position 1,571,251 of record NW_026294710.1, on the reverse strand, counting down.
CTCCTGTTTACACACTTCTTTCAAATACCCGAAGGCCACAGTGAGGTCTCCCCAGGAGCGCAAAGGGCACCTGGGAAGGTGGCACAGGCTGCGAGGCAAACTGCTTGTTGCCCTGAGCAGGCCCTCGTTTCCATCCCTCGCAGTCCCTGAGGTCCCCTCCTCATGTCTGCCTGCTGGAAGGTAGACGATCCACTGCTTCTTGTAGAGCGTCTCCTGGAGCCTTTCCTGCGAGGACGGCGGAGTGCGACTCCACCAATCTATATCCCTCACACAATCCCAGAGGCTCCCCAACCCCTCCACCTTTCGCTCCGTGTGATCATCCTCCACGTGTTCACACGGCGCACAGGCGGTATCTCCGTTGCCCTTGCGTAGCAGTGACAGTGTCAGGCGCTCTTTGCAGCCTGAGACCTGAACCGCTGCGTGGACGTCTGGTGCTGAGTCACCACGTTCCTTCTTGCAACAGCTCCCTGCAGCGTGGGGACTACGGCTGCACCTTGGTGCTGTAGAGGAGGAACAGGCTGTGAAGTGATTGCTCTTCTCCAGCGTGACCAGGTGCCACGGGCACTGCTAACTCTGTGCCTGCACTGACTGCTGTGTCACAGCCTTCTGACGTGCCACGCTGGTTTTGCCCACCCAGTTTGCTGGGAAGGTGCTGAGGAGGACAAAACCCTGTGATCCCAGCACCTAAGGCGGCCCACCTCAGGACAAGCAGAGAAGAAGCAGCGGACAAAGAAATGTGTGGGGGATGGTTGGGTTTATTGTGTTGACACCAGGGGCTAGAGCCAGCACACGGTGTTGGCACACGGCTGTTTCCGTGCCATAGTTTGGGGGGGCTGAGTGTGAGGGCAGGATGCTGTCTTTGACTTTGCCCTCAGAAGTGACTTCCCGCCGGGGATACCCTCGCTGTTGGAATGGCTTTCCACGTCATCATTTTTCTGGCTGACCGTGGGGGGATGTTGGCTTTATGTTGTCCCCAGGAGCGGTAACTTCATGCCCGGGATAGCCCCTGCTGCTGAAACTGCTGACTGGAGGGGAAATGCTGGCTTTGATGTCGGACCCGGGAGTCACTTCATGCCTGGAATAGCCCCCGCTGTTGGCATTGTCTCCTGCAGCTTCCTCAGGGCCGGCTGTGGACGCCTGGGACTCGATGTGCCACTGAGGAACGGTTTCACACGCGGGCCTCCCCTGGCCGCCCAGGCCGTTCCCCAGGGTGTGAATACAGGGGAGCCCTCAAGGACCTCCGTGTCACCGGCCTGGTGGTGCTCTGGGCGCTGTCCTGAGCAGCTGGAGGTGGTGTTCGCCTGCTGCCCTGAGGCCTTCTGGTCCGGCTCTGGGAACCTGCGGCCCGACCTTGCAGCGGGGAGCGGCTTCGTGTCCGGCTTGTTCCCCGCTGCCTGGAACGCCTTCTGCGTGCAGCCACTGTGGCTGCTCTGGAGGATCGCGATGAGCCCCGTCTGGTGGCTGGCTGTGAGCTGCTTTCAGCTCTTGGGGCTGCCGTGCGTCTGCTGCCACGGTGCGCTTGGTGCAGCTCAGATGCATCCTGATGGTCAGGAGAATGTGGGGGGATCGTCCCCTGTTCGGTCCCCAGCTCACAGGTCTGACTGCTGAGGTTTGGCGGCTGGGAGCTGTGTGATGGCCCCGATGCCGCCTGGCTGGTGGGGCCGGACCTGCTGTCCTCCGGTTCCTGGGGGCCGTGGGATGGTTGCAGGCCCTCCTGGCTGGCAGTGCTGGGCCCAGCACGCTCCGGGATGGTGCTGGCGGCTGTAAGGGGAGACGGGAAGGTCAGCAGGATGGAGCTGTAGCCCTGGGTAGGGACAGGTCGCCATCCCTCCTGGGGCAGAGAGACTCTGGCAAAGCTGCCCTGAGCACCTGCTGCCAGGCCTTGCCTGGCCCCAGCGCGGTGCCACGCGGCTGATTGCCTCTTACCGGTACCCAGGCCAGCACAGCTGTCGCACTCCCACGTGGCTGTTGTGTTGCTCAAGGGGGAGCACTGTCGGTGAGTGCCCTCAGCAGCGCAGGAGCTGCACAGGATCAGCTGCCAGGGCCTGGGGAAGCAAAGGGGTTGTGGCTGTGAGGACCAAGTGAGCAAGCGAGGGAGTCCCTGGCACAGCACATCTCTGGCGCTCCGCCCTTGCTCCCCCAGCCTGTGCTGAGGCTGAGATCCCCCGTGGAGCCTCAGCGAGCTGCTGTGGTAACTCACCCCCTTCTCTCTGCCTGCTCTCTGCCTCCAGGGTAAAGGCACCACCTGGCATCGCAGCGCTGGTGCCTCTGGAGGAGGGATTCATAGGAACCGTCGTCGTCCCATGTTGGTCTTCTACAAGAGAAGGGAGGGAAACTGATAAGCCCCCAGCGTCCCCAGCATCAGGTCTAAGGTTATCCCATCTCATCCACCCCGACGCCATTTTATAGCTTCTTCATGAAGCTGAGGCTTCATGAGACAGCCAAGGGCCAGGCCTGCCGAGACAGTGCCTGGGCAGGCCCGGCGCTTGCACCCTCTCATCTGCATGCTTGGACAGGAGGACACCAACCTGGCTGGGATTCGGATTCCCATGGTAGACATCACGGCACAGAATACTGCGTCGTCTCTGCAACTGGGGCACCGGAAGCACGTCGTGCCCGCATTCAATGCCTGTTTCTGCAGGAGAAGCACAAGCAGGGTGAGCGTGAGCAGTGCCTGGTGTTGCTGGGCACTAAGCACGCCTGCAGGGTGAGGAGAGGGCTCCCACCTGGACGCAACCCCGGTGGAACCAGGCACGTGTGCACATGGGGCACACCATGGTGTGATAGTCCAAGCTGCCCCTCACGGTCTCCTGGCAGATGATGCAGATGGTGTCTTCTGCTGGAGTTGTCACCGGTGTCTGTCGAGGGCGGTGCTCCCAACAGAAGGACCTGGGGGAAGACGGAAGGGATGGGTGGGCGCAGTGAGAAGCGCTGTGAGGACGGGGGAGGAGCAGGGAGGAGCCCCAGGCCCTGGCTCTGGCAGGCTGCTGGGAGGCGACCTTGTGGGTTCCCCCCTGGCTTGGCTACTGGGAGCTCCTACCTGTGCTGGGAGCCCTTACCTGTGCTCTCCAAAATGCTGTGTGATGCATTCTCCGTCTGCAGCGCAGGGCAGATGGAAGCTGCGTGCACAGCCGCTCTCTGCACATGTGATGGCAGCCCCCCTCTCGCCGCAGACACAGCATTGCTGGAAAAAGCAGAACAGCCCCATCAGCAGCAGGCACAGGACCTCCACAGCCGGCCGCGCACCTTTGGGCAGGGCACAGGGTGTGGGCACTTCTGGGTCACCCTCTACAAAGCAGCTTGGTGGACAGGGCTGATCCCCTATGGGCAGGCCTTTGTGCCGGAGGCGGTTGGAAGGCCGTGATTGCTTTCCTTGGGTCCGGACTAAGCTGGTGTGAGCCCCTCCTCGCACAGATCTGCCTGCTGCGTTCAGGTCCTCACCTCCTTGTTTGCCTGCTTGGCCTTGCGCGTGAGGGCAGCAAGGTCAATGCCCGTAGATTCCTCCTCTGGGGGTCTTTCTTCAAAAGCGATGTGGGCAAAAACCTGGAGGAGAGAAAAGAGCAGGGAGTCATGAGGACGGGAAGGAAGGGCGCATCCCGGCTGGAAGCAGATGGGATCACCGCTGGGGGAACTCACCAAGCAGAACTCGTGGACAGTCAGGAAATCGCCGCCAATAGTGCGCCCAAAGATGTCCGGGTCATCGTCTGCCCGGCCACACAGCACGCACACTGTTGAGGAGAGAGCAAATGCCAGTAGCGGTGAGCGCCTGGTGGGGCCAGGCGTCCCTGAGGGCTGTCCCCAGGGTCCTGCTCTGTGCCTGCCGTGCTGGCTGGAGGCGGTGGAGGGGAAGGGGCCACGGCAGGCCCAAGGCAGTCACAGCCCACGCTGGGCCCCCTTGCCAAGGAGCAGAGGGGCCCTGCCCCATGCCTGTCTGGGAGCTCCTGCCTGCCCCTTCCTCCCCTCTCAGCTCTCAGCTCTCAGCCGCAGGCAGAGCCCCGGCACCCCTCTGTCCAGTGCTGGGAGCTGTGCGCAGGGATGCTGTGCTCTCACCTGGCTCCTCTGAGCTGGAGGCCTTCCTCTTCTCACTGGACATGATTGTGCGTTGACGGTGAGCACTACCAGAGAACCTGCTCTCTCCACGCCTCACCAAGCCGCACTGACGCTCGGCCTGAGCCCGGCAGCCTTTGCTCTGCTCCAAGCTTCACGCGTCACAATGGCCGCTCCCTGACACCCACTGTGACATCACCGTCACCGCCTCACGGTGTGAGGCTGCGGTGCTGGGCTCTGGGTTTCCAAGCAGGAGAGCGGCGGCTCCACAGCTTCTCTGTGTAACCCCTGAAAGAACTTGCTTCCAACAACCTGTGTCCATCTCCCCTCCTTTTGTCAGTACTTTGTGCATCACGCCCAGCACAGCTCATTCCCTCACTTGCTCGACTTCTTTCTGCGCGGTTGTCCCCTTGCCTGGGTAACTGTCATGGTGCTATGTTTTTTGGTTTTTTGGTTTTTTGCTTGTTTGTTTTTTGGCTTTCAGTATTCCACATCAAAACATCGTGTAGTGCACGGGGCATTAAAGTGTCACTGCCCCAGTCCCTGGTACCTATCCCTGTGCATTACAGAAGTCACGGGATCTGCTCTCATCGCTCTCTTGCTGCGTTGCAGTGGGTGCTGGAGGGTGCTTTCCTAGCCGTTCCATGCTTTTCAGGCTTGACTCGGTCTCGCGAACTCTCTCTCTCATCTTGTCTGATTTTTTAATCTCAATTTCTATTAAATTGTATTGTATTTTGTTATCTTGTATTCCGATATTATAGTAAAATAAGTTTTCCTCCGTAGCTTGTTGCCGCTGCTCTTTTCCTCCCTTCCTTTCTTCCCATTTTTGTGGGACTGGGGTGGGGGGGGAGGGCAGCGGCCTGTTGCCCCCGTGTCCCCTGTCACGGACGTAGATTGATCTGGTCAACTGTGTGACAAGAACATACCAGATCTTCCTCAAGGAGATACCTCTTCTTCACTGCTGACAAGGATCGCCCTCACCGTGGAGAATTTCTTCCTAGTATCTCGTTTAAATCTGCCCTCTTCCATGTTTCCCGTCGTCCTGTTGCTACATGCCCATTAAAACAGACAGCTTTCCTGTAGGTCCTCTTCAGGCACTGGAAGGGCTCAGTGAGTTCTCCGCTGTGCCTTCTATTATCTAGTCTGCAGAGCCCCGGCTCCCTCGGCCCCAGTCTTTGTAGGGGAGCTGCTCCAGCCCCCTGATCATTTTTGTTTGTGGCCCTTCTCTGGACCCTCTCCAACAGTTCTCTGTCTTTCTTGTATTGGGTGCCCCAGACCTGGATGCCACAGCACTCCAGATGGGGCCTCACGAGGGCAGAGTAGAGAGGGACAATCCCCTCCCTGTCCCTGCTGGCCACCCCTCTTCTGATGGACCCCAGGTTTGCATTTGCTTTCTGAGCTGCAGGAGCACATTGCTGGCTCATGTTCAGGTCTTCATCCATCAGGACCCCCAGGTTCTTCTCTGCAGGGCTACTTGCCAGGATTGTTCCTTCCCGTTTGTACGTATGCCTGAGATTCCTCTGGCCCAAGTGCCAAACCTTGCACTTTGGTGTGTTGAACCTCATTGGCTTCACCTGGGCCCACCCTTTGAGTCTGTGGGGGTCCCTTTGAACAGCATCCCTTCCTTCCACCGTGTCACAACCGCAGCACTCAGCGTGGTGTCATCAGCAAACTTGCTGAGGGTGCACTCAACTCCATCATTGATGACATTGATAAAGATGTTAAAGAGTATCGGTCCCAAAACAGACCTCTGGGGGGCACAGCTCGTTACCGGCCTCTACCAGGACATGAACCCTCTATCACTACCCTTTGCCTGCAGCCTTTCAACCAACTCCGTATCCACCAGGTGGTCTACCCATCAAATCCCCATCTCTCCAATTTGGAGATAAGGATGTGGTGGGGGACCATCAGAGGCTTTGCACGAGTCCAAGTAAATGACACTGGTCTCACCTTCCTTTTGTCCACCAATGCCGTCACTCCGTCATACGGAGCGACGTTCCTAGTGACATGTCACCCAGGCCCTAAGCAGGCAAAACACCTCCCTGGGGGGAGGGACATGAACGGCATGTGGGGCCCTCTGTTCCCCTCAGAAGGGAGTCCCCCGTGATGACATCTCTTCTTTTTTTCTTGATGGATGGTGCGGTGACACAGGGCAGTCTGACTTGCCCAGGGCAACCCCTGCAACGTGGAGGGTCCTTCATCCACATCTCCCGTCCGTCCAGCTCCAGAGCCTCCTACCCATTCACAGAATGGCCGGGGTTGAAAAGGCCCCGAATGATCAACTAGTTTAAATCCCCCTGCAGTGTGCGGGGTCGCCAGCCGCTAGACCACGCTGCCCAGAGCCACATCCGGCCTGGCCTTGAGCGCCTCCAGGGATGGGTCATCCACAACCTCCTTGGGCAGCCTGTTCCAGTTTGTCACCACGCTCTGTGTGGAAAGCCTCCTCCTAATATCTAACCTAAACCTCCCCTGTCTCAGTTTAAAAGCATTCCTCCTTGTCCTATCACTCTCCACCCTCACAAACAGTCGAGTTTGAGAAGGACCTGGGCGTCCTGATGGATAAAAAAACATGAGCCAGCGGCGTGCTTCTGCAGCTCGGGAAGCAAACGGTATCCTGGGCTCCATCAGAAGAGGGGTGGCCAGCAGGGACAGGGAGGGGATTGTGCCTCCATACTCTGCCCTCGTAAGGCCCCATCTGGAGTGCTGTGGCCAGGTCTGGAGCCCCCACTACAGGAAAGACAGAGAGCTGCTGGAGAGGGCCCAGAGGAGAGCCACAAACGTGATCAGAGGCCTGGAGCAGCTCCCCTGCAAAGACAGGCTGGGGGAGTGTGAGAATCCTTCCTTGGTTTTTGGCTCAAAGCTTGCTTCCTGAGGTTTTTCTTGTGATAAGACTCTGAATGATTTGTTCAGGAGGCAAGCGATGGGTGTTGTGTGGCAATCAACATCACTGTGTGGACAGTTTTACATCTTTGGAGCTGTTTGCCTTCGGAAGACAGTGCTCAGGACTGTTTACTGGCAAAAGATCTAGCCTGCGACCAAAGATCTCCTGTTTGCTGTGGAAGACTGGGGCACAATGCCATTGTATCCTGTGAAGGCAAGATACAAGTTGGCACCTCCCTGCTCCCTCTTATCTGCTGGCAAGGCCAGGAGGATAGGAACAAAGCAGTTTCCTGCTGAGATCCCAGAGCCAGAAGCTGCCACTCCAAGGAGAGCTGACTCAACCACTTTGGATTTGAGCCATCACTCCAAAGACAGCTGACTCGACCACTTTGAAAGCATTGAAAAGGGGCCACCATCGCCATGGTCGTCGTCGTGGTTCTCGCCGTTGTGGTTGCCATCAACAGAACAATGCCCGACGACCCACCCCTACCGAAGATCAAAGACTGAACTACCAACCACGCTGGATCCATGGTGGTGACTATCTCCCTCTTGCTTCCTATCAAGACTCCTTGCTTCTTCTTTTCTATCTTTTCTATCGCCCTCCTTCCCTTCCCCATTACCCTAATTCATAACAGTGTCCGTCCTCCCCTTCCCCATTTCCCTAATCTTAATTTGTAATAAACTGGTCGAACCAACATTTGAGCCGTTGTTTCTTAATCTCACGCCGGGTATACAGGTATTAAAAGAACCTCCTCTCCCTCCTATAAATTGGAGCGAGACAGGGAGCTGGGCTTTTTCATGCTGGGGGTGAGAAGGCTGAGAGGACACGTCACTGCAGCCTTCTTGTGTTTCAAGTTTCAAGGATTATAAAGATGAGTGGCGTCATTTTTTTTGCTCAGGTAGATAGTGATAGGACAAGAGGGAAGGGATTAAAGCTCAGAGAGGGAAGATTGAGGTTGGATGTCAGTGGGAAGTTCTTTACTATGGGAGTGGTGAAGTGCTGTAACAGGCTGCCCGGAGAGGTTGTGGATGCCCCGCCCATCCCTGGAGGTGTTCAAGGCCAGGTTGGATGCGGCCCTGGGCAATCTGGTATCAAATGGGGAGGTTTGTGGCCGCGCCTGTGCCGGGGCGGTTGGAGCCTCATGATCACAGAATCACAGAATCACAGAATCACCTGGGTTGGAAGGGACCTCAAGGATCATGTAGTTCCAACCCCCCTGCCTAGCAGGGCCACCAAACGTACACATTCAGATCAGGTTGCCCAGGACCCCGTCCAACCTGGCCTTGAACACGTCCAAGGACGGGGCATCCACAACCTCCCTGGGCAGCCCGTTCCAGGGCCTAACTACTCTCCTTGTGAAGAACTTCCCCCTAACATCCAACCTAAATCTTTCCTCCTTCAACTTGGATCCATTTCCCCTAGTCCTGCTGTTATCAGCCCTTCTGAAGAGTTTACTCCCCTCCTGGGTGTAGGTTCCCTTCAGGTATTGATAGGCTGCAATGAGGTCACCCCGCAGCCTTCTCTTCTCCAGGCTGAACAAGCCTAACTCCCTCAGCCTGTCCTCATAGGGGAGGTGCTCCAGCCCCCTGATCATCTTAGTCGCCCTCCTCTGGACCCTTTCCAAGATCTCTATGTCTTTCTTGTACTGAGGGCTCCACACCTGGACACAGTACTCCAGGTGGGGCCTCACAAGAGCCGAGTAGAGAGGGACAATCACCTCCCTGTCCCTGCTGACCACCCCTCTCCTGATGGAGCCCAGGATCCCATTTGCCTTTCGAGCTGCCAGAGCGCACTGCTGGCTCATGTTAAGTCTCTCGTCCATCAGGACCCCGAGGTCCTTCTCTGCCGAGCTGCTCTCAAGGACCACTCCTCCCAGCCTGTACGGGTGCCTGGGGTTCTTCCGGCCCAAATGCAAAACCTTGCACTTTGCCGTGTTGAACCTCATTAGGTTCACCCGAGCCCAGCCCTCAAGCCTGTCGAGGTCCCTCTGAATGGCATCCCTTCCTTCCACCGTATCAACCGCACCACTCAGCTTGCTGTCGTCAGCAAACTTGCTGAGGGTGCACTCAATTCCTTCATCGATGTCATTAATAAAGATGTTAAAGAGCACCGGTCCCAAGACAGACCCTTGGGGGACACCACTTGTTACCGGCCTCCACCTGGACATAGAGCCATTGACCACCACCCTCTGTCTGCGGCCTTTCAACCAATTGCTTATCCATCGGGTCGTCCACCCATCAAATCCACTTCCCTCCAATTTGGAGATGAGGATGTGGTGGGGGACCATGTCAAAGGCCTTGCTCAGGTCCAGGTAAATGACATCGGTCGCCTTCCCTTCGTCCACCAATGCCGTCAGTCCATCATAGAAGGCCACAAGATTAGTCAGGCATGACCTTCCCTTGGTGAAGCCGTGCTGGCTGTCTCGGATCACATGCTCATTCTTTATGTGATCGAGCATGTTGTCCAGGAGGATCTGTTCCATGATCTTCCCAGGCACGGAGGTGAGACTCACCGGCCTGTAGTTCCCCGGGTCCTCCCTGCTCCCCTTCTTGTATATGGGAGTGACGTGACCCTTCCTCCAGTCATCCGGGACCTCACCTGACAGCCACGACTTCTCAAATATGATGGAGAGCGGCTCGGCAACCACCTCAGCCAGCTCCTTCAGGACCCTGGGATGCACGCCATCTGGCCCCATAGACTTGTATTCATTCAGTCTAAGGAGGTACTCTCGGACTTGCTCTGCCCTTACAGTGGGGAGGGATTTACCTCCTTGGTCCCCACATAGAGGTTTGGGGATGCAGGGTTCATGGACGTGAAGAAGACTAGAATCCTGGCCACCAGCGAAGACCGATGTGAAGAACTCATTCAGCACCTCAGCTTTCTCTTCATCTGTTGAAGCCAGTTCTCCTTTTAAATTTACCAAAGTAGGTACGCCCGTTTTGGCCTGTCTCTTCTGGCCAATGTACCTGTAGAAGGTTTTCTTATTGTTTTTCACGTCCCTTGCCAAGTTCAGTTCTGCCTGCGCCTTGGCTTCCCTGATCCCACGTCTGCAAGTCCGGACGGCGTTCCTGTACTCTTCCCAGGTGACACAGCCTTGTTTCCAGAGCTTGTACACCCCTTTCTTCGCCCTCAGTTCTCTCAGCAGGTCCTTGCTGAGCCATGCCGGTTTCCTACCTCGCCTGCCCACTTTCTTATTCAGAGGAATGGAGACCTCTTGTGCTTCCAGGAGGGCATCTTTGAAGAGCCGCCAGCTCTCCTCAACATCCCTGTCTTTGAGGGCAGCGCGCCAGGGGATCTTGGCCAGCAATCCACTGAGTAGCTTGAAGTCTGCTTTTCTAAAGTTCAGTGTCCTGATCCTGCTCTTTGCCAAGCCCACATCGCTTGAGATCACAAACTCAACCAGGGCGTGGTCGCTGGAGCCCAGGCAGCCTCCAACCTTGACGCCTTTGATGATCTCCTCGGCGTTGGTAAGCAGCAGGTCTAGCAGCGCTTCACCTCTGGTCGGTCTGTCCAATACCTGAACCAGAAAGCTATCGTCAATGGATTCCAAGAGCCTTCTGGAGCTCTTGCAGCTCGCCGTGTGGTTTTTCCAACAGATGTCCGGATGGTTGAAGTCCCCCACCAGGACAAGAGCCCGTGAGCCAGACATCTCACGCATCTGGAGCAAGAAAGCCTCATCAACAGCCTCCCCTTGATCAGGTGGTCTGTAGTATACCCCTAACGCCAGCTGACCTATATTAGTCCCATCTCTAATCCTAACCCACAGGCTCTCAACCTGTTCCTGACTGTTTCTCGTAGGGAGCTCCTCACAGTTTATCCAGTCTCTGACATAGAGAGCAACTCCCCCACCCCTCCTACCTCGCCTATCTTTCCTAAAGAGTCTATAGCCGTCGATGGCAGTATCCCAATTATGGGAGTCATCCCACCATGTTTCTGTGATAGCAACAAGGTCATAACTTTCCGAGTGCATCACAGTTTCGAGTTCCTCCTGCTTGTTACTCAGGCTGCGTGCATTGGTATAAAGGCACTTCAGCCGGGCTATCCGTCTCGCCACCTTTATAAGGGATCTAGGATCCCCTAGAACAGCAGCATCCCCAGCATCCCCCTGCCCTAGTCCTTCCCTATGCACTCTGCCGTCATTGCCCATGGAGTTTGGTACAAGCCCTCGAATGACCCGTTCAACCCCAGTGGCGCTTATTTTGTCCCCTTCCCCCTTCATTCCTAGTTTAAAGACCTGTCAATGAGTCCAGCTAATTCTTCAGCTAAGATCCTCTTACCCCTCAGGGACAGGCTGCATGCGTCAGCAGCCATCATGCCAGGTGCAGTGTAAATTGCCCCATGGTCAAAAAAGCCGAAATTCTTGCGCCTGCACCAGCTCTTAAGCCATCTATTGAAGAGTTGGGTATTTTGGATCCTCCCTGTACCTTTCCCTGACACCACGGGGATAGAAGAAAAGATCCTTGCACCCCAGATCCTTCAAGTATTCGCCCCATTCCCCTGAAGTCTTTCTCGATAGACCTCAGGCTTTCCTTAACAACTTCCTCGCCGCCAGCCTGAATTACTAAAAGTGGGTAATAATCCAAAGACCGAATCAACCCAGGAATTTTCTTTGAAATGTCCCTGACCCGTGCCCCAGGAAGGCAGCACACCTCTCTGCGGGTAGGGTCGGGCCAGCATATTGGGCCTTCTGTTCCTTGCAGAAGGGAGTCGCCTATGACAATCACCCTCCTGTCCTTGCGGGTAGAAGCAGTCTTGAGGGTTGGGGGCGACCGCTTCGCCTGAGGCAACCTCACAGGTGAACCTGTCACCGCACTCTCACTCGCCCCCCCTTCGACTTCCAGGGCCTCAAACCTGTTACGCAGAGGCACCTGGGGAGCCGGGGATGGTCGGGATGGGGGATGCTCCCTCCGCCGAGCAGGTACCCGTTTCCACTCCTCCTCCCTTCTCAAATTGCTGTTAGGGGGAAGAGAGGACAGGGGGCTCGCTGAAACGCTGTCAGCTGGCTGGTTCCCCTTTACCAGGTGTTTGTAAGGTGGCAGGGGCTGATGTGCTCCATGAGGAGCCTCGTCTGTGTGCCGAGAACCTGAGGTTGAGAGGGACTGACACCACCAGTCAATCTCCCTCTCACACTCTTTTATAGTCCTCAGCCTCTCCACTTCCTCCTTCAGGCTAATCACAAGGCTGAGCAAGTCATTCAATTGCTCACACCTTGTACAAGTGCTGCCTCCTTCGTGTGGCATTGCAAAGGCCAGGCTGTGGCACTCCTCACAGTCAGTGACCTGCACACTAGCATCTCATGATAGTAACTCTGTCTGAGTCGCCACACACTTCATACCGTTTTTCTCCCCTCTATGCATGCACCAGACCTCAGTCTGGCTTTGGACCGTCTTCTTGGCTACTGTCTTTCTGCTGCGTGTGCTCGGGACCTCTACATGGGTCTTCACAGTTTTTGTGTTTGAAGCCTTCTGCCGGGGTGCACCCATGGCAATCAGCAGGCTCACTAACTCAACAAGAAAGTCCCAAAGGGGTGCAAGTGATCAGCCCTGCCCTGCTGCCCCCTACCCTCACACTATTGCCGGGTTCGCTAAGTGCCCTGGCACTTACCACCAATAGAAATAACAAGACTCCTTGCAGGGGAGTGCAGACAGGGGTACCTTAGAAAAGCACCACGTTAAGGCAGCCTGGGAGATAGCTGTACTACCCCCTCTGATGTGCCTAAGGTGGGCAGCGACACGTTGCTGCCCTCTCGAGGGCTTTTTGTAGCTGCGATCAAGGGCCGCTTCCGGTTTGCGCCCGTTTAAATCTCCCGCCGTTGCCTTGGCAACGCCCGCGCTGCGTCAGCTGCTCTCGCGAGAGTAGCCCGACTGAGAGCGGCGTCCGCACGGTTGTCGCGGGAATCCTCGATGAGGAAAGCGATTAAATCCCCACGTACCTCGCTAAAAGTCACGGCGATTCTGCCAGAGACAGCTCCGAGCCGCGGACCTCGGCAATCAAGCTGGGCTGCTGCGGCGCTGAGGGAAGATGGCGGCGCCGGTGCGAGCCGTCACCGGGGCGACGCGGCGGCTCTGGCACCGGCTGCCGTGAGGGCTCGGCTCGGCCCGGCCCGGCCTGGCCTAGGCCCGGCCCAGCAGCTGTGAAGTGGAATGCCATGGCCAGCTCCTCAGACAGTGAAGATGATCCTTGAGGTCCCTTCCATCCCGGGCCATTCTGTAATTCTGTGAAACAGTCATAGCCCTCCTGTTTACACACTTCTTTCAAATACCCGAAGGCCACAGTGAGGTCTCCCCAGGAGCGCAAAGGGCACCTGGGAAGGTGGCACAGGCTGCGAGGCAAACTGCTTGTTGCCCTGAGCAGGCCCTCGTTTCCATCCCTCGCAGTCCCTGAGGTCCCCTCCTCATGTCTGCCTGCTGGAAGGTAGACGATCCACTGCTTCTTGTAGAGCGTCTCCTGGAGCCTTTCCTGCGAGGACGGCGGAGTGCGACTCCACCAATCTATATCCCTCACACAATCCCAGAGGCTCCCCAACCCCTCCACCTTTCGCTCCGTGTGATCATCCTCCACGTGTTCACACGGCGCACAGGCGGTATCTCCGTTGCCCTTGCGTAGCAGTGACAGTGTCAGGCGCTCTTTGCAGCCTGAGACCTGAACCGCTGCGTGGACGTCTGGTGCTGAGTCACCACGTTCCTTCTTGCAACAGCTCCCTGCAGCGTGGGGACTATGGCTGCACCTTGGTGCTGTAGAGGAGGAACAGGCTGTGAAGTGATTGCTCTTCTCCAGCGTGACCAGGTGCCACGGGCACTGCTAACTCTGTGCCCGCACTGACTGCTGTGTCACAGCCTTCTGACGTGCCACGCTGGTTTTGCCCACCCAGTTTGCTGGGAAGGTGCTGAGGAGGACAAAACCCTGTGATCCCAGCACCTAAGGCGGCCCACCTCAGGACAAGCAGAGAAGAAGCAGCGGACAAAGAAATGTGTGGGGGATGGTTGGGTTTATTGTGTTGACACCAGGGGCTAGAGCCAGCACACGGTGTTGGCACACGGCTGTTTCCGTGCCATAGTTTGGGGGGCTGAGTGTGAGGGCAGGATGCTGTCTTTGACTTTGCCCTCAGAAGTGACTTCCCGCCGGGGATACCCTCGCTGTTGGAATGGCTTTCCACGTCATCATTTTTCTGGCTGACCGTGGGGGGATGTTGGCTTTATGTTGTCCCCAGGAGCGGTAACTTCATGCCCGGGATAGCCCCTGCTGCTGAAACTGCTGACTGGAGGGGAAATGCTGGCTTTGATGTCGGACCCGGGAGTCACTTCATGCCTGGAATAGCCCCCGCTGTTGGCATTGTCTCCTGCAGCTTCCTCAGGGCCGGCTGTGGACGCCTGGGACTCGATGTGCCACTGAGGAACGGTTTCACACGCGGGCCTCCCCTGGCCGCCCAGGCCGTTCCCCAGGGTGTGAATACAGGGGAGCCCTCAAGGACCTCCGTGTCACCGGCCTGGTGGTGCTCTGGGCGCTGTCCTGAGCAGCTGGAGGTGGTGTTCGCCTGCTGCCCTGAGGCCTTCTGGTCCGGCTCTGGGAACCTGCGGCCCGACCTTGCAGCGGGGAGCGGCTTCGTGTCCGGCTTGTTCCCCGCTGCCTGGAACGCCTTCTGCGTGCAGCCACTGTGGCTGCTCTGGAGGATCGCGATGAGCCCCGTCTGGTGGCTGGCTGTGAGCTGCTTTCAGCTCTTGGGGCTGCCGTGCGTCTGCTGCCACGGGGTGCTTGGTGCAGCTCAGATGCATCCTGATGGTCAGGAGAATGTGGGGGGATCGTCCCCTGTTCGGTCCCCAGCTCACAGGTCTGACTGCTGAGCTTTGGCGGCTGGGAGCTGTGTGATGGCCCCGATGCCGCCTGGCTGGTGGGGCCGGACCTGCTGTCCTCCGGTTCCTGGGGGCCGTGGGATGGTTGCAGGCCCTCCTGGCTGGCAGTGCTGGGCCCAGCACGCTCCGGGATGGTGCTGGCGGCTGTAAGGGGAGGCGGGAAGGTCAGCAGGATGGAGCTGTAGCCCTGGGTAGGGACAGGTCGCCATCCCTCCTGGGGCAGAGAGACTCTGGCAAAGCTGCCCTGAGCACCTGCTGCCAGGCCTTGCCTGGCCCCAGCGCGGTGCCACGCGGCTGATTGCCTCTTACCGGTACCCAGGCCAGCACAGCTGTCGCACTCCCACGTGGCTGTTGTGTTGCTCAAGGGGGAGCACTGTCGGTGAGTGCCCTCAGCAGCGCAGGAGCTGCACAGGATCAGCTGCCAGGGCCTGGGGAAGCAAAGGGGTTGTGGCTGTGAGGACCAAGTGAGCAAGCGAGGGAGTCCCTGGCACAGCACATCTCTGGCGCTCCGCCCTTGCTCCCCCAGCCTGTGCTGAGGCTGAGATCCCCCGTGGAGCCTCAGCGAGCTGCTGTGGTAACTCACCCCCTTCTCTCTGCCTGCTCTCTGCCTCCAGGGTAAAGGCACCACCTGGCATCGCAGCGCTGGTGCCTCTGGAGGAGGGATTCATAGGAACCGTCGTCGTCCCATGTTGGTCTTCTACGAGAGAAGGGAGGGAAACTGATAAGCCCCCAGCGTCCCCAGCATCAGGTCTAAGGTTATCCCATCTCATCCACCCCGATGCCATTTTATAGCTTCTTCATGAAGCTGAGGCTTCATGAGACAGCCAAGGGCCAGGCCTGCCGAGACAGTGCCTGGGCAGGCCCGGCGCTTGCACCCTCTCATCTGCATGCTTGGACAGGAGGACACCAACCTGGCTGGGATTCGGATTCCCATGGTAGACATCACGGCACAGAATACTGCGTCGTCTCTGCAACTGGGGCACCGGAAGCACGTCGTGCCCGCATTCAATGCCTGTTTCTGCAGGAGAAGCACAAGCAGGGTGAGCGTGAGCAGTGCCTGGTGTTGCTGGGCACTAAGCACGCCTGCAGGGTGAGGAGAGGGCTCCCACCTGGACGCAACCCCGGTGGAACCAGGCACGTGTGCACATGGGGCACACCATGGTGTGATAGTCCAAGCTGCCCCTCACGGTCTCCTGGCAGATGATGCAGATGGTGTCTTCTGCTGGAGTTGTCACCGGTGTCTGTCGAGGGCGGTGCTCCCAACAGAAGGACCTGGGGGAAGACGGAAGGGATGGGTGGGCGCAGTGAGAAGCGCTGTGAGGACGGGGGAGGAGCAGGGAGGAGCCCCAGGCCCTGGCTCTGGCAGGCTGCTGGGAGGCGACCTTGTGGGTTCCCCCCTGGCTTGGCTACTGGGAGCTCCTACCTGTGCTGGGAGCCCTTACCTGTGCTCTCCAAAATGCTGTGTGATGCATTCTCCGTCTGCAGCGCAGGGCAGATGGAAGCTGCGTGCACAGCCGCTCTCTGCACATGTGATGGCAGCCCCCCTCTCGCCGCAGACACAGCATTGCTGGAAAAAGCAGAACAGCCCCATCAGCAGCAGGCACAGGACCTCCACAGCCGGCCGCGCACCTTTGGGCAGGGCACAGGATGTGGGCACTTCTGGGTCACCCTCTACAAAGCAGCTTGGTGGACAGGGCTGATCCCCTATGGGCAGGCCTTTGTGCCGGAGGCGGTTGGAAGGCCGTGATTGCTTTCCTTGGGTCCGGACTAAGCTGGTGTGAGCCCCTCCTCGCACAGATCTGCCTGCTGCGTTCAGGTCCTCACCTCCTTGTTTGCCTGCTTGGCCTTGCGCGTGAGGGCAGCAAGGTCAATGCCCGTAGATTCCTCCTCTGGGGGTCTTTCTTCAAAAGCGATGTGGGCAAAAACCTGGAGGAGAGAAAAGAGCAGGGAGTCATGAGGACAGGAAGGAAGGGCGCATCCCGGCTGGAAGCAGATGGGATCACCGCTGGGGGAACTCACCAAGCAGAACTCGTGGACAGTCAGGAAATCGCCGCCAATAGTGCGCCCAAAGATGTCCGGGTCATCGTCTGCCCGGCCACACAGCACGCACACTGTTGAGGAGAGAGCAAATGCCAGTAGCGGTGAGCGCCTGGTGGGGCCAGGCGTCCCTGAGGGCTGTCCCCAGGGTCCTGCTCTGTGCCTGCCGTGCTGGCTGGAGGCGGTGGAGGGGAAGGGGCCACGGCAGGCCCAAGGCAGTCACAGCCCACGCTGGGCCCCCTTGCCAAGGAGCAGAGGGGCCCTGCCCCATGCCTGTCTGGGAGCTCCTGCCTGCCCCTTCCTCCCCTCTCAGCTCTCAGCTCTCAGCCGCAGGCAGAGCCCCGGCACCCCTCTGTCCAGTGCTGGGAGCTGTGCGCAGGGATGCTGTGCTCTCACCTGGCTCCTCTGAGCTGGAGGCCTTCCTCTTCTCACTGGACATGATTGTGCGTTGACGGTGAGCACTACCAGAGAACCTGCTCTCTCCACGCCTCACCAAGCCGCACTGACGCTCGGCCTGAGCCCGGCAGCCTTTGCTCTGCTCCAAGCTTCACGCGTCACAATGGCCGCTCCCTGACACCCACTGTGACATCACCGTCACCGCCTCACGGTGTGAGGCTGCGGTGCTGGGCTATGGGTTTCCAAGCAGGAGAGCGGCGGCTCCACAGCTTCTCTGTGTAACCTCTGAAAGAACTTGCTTCCAACAACCTGTGTCCATCTCCCCTCCTTTTGTCAGTACTTTGTGCATCACGCCCAGCACAGCTCATTCCCTCACTTGCTCGACTTCTTTCTGCGCGGTTGTCCCCTTGCCTGGGTAACTGTCATGGTGCTATGTTTTTTGGTTTTTTGGTTTTTTGCTTGTTTGTTTTTTGGCTTTCAGTATTCCACATCAAAACATCGTGTAGTGCACGGGGCATTAAAGTGTCACTGCCCCAGTCCCTGGTACCTATCCCTGTGCATTACAGAAGTCACGGGATCTGCTCTCATCGCTCTCTTGCTGCGTTGCAGTGGGTGCTGGAGGGTGCTTTCCTAGCCGTTCCAGGCTTTTCAGGCTTGACTCGGTCTCGCGAACTCTCTCTCTCATCTTGTCTGATTTTTTAATCTCAATTTCTATTAAATTGTATTGTATTTTGTTATCTTGTATTCCGATATTATAGTAAAATAAGTTTTCCTCCGTAGCTTGTTGCCGCTGCTCTTTTCCTCCCTTCCTTTCTTCCCATTTTTGTGGGACTGGGGTGGGGGGGGAGGGCAGCGGCCTGTTGCCCCCGTGTCCCCTGTCACGGACGTAGATTGATCTGGTCAGCTGTGTGACAAGAACATACCAGATCTTCCTCAAGGAGATACCTCTTCTTCACTGCTGACAAGGATCGCCCTCACCGTGGAGAATTTCTTCCTAGTATCTCGTTTAAATCTGCCCTCTTCCATGTTTCCCGTCGTCCTGTTGCTACATGCCCATTAAAACAGACAGCTTTCCTGTAGGTCCTCTTCAGGCACTGGAAGGGCTCAGTGAGTTCTCCGCTGTGCCTTCTATTATCTAGTCTGCAGAGCCCCGGCTCCCTCGGCCCCAGTCTTTGTAGGGGAGCTGCTCCAGCCCCCTGATCATTTTTGTTTGTGGCCCTTCTCTGGACCCTCTCCAACAGTTCTCTGTCTTTCTTGTATTGGGTGCCCCAGACCTGGATGCCACAGCACTCCAGATGGGGCCTCACGAGGGCAGAGTAGAGAGGGACAATCCCCTCCCTGTCCCTGCTGGCCACCCCTCTTCTGATGGACCCCAGGTTTGCATTTGCTTTCTGAGCTGCAGGAGCACATTGCTGGCTCATGTTCAGGTCTTCATCCATCAGGACCCCCAGGTTCTTCTCTGCAGGGCTACTTGCCAGGATTGTTCCTTCCCGTTTGTACGTATGCCTGAGATTCCTCTGGCCCAAGTGCCAAACCTTGCACTTTGGTGTGTTGAACCTCATTGGCTTCACCTGGGCCCACCCTTTGAGTCTGTGGGGGTCCCTTTGAACAGCATCCCTTCCTTCCACCGTGTCACAACCGCAGCACTCAGCGTGGTGTCATCAGCAAACTTGCTGAGGGTGCACTCAACTCCATCATTGATGACACTGATAAAGATGTTAAAGAGTATCGGTCCCAAAACAGACCTCTGGGGGGCACAGCTCGTTACCGGCCTCTACCAGGACATGAACCCTCTATCACTACCCTTTGCCTGCAGCCTTTCAACCAACTCCGTATCCACCAGGTGGTCTACCCATCAAATCCCCATCTCTCCAATTTGGAGATAAGGATGTGGTGGGGGACCATCAGAGGCTTTGCACGAGTCCAAGTAAATGACACTGGTCTCACCTTCCTTTTGTCCACCAATGCCGTCACTCCGTCATACGGAGCGACGTTCCTAGTGACATGTCACCCAGGCCCTAAGCAGGCAAAACACCTCCCTGGGGGGAGGGACATGAACGGCATGTGGGGCCCTCTGTTCCCCTCAGAAGGGAGTCCCCCGTGATGACATCTCTTCTTTTTTTCTTGATGGATGGTGCGGTGACACAGGGCAGTCTGACTTGCCCAGGGCAACCCCTGCAACGTGGAGGGTCCTTCATCCACATCTCCCGTCCGTCCAGCTCCAGAGCCTCCTACCCATTCACAGAATGGCCGGGGTTGAAAAGGCCCCGAATGATCAACTAGTTTAAATCCCCCTGCAGTGTGCGGGGTCGCCAGCCGCTAGACCACGCTGCCCAGAGCCACATCCGGCCTGGCCTTGAGCGCCTCCAGGGATGGGTCATCCACAACCTCCTTGGGCAGCCTGTTCCAGTTTGTCACCACGCTCTGTGTGGAAAGCCTCCTCCTAATATCTAACCTAAACCTCCCCTGTCTCAGTTTAAAAGCATTCCTCCTTGTCCTATCACTCTCCACCCTCACAAACAGTCGAGTTTGAGAAGGACCTGGGCGTCCTGATGGATAAAAAAACATGAGCCAGCGGCGTGCTTCTGCAGCTCGGGAAGCAAACGGTATCCTGGGCTCCATCAGAAGAGGGGTGGCCAGCAGGGACAGGGAGGGGATTGTGCCTCCATACTCTGCCCTCGTAAGGCCCCATCTGGAGTGCTGTGGCCAGGTCTGGAGCCCCCACTACAGGAAAGACAGAGAGCTGCTGGAGAGGGCCCAGAGGAGAGCCACAAACGTGATCAGAGGCCTGGAGCAGCTCCCCTGCAAAGACAGGCTGGGGGAGTGTGAGAATCCTTCCTTGGTTTTTGGCTCAAAGCTTGCTTCCTGAGGTTTTTCTTGTGATAAGACTCTGAATGATTTGTTCAGGAGGCAAGCGATGGGTGTTGTGTGGCAATCAACATCACTGTGTGGACAGTTTTACATCTTTGGAGCTGTTTGCCTTCGGAAGACAGTGCTCAGGACTGTTTACTGGCAAAAGATCTAGCCTGCGACCAAAGATCTCCTGTTTGCTGTGGAAGACTGGGGCACAATGCCATTGTATCCTGTGAAGGCAAGATACAAGTTGGCACCTCCCTGCTCCCTCTTATCTGCTGGCAAGGCCAGGAGGATAGGAACAAAGCAGTTTCCTGCTGAGATCCCAGAGCCAGAAGCTGCCACTCCAAGGAGAGCTGACTCAACCACTTTGGATTTGAGCCATCACTCCAAAGACAGCTGACTCGACCACTTTGAAAGCATTGAAAAGGGGCCACCATCGCCATGGTCGTCGTCGTGGTTCTCGCCGTTGTGGTTGCCATCAACAGAACAATGCCCGACGACCCACCCCTACCGAAGATCAAAGACTGAACTACCAACCACGCTGGATCCATGGTGGTGACTATCTCCCTCTTGCTTCCTATAAAGACTCCTTGCTTCTTCTTTTCTATCTTTTCTATCGCCCTCCTTCCCTTCCCCATTACCCTAATTCATAATAGTGTCCGTCCTCCCCTTCCCCATTTCCCTAATCTTAATTTGTAATAAACTGGTCGAACCAACATTTGAGCCGTTGTTTCTTAATCTCACGCCGGGTATACAGGTATTAAAAGAACCTCCTCTCCCTCCTATAAATTGGAGCGAGACAGGGAGCTGGGCTTTTTCATGCTGGGGGTGAGAAGGCTGAGAGGACACGTCACTGCAGCCTTCTTGTGTTTCAAGTTTCAAGGATTATAAAGATGAGTGGCGTCATTTTTTTTGCTCAGGTAGATAGTGATAGGACAAGAGGGAAGGGATTAAAGCTCAGAGAGGGAAGATTGAGGTTGGATGTCAGTGGGAAGTTCTTTACTATGGGAGTGGTGAAGTGCTGTAACAGGCTGCCCGGAGAGGTTGTGGATGCCCCGCCCATCCCTGGAGGTGTTCAAGGCCAGGTTGGATGCGGCCCTGGGCAATCTGGTATCAAATGGGGAGGTTTGTGGCCGCGCCTGTGCCGGGGCGGTTGGAGCCTCATGATCCTTGAGGTCCCTTCCATCCCGGGCCATTCTGTAATTCTGTGAAACAGTCATAGCCCTCCTGTTTACACACTTCTTTCAAATACCCGAAGGCCACAGTGAGGTCTCCCCAGGAGCGCAAAGGGCACCTGGGAAGGTGGCACAGGCTGCGAGGCAAACTGCTTGTTGCCCTGAGCAGGCCCTCGTTTCCATCCCTCGCAGTCCCTGAGGTCCCCTCCTCATGTCTGCCTGCTGGAAGGTAGACGATCCACTGCTTCTTGTAGAGCGTCTCCTGGAGCCTTTCCTGCGAGGACGGCGGAGTGCGACTCCACCAATCTATATCCCTCACACAATCCCAGAGGCTCCCCAACCCCTCCACCTTTCGCTCCGTGTGATCATCCTCCACGTGTTCACACGGCGCACAGGCGGTATCTCCGTTGCCCTTGCGTAGCAGTGACAGTGTCAGGCGCTCTTTGCAGCCTGAGACCTGAACCGCTGCGTGGACGTCTGGTGCTGAGTCACCACGTTCCTTCTTGCAACAGCTCCCTGCAGCGTGGGGACTATGGCTGCACCTTGGTGCTGTAGAGGAGGAACAGGCTGTGAAGTGATTGCTCTTCTCCAGCGTGACCAGGTGCCACGGGCACTGCTAACTCTGTGCCCGCACTGACTGCTGTGTCACAGCCTTCTGACGTGCCACGCTGGTTTTGCCCACCCAGTTTGCTGGGAAGGTGCTGAGGAGGACAAAACCCTGTGATCCCAGCACCTAAGGCGGCCCACCTCAGGACAAGCAGAGAAGAAGCAGCGGACAAAGAAATGTGTGGGGGATGGTTGGGTTTATTGTGTTGACACCAGGGGCTAGAGCCAGCACACGGTGTTGGCACACGGCTGTTTCCGTGCCATAGTTTGGGGGGCTGAGTGTGAGGGCAGGATGCTGTCTTTGACTTTGCCCTCAGAAGTGACTTCCCGCCGGGGATACCCTCGCTGTTGGAATGGCTTTCCACGTCATCATTTTTCTGGCTGACCGTGGGGGGATGTTGGCTTTATGTTGTCCCCAGGAGCGGTAACTTCATGCCCGGGATAGCCCCTGCTGCTGAAACTGCTGACTGGAGGGGAAATGCTGGCTTTGATGTCGGACCCGGGAGTCACTTCATGCCTGGAATAGCCCCCGCTGTTGGCATTGTCTCCTGCAGCTTCCTCAGGGCCGGCTGTGGACGCCTGGGACTCGATGTGCCACTGAGGAACGGTTTCACACGCGGGCCTCCCCTGGCCGCCCAGGCCGTTCCCCAGGGTGTGAATACAGGGGAGCCCTCAAGGACCTCCGTGTCACCGGCCTGGTGGTGCTCTGGGCGCTGTCCTGAGCAGCTGGAGGTGGTGTTCGCCTGCTGCCCTGAGGCCTTCTGGTCCGGCTCTGGGAACCTGCGGCCCGACCTTGCAGCGGGGAGCGGCTTCGTGTCCGGCTTGTTCCCCGCTGCCTGGAACGCCTTCTGCGTGCAGCCACTGTGGCTGCTCTGGAGGATCGCGATGAGCCCCGTCTGGTGGCTGGCTGTGAGCTGCTTTCAGCTCTTGGGGCTGCCGTGCGTCTGCTGCCACGGGGTGCTTGGTGCAGCTCAGATGCATCCTGATGGTCAGGAGAATGTGGGGGGATCGTCCCCTGTTCGGTCCCCAGCTCACAGGTCTGACTGCTGAGCTTTGGCGGCTGGGAGCTGTGTGATGGCCCCGATGCCGCCTGGCTGGTGGGGCCGGACCTGCTGTCCTCCGGTTCCTGGGGGCCGTGGGATGGTTGCAGGCCCTCCTGGCTGGCAGTGCTGGGCCCAGCACGCTCCGGGATGGTGCTGGCGGCTGTAAGGGGAGGCGGGAAGGTCAGCAGGATGGAGCTGTAGCCCTGGGTAGGGACAGGTCGCCATCCCTCCTGGGGCAGAGAGACTCTGGCAAAGCTGCCCTGAGCACCTGCTGCCAGGCCTTGCCTGGCCCCAGCGCGGTGCCACGCGGCTGATTGCCTCTTACCGGTACCCAGGCCAGCACAGCTGTCGCACTCCCACGTGGCTGTTGTGTTGCTCAAGGGGGAGCACTGTCGGTGAGTGCCCTCAGCAGCGCAGGAGCTGCACAGGATCAGCTGCCAGGGCCTGGGGAAGCAAAGGGGTTGTGGCTGTGAGGACCAAGTGAGCAAGCGAGGGAGTCCCTGGCACAGCACATCTCTGGCGCTCCGCCCTTGCTCCCCCAGCCTGTGCTGAGGCTGAGATCCCCCGTGGAGCCTCAGCGAGCTGCTGTGGTAACTCACCCCCTTCTCTCTGCCTGCTCTCTGCCTCCAGGGTAAAGGCACCACCTGGCATCGCAGCGCTGGTGCCTCTGGAGGAGGGATTCATAGGAACCGTCGTCGTCCCATGTTGGTCTTCTACGAGAGAAGGGAGGGAAACTGATAAGCCCCCAGCGTCCCCAGCATCAGGTCTAAGGTTATCCCATCTCATCCACCCCGATGCCATTTTATAGCTTCTTCATGAAGCTGAGGCTTCATGAGACAGCCAAGGGCCAGGCCTGCCGAGACAGTGCCTGGGCAGGCCCGGCGCTTGCACCCTCTCATCTGCATGCTTGGACAGGAGGACACCAACCTGGCTGGGATTCGGATTCCCATGGTAGACATCACGGCACAGAATACTGCGTCGTCTCTGCAACTGGGGCACCGGAAGCACGTCGTGCCCGCATTCAATGCCTGTTTCTGCAGGAGAAGCACAAGCAGGGTGAGCGTGAGCAGTGCCTGGTGTTGCTGGGCACTAAGCACGCCTGCAGGGTGAGGAGAGGGCTCCCACCTGGACGCAACCCCGGTGGAACCAGGCACGTGTGCACATGGGGCACACCATGGTGTGATAGTCCAAGCTGCCCCTCACGGTCTCCTGGCAGATGATGCAGATGGTGTCTTCTGCTGGAGTTGTCACCGGTGTCTGTCGAGGGCGGTGCTCCCAACAGAAGGACCTGGGGGAAGACGGAAGGGATGGGTGGGCGCAGTGAGAAGCGCTGTGAGGACGGGGGAGGAGCAGGGAGGAGCCCCAGGCCCTGGCTCTGGCAGGCTGCTGGGAGGCGACCTTGTGGGTTCCCCCCTGGCTTGGCTACTGGGAGCTCCTACCTGTGCTGGGAGCCCTTACCTGTGCTCTCCAAAATGCTGTGTGATGCATTCTCCGTCTGCAGCGCAGGGCAGATGGAAGCTGCGTGCACAGCCGCTCTCTGCACATGTGATGGCAGCCCCCCTCTCGCCGCAGACACAGCATTGCTGGAAAAAGCAGAACAGCCCCATCAGCAGCAGGCACAGGACCTCCACAGCCGGCCGCGCACCTTTGGGCAGGGCACAGGATGTGGGCACTTCTGGGTCACCCTCTACAAAGCAGCTTGGTGGACAGGGCTGATCCCCTATGGGCAGGCCTTTGTGCCGGAGGCGGTTGGAAGGCCGTGATTGCTTTCCTTGGGTCCGGACTAAGCTGGTGTGAGCCCCTCCTCGCACAGATCTGCCTGCTGCGTTCAGGTCCTCACCTCCTTGTTTGCCTGCTTGGCCTTGCGCGTGAGGGCAGCAAGGTCAATGCCCGTAGATTCCTCCTCTGGGGGTCTTTCTTCAAAAGCGATGTGGGCAAAAACCTGGAGGAGAGAAAAGAGCAGGGAGTCATGAGGACAGGAAGGAAGGGCGCATCCCGGCTGGAAGCAGATGGGATCACCGCTGGGGGAACTCACCAAGCAGAACTCGTGGACAGTCACGAAATCGCCGCCAATAGTGCGCCCAAAGATGTCCGGGTCATCGTCTGCCCGGCCACACAGCACGCACACTGTTGAGGAGAGAGCAAATGCCAGTAGCGGTGAGCGCCTGGTGGGGCCAGGCGTCCCTGAGGGCTGTCCCCAGGGTCCTGCTCTGTGCCTGCCGTGCTGGCTGGAGGCGGTGGAGGGGAAGGGGCCACGGCAGGCCCAAGGCAGTCACAGCCCACGCTGGGCCCCCTTGCCAAGGAGCAGAGGGGCCCTGCCCCATGCCTGTCTGGGAGCTCCTGCCTGCCCCTTCCTCCCCTCTCAGCTCTCAGCTCTCAGCCGCAGGCAGAGCCCCGGCACCCCTCTGTCCAGTGCTGGGAGCTGTGCGCAGGGATGCTGTGCTCTCACCTGGCTCCTCTGAGCTGGAGGCCTTCCTCTTCTCACTGGACATGATTGTGCGTTGACGGTGAGCACTACCAGAGAACCTGCTCTCTCCACGCCTCACCAAGCCGCACTGACGCTCGGCCTGAGCCCGGCAGCCTTTGCTCTGCTCCAAGCTTCACGCGTCACAATGGCCGCTCCCTGACACCCACTGTGACATCACCGTCACCGCCTCACGGTGTGAGGCTGCGGTGCTGGGCTATGGGTTTCCAAGCAGGAGAGCGGCGGCTCCACAGCTTCTCTGTGTAACCTCTGAAAGAACTTGCTTCCAACAACCTGTGTCCATCTCCCCTCCTTTTGTCAGTACTTTGTGCATCACGCCCAGCACAGCTCATTCCCTCACTTGCTCGACTTCTTTCTGCGCGGTTGTCCCCTTGCCTGGGTAACTGTCATGGTGCTATGTTTTTTGGTTTTTTGGTTTTTTGCTTGTTTGTTTTTTGGCTTTCAGTATTCCACATCAAAACATCGTGTAGTGCACGGGGCATTAAAGTGTCACTGCCCCAGTCCCTGGTACCTATCCCTGTGCATTACAGAAGTCACGGGATCTGCTCTCATCGCTCTCTTGCTGCGTTGCAGTGGGTGCTGGAGGGTGCTTTCCTAGCCGTTCCAGGCTTTTCAGGCTTGACTCGGTCTCGCGAACTCTCTCTCTCATCTTGTCTGATTTTTTAATCTCAATTTCTATTAAATTGTATTGTATTTTGTTATCTTGTATTCCGATATTATAGTAAAATAAGTTTTCCTCCATAGATTGTTGCCGCTGCTCTTTTCCTCCCTTCCTTTCTTCCCATTTTTGTGGGACTGGGGTGGGGGGGGAGGGCAGCGGCCTGTTGCCCCCGTGTCCCCTGTCACGGACGTAGATTGATCTGGTCAGCTGTGTGACAAGAACATACCAGATCTTCCTCAAGGAGATACCTCTTCTTCACTGCTGACAAGGATCGCCCTCACCGTGGAGAATTTCTTCCTAGTATCTCGTTTAAATCTGCCCTCTTCCATGTTTCCCGTCGTCCTGTTGCTACATGCCCATTAAAACAGACAGCTTTCCTGTAGGTCCTCTTCAGGCACTGGAAGGGCTCAGTGAGTTCTCCGCTGTGCCTTCTATTATCTAGTCTGCAGAGCCCCGGCTCCCTCGGCCCCAGTCTTTGTAGGGGAGCTGCTCCAGCCCCCTGATCATGTTTGTGGCCCTTCTCTGGACCCTCTCCAACAGTTCTCTGTCTTTCTTGTATTGGGTGCCCCAGACCTGGATGCCACAGCACTCCAGATGGGGCCTCACGAGGGCAGAGTAGAGAGGGACAATCCCCTCCCTGTCCCTGCTGGCCACCCCTCTTCTGATGGACCCCAGGTTTGCATTTGCTTTCTGAGCTGCAGGAGCACATTGCTGGCTCATGTTCAGGTCTTCATCCATCAGGACCCCCAGGTTCTTCTCTGCAGGGCTACTTGCCAGGATTGTTCCTTCCCGTTTGTACGTATGCCTGAGATTCCTCTGGCCCAAGTGCCAAACCTTGCACTTTGGTGTGTTGAACCTCATTGGCTTCACCTGGGCCCACCCTTTGAGTCTGTGGGGGTCCCTTTGAACAGCATCCCTTCCTTCCACCGTGTCACAACCGCAGCACTCAGCGTGGTGTCATCAGCAAACTTGCTGAGGGTGCACTCAACTCCATCATTGATGACACTGATAAAGATGTTAAAGAGTATCGGTCCCAAAACAGACCTCTGGGGGGCACAGCTCGTTACCGGCCTCTACCAGGACATGAACCCTCTATCACTACCCTTTGCCTGCAGCCTTTCAACCAACTCCGTATCCACCAGGTGGTCTACCCATCAAATCCCCATCTCTCCAATTTGGAGATAAGGATGTGGTGGGGGACCATCAGAGGCTTTGCACGAGTCCAAGTAAATGACACTGGTCTCACCTTCCTTTTGTCCACCAATGCCGTCACTCCGTCATACGGAGCGACGTTCCTAGTGACATGTCACCCAGGCCCTAAGCAGGCAAAACACCTCCCTGGGGGGAGGGACATGAACGGCATGTGGGGCCCTCTGTTCCCCTCAGAAGGGAGTCCCCCGTGATGACATCTCTTCTTTTTTTCTTGATGGATGGTGCGGTGACACAGGGCAGTCTGACTTGCCCAGGGCAACCCCTGCAACGTGGAGGGTCCTTCATCCACATCTCCCGTCCGTCCAGCTCCAGAGCCTCCTACCCATTCACAGAATGGCCGGGGTTGAAAAGGCCCCGAATGATCAACTAGTTTAAATCCCCCTGCAGTGTGCGGGGTCGCCAGCCGCTAGACCACGCTGCCCAGAGCCACATCCGGCCTGGCCTTGAGCGCCTCCAGGGATGGGTCATCCACAACCTCCTTGGGCAGCCTGTTCCAGTTTGTCACCACGCTCTGTGTGGAAAGCCTCCTCCTAATATCTAACCTAAACCTCCCCTGTCTCAGTTTAAAAGCATTCCTCCTTGTCCTATCACTCTCCACCCTCACAAACAGTCGAGTTTGAGAAGGACCTGGGCGTCCTGATGGATAAAAAAACATGAGCCAGCGGCGTGCTTCTGCAGCTCGGGAAGCAAACGGTATCCTGGGCTCCATCAGAAGAGGGGTGGCCAGCAGGGACAGGGAGGGGATTGTGCCTCCATACTCTGCCCTCGTAAGGCCCCATCTGGAGTGCTGTGGCCAGGTCTGGAGCCCCCACTACAGGAAAGACAGAGAGCTGCTGGAGAGGGCCCAGAGGAGAGCCACAAACGTGATCAGAGGCCTGGAGCAGCTCCCCTGCAAAGACAGGCTGGGGGAGTGTGAGAATCCTTCCTTGGTTTTTGGCTCAAAGCTTGCTTCCTGAGGTTTTTCTTGTGATAAGACTCTGAATGATTTGTTCAGGAGGCAAGCGATGGGTGTTGTGTGGCAATCAACATCACTGTGTGGACAGTTTTACATCTTTGGAGCTGTTTGCCTTCGGAAGACAGTGCTCAGGACTGTTTACTGGCAAAAGATCTAGCCTGCGACCAAAGATCTCCTGTTTGCTGTGGAAGACTGGGGCACAATGCCATTGTATCCTGTGAAGGCAAGATACAAGTTGGCACCTCCCTGCTCCCTCTTATCTGCTGGCAAGGCCAGGAGGATAGGAACAAAGCAGTTTCCTGCTGAGATCCCAGAGCCAGAAGCTGCCACTCCAAGGAGAGCTGACTCAACCACTTTGGATTTGAGCCATCACTCCAAAGACAGCTGACTCGACCACTTTGAAAGCATTGAAAAGGGGCCACCATCGCCATGGTCGTCGTCGTGGTTCTCGCCGTTGTGGTTGCCATCAACAGAACAATGCCCGACGACCCACCCCTACCGAAGATCAAAGACTGAACTACCAACCACGCTGGATCCATGGTGGTGACTATCTCCCTCTTGCTTCCTATAAAGACTCCTTGCTTCTTCTTTTCTATCTTTTCTATCGCCCTCCTTCCCTTCCCCATTACCCTAATTCATAATAGTGTCCGTCCTCCCCTTCCCCATTTCCCTAATCTTAATTTGTAATAAACTGGTCGAACCAACATTTGAGCCGTTGTTTCTTAATCTCACGCCGGGTATACAGGTATTAAAAGAACCTCCTCTCCCTCCTATAAATTGGAGCGAGACAGGGAGCTGGGCTTTTTCATGCTGGGGGTGAGAAGGCTGAGAGGACACGTCACTGCAGCCTTCTTGTGTTTCAAGTAGGATTATAAAGATGAGTGGCGTCATTTTTTTTGCTCAGGTAGATAGTGATAGGACAAGAGGGAAGGGATTAAAGCTCAGAGAGGGAAGATTGAGGTTGGATGTCAGTGGGAAGTTCTTTACTATGGGAGTGGTGAAGTGCTGTAACAGGCTGCCCGGAGAGGTTGTGGATGCCCCGCCCATCCCTGGAGGTGTTCAAGGCCAGGTTGGATGCGGCCCTGGGCAATCTGGTATCAAATGGGGAGGTTTGTGGCCGCGCCTGTGCCGGGGCGGTTGGAGCCTCATGATCCTTGAGGTCCCTTCCATCCCGGGCCATTCTGTAATTCTGTGAAACAGTCATAGCCCTCCTGTTTACACACTTCTTTCAAATACCCGAAGGCCACAGTGAGGTCTCCCCAGGAGCGCAAAGGGCACCTGGGAAGGTGGCACAGGCTGCGAGGCAAACTGCTTGTTGCCCTGAGCAGGCCCTCGTTTCCATCCCTCGCAGTCCCTGAGGTCCCCTCCTCATGTCTGCCTGCTGGAAGGTAGACGATCCACTGCTTCTTGTAGAGCGTCTCCTGGAGCCTTTCCTGCGAGGACGGCGGAGTGCGACTCCACCAATCTATATCCCTCACACAATCCCAGAGGCTCCCCAACCCCTCCACCTTTCGCTCCGTGTGATCATCATCCACGTGTTCACACGGCGCACAGGCGGTATCTCCGTTGCCCTTGCGTAGCAGTGACAGTGTCAGGCGCTCTTTGCAGCCTGAGACCTGAACCGCTGCGTGGACGTCTGGTGCTGAGTCACCACGTTCCTTCTTGCAACAGCTCCCTGCAGCGTGGGGACTATGGCTGCACCTTGGTGCTGTAGAGGAGGAACAGGCTGTGAAGTGATTGCTCTTCTCCAGCGTGACCAGGTGCCACGGGCACTGCTAACTCTGTGCCTGCACTGACTGCTGTGTCACAGCCTTCTGACGTGCCACGCTGGTTTTGCCCACCCAGTTTGCTGGGAAGGTGCTGAGGAGGACAAAACCCTGTGATCCCAGCACCTAAGGCGGCCCACCTCAGGACAAGCAGAGAAGAAGCAGCGGACAAAGAAATGTGTGGGGGATGGTTGGGTTTATTGTGTTGACACCAGGGGCTAGAGCCAGCACACGGTGTTGGCACACGGCTGTTTCCGTGCCATAGTTTGGGGGGCTGAGTGTGAGGGCAGGATGCTGTCTTTGACTTTGCCCTCAGAAGTGACTTCCCGCCGGGGATACCCTCGCTGTTGGAATGGCTTTCCACGTCATCATTTTTCTGGCTGACCGTGGGGGGATGTTGGCTTTATGTTGTCCCCAGGAGCGGTAACTTCATGCCCGGGATAGCCCCTGCTGCTGAAACTGCTGACTGGAGGGGAAATGCTGGCTTTGATGTCGGACCCGGGAGTCACTTCATGCCTGGAATAGCCCCCGCTGTTGGCATTGTCTCCTGCAGCTTCCTCAGGGCCGGCTGTGGACGCCTGGGACTCGATGTGCCACTGAGGAACGGTTTCACACGCGGGCCTCCCCTGGCCGCCCAGGCCGTTCCCCAGGGTGTGGATACAGGGGAGCCCTCAAGGACCTCCGTGTCACCGGCCTGGTGGTGCTCTGGGCGCTGTCCTGAGCAGCTGGAGGTGGTGTTCGCCTGCTGCCCTGAGGCCTTCTGGTCCGGCTCTGGGAACCTGCGGCCCGACCTTGCAGCGGGGAGCGGCTTCGTGTCCGGCTTGTTCCCCGCTGCCTGGAACGCCTTCTGCGTGCAGCCACTGTGGCTGCTCTGGAGGATCGCGATGAGCCCCGTCTGGTGGCTGGCTGTGAGCTGCTTTCAGCTCTTGGGGCTGCCGTGCGTCTGCTGCCACGGTGTGCTTGGTGCAGCTCAGATGCATCCTGATGGTCAGGAGAATGTGGGGGGATCGTCCCCTGTTCGGTCCCCAGCTCACAGGTCTGACTGCTGAGCTTTGGCGGCTGGGAGCTGTGTGATGGCCCCGATGCTGCCTGGCTGGTGGGGCCGGACCTGCTGTCCTCCGGTTCCTGGGGGCCGTGGGATGGTTGCAGGCCCTCCTGGCTGGCAGTGCTGGGCCCAGCACGCTCCGGGATGGTGCTGGCGGCTGTAAGGGGAGGCGGGAAGGTCAGCAGGATGGAGCTGTAGCCCTGGGTAGGGACAGGTCGCCATCCCTCCTGGGGCAGAGAGACTCTGGCAAAGCTGCCCTGAGCACCTGCTGCCAGGCCTTGCCTGGCCCCAGCGCGGTGCCACGCGGCTGATTGCCTCTTACCGGTACCCAGGCCAGCACAGCTGTCGCACTCCCACGTGGCTGTTGTGTTGCTCAAGGGGGAGCACTGTCGGTGAATGCCCTCAGCAGCGCAGGAGCTGCACAGGATCAGCTGCCAGGGCCTGGGGAAGCAAAGGGGTTGTGGCTGTGAGGACCAAGTGAGCAAGCGAGGGAGTCCCTGGCACAGCACATCTCTGGCGCTCCGCCCTTGCTCCCCCAGCCTGTGCTGAGGCTGAGATCCCCCGTGGAGCCTCAGCGAGCTGCTGTGGTAACTCACCCCCTTCTCTCTGCCTGCTCTCTGCCTCCAGGGTAAAGGCACCACCTGGCATCGCAGCGCTGGTGCCTCTGGAGGAGGGATTCATCGGAACCGTCGTCGTCCCATGTTGGTCTTCTACAAGAGAAGGGAGGGAAACTGATAAGCCCCCAGCGTCCCCAGCATCAGGTCTAAGGTTATCCCATCTCATCCACCCCAACGCCATTTTATAGCTTCTTCATGAAGCTGAGGCTTCATGAGACAGCCAAGGGCCAGGCCTGCCGAGACAGTGCCTGGGCAGGCCCGGCGCTTGCACCCTCTCATCTGCATGCTTGGACAGGAGGACACCAACCTGGCTGGGATTCGGATTCCCATGGTAGACATCACGGCACAGAATACTGCGTCGTCTCTGCAACTGGGGCACCGGAAGCACGTCGTGCCCGCATTCAATGCCTGTTTCTGCAGGAGAAGCACAAGCAGGGTGAGCGTGAGCAGTGCCTGGTGTTGCTGGGCACTAAGCACGCCTGCAGGGTGAGGAGAGGGCTCCCACCTGGACGCAACCCCGGTGGAACCAGGCACGTGTGCACATGGGGCACACCATGGTGTGATAGTCCAAGCTGCCCCTCACGGTCTCCTGGCAGATGATGCAGATGGTGTCTTCTGCTGGAGTTGTCACCGGTGTCTGTCGAGGGCGGTGCTCCCAACAGAAGGACCTGGGGGAAGACGGAAGGGATGGGTGGGCGCAGTGAGAAGCGCTGTGAGGACGGGGGAGGAGCAGGGAGGAGCCCCAGGCCCTGGCTCTGGCAGGCTGCTGGGAGGCGACCTTGTGGGTTCCCCCCTGGCTTGGCTACTGGGAGCTCCTACCTGTGCTGGGAGCCCTTACCTGTGCTCTCCAAAATGCTGTGTGATGCATTCTCCGTCTGCAGCGCAGGGCAGATGGAAGCTGCGTGCACAGCCGCTCTCTGCACATGTGATGGCAGCCCCCCTCTCGCCGCAGACACAGCATTGCTGGAAAAAGCAGAACAGCCCCATCAGCAGCAGGCACAGGACCTCCACAGCCGGCCGCGCACCTTTGGGCAGGGCACAGGATGTGGGCACTTCTGGGTCACCCTCTACAAAGCAGCTTGGTGGACAGGGCTGATCCCCTATGGGCAGGCCTTTGTGCCGGAGGCGGTTGGAAGGCCGTGATTGCTTTCCTTGGGTCCGGACTAAGCTGGTGTGAGCCCCTCCTCGCACAGATCTGCCTGCTGCGTTCAGGTCCTCACCTCCTTGTTTGCCTGCTTGGCCTTGCGCGTGAGGGCAGCAAGGTCAATGCCCGTAGATTCCTCCTCTGGGGGTCTTTCTTCAAAAGCGATGTGGGCAAAAACCTGGAGGAGAGAAAAGAGCAGGGAGTCATGAGGACAGGAAGGAAGGGCGCATCCCGGCTGGAAGCAGATGGGATCACCGCTGGGGGAACTCACCAAGCAGAACTCGTGGACAGTCACGAAATCGCCGCCAATAGTGCGCCCAAAGATGTCCGGGTCATCGTCTGCCCGGCCACACAGCACGCACACTGTTGAGGAGAGAGCAAATGCCAGTAGCGGTGAGCGCCTGGTGGGGCCAGGCGTCCCTGAGGGCTGTCCCCAGGGTCCTGCTCTGTGCCTGCCGTGCTGGCTGGAGGCGGTGGAGGGGAAGGGGCCACGGCAGGCCCAAGGCAGTCACAGCCCACGCTGGGCCCCCTTGCCAAGGAGCAGAGGGGCCCTGCCCCATGCCTGTCTGGGAGCTCCTGCCTGCCCCTTCCTCCCCTCTCAGCTCTCAGCTCTCAGCCGC
The DNA here is from genome assembly GCF_026119805.1 of Tympanuchus pallidicinctus. Lineage (NCBI taxonomy): Eukaryota > Metazoa > Chordata > Aves > Galliformes > Phasianidae > Tympanuchus > Tympanuchus pallidicinctus. Next base: position 1,537,855 of record NW_026294710.1, on the reverse strand, counting down.
AGGCAGAGCCCCGGCACCCCTCTGTCCAGTGCTGGGAGCTGTGCGCAGGGATGCTGTGCTCTCACCTGGCTCCTCTGAGCTGGAGGCCTTCCTCTTCTCACTGGACATGATTGTGCGTTGACGGTGAGCACTACAAGAGAACCTGCTCTCTCCACGCCTCACCAAGCCGCACTGACGCTCGGCCTGAGCCCGGCAGCCTTTGCTCTGCTCCAAGCTTCACGCGTCACAATGGCCGCTCCCTGACACCCACTGTGACATCACCGTCACCGCCTCACGGTGTGAGGCTGCGGTGCTGGGCTATGGGTTTCCAAGCAGGAGAGCGGCGGCTCCACAGCTTCTCTGTGTAACCTCTGAAAGAACTTGCTTCCAACAACCTGTGTCCATCTCCCCTCCTTTTGTCAGTACTTTGTGCATCACGCCCAGCACAGCTCATTCCCTCACTTGCTCGACTTCTTTCTGCGTGGTTGTCCCCTTGCCTGGGTAACTGTCATGGTGCTATGTTTTTTGGTTTTTTGGTTTTTTGCTTGTTTGTTTTTTGGCTTTCAGTATTCCACATCAAAACATCATGTAGTGCACGGGGCATTAAAGTGTCACTGCCCCAGTCCCTGGTACCTATCCCTGTGCATTACAGAAGTCACGGGATCTGCTCTCATCGCTCTCTTGCTGCGTTGCAGTGGGTGCTGGAGGGTGCTTTCCTAGCCGTTCCAGGCTTTTCAGGCTTGACTCGGTCTCGCGAACTCTCTCTCTCATCTTGTCTGATTTTTTAATCTCAATTTCTATTAAATTGTATTGTATTTTGTTATCTTGTATTCCGATATTATAGTAAAATAAGTTTTCCTCCATAGATTGTTGCCGCTGCTCTTTTCCTCCCTTCCTTTCTTCCCATTTTTGTGGGACTGGGGTGGGGGGGGAGGGCAGCGGCCTGTTGCCCCCGTGTCCCCTGTCACGGACGTAGATTGATCTGGTCAACTGTGTGACAAGAACATACCAGATCTTCCTCAAGGAGATACCTCTTCTTCACTGCTGACAAGGATCGCCCTCACCGTGGAGAATTTCTTCCTAGTATCTCGTTTAAATCTGCCCTCTTCCATGTTTCCCGTCGTCCTGTTGCTACATGCCCATTAAAACAGACAGCTTTCCTGTAGGTCCTCTTCAGGCACTGGAAGGGCTCAGTGAGTTCTCCGCTGTGCCTTCTATTATCTAGTCTGCAGAGCCCCGGCTCCCTCGGCCCCAGTCTTTGTAGGGGAGCTGCTCCAGCCCCCTGATCATGTTTGTGGCCCTTCTCTGGACCCTCTCCAACAGTTCTCTGTCTTTCTTGTATTGGGTGCCCCAGACCTGGATGCCACAGCACTCCAGATGGGGCCTCACGAGGGCAGAGTAGAGAGGGACAATCCCCTCCCTGTCCCTGCTGGCCACCCCTCTTCTGATGGACCCCAGGTTTGCATTTGCTTTCTGAGCTGCAGGAGCACATTGCTGGCTCATGTTCAGGTCTTCATCCATCAGGACCCCCAGGTTCTTCTCTGCAGGGCTACTTGCCAGGATTGTTCCTTCCCGTTTGTACGTATGCCTGAGATTCCTCTGGCCCAAGTGCCAAACCTTGCACTTTGGTGTGTTGAACCTCATTGGCTTCACCTGGGCCCACCCTTTGAGTCTGTGGGGGTCCCTTTGAACAGCATCCCTTCCTTCCACCGTGTCACAACCGCAGCACTCAGCGTGGTGTCATCAGCAAACTTGCTGAGGGTGCACTCAACTCCATCATTGATGACATTGATAAAGATGTTAAAGAGTATCGGTCCCAAAACAGACCTCTGGGGGGCACAGCTCGTTACCGGCCTCTACCAGGACATGAACCCTCTATCACTACCCTTTGCCTGCAGCCTTTCAACCAACTCCGTATCCACCAGGTGGTCTACCCATCAAATCCCCATCTCTCCAATTTGGAGATAAGGATGTGGTGGGGGACCATCAGAGGCTTTGCACGAGTCCAAGTAAATGACACTGGTCTCACCTTCCTTTTGTCCACCAATGCCGTCACTCCGTCATACGGAGCGACGTTCCTAGTGACATGTCACCCAGGCCCTAAGCAGGCAAAACACCTCCCTGGGGGGAGGGACATGAACGGCATGTGGGGCCCTCTGTTCCCCTCAGAAGGGAGTCCCCCGTGATGACATCTCTTCTTTTTTTCTTGATGGATGGTGCGGTGACACAGGGCAGTCTGACTTGCCCAGGGCAACCCCTGCAACGTGGAGGGATCTTCATCCACATCTCCCGTCCGTCCAGCTCCAGAGCCTCCTACCCATTCACAGAATGGCCGGGGTTGAAAAGGCCCCGAATGATCAACTAGTTTAAATCCCCCTGCAGTGTGCGGGGTCGCCAGCCGCTAGACCACGCTGCCCAGAGCCACATCCGGCCTGGCCTTGAGCGCCTCCAGGGATGGGTCATCCACAACCTCCTTGGGCAGCCTGTTCCAGATTGTCACCACGCTCTGTGTGGAAAGCCTCCTCCTAATATCTAACCTAAACCTCCCCTGTCTCAGTTTAAAAGCATTCCTCCTTGTCCTATCACTCTCCACCCTCACAAACAGTCGAGTTTGAGAAGGACCTGGGCGTCCTGATGGATAAAAAAACATGAGCCAGCGGCGTGCTTCTGCAGCTCGGGAAGCAAACGGTATCCTGGGCTCCATCAGAAGAGGGGTGGCCAGCAGGGACAGGGAGGGGATTGTGCCTCCATACTCTGCCCTCGTAAGGCCCCATCTGGAGTGCTGTGGCCAGGTCTGGAGCCCCCACTGCAGGAAAGACAGAGAGCTGCTGGAGAGGGCCCAGAGGAGAGCCACAAACGTGATCAGAGGCCTGGAGCAGCTCCCCTGCAAAGACAGGCTGGGGGAGTGTGAGAATCCTTCCTTGGTTTTTGGCTCAAAGCTTGCTTCCTGAGGTTTTTCTTGTGATAAGACTCTGAATGATTTGTTCAGGAGGCAAGCGATGGGTGTTGTGTGGCAATCAACATCACTGTGTGGACAGTTTTACATCTTTGGAGCTGTTTGCCTTCGGAAGACAGTGCTCAGGACTGTTTACTGGCAAAAGATCTAGCCTGCGACCAAAGATCTCCTGTTTGCTGTGGAAGACTGGGGCACAATGCCATTGTATCCTGTGAAGGCAAGATACAAGTTGGCACCTCCCTGCTCCCTCTTATCTGCTGGCAAGGCCAGGAGGATAGGAACAAAGCAGTTTCCTGCTGAGATCCCAGAGCCAGAAGCTGCCACTCCAAGGAGAGCTGACTCAACCACTTTGGATTTGAGCCATCACTCCAAAGACAGCTGACTCGACCACTTTGAAAGCATTGAAAAGGGGCCACCATCGCCATGGTCGTCGTCGTGGTTCTCGCCGTTGTGGTTGCCATCAACAGAACAATGCCCGACGACCCACCCCTACCGAAGATCAAAGACTGAACTACCAACCACGCTGGATCCATGGTGGTGACTATCTCCCTCTTGCTTCCTATAAAGACTCCTTGCTTCTTCTTTTCTATCTTTTCTATCGCCCTCCTTCCCTTCCCCATTACCCTAATTCATAATAGTGTCCGTCCTCCCCTTCCCCATTTCCCTAATCTTAATTTGTAATAAACTGGTCGAACCAACATTTGAGCCGTTGTTTCTTAATCTCACGCCGGGTATACAGGTATTAAAAGAACCTCCTCTCCCTCCTATAAATTGGAGCGAGACAGGGAGCTGGGCTTTTTCATGCTGGGGGTGAGAAGGCTGAGAGGACACGTCACTGCAGCCTTCTTGTGTTTCAAGTAGGATTATAAAAATGAGTGGCGTCATTTTTTTTGCTCAGGTAGATAGTGATAGGACAAGAGGGAAGGGATTAAAGCTCAGAGAGGGAAGATTGAGGTTGGATGTCAGTGGGAAGTTCTTTACTATGGGAGTGGTGAAGTGCTGTAACAGGCTGCCCGGAGAGGTTGTGGATGCCCCGCCCATCCCTGGAGGTGTTCAAGGCCAGGTTGGATGCGGCCCTGGGCAATCTGGTATCAAATGGGGAGGTTTGTGGCCGCGCCTGTGCCGGGGCGGTTGGAGCCTCATGATCACAGAATCACAGAATCACAGAATCACCTGGGTTGGAAGGGACCTCAAGGATCATGTAGTTCCAACCCCCCTGCCTAGCAGGGCCACCAAACGTACGCATTCAGATCAGGTTGCCCAGGACCCCGTCCAACCTGGCCTTGAACACGTCCAAGGACGGGGCATCCACAACCTCCCTGGGCAGCCCGTTCCAGGGCCTAACTACTCTCCTTGTGAAGAACTTCCCCCTAACATCCAACCTAAATCTTTCCTCCTTCAACTTGGATCCATTTCCCCTAGTCCTGCTGTTATCAGCCCTTCTGAAGAGTTTACTCCCCTCCTGGGTGTAGGTTCCCTTCAGGTATTGATAGGCTGCAATGAGGTCACCCCGCAGCCTTCTCTTCTCCAGGCTGAACAAGCCCAACTCCCTCAGCCTGTCCTCATAGGGGAGGTGCTCCAGCCCCCTGATCATCTCAGTCGCCCTCCTCTGGACCCTTTCCAAGATCTCTATGTCTTTCTTGTACTGAGGGCTCCACACCTGGACACAGTACTCCAGGTGGGGCCTCACAAGAGCCGAGTAGAGAGGGACAATCACCTCCCTGTCCCTGCTGACCACCCCTCTCCTGATGGAGCCCAGGATCCCATTTGCCTTTCGAGCTGCCAGAGCGCACTGCTGGCTCATGTTCAGTCTCTCGTCCATCAGGACCCCGAGGTCCTTCTCTGCCGAGCTGCTCTCAAGGCCCACTCCTCCCAGCCTGTACGGGTGCCTGGGGTTCTTCCGGCCCAAATGCAAAACCTTGCACTTTGCCGTGTTGAACCTCATTAGGTTCACCCGAGCCCAGCCCTCCAGCCTGTCGAGGTCCCTCTGAATGGCATCCCTTCCTTCCACCGTATCAACCGCACCACTCAGCTTGCTGTCGTCAGCAAACTTGCTGAGGGTGCACTCAATTCCCTCATCGATGTCATTAATAAAGATGTTAAAGAGCACCGGTCCCAAGACAGACCCTTGGGGGACACCACTTGTTACCGGCCTCCACCTGGACACAGAGCCATTGACCACCACCCTCTGTCTGCGGCCTTTCAACCAATTGCTTATCCATCGGGTCGTCCACCCATCAAATCCACTTCCCTCCAATTTGGAGATGAGGATGTGGTGGGGGACCATGTCAAAGGCCTTGCTCAGGTCCAGGTAAATGACATCGGTCGCCTTCCCTTCGTCCACCAATGCCGTCACTCCATCATAGAAGGCCACAAGATGAGTCAGGCATGACCTTCCCTTGGTGAAGCCGTGCTGGCTGTCTCGGATCACATGCTCATTCTTTATGTGATCGAGCATGTTGTCCAGGAGGATCTGTTCCATGATCTTCCCAGGCACGGAGGTGAGACTCACCGGCCTGTAGTTCCCCGGGTCCTCCCTGCTCCCCTTCTTGTATATGGGAGTGACGTGACCCTTCCTCCAGTCATCCGGGACCTCACCTGACAGCCACGACTTCTCAAATATGATGGAGAGCGGCTCGGCAACCACCTCAGCCAGCTCCTTCAGGACCCTGGGATGCACGCCATCTGGCCCCATAGACTTGTATTCATTCAGTCTAAGGAGGTACTCTCGGACTTGCTCTGCCCTTACAGTGGGGAGGGATTTACCTCCTTGGTCCCCACATAGAGGTTTGGGGATGCAGGGTTCATGGACGTGAAGAAGACTAGAATCCTGGCCACCAGCGAAGACCGATGTGAAGAACTCATTCAGCACCTCAGCTTTCTCTTCATCTGTTGAAGCCAGTTCTCCTTTTAAATTTACCAAAGTAGGTACGCCCGTTTTGGCCTGTCTCTTCTGGCCAATGTACCTGTAGAAGGTTTTCTTATTGTTTTTCACGTCCCTTGCCAAGTTCAGTTCTGCCTGCGCCTTGGCTTCCCTGATCCCACGTCTGCAAGTCCGGACGGCGTTCCTGTACTCTTCCCAGGTGACACAGCCTTGTTTCCAGAGCTTGTACACCCCTTTCTTCGCCCTCAGTTCTCTCAGCAGGTCCTTGCTGAGCCATGCCGGTTTCCTACCTCGCCTGCCCACTTTCTTATTCAGAGGAATGGAGACCTCTTGTGCTTCCAGGAGGGCATCTTTGAAGAGCCGCCAGCTCTCCTCAACATCCCTGTCTTTGAGGGCAGCGCGCCAGGGGATCTTGGCCAGCAATCCATTGAGTAGCTTGAAGTCTGCTCTTCTAAAGTTCAGTGTCCTGATCCTGCTCTTTGCCAAGCCCACATCGCTTGAGATCACAAACTCAACCAGGGCGTGGTCGCTGGAGCCCAGGCAGCCTCCAACCTTGACGCCTTTGATGATCTCCTCAGCGTTGGTAAGCAGCAGGTCTAGCAGCGCTTCACCTCTGGTCGGTCTGTCCAATACCTGAACCAGAAAGCTATCGTCAATGGATTCCAAGAGCCTTCTGGAGCTCTTGCAGCTCGCCGTGTGGTTTTTCCAACAGATGTCCGGATGGTTGAAGTCCCCCACCAGGACAAGAGCCCGTGAGCCAGACATCTCACGCATCTGGAGCAAGAAAGCCTCATCAACAGCCTCCCCTTGATCAGGTGGTCTGTAGTATACCCCTAACACCAGCTGACCTATATTAGTCCCATCTCTAATCCTAACCCACAGGCTCTCAACCTGTTCCTGACTGTTTCTCGTAGGGAGCTCCTCACAGTTTATCCAGTCTCTGACATAGAGAGCAACTCCCCCACCCCTCCTACCTCGCCTATCTTTCCTAAAGAGTCTATAGCCGTCGATGGCAGTATCCCAATTGTGGGAGTCATCCCACCATGTTTCTGTGATAGCAACAAGGTCATAACTTTCCGAGTGCATCACAGTTTCGAGTTCCTCCTGCTTGTTACTCAGGCTGCGTGCATTGGTATAAAGGCACTTCAGCCGGGCTATCCGTCTCGTCACCTTTATAAGGGATCTAGGATCCCCTAGAACAGCAGCATCCCCAGCATCCCCCTGCCCTAGTCCTTCCCTATGCACTCTGCCGTCATTGCCCATGGAGTTTGGTACAAGCCCTCGAATGACGCGTTCAACCCCAGTAGCCCTTATTTTCTCCCCTTCCCCCTTCATTCCTAGTTTACATATGGCGTTTCCTCCTAGAAATCCATGTTTTGCCCCTTGAATCTGGGGTTTGCTCACAGAAATCCCTGCTTTTCCCCTTAAATCTGCTGTTTTTGCCCTTAAATATGGCATTTTCTCACAGAAATCCCTGTTTTTTACCTTAAATCTGGGATTTTCTCACAGAAATCCCTGTTTTTTACCTTAAATCTGGGATTTTCTCACAGAAATCCTTGTTATTCCCCTGAAATCTGCAGTTTTTGCCCTTAAATATGGCATTTTCACCTAGAAATCTCTTATTTTCCATTCAATATGGGGGTTTTCCCCTTAAATCTGGGGTTTGCTCACAGAAATCCCTGTTTTTCCCATTACACCGGGGGCTTTTCCCCTTCAATATGGTTTTATCTCCCAAAGAATCCCTGTTTTACCCCTGAAATATGGCCTTTTCCACTTACATATGGCTTTTTCTGCTAGAAATCCTTGTTTTTCCCATCAAATCTGGGCTTTTCTCACAGAAATCCCTGTTTTTTACCTTAAATATGGGGTTTTTCCCCTTAAGTATGGCTTTTCCTCCTGGAAATCCCTGCTTTCCCCTTTAAATCTGGGTTTATTTCCCCTTAAATACAGCTTTTCCTGCTAGAAATCCCTGGTTTTCTCTTTCAATCAGGGCTTTTTCCCATTAAGTATAGATTTTTCTGCCAGAAATCCTCCTTTTTACTCTTAAACCTTAGGTTTTTACACTAAAATATGGCTTTTCTTTCTTGGAATCCCTGTTTTGCCCCTCAAATCTGGGGTTTTCTCATAGAAATCTCTGTTATTCCCATTTAATCTGGGGTTTTTCCCCTTAAATGTGGCTTTTTCTGACAGAAAACCCTGTTTCTCCCCTTCAATCTGCAGGTTTTCCCCTGAAATATGGCTTTTTCTCACAGAAATCCCTGGTTTTCCATTAAATCAGGGATTTTTCCAATTAAAAATGGCTTTTTTTCTGACAGAAATCCCTGTTTAACTCCAAAAATCCGGGGCTTTTCCCCTGAAATATGGCTTTTTCTCCCCAAAATAACTGTTTTTCCATTAAATCTGGCCTTTTCTCACAGAAATCCCTGTTATTCCTCTTCAATCTGCAGTTTTTGTCCTTAAATATGGCATTTTCTCACAGAAATCCCTGGTTTTCTATTAAATCTTGGGGTTTTTCCCCTGAAATCTGGGGTGTTCTCACAGAAATACCTGTTCTGACCCTTAAATCTGGAGTTTTTACCCTAAAATATGGCTTTTCCTCCTACAAATCCCTGTTTTGCCCCTTAAATCTGGGGTTCTTCCCATTAAACATGGCTTTTTCTGCCAGAAATCCATGTTTTTCCCCTTAAATATGGGGTTTTTTCCCATTAAATATGGCTTTTTCCCCTAGAAATCCCTGCTTTTCACCTTAAATATGGCTTCTTCTGCCAGAAATCCCTGCTTTTCCCATTAAATCTGAGGCTTTTCCCCTTAAATCTGGGGTTTTTCTCACAGAAATCCCTGTTTTTCCCCTGAAATCTGCAGTTTTTGCCCTTAAATATGGCATTTTCTCCTAGAAATCCCTGTTTTTCACCTTAAATATGGCTTGTTCTGCCAGAAATCCCTGCTTTTCCCATTACATCTGGGGCTTTTCCCCTTAAATCTGGGCGTGAACAGGGGGACTGTGGCAGCTCAACAGCGGATAAGCTTGCGATCCAGATAAGTCCAAAGAGACGCTGGATTTCCTTTGGCATCAAGTAAAGCATCGTGCGACGCTCTGATGCCCTCTCACAATTCTTTCTCCCTCCACCGGCATAAAGAGAGCCGGCATAAAAAGACGCAATGACACTGTCACAGGCATTCTGGAGATGTTTAAAGGAGGAGGCTTTATTGATGGTTTTGCCCCTCTACACTTCACTCTAGATCTCCTTGTTTGGCCTGGAGAAGGGAAGGCTGCGCGGTGACCTCATTGCAGCCTTCCAGTCCATGAAGGGAGCCTCCAAACAGGAGGGGAGTCAACTCTTTGATGGTGTAGCTAAGGTCAGGCCAAGGGGAAGTGGTGTTGAGTTGAAGATGGGACGTCAGGTTGGATTCTTCTTTACAGACAGAGTGGTGAGATGGTGGAACCGGACGCCCAGAGCGGTTGTGGATGCCCCGTCCCTGGAGGTGTTCAAGGCCAGGTTGGATGGGGCCCTGGGCAGCCTGGTTTACTACGAGCGGTGATGCCGATGGGATTCCTGCCTCTGTCTTGCAGCCTCCAGTCTGTCGGTCGTGTGCACCCCAGGCCTGAACCAGTGTGGGTAGGGTGTGTCCTTCCTGCGGGGTGGGGTTGGGGTGCTCGGAGGCTGACACTCGGGAGACCCCGTTTCTTCTTTGATGGGTGGCAGCAATCCAGGTCGCTGCATGCCAGACTCCTCAGGCAGGCTGGACTGACCACGCAGTGGTGATGGTGTCATCTGCTTGAGTGCTTTCTGCACTCGCATGATCTTCCTTGCCCTCTTCCTGAGGAGTTTCACGGAGTCGCATGCCCGAGGGAGCCTGGACGGTCTGCCTTGAGGCTCCGCAGACTCAGCCCTTGAGGAAGATTCGGAACCTCTTCTGGAAGGCGGTCTTGGCCTCAAGGACATGCGACGGGGTGAGGCCTTGGCTGCCTGCAGTGTTTGCGCCGCACCCTCGTGCTGGTCTTGTTCAGCCCCCTGTTGCTCATCAAGGAAGCTGACACGTTTGGTTCGCGGTGCTGGGCGCAGGTCTTGTTGGCTTGATGTGCCTGCCTTCCCCTGCAGCTGGCAGGTCACCGGCTGCTCTTGGGCTTCAGGCACTGTCCGGATCGCTGGCAGCACACTGGAAGGACAGAGCGGGAGGGGTCCGCGTGAGTGGCTGTTGGCTTCGGGGCTGCATGCTGCAAGCCTGAGCCAGGAGCCTTGGCTGCAACGCAGCCCTGCCCACAGACTGCTCACCGGCTGCCCCGTGGCTCCTGAGATGCGCAGAGGGGCAGCCCTGTGAGCTGGGGGGCTGCTGGCATCCCAGCACGGCGGGTGCCGCGTTCGGCACTGTTGGGCGGCCACAAACAGGGACCCTTTGGGGCTAGGGAATGGGCTCTCGTTGGGTCACCCCCGTGCACGTGGCAGCCCGGGGCCCTCAGCCTCACCTGAACCTGGAGCTCTCCTTCCGCAGTAAGCTCCTGACCCGTCTGAATTCTTCTCCATCAGCGCTGTCTGCGCTCAACCGTTTGATGAAGGTTGGTTGGCCAGCAAATCTCACTGCAATGGGGAAGGCAGAGGAGATTCACCGTCAACCCTTTGGCTCACTCACCAGGGGCGCTCAGGCCTGTTCCCAGAACAGCCGAGAGGGCCGCTCTGCTCCCCCCGCTGCTGCCATCTGCACCGCCCTCGGGCCCTCCCTGACAGCATCCCTGGCCCCACTCCTCCTCTCTGCCATTCAGCTCTGTTTTGGGACTGCATTAGTGGCGTTGGCTTTGGGAAAGAGGAGCTGGGTGGTGATGATGAGGTGGCAGGGTGACTTTTGGGGACCGTATCCTTGCGCTGGGGGAGGGCAGGGCCTAAGATCCGCACATCCTCCCAACAAAGCCAGGGATGAGGGCACGTCGCACCCAGCGCCTTAGTTAGGGAGAGGCCAACAATTCCTCATGGGAAGAGGCCGTGCTGAGCCGGCGTGAAGCTCTGACACAAGTCAGAGACCGTGGCTGATGGTCAGCAGGGGATTTCCCACCTCAAGTATGTTGCCCGTGCCACGGGAAGGAACCGGCAGCTGCTTTACCTTTCTTGCCCTGGTCCAGAGGTGGCAAAGTGCCTTCTTTCGTTGGTGTCTCCCGACTAGAGTGGCTTCCTGAGGACCTGCGGTATACTGCGGGTGGTGGTTTGGGTGCAAACTCCATTTGAAACCTGCACAACAGGAGAAGACAGCGAGCGGTGTGACGCAGCGCTCCAGCAATCCTTGTTGCTCTCTCTGATTGTCTGCTCACAGGCACATTTTCATGCTGCATTAAGCACACTACTTTTGAAAGCCTTTTGCAGGGTCGGTCGGGATAGGTGAAGGGGAAACAGTTTCAAACGGCAGGAGGGAAGATTTAGGTGGGATATAAGGCAGAGGTTTTTGACAGAAGGGCGGCGAGGCAGCGGAGCATCTTGCCCAGAGAGGTGGTGGGTGCCCGGACGGGCTTTCAAGGTGGGGCTGGAGCAGGCTCAGAGCAACCTCCTCTGGGGGTAGGTGTCCCTGTTCCCTGCGGGGGAGTGGGACGAGGTGCCCTTTCGGGGTTCCTTCCAGCCCAAATCATTCGGTGATTCTGTGACACACGCTCACGGGCAGGACAGTCACGGACACAAGGAACAAGCGCTACGGAACGAGAGCTGAGCAGCTGCGTCAAGCAGCAGCTACAGCCACCAACATACTCACAGGGGAAAGACCACAACGCAGCCGGAGAGCGCCAGGGAGGCCACCGGTGCCACCCGGGACACCACCACGTCCAGCAGCCAGGGGGCCTGCAGGGGAGAAACGGGGAGGATGTGGGACGTCCTGGTCACGGCTGAGGCACAGCGGGCACAGCAAGGGTCACGGCAGTGCCTGGGCCACGGAGAAACTGCAGCTCACCTTGAAAACAGCTCTTCTGAATTTCTCTTTCCCTGACAGCTTCTCCAGGAAGTCAAAGAAGTATTTCATTTCAAAGGTGAGCCCGTCAATGTGGAGCACGCCGACGTCCTTTAGGACAATGGCAACGTTCTCCCCATTCTGCAGGCAGCCGGAGAGCAGGGACATGGTGCTTTGGATGCCCCTCCTGAGTGTCTCCCAGTTGAGAGAGGCAGCTGCGGCCACCTCGCTGTATTTCATGGGCTCCACCTTCCTAAGGACTGAAAAATGCAAGGGACAGAGTTGATGATAGGGTTGGTTTTCCACAGGTGCTTCCCTAGAAGTGCTTCTGGTGGACATCAGCCAGAACGGCCCCATGTTTGGACGGGCTCCTCAGAGGGGGAGGTTTGCTTTTGAGGATGGAGGCGGTGGCCGTTTGCCCTGTCCACGAAGCCAGCAAAAGTTTAATCCCCCCTCCTACCTGGCAGGGACTCCTTGTGGGGCTTGAGGTGGTGCGTGGCTGTGAGGTTTGAAGCCAGGTTAAACACGGGCCACTGCAGAGTCACGGTCCCTTCCTCAGTCCGGACGTCTTTGGGGACGGTGTCAAAGGTGCCGAAGGTGGGAATCCAGACCCCCTGCAAGTGGAAGAGAAAGGAAGGGCGGAAGGGTTATGGGACGGCCGGAGGAAGAGCCGGGGGGGGTCCGACGTAGGGACAGAGCTCAGGAGCCCTCTCCCGCCGTTCAGAGGCACGAGCCAGGGCACTGGGCATGGCTTTGGGAAAGGGGGCTGCACGGTCCTCTCCTTCCCCTCGCCCTCCCAGATGCAGCACAGCAGGCTGCAGGGCAGAAGCAGCCCCATGGGATCCAGAGGCTTCCAGAGACCGGGATCAGCCCTGAGATGCGACAGGACCCAGCACGAGTGATCGCGCATTTGCAGGAAGCCCGTGGGATGCCCAGGAGAGAAACGTGGGGGGAGTCTCCTGCTTTGTGCCGAGGGGAAGACTCAGAGCAAGTCCAGGCTGAGCCGCACAGGGGCAGGAGGAACCCGACGGCCAACACACCTTCTGCACCAGGAGCTGCTCCCGTACGTAGGCGGCCACCGCTTCCCAGACGGCGACTCGCTCTGGAGGGCAAAGGAAAAGCAGGTCACACTCTGCATCTGCCGCTTCCCGGCACCGCCACCGCTGCCAGGCGGGAGCGAGGCGGCAGATGGAAAGGGTCGCCTCCGTGCCGGGGGCGGCTGCAGCACCGCTCCTGTGCCGGCCGTGGCCCCGCGTACCTTTGGTGTCGCTGCATGTCGGACTGGAGGCGCGCCCCGCTGCGGGGCCGACCTCGCTCCTGCCGTTCCGCCTGGTGCCGGCGGCTCGCTCCTCCTTGGCGCCAGCCATGCCGGAGCTCATCCTTCAGATGCGTCTGCTCTCTGCCAGATGCTCCTTCAGGATGCGGGACCCACCGCCGCGCTCCGCCTTTTATACCCCTCCGGGTGCCCGTGTCACAAACGTCGCCACGGCGACGCGATGACAGCGTGGCCGGTGCTGGCCGCTGCCCATTGTGACGCGGGCACCGGCAGCGGCTGCCCGGCCCGGCTGGGAGTGCTGAGCCCTCTCTGCTTTCTCTCTCTTCCCTCCTTTGCTCTCAGTGGGCTAGGACTCGTTCTCCTTCAGCGGCCGTTGCCTGCGTTGATCTTCAAGCAGGCGATACGGAAACGAGCACTGTTCCAAAGTGCTCTGCCCGGAACGTGGATGACCTGTTGTCAGGAAGCAGCTCAGTTTTGCATGTTTTAGAAACAGAATTGCTGAATTATGGGACTAAGTCTTTCCTGCAATCCTGCAATAGCTGTTGAATGTTCCAAGCAATGTGGGAATCGTGGTAGGGATTAGCAAACATCTTGCAGGGTTGTTCTGTTAGGATAAGCAGCTGCCAGCTGCCAGCAGAAGAAAACAGATTGAACAAGCATCAGAGAAGCCGGGGCCTCTACACGAGGCCGGACTGTCTGACTCCGGGAGAAGGTTGGGGTGTGACAGGCAGGCATCGAGATGCTCCCCTCTGTCCTCCTTCCGAGCTTATCTCTGCGCAAGGGAGGACAGGCAGATGCCCAGAAGCAAGGACCAAGTGTGGAGTGAGGGTCAGAAGCTCAGTAATTAGTCGGAAGTTTACGCTCAGCCAGCAGAGATCTCTGTTTGCCCAGTGTTTGACCTCACGGTCTATTGCTGATGGGAAGAGAGCAGACGTTTTTTTAGGGGGCATGGAAAATCCTGTGGTGATCACCGTCAAAGAAGAGATTTAAACAAAAGAGAGTTATCACAACCTAGTATGGATCATTCAGTGCAGAGATTGAGGGACGTCATGGCTAATCCGTACAGGGACAGTCTGGGGGGTACCTGGCAGTGTGCAAGTCAAAATAGATGGGGGTTTTTGTTGTTTTATTTATTGTATGTGTTGTATATATTGTATATATACATATCATATATATTGTATATATTATTGTTTCTTTGTTTTGAGGCTGTAGGTGTGAAAGATGTTACGTAATGTCCATAAGGAAGTTTGTCCACACAGTGGAAGAGCAAACCTCCTTAGGAGACGCCTTGGATGAATGCTGACTGCAGCGTGCTGCCTGAATTTGCCTGCAATAGCGCAGAAAACATCCATAAATAAATAGACTCGTTAAATGTACTTTGGGCTCTTCCTCTTTCAGTGCACTCCTGACAGCTCTCCAGTTGTCTGTACAGGTTCTGAAGGCTTGAGGAGGGTGTCAGGACGGCGCAAGGCACTTGCGGGCTCTCTGGGTTGAACTGGTCTCCCTGGGGTATCTGGTGCGGAGTCCATACCCCAAAAGCACTTTTAGCATCTGTCCACAGAGTGAAGGTTCTTGTCAAGGCAGTTATTTCAGCCTTCTGAGTGGAAGTCCCCGCAGGTAATGGCTTGGTGTCATGTACCTTGTCAGCAGCAGTTACTGCATGTGCTGCCTTACAGTTTCCTTGTCTCACCAAACTGCTTCCGTCCATGAACCCGGGAATCCTCAGCGTCGCCCAGCGGTTCCTCCTGGAGCTCTGACCAGCTGGCACAGAGTCTCCGTGCAGTCGCACGCTGCTGGCTTGGAGGCAGCCCTCCGTTGGTGTTCTGGCTGTTCAGCAAATTGCTTCCCGCTCTTGGATCAGTGGTGCTTTCTGTTGAGAAACTCGATAGCCATTTAAATCAAGAAATTCAGCAAACTCAGTCCATTGCACACCGTCCTCCTTTGTTACTGTGGCATCCACGTACTGCAGTAAAGTTCCACCATGGCATAGAGGAACCCAAATCTCAGGCTCACAAGCTGACCGGTTCTCAAGAATCATCGGGCTGCTCTCACCACCCTGGCAAACGCTGTCCGGGTTAACTGACTTTTATTACGATCAGTATGCCCTGACCTCGGTCCGTGCACGAAGGTACCGGGTCGCAACGGCCAGCACCCGTGCCTGCCTGCCCCTTGGCTTTCACAGAGCCCGTCCTTATGGAACAGTCTCGGTTTCTGATCGGCTGTCCCAAGGAGTCAGCCCACCGCCCAGGCAGGACCGCCGCCATCAGCGGGGTGCCCCTGATGTGCGGAATCAAACTCTCTAGCCCACGTAAGGTTAGAAGAGCAGATACGTTTTGTCTCAGCGCTGCGCCACACGCCGGGTGCCAGGGGGATGGCTCCTCCTAGCTTGCACAGCACAGAGTGGGGTCTCGATCCATTCCTTAGCCAGGCCATACCTATTTGGTAGTATTACCCAAGACCCACTGACATAGTCAGTACTTTCCCGGGAATTCATTTACATACTGTCCCCCCTCCCCAGGGCACGCGCAGTAGCTTCCATTGGATGAAGGCTCGACCTCTTCCTCCCCATTCGGTGGTCGTTTGGGATGAGGTCAGTCGTCTACCTCGCCGACCTTTGTCCCAGTTCTGGGCTCTTCTCCTGCACTGCAGGCCTCAGCAATTTCCCCAGCAAACTCTCCCCCCGTCCCCCACCTCCAACTCCCCCATTCTCAGTGATGGAGTCCTCTTCCACCCGCCCCCTCGGTTCCTCCGTCAGCGTCTGCCCCTGTTCCCCATTCTGATTCCCAGGGTCCCCTGTCCGACCCCCTCCCCCCTGTTCCTTCCTCGGTCCCCCACTCCGATCCCTTGTGTCCCCTTTCCCGACCCCCCACAAGTCTTGCCATTCAGTCCCCTACATTCATCTCCCCTCCCCCGCCCCTCCTCTCTGACACCCAGAATTCCCCGGGGGTCAGAGCGAGGGACTCGGGGGGCTGTGGGCCACCCGTGGAGGGGGTGGGGCGAAGGCAGTAAAATACCCTGGAATGAGGGGGTGGGGGGGAGGGAGGGCACAGGGCCTGAAGCCCGAGTGGGGCTCGAGGGGCAGCGGGGGGGAGGGGAGGGAACGCTGGGTTAAAGCCTGCTGGCCGGGCAGGGCACCCTGCAGGGTTCAAAGTTGGGTTGCCGGCTGGCCTGGGTGATCCTGCCTGGCCGGCAGCATCCCGGCTGGCCGGGTGCCCTGCCAGGCCAACATCTGGCAGGCCAGCCAAAGTGGGGAGCCCTGCCTGGCCAAAAGCTGTCCTGCCAACTGACCCGTCTAGCTTTGCCAGGCCAGAAGATTCCCAGCCAGCTGGGGGGATCCTGCCAAGCCAAAAGGCGGCGGGCCGGCCGGCCTGTGGATCCCTGCCTCCACAAAGCCGGCTGGCCGGACAGGGGGGCCCTGCCAGGCCAAAAGATGTCAGGCTGACTGTCCCGGGTAGCCCTGCCATGCAGGAGTCTCCCAGCTGGCCAGGAGGTCATACTAGGCCAAAAGCCAGGGTCCCAGCATGGCCAACTGCCAGCCAGCAGCTTGGGAGGGCCCTGCCGGGCCAAAGGCTGGCCAGCCGGCCCAGCGGACGCTGCCAGGCCAAAAGATGGCCATCCGGCTGGCCGGGAGGGCCCTGCGAGGTTTAAAGGCGGCTGGCCCTTGAGGCCCGCCAGGCCAAAAGCTGGCTGGCGTGAACAGGGGGACTGTGGCAGCTCAACAGCGGATAAGCTTGCGATCCAGATAAGTCCAAAGAGACGCTGGATTTCCTTTGGCATCAAGTAAAGCATCGTGCGACGCTCTGATGCCCTCTCACAATTCTTTCTCCCTCCACCGGCATAAAGAGAGCCGGCATAAAAAGACGCAATGACACTGTCACAGGCATTCTGGAGATGTTTAAAGGAGGAGGCTTTATTGATGGTTTTGCCCCTCTACA
This sequence comes from Tympanuchus pallidicinctus, assembly GCF_026119805.1. NCBI lineage: Eukaryota > Metazoa > Chordata > Aves > Galliformes > Phasianidae > Tympanuchus > Tympanuchus pallidicinctus. Next base: position 1,520,903 of record NW_026294710.1, on the reverse strand, counting down.
CTTCACTCTAGATCTCCTTGTTTGGCCTGGAGAAGGGAAGGCTGCGCGGTGACCTCATTGCAGCCTTCCAGTCCATGAAGGGAGCCTCCAAACAGGAGGGGAGTCAACTCTTTGATGGTGTAGCTAAGGTCAGGCCAAGGGGAAGTGGTGTTGAGTTGAAGATGGGACGTCAGGTTGGATTCTTCTTTACAGACAGAGTGGTGAGATGGTGGAACCGGACGCCCAGAGCGGTTGTGGATGCCCCGTCCCTGGAGGTGTTCAAGGCCAGGTTGGATGGGGCCCTGGGCAGCCTGGTTTACTACGAGCGGTGATGCCGATGGGATTCCTGCCTCTGTCTTGCAGCCTCCAGTCTGTCGGTCGTGTGCACCCCAGGCCTGAACCAGTGTGGGTAGGGTGTGTCCTTCCTGCGGGGTGGGGTTGGGGTGCTCGGAGGCTGACACTCGGGAGACCCCGTTTCTTCTTTGATGGGTGGCAGCAATCCAGGTCGCTGCATGCCAGACTCCTCAGGCAGGCTGGACTGACCACGCAGTGGTGATGGTGTCATCTGCTTGAGTGCTTTCTGCACTCGCATGATCTTCCTTGCCCTCTTCCTGAGGAGTTTCACGGAGTCGCATGCCCGAGGGAGCCTGGACGGTCTGCCTTGAGGCTCCGCAGACTCAGCCCTTGAGGAAGATTCGGAACCTCTTCTGGAAGGCGGTCTTGGCCTCAAGGACATGCGACGGGGTGAGGCCTTGGCTGCCTGCAGTGTTTGCGCCGCACCCTCGTGCTGGTCTTGTTCAGCCCCCTGTTGCTCATCAAGGAAGCTGACACGTTTGGTTCGCGGTGCTGGGCGCAGGTCTTGTTGGCTTGATGTGCCTGCCTTCCCCTGCAGCTGGCAGGTCACCGGCTGCTCTTGGGCTTCAGGCACTGTCCGGATCGCTGGCAGCACACTGGAAGGACAGAGCGGGAGGGGTCCGCGTGAGTGGCTGTTGGCTTCGGGGCTGCATGCTGCAAGCCTGAGCCAGGAGCCTTGGCTGCAACGCAGCCCTGCCCACAGACTGCTCACCGGCTGCCCCGTGGCTCCTGAGATGCGCAGAGGGGCAGCCCTGTGAGCTGGGGGGCTGCTGGCATCCCAGCACGGCGGGTGCCGCGTTCGGCACTGTTGGGCGGCCACAAACAGGGACCCTTTGGGGCTAGGGAATGGGCTCTCGTTGGGTCACCCCCGTGCACGTGGCAGCCCGGGGCCCTCAGCCTCACCTGAACCTGGAGCTCTCCTTCCGCAGTAAGCTCCTGACCCGTCTGAATTCTTCTCCATCAGCGCTGTCTGCGCTCAACCGTTTGATGAAGGTTGGTTGGCCAGCAAATCTCACTGCAATGGGGAAGGCAGAGGAGATTCACCGTCAACCCTTTGGCTCACTCACCAGGGGCGCTCAGGCCTGTTCCCAGAACAGCCGAGAGGGCCGCTCTGCTCCCCCCGCTGCTGCCATCTGCACCGCCCTCGGGCCCTCCCTGACAGCATCCCTGGCCCCACTCCTCCTCTCTGCCATTCAGCTCTGTTTTGGGACTGCATTAGTGGCGTTGGCTTTGGGAAAGAGGAGCTGGGTGGTGATGATGAGGTGGCAGGGTGACTTTTGGGGACCGTATCCTTGCGCTGGGGGAGGGCAGGGCCTAAGATCCGCACATCCTCCCAACAAAGCCAGGGATGAGGGCACGTCGCACCCAGCGCCTTAGTTAGGGAGAGGCCAACAATTCCTCATGGGAAGAGGCCGTGCTGAGCCGGCGTGAAGCTCTGACACAAGTCAGAGACCGTGGCTGATGGTCAGCAGGGGATTTCCCACCTCAAGTATGTTGCCCGTGCCACGGGAAGGAACCGGCAGCTGCTTTACCTTTCTTGCCCTGGTCCAGAGGTGGCAAAGTGCCTTCTTTCGTTGGTGTCTCCCGACTAGAGTGGCTTCCTGAGGACCTGCGGTATACTGCGGGTGGTGGTTTGGGTGCAAACTCCATTTGAAACCTGCACAACAGGAGAAGACAGCGAGCGGTGTGACGCAGCGCTCCAGCAATCCTTGTTGCTCTCTCTGATTGTCTGCTCACAGGCACATTTTCATGCTGCATTAAGCACACTACTTTTGAAAGCCTTTTGCAGGGTCGGTCGGGATAGGTGAAGGGGAAACAGTTTCAAACGGCAGGAGGGAAGATTTAGGTGGGATATAAGGCAGAGGTTTTTGACAGAAGGGCGGCGAGGCAGCGGAGCATCTTGCCCAGAGAGGTGGTGGGTGCCCGGACGGGCTTTCAAGGTGGGGCTGGAGCAGGCTCAGAGCAACCTCCTCTGGGGGTAGGTGTCCCTGTTCCCTGCGGGGGAGTGGGACGAGGTGCCCTTTCGGGGTTCCTTCCAGCCCAAATCATTCGGTGATTCTGTGACACACGCTCACGGGCAGGACAGTCACGGACACAAGGAACAAGCGCTACGGAACGAGAGCTGAGCAGCTGCGTCAAGCAGCAGCTACAGCCACCAACATACTCACAGGGGAAAGACCACAACGCAGCCGGAGAGCGCCAGGGAGGCCACCGGTGCCACCCGGGACACCACCACGTCCAGCAGCCAGGGGGCCTGCAGGGGAGAAACGGGGAGGATGTGGGACGTCCTGGTCACGGCTGAGGCACAGCGGGCACAGCAAGGGTCACGGCAGTGCCTGGGCCACGGAGAAACTGCAGCTCACCTTGAAAACAGCTCTTCTGAATTTCTCTTTCCCTGACAGCTTCTCCAGGAAGTCAAAGAAGTATTTCATTTCAAAGGTGAGCCCGTCAATGTGGAGCACGCCGACGTCCTTTAGGACAATGGCAACGTTCTCCCCATTCTGCAGGCAGCCGGAGAGCAGGGACATGGTGCTTTGGATGCCCCTCCTGAGTGTCTCCCAGTTGAGAGAGGCAGCTGCGGCCACCTCGCTGTATTTCATGGGCTCCACCTTCCTAAGGACTGAAAAATGCAAGGGACAGAGTTGATGATAGGGTTGGTTTTCCACAGGTGCTTCCCTAGAAGTGCTTCTGGTGGACATCAGCCAGAACGGCCCCATGTTTGGACGGGCTCCTCAGAGGGGGAGGTTTGCTTTTGAGGATGGAGGCGGTGGCCGTTTGCCCTGTCCACGAAGCCAGCAAAAGTTTAATCCCCCCTCCTACCTGGCAGGGACTCCTTGTGGGGCTTGAGGTGGTGCGTGGCTGTGAGGTTTGAAGCCAGGTTAAACACGGGCCACTGCAGAGTCACGGTCCCTTCCTCAGTCCGGACGTCTTTGGGGACGGTGTCAAAGGTGCCGAAGGTGGGAATCCAGACCCCCTGCAAGTGGAAGAGAAAGGAAGGGCGGAAGGGTTATGGGACGGCCGGAGGAAGAGCCGGGGGGGGTCCGACGTAGGGACAGAGCTCAGGAGCCCTCTCCCGCCGTTCAGAGGCACGAGCCAGGGCACTGGGCATGGCTTTGGGAAAGGGGGCTGCACGGTCCTCTCCTTCCCCTCGCCCTCCCAGATGCAGCACAGCAGGCTGCAGGGCAGAAGCAGCCCCATGGGATCCAGAGGCTTCCAGAGACCGGGATCAGCCCTGAGATGCGACAGGACCCAGCACGAGTGATCGCGCATTTGCAGGAAGCCCGTGGGATGCCCAGGAGAGAAACGTGGGGGGAGTCTCCTGCTTTGTGCCGAGGGGAAGACTCAGAGCAAGTCCAGGCTGAGCCGCACAGGGGCAGGAGGAACCCGACGGCCAACACACCTTCTGCACCAGGAGCTGCTCCCGTACGTAGGCGGCCACCGCTTCCCAGACGGCGACTCGCTCTGGAGGGCAAAGGAAAAGCAGGTCACACTCTGCATCTGCCGCTTCCCGGCACCGCCACCGCTGCCAGGCGGGAGCGAGGCGGCAGATGGAAAGGGTCGCCTCCGTGCCGGGGGCGGCTGCAGCACCGCTCCTGTGCCGGCCGTGGCCCCGCGTACCTTTGGTGTCGCTGCATGTCGGACTGGAGGCGCGCCCCGCTGCGGGGCCGACCTCGCTCCTGCCGTTCCGCCTGGTGCCGGCGGCTCGCTCCTCCTTGGCGCCAGCCATGCCGGAGCTCATCCTTCAGATGCGTCTGCTCTCTGCCAGATGCTCCTTCAGGATGCGGGACCCACCGCCGCGCTCCGCCTTTTATACCCCTCCGGGTGCCCGTGTCACAAACGTCGCCACGGCGACGCGATGACAGCGTGGCCGGTGCTGGCCGCTGCCCATTGTGACGCGGGCACCGGCAGCGGCTGCCCGGCCCGGCTGGGAGTGCTGAGCCCTCTCTGCTTTCTCTCTCTTCCCTCCTTTGCTCTCAGTGGGCTAGGACTCGTTCTCCTTCAGCGGCCGTTGCCTGCGTTGATCTTCAAGCAGGCGATACGGAAACGAGCACTGTTCCAAAGTGCTCTGCCCGGAACGTGGATGACCTGTTGTCAGGAAGCAGCTCAGTTTTGCATGTTTTAGAAACAGAATTGCTGAATTATGGGACTAAGTCTTTCCTGCAATCCTGCAATAGCTGTTGAATGTTCCAAGCAATGTGGGAATCGTGGTAGGGATTAGCAAACATCTTGCAGGGTTGTTCTGTTAGGATAAGCAGCTGCCAGCTGCCAGCAGAAGAAAACAGATTGAACAAGCATCAGAGAAGCCGGGGCCTCTACACGAGGCCGGACTGTCTGACTCCGGGAGAAGGTTGGGGTGTGACAGGCAGGCATCGAGATGCTCCCCTCTGTCCTCCTTCCGAGCTTATCTCTGCGCAAGGGAGGACAGGCAGATGCCCAGAAGCAAGGACCAAGTGTGGAGTGAGGGTCAGAAGCTCAGTAATTAGTCGGAAGTTTACGCTCAGCCAGCAGAGATCTCTGTTTGCCCAGTGTTTGACCTCACGGTCTATTGCTGATGGGAAGAGAGCAGACGTTTTTTTAGGGGGCATGGAAAATCCTGTGGTGATCACCGTCAAAGAAGAGATTTAAACAAAAGAGAGTTATCACAACCTAGTATGGATCATTCAGTGCAGAGATTGAGGGACGTCATGGCTAATCCGTACAGGGACAGTCTGGGGGGTACCTGGCAGTGTGCAAGTCAAAATAGATGGGGGTTTTTGTTGTTTTATTTATTGTATGTGTTGTATATATTGTATATATACATATCATATATATTGTATATATTATTGTTTCTTTGTTTTGAGGCTGTAGGTGTGAAAGATGTTACGTAATGTCCATAAGGAAGTTTGTCCACACAGTGGAAGAGCAAACCTCCTTAGGAGACGCCTTGGATGAATGCTGACTGCAGCGTGCTGCCTGAATTTGCCTGCAATAGCGCAGAAAACATCCATAAATAAATAGACTCGTTAAATGTACTTTGGGCTCTTCCTCTTTCAGTGCACTCCTGACAGCTCTCCAGTTGTCTGTACAGGTTCTGAAGGCTTGAGGAGGGTGTCAGGACGGCGCAAGGCACTTGCGGGCTCTCTGGGTTGAACTGGTCTCCCTGGGGTATCTGGTGCGGAGTCCATACCCCAAAAGCACTTTTAGCATCTGTCCACAGAGTGAAGGTTCTTGTCAAGGCAGTTATTTCAGCCTTCTGAGTGGAAGTCCCCGCAGGTAATGGCTTGGTGTCATGTACCTTGTCAGCAGCAGTTACTGCATGTGCTGCCTTACAGTTTCCTTGTCTCACCAAACTGCTTCCGTCCATGAACCCGGGAATCCTCAGCGTCGCCCAGCGGTTCCTCCTGGAGCTCTGACCAGCTGGCACAGAGTCTCCGTGCAGTCGCACGCTGCTGGCTTGGAGGCAGCCCTCCGTTGGTGTTCTGGCTGTTCAGCAAATTGCTTCCCGCTCTTGGATCAGTGGTGCTTTCTGTTGAGAAACTCGATAGCCATTTAAATCAAGAAATTCAGCAAACTCAGTCCATTGCACACCGTCCTCCTTTGTTACTGTGGCATCCACGTACTGCAGTAAAGTTCCACCATGGCATAGAGGAACCCAAATCTCAGGCTCACAAGCTGACCGGTTCTCAAGAATCATCGGGCTGCTCTCACCACCCTGGCAAACGCTGTCCGGGTTAACTGACTTTTATTACGATCAGTATGCCCTGACCTCGGTCCGTGCACGAAGGTACCGGGTCGCAACGGCCAGCACCCGTGCCTGCCTGCCCCTTGGCTTTCACAGAGCCCGTCCTTATGGAACAGTCTCGGTTTCGGATCGGCTGTCCCAAGGAGTCAGCCCACCGCCCAGGCAGGACCGCCGCCATCAGCGGGGTGCCCCTGATGTGCGGAATCAAACTCTCTAGCCCACGTAAGGTTAGAAGAGCAGATACGTTTTGTCTCAGCGCTGCGCCACACGCCGGGTGCCAGGGGGATGGCTCCTCCTAGCTTGCACAGCACAGAGTGGGGTCTCGATCCATTCCTTAGCCAGGCCATACCTATTTGGTAGTATTACCCAAGACCCACTGACATAGTCAGTACTTTCCCGGGAATTCATTTACATACTGTCCCCCCTCCCCAGGGCACGCGCAGTAGCTTCCATTGGATGAAGGCTCGACCTCTTCCTCCCCATTCGGTGGTCGTTTGGGATGAGGTCAGTCGTCTACCTCGCCGACCTTTGTCCCAGTTCTGGGCTCTTCTCCTGCACTGCAGGCCTCAGCAATTTCCCCAGCAAACTCTCCCCCCGTCCCCCACCTCCAACTCCCCCATTCTCAGTGATGGAGTCCTCTTCCACCCGCCCCCTCGGTTCCTCCGTCAGCGTCTGCCCCTGTTCCCCATTCTGATTCCCAGGGTCCCCTGTCCGACCCCCTCCCCCCTGTTCCTTCCTCGGTCCCCCACTCCGATCCCTTGTGTCCCCTTTCCCGACCCCCCACAAGTCTTGCCATTCAGTCCCCTACATTCATCTCCCCTCCCCCGCCCCTCCTCTCTGACACCCAGAATTCCCCGGGGGTCAGAGCGAGGGACTCGGGGGGCTGTGGGCCACCCGTGGAGGGGGTGGGGCGAAGGCAGTAAAATACCCTGGAATGAGGGGGTGGGGGGGAGGGAGGGCACAGGGCCTGAAGCCCGAGTGGGGCTCGAGGGGCAGCGGGGGGGAGGGGAGGGAACGCTGGGTTAAAGCCTGCTGGCCGGGCAGGGCACCCTGCAGGGTTCAAAGTTGGGTTGCCGGCTGGCCTGGGTGATCCTGCCTGGCCGGCAGCATCCCGGCTGGCCGGGTGCCCTGCCAGGCCAACATCTGGCAGGCCAGCCAAAGTGGGGAGCCCTGCCTGGCCAAAAGCTGTCCTGCCAACTGACCCGTCTAGCTTTGCCAGGCCAGAAGATTCCCAGCCAGCTGGGGGGATCCTGCCAAGCCAAAAGGCGGCGGGCCGGCCGGCCTGTGGATCCCTGCCTCCACAAAGCCGGCTGGCCGGACAGGGGGGCCCTGCCAGGCCAAAAGATGTCAGGCTGACTGTCCCGGGTAGCCCTGCCATGCAGGAGTCTCCCAGCTGGCCAGGAGGTCATACTAGGCCAAAAGCCAGGGTCCCAGCATGGCCAACTGCCAGCCAGCAGCTTGGGAGGGCCCTGCCGGGCCAAAGGCTGGCCAGCCGGCCCAGCGGACGCTGCCAGGCCAAAAGATGGCCATCCGGCTGGCCGGGAGGGCCCTGCGAGGTTTAAAGGCGGCTGGCCCTTGAGGCCCGCCAGGCCAAAAGCTGGCTGGCGTGAACAGGGGGACTGTGGCAGCTCAACAGCGGATAAGCTTGCGATCCAGATAAGTCCAAAGAGACGCTGGATTTCCTTTGGCATCAAGTAAAGCATCGTGCGACGCTCTGATGCCCTCTCACAATTCTTTCTCCCTCCACCGGCATAAAGAGAGCCGGCATAAAAAGACGCAATGACACTGTCACAGGCATTCTGGAGATGTTTAAAGGAGGAGGCTTTATTGATGGTTTTGCCCCTCTACACTTCACTCTAGATCTCCTTGTTTGGCCTGGAGAAGGGAAGGCTGCGCGGTGACCTCATTGCAGCCTTCCAGTCCATGAAGGGAGCCTCCAAACAGGAGGGGAGTCAACTCTTTGATGGTGTAGCTAAGGTCAGGCCAAGGGGAAGTGGTGTTGAGTTGAAGATGGGACGTCAGGTTGGATTCTTCTTTACAGACAGAGTGGTGAGATGGTGGAACCGCATGCCCAGAGCGGTTGTGGATGCCCCGTCCCTGGAGGTGTTCAAGGCCAGGTTGGATGGGGCCCTGGGCAGCCTGGTTTACTACGAGCGGTGATGCCGATGGGATTCCTGCCTCTGTCTTGCAGCCTCCAGTCTGTCGGTCGTGTGCACCCCAGGCCTGAACCAGTGTGGGTAGGGTGTGTCCTTCCTGCGGGGTGGGGTTGGGGTGCTCGGAGGCTGACACTCGGGAGACCCCGTTTCTTCTTTGATGGGTGGCAGCAATCCAGGTCGCTGCATGCCAGACTCCTCAGGCAGGCTGGACTGACCACGCAGTGGTGATGGTGTCATCTGCTTGAGTGCTTTCTGCACTCGCATGATCTTCCTTGCCCTCTTCCTGAGGAGTTTCACGGAGTCGCATGCCCGAGGGAGCCTGGACGGTCTGCCTTGAGGCTCCGCAGACTCAGCCCTTGAGGAAGATTCGGAACCTCTTCTGGAAGGCGGTCTTGGCCTCAAGGACATGCGACGGGGTGAGGCCTTGGCTGCCTGCAGTGTTTGCGCCGCACCCTCGTGCTGGTCTTGTTCAGCCCCCTGTTGCTCATCAAGGAAGCTGACACGTTTGGTTCGCGGTGCTGGGCGCAGGTCTTGTTGGCTTGATGTGCCTGCCTTCCCCTGCAGCTGGCAGGTCACCGGCTGCTCTTGGGCTTCAGGCACTGTCCGGATCGCTGGCAGCACACTGGAAGGACAGAGCGGGAGGGGTCCGCGTGAGTGGCTGTTGGCTTCGGGGCTGCATGCTGCAAGCCTGAGCCAGGAGCCTTGGCTGCAACGCAGCCCTGCCCACAGACTGCTCACCGGCTGCCCCGTGGCTCCTGAGATGCGCAGAGGGGCAGCCCTGTGAGCTGGGGGGCTGCTGGCATCCCAGCACGGCGGGTGCCGCGTTCGGCACTGTTGGGCGGCCACAAACAGGGACCCTTTGGGTCTGCAACCATTAACTTGAGGTTGGGAAGTACCTTGGTTTTTTTTGTGGGTTTTTTTGCACTATGATACTTCAGGGCTAGAAAAGCCTCATGGAACCTTGTGTGCTCCTTGACATCTGAAGCACTCAGTCAGCAAAGCAGCACAGCACATGCAATTCCCCAGCTGTGTGGTAGGGGCAGTGCTGTAGGATACTCAAACATGGGTTCATGCCTGTCTTCTGCCATCCTGTCAGGTGAGCACTTCTGGCTACATGCCTGTCTCTGTGCTTCCCTGGCCCATCTCTGCTGCTTTGGATTCTGTGCTGATTTTAGAACTTGCAGTGCTTTGATATTAATTGTTGAGAAGCTGTTGCTGTTATTCCAGCGTCGTACGATGATCACACTGGAGAGCTGAAGCATTTGTCTGCATGGTTGGATGTTCTGCAGCTTTCAGCATGAAAAGGTTCCGTAATATCTTCAGTTTTAGGAAAAAGATATTTTCTACGGTTCTAATTTTTGTTAATGAGCTGACTGCTTTTAGGCACACTGTGATGTTACCAGGAGTCAACTACTGAGTCCAGACCAAGTGCTGAATGAAATAATCTCTGTCCTTTCAAAGATGGGGTAAGTGGAAAACAGAAAGGCTTCACCTCGCATGTGCCTACATAGTCAGTTCCAAGCCCTTGAAGCAAATATTTTAATTTGCTTTCTCTGCCCCACTCTGTAAAATACAGGAATTTTAGAGAAAGCATAGGGAACGTAAATGGAATGTGCATGAAACATTGTCCACGATGCAAAACAGCGTTAAGTGAGTTAAAGGAGCTCCTGTAGAGCTCTGTGACGAACGTGAAGCAGTGAAGATGCGGCACTTAGAGGCCGATGGGAGTGTTGTCTGCCTGTAAAACTGTGATACAAAAGGTGAGCTGTACAGCTGGGAGAGAGACTGCGTGTAACTGTAACACTCATTCTTGTAGTTCAAACACACAGATATTTGGCCAAGAGGTCACAGAATTACAGACTCCTCAGAGTTGGAAGGGACTTCTGGAGGTGCCACTGTTGGATTTGGGTGTCACAGCTCTCAGCTGACTTCATCCTGGGCTGTTTTCTCAGTAATATGAATGCCAGTGGAGTACTGCAATGAAGTGCTTTTATTCATTTGAAATTGTCCAACGCCAGCTTTGAAACACGATTAAATGATTATTCTGCTTCTCCGTTGTTTTGTACAGCTACACCCTGAAATGCCAAACAAAGCCACATTTTGGCAAAGAATCCATGAAGTTTGAGCTAGAAGTGTGTGTGCTCAGTAAAGACGAAGCAGTTGGAATCAGGAGACAGAGGCTCAGAGGGGATGCATTGACGGAGAGCAGCTCAAGACGCCTGGGACAGACGGGCTGAGGCTCTGGTGGCACAAAAGTGATGTTTATTGAAGGCTCATTCTTTTTATAGACTAGATACACTACAACATCCTAAATAATCAGCAAGTGTGAAACAAAGCACAAAGCAAAGGCTTGTGTTCAAGCAGCTGTTCTTGTACTCCCTTATCCTAGTTTCTTGTGTTCTGCTTACCGAAACATAAGTTCTTTCTTCCTTTGCCAATCAGTCACTGTTGTTTTTGCTAGAAGTATCCATCCCTTTCAGGGTCACTGTTGTTATTGCTAGAAGTATCCATCCCTTTCAGGATGAAACACTGTAACACGTTACTGACCCTTTCAGGCCAGTCACGTAGTCCGCACAACAACAGCTCCCTTCAATGCGTGGGTCTACAAGAGACTGGTGGAAGACATTTTATCCAGCTGCCAAGTGTGACTGCTGCTCAGAAGGCCACAGTGCTGTGCTGAGACTTTAATCCTCATTGTAGAAAAATTGGTTTGGAAATGTAATTTGTGATCTCCTTCACAGCTGTGTTTGAGAAATCTTGTCAGCTCTTATAGTTTAACCTCTTCTCTCGTGTCATTGTGTCTTCACCTCTTGTCTCGTATCATCACCCCCCAGTGATAGGAGCAGGGGGAATGGTTTCAAGCTACGGCAGGGGAGATTCAGGCTGGACATGAGGAAGTATTACTGTTCAGAAAGGGTGTTCAGGCCCTGGAATGGATGCCCAGGGAGGTGGTGGAGGCACCGACCCTGGGGGTGTTCAAGGAAAGACTGGATGTTGTGTTGAGGGACATGGTTTAGTAGGAGCTATTGGGAATAGGTGAACGGTTGGACTGGGTGATTTTTAGGTCTTTTCCAACCTTGATGATTCTATGATTCTATGAAAGATGGACACGCACAGCCCTGTGCAAAGGGATGGGGCTGCAATGTCTGCACGTGGGTTTGCACAAGGGCAGGCCTGCACAGAGAATGCCGCGTTCAAAGGCATTGGGGGTGGAGCAGAGTGCAGTGGCCAGGTCCTGTGAGCCACCGAGCTCCACGGGCAACCTCAGGTGTCAGCAACAGCAGTAGCACTCGGAACAGTGCCTCGAAGAACAGCGCCAGGATGGGAGCTTGGTGGGCTGAAGCTGCAGAGATGCTGCTCTGGATCTGAAGTCGTGCACGGAAAGCTGCTGGACAAATTGGGCCGTGTGCTCTTTGTGAATCTGTAATTGTGATCGTTTATTGATTGAGATCAACAGATAAGACACAGAGTGCCGAGTCGGGCGGCACTCACAGCGCTGCCCTGGAACACCATGCGCTGCAGCTGCTGCCTTCTGATGCTCTTCCTTTCAGTCCTTCAGCTGCAGCTTCTGCATCATCTCCACTAGGTCGTCCATTGTGGAGGACTGGAAAGAAACAAAGCAAGGGTAGAAATAGGACAGAAACAATCTAGGGAGATCTCATTAAGAAGGTCTGATCAGTAACATTCCAGAACGGCCCCATGCGGAACAGCACGCTCCTGCCATTCAGGGCAGTGTCATTACTTCCCACAACACGCTGCCTAAGATTCATGCTCTGCTCTGGGAACGCGGTTTCAAAGGTCGCAGTGCCTGACATGGCAAGCTACTTCATCGCAGCAAAACCCTGCAGCCATTACCAACAGCATCCTTCTCAAGTGGGAGAAAGGCATCCAAGCTCCCCATGGCAGCTCTCACTGACAGTGTGATTTCCTCAACCACACAGCTGGGTGTTTTTCTGCGACATGGCTTCCCTTGGGATTCTTCAATCTCTTTGATGTCTGACAGACGGAGGCACTGAGAACAACAGGAGGGCGCGGGTCTGTGTTCACCAAGGACTCACCTCTGTACGTGCAGCGGCAGCTCTCAGAGCAGCCTTCATCATTTCCACTCGCCTCTCTTTTTGTCGTTGTCTTCTTGCTATAAGGCAAGAGAAAAGATGAATTCATTTTGTCAACAGCAAAACTGCAGAAACGTGGGTACGACAAAAACAAATGACAGAAAAAAGAGAAAGGAAATTGGACTAGGAAGCTTGACAGTGAAGGACATTTCCAGGGGGACGTGCAGAAGACCATCATGGAGTGAATGGAAAAAGATGGGCTTCCATATTTTGCCCTTTGGACTTGATAGCCTTCAACTCTTTCCCCCTTGACGGAGAAAGAAAAAGCAAAGCCAACCCCAAGCAAACTCAGTGTCTCGCCAAGGGCAGCAGCTCACCAGGGCGGGTACCACAGCACCTTCTTACCTCTCCGCTTGGAGCTCCGCGCTGCTGCAGGCCCAGGCTGTGCTGCTGGAGCCGGCACGCTGCCTCCGCTCCGACGCGTTCTCATGGCGTTCTCCCCGCTGCACTCACTCCTCACTCTCTTATTGGCACAGAACGGCTCTGCCAGTTGTTCCTCTTGCTCCAAGCCCTTGCGCTTTCTTCCAGCCAGGGTCGTGGAGACAGAATGGGGGTCCACTGCAGGGAAGGCTCTTCCCCCTGCTCCGGGACCTCTCTTGGGTGCCATGTTATGCTCTGTATTCCTCCCCAGACTTTCCGCAAGGCTGCGCTTCGCTGGAAGGCCGCTTGCATCACCTTCTGACAGAAAGGAAACAAGACATCTTTTTGGAGCAAGATTTTAGCACAGCCAACTACTAACTTCTACTCTTCAACCTTAGTTTCTTAAATTGGCCTTGCTGCTGCTACAGCACTGTGCCATTTCTGCGGTCAGCAGAGATCTGCAGTGTACTTTCTTCACTCCTCCACCACACACAGCCCTTTGTGCAGCCCTATTTAGAGGCAAGAACCCACACCACAGCTCACAAGAGCTTCTTACCTGCGGAGGCTTTCCGTTTCCCCCCATGCCCAGCACCATCCCATGGACGCGCAGGCTCCGTCCCTGCAACAGATTGTGCGTTGATGTCAGAGACACCAGGAGCAGCATTGTCCTGTTAGCCCATGTCCAACCCCCAAAAAACAAAAGACACTCTTCTACAGACAGAACAGAAACTGATGTTTAAACTGCAGTGTGCTAACAACAGCATTACTATTCTCATTCCTGCTCAGATGGCAGCCAATGCACCCTACACTGCCTGACAGCTCCATATTCTGCAGAGCAATGGTGCTTCAGCAAACAAAATGCGGTCAGGTCAAAAAGTTGCGACATATGTTTTGGCTCTGAAAGGAATTCACTCAACTCTAACCATTTATACACAGACTTCTGTCTCACTGCTGCCATCACCTGCCGCTGTCAGCCTCTCTAACGCTTCCACAGTGGCTCACTTGACATCCTACAGCACTGCACCTGCTCACAAGTGATACTCAAAATTCATTCTTCTGTACTTCATGACAGAGGACTGAAGAAACTCACTTTTGCGTGGCAGTGAGGACGGTCCATCGCCATCGCGTCCCTCTGCGCGCTGCAGGGCGCTGTTGGATCCCTGGCAGCCTGCTGGCTGCTGCTCCCCAACACGGGGAACCGCGCCGCGCTGCTTCTGAGGAGAGAAAGGAAGAAATGTCAGTGGGGACGGGCAGCCAAGCTTTGCAGAGAAGTTCCAGATTGTGCCAGAGAGAGGACAGCAGAGTGCTAGGACATTGTTCATCTCTAAGGGAAAACACCACGGCCTGAGCTGCGCCCATGCCATTAGCCCAGGCTGTCAGCAGGCAGTGCAGAACCCAACTGGTTACTGAGGTAACAAAAGACCAGTAGGGCTCCCAGAAAAACGAAGCAAAAGAAACTTAGCCATACCTTTCCGCTCACAGAGCAGGAATTGGAAGCACAGTTGCCTCCTTGCTGAGACATGCCGCTGAAGTCTCCGAGGAAGCCCAAGTTCTGAGGCTCTCTCCACAGGAACTTCTCTCACTCCTGGAAGGAGCTGGCTTCACTCTTCCTAGGGCTGCCTTGGTCCCCAAAATCTCCCTTTGGAGAAGAAACCTGCAGAAAGTATCAACCAGTAAAAATTAATGAGGAAGAAGCATTTTCCCAGCTTTCTTCCTTCATGCCATTCGGCCTCTTGAGGAGGGCAATGTCTGGAAATCAGCTGCCTGCAAGAGCTCCCGAATGCTCGCTCCAGCTTGTGTCTGACTGCCACGGCTCATGTCAGCAAGTGCTCTTCTCCATCTCCTCAGTAGCAATGCACCCAGCCATCCATGGGGCAGTGAGGCACAAGTTGCTCTCTGTGAAGTTTGCACTCTTCTTGCTTTCTAATGTCTGACATGAAGGTGGAGGCCTGGCAGTGAACTTCCAGGGAAGTAACAACATTTCATCATCCTAACTGAAACACGGGATGGAACCTCCACAGAAACCCATTTCCCCTGGAAACAGCTGTGCTGAGGGGCACTGCTGGAGCTGGGAACTCCTCCCCAGCTCAGCTTTTCTGCTGCCACACCTCCCGGCACCCAGCCAGCACCAGCCCAGCTCACCTGGTCAGCCTGCTCAGCCGGAGCTGTGCCCAGCTCACGCACACGCCGCAGCGGTGCTCCCAGTGGGCTCTCACAGGAAGATCTCTTGAGAAAAACACACAGCTCAGTCTCCGCGTGCAGGACGCTCACCAGAGCACTGGCTCTGCTCACCAGCTGTGGCACAAACGCTCCCAGCCCAGTGAATATTGTGACCTCAGCAAGCGCCTGCATCACCGCTGTGCTTTCATCATAATTGAAGGAGGTGGACACCTCCCAGATCCAATTTGTAGGAAACCAACACCAGGGTCACCCAATGGGATTATTTGAAGTAAAAGAACGGAGAAGTGAAGATGATTCATGTGCAGCCCAATAAAAACCGGTAAAGACCAATGTGGCCTCACTGTGGTCAATGGAGTCTCATAGGAACCAGTAGAAAAGAAAACCCAGGGCTGGTGCTGGCATCTCTGACTGGGGCTTTAGGCCCCGCGGCCGATGTCATCCTCTCAGGCTGTGGCTCCAAGTCCCGGGGCCAGTGCCAGCCTCCCTGGCTGTGTCTGTGGCTTCAGGCCCTGGAGCCAGTGCCAGCCTCTCAGGCCGCAGCTGTGGCATTAAGCCCCAGGGCCGGCCAGCGCTGGCCTCTCTGGCTGTGGATTTGATTCCCAGGGACGGTGCTTTCTTCCCTGGTTTTGGCTTCCAGCCCCAGCACCGGTGCCAGGCTCTCTGTGGCTGTAAGCCCCGGGCTGCTGCCCAGACAACTAGTAGGAATAGGAATGCACATCTGTATGCTCCAGGGCCGGTGCTGGCCTCTCAGGCTGTGGCTGTGGCTTTAAGTGCCTGGACCGACTCCGGCCTCTCAGGCTTTGTCTTTGGTCCCCAGGGCTGGGACTGCCCTTCAGGCTTTGGCTTTAGGCCCCAGGGCTGCTATGGGCCAATGTGGCCGTAACTGTGGCTTTGCAGCCCAGGGATGGTGCCGGCCTCTCGGGTTGTGGCTGTGGGTTTGGGCCCAAAGCTGGTGCGGCCTCTTGTGCTGCGGCTGTGGCTTTAGGCCCTGGGGCCAGTGCTGGCCTGTTGGGCTGTGACTGTGGTTTTAGGCCCTTGGCCTGCTTCTGGCCTCTCGGGCTGTGGCTGTGGCTTTAATCCCCAGGACTGCTTCTGGCCTCTCAGGCTGCGGCTGTGGCTTCCGGTGCCAAGGCCAATGCAGGTCTGTCTGGCTGAGGTTTCGGGGCCTATCTGGCTTTGGCTGTGGCTTCAGGCCTCAGGGATGGTGTTGGCCCCTCTGGATGTGGCTTTGGGCCCTAGAGCTTGTGCTGGCCTCTAACAGCATGTGTTTTAAATGGTTCATGTAAGCAAATTAAAGTGAGAGAGCACTGAGCTCTTCTGGGTCTTCCTAGAATTGGGACAGAAACAGAAGAGTGTGCTCAGCCTTGTGTGGTTGGTTGTATCCAGCAATCCCTACGCAGTTGAAAACATCACTACATCTTTGTTATCCTGCTACACAGGAGTAGAATGTGACCAGAAGTCAGTGACTATCACTTTAGAGGAGGTAATGAATTCAAAGAGTCCCCCTTGTTTTTTCTTGTCCCACAGGTTACAGAGTTCTTCTACGCTATGTGTAATACCTCTGAGCCACAGTTTTGATGGGTTCTGCAAAGCTCGTGGCAACAGGCTTGGTCATCCTCAGATCGACATGATGAGAGTGACAGAAAGTAAAAAGTACAAGGCAGTAGCCATTTTTTTTTTCTTGTAGTCAGCATGCCATAGCTAAACCTTCCATAGAAAGACTTATGTCTTGATAGGGCTGTTCCCTTAACCTCACACCTCTAGCGCAGCACTTTTTGTTGAGGGTCAAGAGCAAGGGCAAGGTGGTTTCTTCCTTACTAAATGGAATGACAGTGTTTTCTGCAGGCGGATTTGCCATAGCATTTCTTACAAGGACTACCAGTGGGATGGAATGTACCCTGAAGCAGGTGTACAGAAAAAATACACTGATCAAAACGGGCTGCTCCTGCAGTATTTTACATTACAAAAGAGGCTGCTCCTTCTGACTGTTTTATTCCGTGTCATATTCAGATAAAGATGGGCAGTTTGAAGTTCGTTAAAAAATTCCTCCGTTTCAACACCACATCCTTGAGCTCCTGTTTCCTCACACTATAGATGAGGGGCTTCAATGCTGGAGGCACCAACTAGTGCAAGGGAAGTGGAGGAGATGGAGGAGGCTTCAGATTGGCAAACACCTAGTTTGCAAACATCACAAGTAATTAGGATACCCAGCCTGTATAGGAAGCTAACAGCTGCTTAACAGTCCTGCTCTCAGCAGGGCTCCGTTCCAAAGAGAGAGTCTGCAACACTCCTTCGCCACCGCTCTTCTCTCTCCAGACTCTGCTCTACCTCAAGGAAGCATAGAATCCTAGAATCCTAGAATCACAGGATTGGAAAGGACCTGCAAGATCATCATTTTGGATTTTGTCCAAAACGATCCCAGAGCATTGCCTGAGACAGCCCCGCTTCCAGCTGCAAGTTCAGGACCTGCAAGTTCATCCAGTCCAACTGTCTCCCGTCACCATTGCTACCACAAGCACTAACCCGTATCTCACAGCTCCTCATCCAGACACCTCTTGAACACTGCCAAGGATGGCAACTCCACCACCTCCCTGGGCAGCTGTTCCAGTGCCTGACCACTCCCAGAGAGAAAAAGTTCTTCCTTATGCCTAACCTAAACCTCTTCTGGTACAACTTATGACCATTTCCTTGAGTCCTGTTTGTTGCCTGGGACAGGAAGCCAAACCCCTCCTCATCACAGCCTCCCTTCAGGAAGTTGTAGAGTGCAGTGAGGTCTCCCCTGAGCTTCCTCTTCTCCACACTGAACAATCCCAGCTCCCTCAGCTGTTCCTCATCAGCCCTGTGCTTAGGAAGAAGCTTCCCAGTCCTTCTCCTCCCCTTGCCCTCTCAAAAATGCAGTGCTGCAGTTGGAGCAGAAGCAGACTGAGGGTCTCCATGGACTTGGAGCAATAGGGATTAGCCCTGAGATTCGACACCATCTACCATGAGTGGTTCCAGATACACGTGAAGTCCATTGGTGCCTAATCCTAACCCTAACCCTAACCTAAGGCCCCTCACCAGCTTCGCTGCCCTTCTCTGCACATGCGCCAGGGCCTCAGTGTCTTTCCTGTAGTGAGGAGCCCAAAACTGAACACAGCACTCGAGGTGCAGCCTCACCAGTGCCTAGTACAGGGGGATGATCAACTCCCTGCTCCTGCTGGCCACATTATTTCTAATGCAGGCCAAATTCCACTGGCCCTTTTGACCACCTGGGCACACTAAAAATGTGGTTTTAGAAACTAAGAATATAAGACAGCATGTAAGTCAAGATTCTGACTCTGAAAATGAGACTAGAAAATGAAAGGATTTTTTGTTCTCAAAAAAACATTATGCTGAAAGGGGGCAGGGAAATGCAGCTTCCCAGCAGGACAGAAGGGAATTGAGCACACTGCCTTTCCCTTTCTGGGTGCCGATATGGAGGCTGGGAGCATCTCCCATCTGGACAGACTGGGCAGCTGCCAGGGGCTGTAATGTCACTGACATTTTCTCAGATGGCAGCTCCATGTTCGTTTGGATCAGTGTTAGGGGGAAGAGACAAGAGCAATGCTCTGAGGGAGAGTGCAGCCCTGGTTTGGAGAACCAAATCCCCTAATCTGGCCGGGTTTGCAGCAGCCATCCTTCAGTGCCTGCATCCCAAGTTGGGCAGTGCAGTAGTCTGGGACCATGGCCCCAAATGGGAAGCATGGGTCCTAAAGGAGAAAAGACGCATTGCTGGTGTGTGCACACTAGTCCGAATTGTTCTGAGAGCTGCTGGCAAGTTGCAGGACTCAGCGCCAGCCAGAGTTTCCTTTCCCAGCTTAAATTGGCTTTAACTACTGCCCCTGGATCCTTTTGCTTTCTTGGAAAAGATGCAAGCTCTGCAGACTCTGCAGACTGGGAGTGAGATCTATCTGCTTTCGGTATGGCACCCTTGGGGTCTGTCACAAACAGAGGAGGAGGAGAGGGTACAGACAAAGTTTTGAGGGGAAACCTGGGCTCCCCAGATGTGTTGGCAGTCATCAAGAGGAAAGAGCCCTTTTCAAGCACTCTGCCTCCCCCTGCAGTAGGTGTCTGCCCACTCAGAAGAGTTGCTCTCTTTACATGTGCCACAGCTGGTTGTTCTGATGCCTTCTAATTGCATTGGCCTCTGGAGCAGCTGTGACCCTTGGCACTGCCTCCTTCTTCTGGTCTTGAGGCCCACGGGGTGTTGAGTGAGATGCTAGCAGAAGAGGGAGAGGTGGGTGAAAAGAGAGGAGGGATGAGAGCGAGGCTGTTGTTCCTTACAGCTCTTTCCCAGCAGCCTCCTGGAACACGTTAGTGTGACAAGGGCTCTCTGGTCAAGAGCAGGGAAATGTTCACTGACTCTTCAGTTTTCCCCTCGTTTCTGAAAGTGTCGTGGAATCCATGGAGGGCCAGGCCTGGGCTGTGGCTCTGAGCCAGCTCAGCAAGCAGCTGGGCACCTGTCCTCACAGGTCCTGGGAGGAGGTTGGTTCCCTGCCTGGTTCTTCTCCGATTACAGAGCCGTGGTGCACTCAGCTCCATGGCTGGGACTGGAGGCACTCTGCCCAGAATGGCTCTTGTCACTGCTTCCTGTTCTCTTGCTGGCAAAAGGCTCTTCTTCAGCTGCTACAGGCTGGCCTCAGCTGCTCCCTGGGGTGGTGGGGTCTATCTTGGCCTGTCCTTCTCCTGACATGTTGGGCCATTACCACATCTCGGGTTTGGTCTCCTTTCTTCCAGCTCTTCTTGTACAAGGCTCTTGGGTCAATGCTGGCAGCTTGTCAGGACCTCAGCCATGTCTAAGAGCAGCTTCACAGATATCTCCAAGGAACAAACCATGTGGAGATGTCGGAGGCCCAGGTGAGGCTTGCTCTTCTCTCCATGCTTTCCTAGGACAGAGAGAGGGCTTCTCCTAGCCCTGCTGTAGGTCTCTGTGATGCCCCTTTGCCATGGTTTCTCTCGGGCAGTGCCCTGCCTGGCTGTTGGCAATGGCCATGACTGAATGTCTCAGATGCAGCTGACTCCCCACTCCTCTTTGGCTGTAGCAAATGATTTCAGTTGTGTCCTTTGCTGCTGAGAGCCACTTCCACCTGACCTTGGACACAGTGACAACATTTGCTGCCACGCTGACCAAAGGCAGGTTTTCAGAGATATCTGGAGACTGGAAGGTAAAGAATGCAGTGTTCTATTGTTTAATTTTTTTTAATTATTATTTTTTTTGGTCGTGAATTGGCTTCTGCACTGATAGTAGCTAGATCGTGGCAGCCACCTTTGGTTTATTCCTCTTGTAATTACTATCCAAGACCTGTGTTTCAAATGAGATGTCCTGGCATTGAGGCCAGCCACATTATGACAAACGCAGTTACAATTTGAGCCTCTCTGGAGAGTACTACTACTAAATGCACTCGCTGTTTTCTCCTGCCTTTTTCTTTAGCCAGCAAAGTGAAGCCATCTCTGAGCAGAGAAGAAAATCATGCCTACCATCTGAGTGCTGCCAAAGCATCTTTTCCCATCCATCCATTGAAGGCATAAAAGCAAGACAGAAGCCAGTGAGGGCAGCTGTGAACATCCAAGTACCTGCTATCCCATCCCTTATGTTTGGAGGCTCTGGGCCAGCTTACGACAGTACTTCTTGAGGCTGAGGGGCCCTCTGTCTCTTTTGAGGACATAGTCTGTGTGAGTAGCCATGGGATGATGGGGAAAGTTAAGGAAAGTAGTGCTTTGACAACTGCCATCCTTCTGGCTGGAGAATGAGAGTGCCAGGCCCCTATGGATTCAGGGCAGGCAAAGAAATAGGGCTTGTTGGAGGAAAAGCCAAGAGTCAGCCCCAGTGAGGAAGTTTGTCATAATCAGGAAGTAGACTAAATTAACTTTGTCCATGATTGGACAAGCTGTGTTAGTATTTTAGTGCAGCAGAAGAACAGGGATATGCATTTCAGCACTGGGACACGGAGACAAATGGCTGTGTAGGGGCTGGCCTGTACTGTGATTGAGGAGCCATGGAAGAGCCATGAAATAAGCTGAGCAGGTTGCTGGGAACTCAGAAGCATTGCCAAATCCTCAGAAAGCCACAGCAGTAGCACCTGGCAGCAACACCCCTCCACCCATGCTGACTGAGGCAAAGCATGAGGGAAAGGCTCTCCTTTAGCAGGTCCTGGGGCTTAGGAGCGGCTCCTTCTGGTGATGAATGAACATCCAGGGCCCTCGTGGCATCAGAGCCACCTGCACGTCACCTTTGGCACCGTCTCCAGCAGTCTGAATTCTCTCTTGATCAACCCTCAGAGTTTTGGCTCCTGATGCCCCCATTGCCCTCAGAAACCTGGGACTGGCTTTGGTCTGTTATTTCCGCAGAGGTTTGTTCCTGATGCTTTCTGTGTCTGCAGTTCAGGAGTTGGGCATCAGAGGGCTCACCAACATGCAATCTATACAAACAAGCCGAGTCCCTGGGTATCACATATCTTAATTCTTCAGGACCAGTGCAGCCGTTCTGGGAGCTTCCAGGAGTGCAGTCATTGCCATCATTAGCCACCTCGACCTTGCTTGCATCTTGCCTTCTCAAATGTCAGTTTTGTACACTAAAGTTTCTAGCTGAATTTTACAGCTCATACCCACTATTAGCTTCCACTGGCTATTTTGGGGGAACCAGCTGCACATGGCCAAGAGAAGTAAAAGTTCATTACAGAGTAAAATTTTGTGCATTCATCAGCTATTAAGCCCAAGTCACCTCTGCTGAAGTCTTTTCACAGTGGGTAGTGGCACGAGCTGAGGCTGGCTGGGATCCAAGGGGCAAATCACATTTGTGACAGCTGATAACTGGGGAAGGGATTGCAGTAATGAAAGGGAGGAAATGCAGTGGATCAAGGAGGAAGAAACAGCTTGAAATATAGAGGAGATGGATGCAACTCAGTGTGGACGGTGGTTTGGTCAGTGCTTGTCTGCACAGATGCTGCCTGATCATTGTGCCTCCTTATTTGGCCCTGCTCCTGGTATTTGCTGTGTGAGTGTGCTCGCTCTTGTGTGTGTTTAGGAGTGCATGCTTTGCTGTCCAAGAGCAGAGGAGGCTGGCAGGTGGAGGAGGAGGACAGCCGAATCTGGAAAGATCCTGGGTTGAATCTCCCAAGTGGATAACAGCCCAGAGCCTGGGCAGGGCATCAGGGAGGCATCTGAACATTGTCATGGATTAGATGGACATCTGCATTTAGGCAAACTTTGGAAGAAAAGGATTGCAAACATCGTTGCTGGGAAGAAATGTCTATCAGGCTTTAGTAATATGACATCCAAAAAAGTCACTCCAACCTGTGCTGTATGTGATGCTGCAAGCTCACATGTAAATGGTACAGCAGGGTGTTTGCACAATGTGTGTTTCTTGAAGAACAGGTATCTGCAGTTTCTGGAATCCATATGTTCCTATAAGGCCATGCCATATAGTTGCAAGAAATGAGAAGACCAATTACTTTTTAATTACAAACAGCAATAGCAATACTCTCACAGGAGATAAGATTAGGAGGAACTGTTTGTTTCTCATCAGTCTCATACTTACAAATCATACAGTGTTTGTAATGTGTCCTTCACTGCGGTGCAAAACATTTGGATTTGGATTTGCACTGTTTGCACAGGAGATTTGGTGTCATTTAGTGGCACACTGATGCTCAGCTGCTTTCTTTAGATACTGCAAGAATGCTTTTTGTCCAATGACGAAGGCGTCATTTCTATCAGATGCCTGGTGAGCCGAGCTTAATGCATGGCAATAAGAAGAGGAGTGTGAGAATTTCTGCTCTCTTTGGTGTCGGCTGTAAGATGTGTGAATGCAGATGAACAGTCCCGTCAGGATCTGTGGGGGTGCTGACATACAGGACCTGACGTGTCACTGCTTCTGGTCACAGCAACAGCCGCTGCTCAGGAAGAGGGAAGAAGATACAACCATCCCACAGTCAAAGAGAAATCTTTCTGGATTTCATGGCCTGGACGTCTGAAACGAACTCTGCTGTGAAAATATTGCGCTCATTGTCTCCAGTCAGGGATGAATGACTGCACACTCCTTAAATCTGCAGTTGGAAAACCACAACAAACCATTGCTGCATATCTGAACTTGCACCTTTTACTAATGGAAACGATTCTGCTTAACTCATACAAATAAAGATGAAAAAGAAATACGAACTGAGCATGTGAAAAGTCTACAGGAATAGCTTTGAGAAAAAGAGAAACTGGTTCTAGGAGCTAGAGCCCAAGGCCTTGATATGGCTCGATAACATGTATATAGCAGATCTCTTTCAGATTCGCCCCTGGAACCAAGCTGGTAGGTCTGTTCCAGGAGCTGCTAACATCCCACACAACAGTAAAAGCATTGTGGATGCATCATACTAGAGGTGAGAAGGTCCCTCGAACACAATGAGAACTGAAGTCAGCTGGACCCTTAGAATTGTGAATCCAAAGACAGAAATGTGGGCTCTTGTAATTGTTAGAAATGTTGATTTGATGAGTGCAGCACTTGATGTAAATGCTTATGTATCTCTTATGGAAAACATCATTGCATATCAGTGTTGTTTGGTATGTGGGCAAGCTAAGGATTTAAACTTTTCACTTGTGCCATGAGCACCGCTGTGCTTCTCCCTTCTCTGTGGTTGTGTCTGGGGAGATGAAGACCCAACGCCACCAGCAGCAGGACAGCTCACCCCTGGCTTCTCTGTCATGCTTTTGTACAATGTGTTTTTGTTCTGCACCTCTCACAGAAGTGTGACAGTTAAGGTTTTGTTCTGAGGCCTTCACACATCTGTTGCAGCTGTTTTTAGTCACCAGTTAGCTGCAAGTCCATCTCTTAACCCATCAGGAGGGTGAGAAATCACCATGTTACAGTTCCATACGGTGTCATAGAGTCTGAGCCAGAAAGAAAAACATCGCTTCATTCCCACAACTTCCTTTATGCCTTCCCCTTCCCATGTCCCTTTACCCTTCCCCTTTCCTTCTGTTTCCCATTCCATTGCCTCCTTCTCTGCCCACTTCCCTCCCACCTTCACCTTTCCCTTTTCCCTTTCACTTGCCTTTCCCTTCCCCCTTATCCTTTCCCATTTCCCTTCTACCTTCTATTTTCCCCTTCTCCTTCCCTTTCTCCTTCCACATCCCTTCTGTTTTTCTCTTACTTTCTCCTGCCCTTCCCCTTTCCTTTCCCTTCTCCTTTTCTCTTCCCCTCCCCTTCCCCTTTCTCCTTCCCCCTCCTGTTCAACTTCCACCTTTACCTTTCCCCTTCCCCTTACCTTCACCTTGCCCTTCTGCTTCCTGTGACTCTTAACCCCTCCCCTTTTCCCTTACAATTCCCCTTCCTCTCCCCTTCCCCTTCCACATCCCCTTCGCCTTATCCTTACTTTTCTCTCAGTTCTCATTTCCCCTTCCTGTTCCTTTCCCACCTTCCTCTTACACTTACCACTTTCCTTTCTCCTCTTCTTCCCTTCCCCTTCACTTTTCCCCTTCCCCTTCTGCTCCCCTTTCCTCTTCCACATCCCCTTCACCCATCCTCTCCTCTTTTCCTTCCCCTTCCCTCCACCCCTGCCCCTTTCCATTCTCCTTCCGTCCCTCCACCTCTTCCCTTTTCTTGCCCCTTCCCCTAACCGCTCCCCTGCTACCTTTCTTTTTCTCCTTCCCCTTCCAATTTCTCTTCCCATTCCCTTTCCACCTTTGTCTTAACTCTTCCCCTTCCTATTACTGTCTCTTTCCCCCTTCCCCTTGCACTTCACCTTCCACTTCCCTTTCTCCTTACTCTTATCCTTCTCCCTTACCCTTACGCTTACCCTTACCCTTTGCCCTTCCCGTTCCCCTTTCCCCCTTACACTTACACTTTGCTCTTCCTTTACTCTTTCATTCTTTATTCATTCTCCTTCCCCTCTCCTTCCCTTTCTTCCACTTTCCTCTTTCCTTTGCACTTCACCTTCCCCTTCCCTTTCTCCTCCCCCTTACTTTTCCCCCTTATCCTTTGCCCTTCCCCTTTCACTTCCACCTTATTCTTACTTTTACTCACTCCCCTTCCCTTCCCTTCCCTTACTGATTTCCCCTTTCCCTTCTCCTGCTTCCTTTTCTTCCTGTGCTTCCCCTTCCCTTTTTCTTTCCCCTTTGCCCTCCCCTCTTCTTCTCTTTTCTTTCCATCTTTTCCTTGCTATATCCCCTTACTTTCCACCTCACATTCCCTTTTCTTCATCTCTTTCCCCTTCCAATTTCCCTTAGCCCTTTCCATTCAACTCCCATCTTCCCCTCTCCCCTTCTCATTCCCCTTCCTCTTCCTTTCCGTTCCCCTTTCCCTTTTGCTTTGCTATCATCCTTCCCCTTTCCCATCTCCTCCTCCTTGCTTTCCAGTTCCCCTTCCTGTTTCCCTCCCCCTCCCTTCCACAATTCCCTGCTCCCCCCATTTCTCCTTTACCCTTCTGCTTTCATTTCCCCTTTAACTTTCCCCATTCCTTTCCCCTGCCCATCCTCTTCTCCCTTTCTGTTTCCCTTCCTCTTTCCCCATCCATTTCCCCTTCCTCCTTCCCTTTCTTCTTCCTCTCCACCCTTCCTCTTTTCTTTTCCTCTCCTCCCTTTCCCTACCTGTTCCCTTTCTACCTTCCCTTTCTCCTTCCTCTTCTCCCTTTCCCTTCTACCACCTGTTTCCTTCCCACCTTCCCCTTTCCCTTTCCCATTCCCCTTTCCTTCTCCTTCCTCTTTTCCCTTCCACCACCCGATCCCCTCTCACCTTCCCCTTCTTCTTGCCCTTGCCCTTCCCTCTTCTTGTCTTCCCCATCCCCTCTCCCTGCCCTTTACCCCTTTCTCCCTTCTCTTCCTTTTCTCCTTCCCCTCCCACTTCCTTTTCCACTTCCCACTCCCCTCCCCTTTTTCTTTCCTCTTCCTTTTCCTCCTTCCCCTTTGCCCTTCCTTTCCTTTTCCTTTCCCCTCCTGTTCCACTCCTATTTCCCTTTCTTATTCCCCCTTCTCTTTCCACTTCCCCCATCCCTCACCTCCTCCTGTTTCTCTTTCCCTCTCCCCTTTCTCTTCTTCCTTTACCATCCCTTCCACTCTTCTTACCCTTTCGCTCTTCCCTTCCTTTCCTCTCCCCCTTCAATGAATCCTTCATCTTCACTCTTCTACACCCTTCTCCTTCTCCTTCTCCTTCTCCTTCTCCTTCTCCTTCTCCTTCTCCTTCTCCTTCTCCTTCTCCTTCTCCTTCTCCTTCTCCTTCTCCTTCTCCTTCTCCTTCTCCTTCTCCTTCTCCTTCTCCTTCTCCTTCTCCTTCTCCTTCTCCTTCTCCCTCCCTCCTTTCCCTTCTCCATCCCCTTCCCCTTCACTTCCTCTTCCTCCTTTTTCTCCCCCTTCCCTATCCTCCTTCCCCATATCCTTTCCCCTTCCCCATCTCCATTCCACTGCCTCCTTCCCCTTCCCCCTTCTTCTTCTCCCTTCTCTTTCACCTGCCCCTTCTCTTCCTTTTTCTTTTCCCTTTGCCTCCCCCTTCCCTTCCCATTCATCTTATTCCACCTTCTTCCATTTCCATTCCCCTTCCTCTTCTCCCTTACTCTTTGCCCTTCCCCTTCCCCAGCTGTCTCAAGTTCAGCCCCAACTCTGTCACTATGGTGCCATCTCCGTGTCCCCAGTGTCCCCAATGTCCCCACACCTCCCACTATCCCCAGTGCCTGCAGTGTCCCCGTTGCCCCCACTGCACACAACGCCACTATTGTCCCCCTCCAAAAAAGCACTTTGCAGCAGCCCCGTTGTCACCCCCCATGCTGTGACCCACATCCTGTCTCACCGTGGCTAGGAGGTGTATGTCACTCCCCCTCGGGGTGACTCATAGCTGCCGGGAACCTCACATATAATTTTTTTAGAGGGGACAGGAAGTATCACCCCCCAACCTGTGGAGCGGGGACGTGTGAAGGGTGACGGTGGGGGTGGGGGTGTTGGGGTAGGAGGTGTTGGAACACACCCCACAGCTGTGGACACAGCAGAGAGGACAGGTGAGTGCCAGCGTCCCCTTGTTCCTTTGTCCCCTTGTCCCCATATACTTACGTCCCTGCGTCCCCACATCTCCATGTGCCCATTTGCCCACGACTCCTTGTCATTATGTCTCTGTGTCCCCGTGTTCCTACGTCCCCATGTCCCCATTTCCTTGTCCCTGTTCCCATGTTCCCGTCTCCATATCCCCATATTCCCAAGTCCCTGTATTCCCATATCCCCATCCCCCCCATTCCCATAGCCCTATGTCCCCACCTCCTCCACCTCCCCCACCTTCTCCATGCCCACACCCCCGTGGACTCACCACATTTCCATTCCCCTGCAGCCGATCACCATGAAGTCCGCTCCCCACTGTCTTGCCTTCTCAATCCTCCTCCTCTTCCATCATCTCCCCACCATTTGCCCCCAGTGCCACCGTGCCGTTGGTAAATCCTGCCATGTCCCTCCGGCTCCTGGCACCAACTTTCTGGGTTCAGGTTTGGATGTCACCACCATGTCCCTCACTGAGGGCCAAGTGTTGGCCATCACCAAACCCACCGGCAGGCACTGTGTGGTCTGCGTGGACCAGCTCCACAAAGGACAGTCCCTCCTCCTCTACAATGGCGTCAGCAAGTGGCGAGCAGGGAGTAAGTGCCAGCAGAGGTCCTCACTGGCCGCTGGCAGCCAATCCATGAGGATGCTGGTGGCCCAGACGGAGAAGAGGGCGCAGAACTGGAGAGTGGGGCTGGAGGCAGCCCTCATCCCGGGGAGGGGGGTCACCCTGGCCATGGCCGGGTCCCACTCACGCGTGGCAGAGTTCGGGATGCAGAAGGAGCGGGAAGACCGCTACTCATTCGCCAGCACCGAGCTGCGCTGCGTGCACTACTGGTAGGGCTCCAGCTCCCTCATCCTTTCTCCCTGCTTCTCCGTCCCCTCTCCTCTTCCATCTCCCCAGCTCTTTCCATTTCTCCTCCAGTTCTCCTCCATCACTCCTTCTCTTCCCTCTCCACCGTGTCCTCCTCGTGCTCCTTGTCTTCCTTCCTGAGAGGGGAAGATATGTGAGATCTTTCCTCCATCTCAACTTTGTCCTTCTTGTCCTCCATCTCCATCTCTTTTCTCTCTCCTTTCCCCCATCTCCTCATCCTCCATGTCTTCCTTCTTCTCCATCTCCTCCATCATTGTTCCCTCTCCTCCATCTCCCCCTTGTCCTTCTTGTTCTCCATCTTTCCTCCATCCCCCCCATCTCCATTTCCCTCTCTTCCCTCTCCTCCATGTTCTCCATCTCTCCTCCTTTTCCTCTCCTATATCTCTTCCGTCCCTCCACCTCCACCCTACAGATTCCTACAACCCCCCTCCAGCACCCCCACAACACCCCAAATTCCCCTAAAATTCCCCAGAGATTCCACACAACCACCTCATAGACCCCCTCCAGCACCCAAGGGCCCCCCTCTGACTGCTCCAATCACCCCATAGCCTCTTGTAATCATCACATAAACAGCCCATCCCCCCCACTGGTACTTCATAGACACCCCACAGACACCCCCAAATCATCCTGTAGCCTCGCCATAGACTCTCAAACCACGCCAGGGACACCCCAGGGCCTCTCCACAGAACCCCGCAGAACTCACCCACAGATCCCTTCAATTACCCCGTCTACAGTGCGCCTTGTGCTCCATCACTGCCATCCACTTTTGCCACACCGCTATGATGGGCACGGACACCCAAGAAGCGGCTGATTGTTTTGGTGCAGAAATGACCTCCATAGACACCCCATAGATCCCAATCACCCCACACATGGCTCAATCATCCCATAGGCCCCACACAGACCCCCCCTCCAGCACCCAGTCACCCCACAGACCACAAAGAATCCCCGCATAGACCCCTCCAGTCACCCCACAGCTTTCCTCCAACACTCCATAGACGGCTCAATCACCCCATAGGCACCTCAATCGCCCCTCCCCATATTCTCAATCCTCCCTCAATCACGCCTCCCCACAGATCCCCATTAACCACAAAGGCTCCATAGAGCCCCAATGACTTTTTCTCTCTCTCCCCCCCCTTCAGGATCTCAGCTTCACCTAAACCCAGACCGTCCCCCCACTTCCTCCATGCTGTTCGATCCCTCCCACCCCACTTCACCCCCGCCACCGCCCCAGATTATGCCAACCTCTTGGCCGCCTATGGCACCCACTACGTCCACTCGGCCCAACTGGGCGGCCTCCTCCGCTCCATCACCGCCATCCGCTTGTGCCGCGCCGCCATGATGGGCGCCGGCGCCCAAGAAGTGGCTGATTGTTTGGGTGCAGAAATGACAGCCAACGTGAAGTCAACCACGTTCAGCGCCATGTCCAGTGCGTGCCGCAAAGACAAATCAAAAAACAGCGCCCACAGCAACTTCAATCAACTCTTTAATGAACGGATGGTGGAGGTGGAAGGTGGCGAGCAACATGGCGACCTCCTCTACGGCACATCACAGAGCTATGCCGAGTGGTTGAGATCCCTGCAACGCCTGCCTGGGTTGGTTGCCTCTAACGTCAGGCCTCTGCACACCTTGCTGCCCCGCCAGGACCCACGCCGGGGAGCACTGAAGGCGGCCATCGGTCACTACATCACATGGAGAGCATTGAGGGCGAACTGCAGCCAACAGTGCGCCGCTCACGGCATGGTTGGGTTGTGTCAGTGCGGGTGTGCAGCCAACAGCGTGGTCAGTGCCGACTGCTGTTCCAAACACCACGGGATGGCACAGGTGACAGTGACAGTGCGGGAGGGCAGCGGGTGGCACGGTGACATTTTCACCACAACCGATGCGTATGTGCTGCTGTACTTCAATGGTCAGCGGCTACGGACAGCAACGGTGTGGAACAACAATCGGCCCAAGTGGGGTGCACAGTTCGATTTGGGGTGGGTGACACTGCACCCGCATCAAAAGATGAAGCTGGAGGTGTGGGATCAGGATTATGGGTGGAATGACCACCGCTTAGGGGTGTGCGAAGTACCGGTGCAGGCTACAGGCAAACAGCAGCGCAACGTTGTGTGTTTCCCAGGAGGCGGTGACCTGAGATTCAGCTACAGTGCCACGTGTGGGCCAAGCCTGGGGGGTTCTCAATGTTCAGAGTACATTCCACAGCCCCCCAAAGCACAAGGGGGGCTCTACAGGTTGTCACAGTGGCCACCAAAGACTGGAGGTGGTGGCCCTGTGGCATGGCCACAGCACAAGGAGGGAGAAAAGGAGGCGGTGGACGAGGAGGAGGAGGAGGAAGTGCAAGAGGAAGAGGAAGAGGAAGAGGAAGAGGAAGAGGAAGAGGAAGAGGAAGAGGAAGAGGAAGAGGAAGAGAATTTTTGGGAGGTACCAGGGGTTTCTGAGGACAATGAGATGATGGTTGAGAACAAGGACCACCAAAATCCATCACCAGATCTCCAAAATCCATCATTCAACCCTCAAAATCTATCAGTGGGTCTCAAGAAGGATCCAGATCCACAGATTGCATTTCCACGCTCTGGGGCAGCTCCTCCAATCCTATGACATCCATCCTTCATCTTGATGGAGGCTTTTAGTCCTCCAGCCCTGCAAGTTCTGGTGTCCCCCCACCCCTGGTATAGTGTAATCTGTGGGATGTATACATTTCCCTCTGCCCTCAGCTCCAAGCTATGGGCAGGATTAAATGCTTTTTGCTGCAGCTTCCCCTCTGACTTTGCTTTCTTGGGGGTACGCTATGGGTCTCTATGGGGCACTATAGGGCGCCATAGGACTCCACAGGGCTATGTAGGCTATGGCTCTCTTTACTGTGACCTCACCCTCCATGGGACTCGTCGACGTTCCTCCCCATCCCCAATTATGGTGGTGGCTGGGACACCGCCCCTCCTCCTATTGGCTGTGGAGAGGAGGCTGGGATCACGGGACTGTGGGAGGTGTGGGGCTGCTGTGGGGCCAAGGAATGCTACGGGGCTGCTATGGGGTGATGTGGGGAAGCAGTCTGAATGTGCTATGGGGCTGAGAAAGGTGTGGAACACTATAGGGTCTATGGGGAGACTTGGGGCAAGGGACCATGGGGAGATGTGGGCGGAGCCACGGTGCAGTGCCATGTACCTCCCCTCCCCCACAAGCTCCCCCCTAAGGGGCTGGGCTATCGTGACAAGGGGCGGGGACACAAGTGGGTGGGCAGAGCCTGACGGGGCTGGGCAGAGAGGATGTGGGGCACTGGGAACCATAGAGCCCCACAGAGCACAGGGAGCGCCACAGAGCCCCACAGGGACCCATAGAGTCTGATCACATAATCACAGAATTGTAGGGGTTGGAGCAGACCTCCGCAGACCACGTTAGGCCACCCCAACAAAGCAGTTCCATACAGCCAGTTGCCCAGCTCCGGGCAATGCACCCTGGGGTCCCATTGGCATTCTCGGCCACCAAGGCACACTGCTGGCTCATGATCACCCTGCTGGACACGAGGACACCCAGGTCCTTCTCTGTAGAGATCCTCTCCAGCAGGTCATCCCCTAACCTATACTGATGTGTGCGGTTCTTCATGCCAATTCTGCAGGCATTTCTGTTTGTGCAACAGCACAAAAACAGGTCAAATAAGCAATGCAAATATAATGGGTTCCAGAGATAACAGGGATGCTAAGGCACAGTCTAAGGCCTTTTATTTCCTTGGCGGGATCCCCGAGGTCTTCTAAGGTGTTTCTTGCTCCTAGGAGAGGCCCGGGGAGACACAGAGACATCCTCTTTACTCAAATGCATCTCTGCAGGAACCTGCATTAGCTCAGGTACTGCTGCCTCCTGTAACAGAGACTCTGGGAACAGACACACACAGGTATTAGCAATGGGGGCACAGGGATGTGGGAAGACAGGGCTTAGGACCTGACACTAGGGGAACAGGTGACACAAGAGGCCCTGGGAATAAGGAGGAGATATGAGCAAGCAGAGGTCAGACACTAAAGCTGGGGGGACATGCAAACAGGGCACATAGGGTGACAGAAGCTACAGCTTGACACCAGTGGCAAGGAAGTGCCTGGGGACACATTAAGAACCTGGCACAGGGCACAGCAGAGACTCGGAACATAAGGGACACATGTCACCAGAAACACAGCAAGACATGGAGAAGAGAGGGCTCAAGACAAAGCTGCTGATGGACAAAAAAGGCCACAGAAGAACCATGGGAATGAATCAATGTATGTGCTGCTCTTGGGAGTTCCCAAAGCCACCCCTGATCTTGGGCTGCCTTCCACACTTCTCCCAGAACCTCACAACCCTAAGGACTCCCCTTGATCATTCTGCATGCTGTCGTGCTTCACAAGGCCCTTCATCATAATCATAACCACAAGATGCCCCTTTAATCCCACTAGAACACTGGGACCACTGCGTGCCCCCAGGAACCCATGGGCCTCCCATTACCCTCCCCATGACCTTCCAGCCCCCTGAGCCCCTAAGGTATATCCCAGATATGAGGGAGCTCCTCCACTTACCCTACGGTCCCTTTCATTACCCTGTAGTCCCCTAGACTTAAAATCCCAGCACTTCCCTTGTAACTCCTCAGCCCCACCTGTACTGGGATTCCCAGTGGTCTCTCCTTGCTCCTCGGGGAGGGTGGTAGGCATCTGTCCCTCTGGGCCACGCTCGGGGCTATCCACATAAACCAGGGTCAAGTCAAGGCAAGCCTGGGCTCAGGGACAGAAGATGGGCAGTGGAATCAGGGCAGGCCTGACCTCCATTGCACATTTACTTTCAACAGTGCTGAGCTCACCTCGGGCGTAAGGACGTAGGCATAAAGCTTGGCGTGCCGAAGGACAGTTCCAAAGAGGTGGGCTGTGATGCGGGCAACCTGGGTCAGCCCAAATACAGCCACACTGACCGGAGGATGCTACAGCAATGGCACCATGGCAGCAGCAGGCAAAAGAAAGTCAGTGGGCAAGAGAAAGTCAGCGGCTGGGAAGCACACAGGGCACGTGGGAAAGGAGGGCAGGGTGTTGGGAGTCTGAGGGTGTAGAGCACAAGGAACATGCAGGTTCCGGTGAGGCTGCAGGAAGTGTGCAAGAGTGTGCTGGCTCAACCAAACACAAGGCAAAAGAGTACAGAACATGAAGGCGCCAACTTCATGTTGCCAGGTGTGCTGGGGCATAAGTAAGCATATGGAAAGCACGCAAGGAGCACCAGAGGCCCTACAAGTGCGTAGAGACGATGTGAGGACCATGCAGGCTTCAGTAAGCATAGATGGAGTGTGTCAATGCCAATAACTTCATGAGACATATTTAGGTTGCTGTGAGGATGCTGGGAAATACGGGGAGTGTGCAGGAAGCACACTGGTACTACTGAGTGTGCAGGGGTTGTGCAAGGAGCGCCTGGGGGCCAATAAGCGTGTGAGGGGTGAAGACTCACATGCACAGCATGGCACAGCAGCAGCTCGCTGAAGTAGGCATAGCATTCCTCCACATCAGGCAGGGGTGTCTCTGGGACAGTCAGTGGTGAATGAGACCTTCGCAGTTCTGTGCCCCCCGCTACCCCCCGGCCCTGCACTCACGGGTGCACATGGTGATGGCACAACGCACGATGCGCAGCAGGGCTGAGAGTGGCCCTGGGGCCAGCTCTAACTCCTGGCCCAGTTCCACAGCCGCCTCATAGGCATCCAGAAGGACAGGGGGACCCGGCAGGACCTCTGCCAGTACACTGGAAGAACAGGCATACCATTAGAGGGCCAGACAGGGACACCGGGGGGTACATGGACATGAAAGGGACAACACAGCAGGGAAACCAAAAGGGACTGGAACATCCTTCAGAGGTGCAATGCGGGCATTTTCAGGGAGAGGAAAAAGGATACATTGGGACACTCTAAGAGGTAGGATACAGTGCTAACACCCTGTGGGGAAGACAAGGACACCTAGAGGGCTGTGAAGGAGAACAGCAACACCAGTGAGAGATATGGGAGCATCTTAGGAGGGAACAAATGCACTTAGGACTGGGTTCTAAGGTGTCCTGAGTGGGACACTGGGACTGACAGAGAACCAGGATACCACATGGATGAGAGGAAGACTATAGGAATATGAAGGTGAATGGCATTAACCCAGTGACACCCCTGGGCATTCTGAGGTGGGGTACCAGGGTTGTCTTAGTGGACTAAAGCATGGTGTCTTTTTAGAGATTCCCAGAGGCATTCTTCAGGTGTCCCATGCATACTTTGAGCATGTTCTGGGGTTGTCCCACAAGTGTCCCACCATGTCCCAGTATGTTCCCAGCATGTCCCAGAATGCTTCTACAGTGTCTCCAGTGTGCCCTGTTCTTGTTCTGGTGGCTGCGCCCATAGGCTTTTTCTCCTGAATGTCTCAAGTGACCCAGGTAGCCCAGGGTGTTCTAGAGAGTGCTAGGTGTCCAAGACCCCTACAGACAACCCTGTTCCCTCACTTACACACGTCGATCCTGCTGGGTTGGGGCTGCCTGAAGTCGTTCCATGACCACCACATCCAGGTCTGTCCTGCAGAGGCAGAGATAAACCAGGGAATGGCAGGCAGGAGAGGAGAAGGGACCTGGGGACAGATAGAGACAGTAGAATCTGAGGAAGAAGGAAAATAGCTGGGGATGTGGGTGCCCAGATATGCAGTTGGGAACCCACTGACATGAACAGTCCTGAAAGGAAGAATAAGGGACAGAAAGGAGGAAGGGGCAACTGTGGACAGCTGAGAATAGGAGAATTGAGCATGGCTGGGGACAAGAGGGTAAAGCAGATCCAGGGTGGATATTTCAGAACACGGCAATACTCACCAGGGACGGATCCCAGTTTCACAGCTGTCAGGCTGGGACAAAAAGAACAGGGCTGTGAGCACAGGCACTATCAAAGCCACCGCCCGAGCCCAAGTCCAGGAACGAGGGAGCCCCAGCATGGCCGGCACCATCCGCGGCAGGGATGGGCACATGACATCCACAATCCAACCGGCAGAGCCATCGCCGTCTCAGCCCAGGGGAAAGGCGCAGTCCCACCCCGCCGAGCAGAGCCACTTCCATGCCCACACTTAGGCACAGCGACGGGGCGCCTTCGAGCTGCCAGCGCGGCCACAGCCGACCTCAGCACCGGGGCCTCTCCAGCCTCAGTACATCCGCCTCAGAGCCCGACCCTGAGGACACGGGAAGGTCCCAAACCGCTGGCGGGACCTTATCGTCCATCACCGCAAGCCGTTCACTACAGCCCGCGGGCCGCACTACGGCTGCCACGGTGACACAACACCGGACAGGTGCTGCAGTGCGCGGCCGGCGCTGCCCGCCCACCGCAGTCGGCTGCACGGTCACGGCAGCCCCGAGCCGCTCCGCGGGCTCCCACCTCTCTGCTCCCTGCCGTTGCCATGGCTGCCGCCGCGCCACCGCGCCGTAGGTAGCAGCCACTCGGCAGGAGGTTTGCTGCAAGGTGCGGAAAGCGATGGCCAATCAGAGAAGCTCTCATTGCTGTCCAACAGCGAGTGGAGAAAGGACGCCAGCCAATCCCCATCGCCGTCCTTCAGAGATGGCAGGGATTCTAACCAATCACAGAGTGACTTCTTAGCAGCATCCTGCTTTCGGTCCCCCATTGCACTTCCCGGAGCAGCAGCCAGACGGGGCCGGCAGTCACCCTTCCTTCCCCTTGACTTGGAGATGCTAAACAGAGGAACTGAGGGCGCCTTCACCTACCATCATTGGTTGTGAGGAAAAACGAACAGCACAAATATGAGGAGGCCGTTTAACAGAACCAGTAGGTGCATCCACGATATATGCTCATCTAAGAATTCTCTCTTTGAAAGGTGATGGAATATCGCTGGTATCCATAATAGAAAGAGGCAAATGTAAGATTGTGCAAGGCCAACAAATGTGTTTTCGTTTGGTTACTTGGTCAGAAAGCTACCCGGAGGTCCTGATGGATGAAAAACTTAACATGAGCCAGCAGTGGCATTGCAGCTCAGAAAGCAAATGGGATCCTGGGCTCCATCAGCAGAGGGGTGGCTAGCAGGGCAGGGAGGTGATTGTCCCCCTCTGCTCTGCTCTTGTGAGGCCCCATCTGCAGCACTGCGTCCAGGTCTGGAGCCCCCAGTACAAGAAATACAGGGAGCTGTTGGAGAGGGTCCAGAGGAGCCACAGAGATGAGCAGGGGGCTGCAGCACCTCCCCTATGAAGACAGGCTGAGGGAGCTGGGCTTGTTCAGCCTGGAGAAAAGAAGCTGCGGGGTGACCTCAGTGCAGCCTTTCAGTACCTAAAGGGAGCCTACAGACAGGAGGGGAGTCAGCTCTTGGAAAGGGGAGATAACAGCAGGACAAGGGGAAATGGTTTTAAGTTGAGGGAGGGAAGATTGAGGTTGGATGTCAGGGGGAAGTTCTTTATGGAGAGAGTGGTGAGGTGCTGGAACAGCTGCCCAGAGAGGCTGTGATGCCCCGTCCATCCCTGGAGGTGTGCAAAGCCAGGCTGGATGGGGCCCTGGGCAGCCTGGGCTGCTATGAAATGTGGAGGTTGGTGGCCCTGCATGTGGCAGGGGGTTGGAGCTTTGTGATCTTTGGGGTCCCTTCCAACCCTGGCCATTCTGTGATTCTGTGAAGTGTAACATGGATGTACCCACATCCCACACACGCCAGTTCTGATGGTATGGAGCTCGTGTGGCATCACGGAAAGATGCTTTCTCTTTATTTCCTCAAAGCTTGTCAGATTGTGTCACTTTTAATCTTATTAGAAGTGGAGTACAAGGCAGAAAGAAAATGGCATTCAAACATGGCCATACAGTAGTAAGTGGTACTTGAAACAAGTCAGCCATTCTTCTGGTGAGTCTCTCTTCCACCACTCCTAACCTTATCCTTTCTTCTACCTCTCTTTTCTCCACCTTCCCGTCCATTTTTGCAAATGATGCTCTTTTTGTGTCCTTTGTGACCTGCTGTGCTTGCAGATGGAAACATCTGACCTGTACTCTTCTCTGAAAATAAATAAATAAAGTGAGCTTTGGTTTGTTGGTTTTTTTTTTTTTAATTAACCATAAACTGGGTATAAGATTTGAGAATATTCCTATTTTGGTACAAGTGCATTGTTAACAGACAGCTGTCAATCCACTATTTGTACCTACTTACGTACCTATAAACTTCCCAGCAAACTGACCACATGCAACTGATACTTGCTGCTTCTTGTAAGCATCTTAGAAACTGCTAGACCTGCTGCTAATGCTGCTAATTACTTCAGGACTTTGTTAAACATTGAGTTTTCCTCACAAGGTGCAAAAGAAATGCTAACTGTATTATCCCATAGTTTAAAAGCACAGGAAGCAGAAAAAGGAAGCAGAAATCCAAGAGCAGAAAGCTCTTGGAGCAACAGACTGAATGGTTCAAACTGATGTAAGTTAGGGAATTTCACATCTTTTTATTTTGGAGAGAAGAAACAAAACAAAGAAACAAACAGAACAAAAATAAAAATAAATAAACCTTTTAACCTTGAAAAACCAGAAAGGAACACAGTGTTTGAAAAGTGTTTTTGTTAGCAGTCCTCTCACATAAGCAAGCTTGTATGTTTTAATTATCACCGTTATTTAACACAGATCTGGGACAAACACATTTAAAAATATAGCTGTAATTTTCCCATCAAAATGAGCATTAATTGACATTCTCTCAATTTCATACTGAGAGTGGTCACAGCCATTAGTAAGGCCATCACCTCCTCTTTGGCACCACTAGAACAGTGCATAAAGGCACCTCAGGATACACGGGATGGACTCCATGGTCAGTGATCATAGGGGATGATTCTCTTCTACATAAACCTACAAATTATCATGAAAGGTGCCAAGCAGCTGCGTGCAGTGAGGTCTGTTTGGTTGGGCATTTGAGTGAACGCCTTTACCAGAAACGTGGCAGATGGAAAATGCTTTATACAGCTCCAATGTTTAAGAATTGTTAGTATATAAGTAGTAAAATTTAATGTATTTGGTTTTGTTTTTTAAGAATGAATTGTAACTACTCTGTGAGGTAGGAGAGGCTTGTTTTGCTTTGTTTGGTTGCAGTTACAATGTTTTGGACAATTACAAGAACTGCTCCAAACAAAACATCATTGGGCAAGTTGGAAAACGTTGAAATAATTTTCTGGATCTTACGCTCCTTTTCTTGGTGGGAAAAGTAACAAATTCACTGGAGAGTTCTTGCTCCTCCACTCCTTGAAATGTAGTTTGCTGTTGGATACAATACTGTTGTAGTACAGGTCTGTGCAGGATTCACCTACCACACTGGGGTGGTGTGCTTTGCAACTGTTTTTCTGTATCTCCTTCAGAACATTTTATAACAGTAATTCGTTCTTCAGACATAAACGGCTCAGGTGTGTGGCACCAGAGTCACTATTTCAAGTGTTCCCAAGGTGATAAAAGACTGAAAGTATCAAACTATGAACAACAAACATGTCACACTCTACTGCTACCCTAAATCAAACCGTCCCCCATTCTATCTATACGCTTTCTCGTCTTCCTACTCCCCTCATATCTCATTTCTTTCTCATCACAAAGCACAGTATGACTGAGATCAGAAGAGGCCACTTGAGCTGGCTGCCCAGGGCTCCGTCCAGGCCAGGGTCTGATGCCCTCTCAGAATGGAGACAACCTCTCCAGACAACCTGCATCACCACTCGTCCACCCTGACAGTAAAAACGTGTGTTCTTGTGTTCACGTCAGTTCATGTGTCTTGTGTTTCCATCACCTCTAGTCTTGTCACAGTGAAGAATTTTTCATATTCATTAAGTCCTATCAGGTATTTCTACATATTGATGAGATTCCACTACATCTTCTTCATACTGAGGACGGTGAATCTCACATCTCTGCCTCTCATCACAGCACAGACACTCCAAGCCATTAATCACCCCAGTGGTCCTTTGTGGACTTAGTGCACTGAGTCCATCTTCCTTGCACAGAGGAAACAAAGGTACACAGGTACCTTCACCCCAACAGGATTTCAGCCATGCTGAGCAGGGATTCTCCTCTCTCAAAGTGCTGGTGATGCATTTCCCAACACAGCCCAGTATGTTCTTTGGTTTTCTTCATCCCCAGAATGGCCCTAAGGTCCTTTTCTGAAGAGCTGCTCTCCATCTGGTCACCCCCCTGCACTTACTGGCTCATTGAGTTGTTCCCTCCAGACGCAGGACTTTCCTTCATTGAATCTCATGAAGTCCCTCTCTTCCTGTTCCATTAGCCTGTCCAGCTCCTCCTGACTAGGAATGCACCCATTTGCATTGGCAGTCACCCTTCCCAATCACACGCAGTTGCTGAAGGCACACACTGTCACTGCTGCCATTAACAAAGATGTTCAATACTATTGGCCCCAAGTCTGTGCCAGTGGGACAGTGCTCCATCCAGACTGTTTGATGCTGGTCACTGCACTCTAGGCCCAGTCATTTTGTCAGTTTTCAGTCCACCTTGCTGTCTGCTTTTCTAACCCAAACTTCAGTAGTTTGTCTGTGAGAAGACTGTTTGCTACAGAAGCCAGTGTCAAGAGCCTTAATAAAGGTGATGTAAACAACCTCCTCTGTTTTCCTCTCATCCACCCAAGCTCACTGTAAGAACCTATCAGTCTGGTTAGGTGTGATTTCCTACATTAAATCCTTGCTGACTGGAAATCCACACATCTGGAGGTTTCCAGCATTAATTGGCTCCACAAGCTTCACAGGGATCGAGGAGGGTGACGACCTGTTCTTCCTCCCTGAAGCCACATCAGGTCCCCTCCAACCAACCACCCTGTGATTCTGTGCCAATCTTCTACTGCTTCTGTTGTGGGTTTGCGTAGTCTTAAAGCTGGTGGTTTTCCAAAACATTCAAGTGAATGTTCTTATTTAAATTTCTACATAATCTACATAATTTCTACATAATTTCATACATCTGAACAGTTCATTCAAAGGAAGGCATGCCCAGGTTATTATTACATATACACAAATCACCATGCTGACACAGCAATGGTGATTGAACCTACCCAGCAATCCTGAGCACTCACGACTGTGTCGTTCATTCCAGGATTTCCTTCTGCAAGCCTCACTGCAAGTAAAGACCTCATAACAGCGTTTGCAGGGTGACAGCTGGACACCAACAGAACGTCCGCACTGATAGCAGTACTTAAAGATGGGCAGCCTGGAACAAAGGCACTTGTCAAACAGAAGTACATTATTGTTCTTTCTAGCCTTAGTCCTGACAATTATTCTGCAGTTGAAATATAAAACAAAGAGTACTTGGGCTGAGGCTGCTGGTGGGATGTGGAAGCAGACTGTGGGATCTAATTGCAAGCTGGGCTCTGCTCTTACAGGTTCTTTAAAAATTTAGGAACTCTTTACAGCACACAACTCCTTAGCATGACCTGTCCGAGCCAAACAGTTCTATGCTTGTGAAATCTGACAGGACTAGATGTAAGATAAAGCCAAAGGCTCTTCATGCAAAACCTTTCATTCCTGTGATACAATTTTCTTAAAAGCTAAGATACATCTGAATACATCATAGCTTTCACAGGCAATTCTGAATATATTTTATATGCTACCAATTTATTACAGCCTTCCAGCTATGTGATACAGTCTCTATTAGAAACACTGCTTTATCCCTGCACAGCAGCAAGCAGGTTGCACTAACATTTCACCTCTGCCAGTAAGTCATTGCTGACTGTAAAATCTTTGTGTGCTTTAACCTTCCAGATTTTCTGTTAGTTCTTTTTATGCCCATGCTGGACACATTGGACACATGTCCAACCTGCTGGCTTGCCTGGGCCATGCTAAGTGAAGAGGAATTGTCTGGGGCCACATATAAAATACATAGTTTGCTCCAAAAGTAATGCCTCCTATTTATTTCCCTGGAATCTACAACAGATACAGTGAGCACAGTAACACTGTTTGATAGAACAAATTATCAGTTACGAAACACAAATTTTCAACATAGTCACCACCATTAGCTCTGCATTTTTACTAGTGATGAACAAGAACCTGTATGCTGTGCTTGTATACAGCTGCACTGGCAGAGGTGACCACTGCTGCTGTCACCACTGCTGAAATGCACTACCCACCCCTCGCTGTGCTCACATCCCCTCTTTGTTCTCCATCAGTGTTCACCAGCATCAATGAATGGCACTCACTGGCATTTTTTCTGCACAGAGGAATTCAATTCCACACGTTTGCTCCATACACACTGCCATGTCATGCACCGTTCTGTCACACAGCAACAACACAATAGGATATTGATGGGAAGATTCAGCCTCTGCTGCCATCCCACCAACATCTGTTACTGGTCTTGTGGGCAAACATAAAACAGGAGGCAGTACTTTCAGAGCAGTCCCCAGATGCAATCTAAAGTATATGGGCAACAGAATTTATTTTCTTTATTAAAACATAAAATGAGAAAGCTACAAAGCCCTAAAACTAGTGGGATATGTGATCTTGTTTTTCTGAAACTAATGTCAGTCTGGTTCAGTGGCAGTAGCTGCAGTTCTCATTTAGCTCTCTTGGTCCTCAGATACATTTAATCTCATTTTACTCTTCTTGTACCCTTGAGAACAGCTGTTCATAAAAGTATGTACTGCCAAAAAGCAGTGACATCAATCAGGCTGACTGTGAAGTGGGGGGTTTTCTCTCTGGTAAGAGAGGGCTTATAACATTTGGTAAAGAGATGAGATCAGATTTTTCTTCCAGTTGAATATCTGATTGCAAATCTACACATTCCATTTGAAAATCTGCATGTCATGTGTTCGTGTCAACTGAAATTGGAGTTGCAAATACACACACAAAAAAATGCTTTTTCTTGATGGTCTCAAAACATCTTCTCAAATTCCTGTATCAAAATGGAAAGCATGGCTGCGTATTTCTTAGCATTTGCATGGTACTCTATGGTACTGATGACTCAGTTTAAAAGAGTCAGATATGCTGCCTCCCACAAGATGACTGAATATTATGCCAACTCTTGTGGTAGAGTCTGAAGATGGAGTGATGTGATCAGGACAGAGAAAAAAGGCAACTGCAGCTGATAAGACTGAATAGATGAAAGAAAAGTTATGAAAGACAAAAATGGCAGTGCTTGGAAAATATCAGGGCGTGTTATTTTTGACTAAGAACAGTAAATACTTGCATTCATATCTGTGTCCTACCTTCCCTGTTCCTCATGATGGTTCCTCTCTTTGTTCTCTGAAGCACATACACGAATGGCTGAATCCACTACAACAACATGACAGAGAGGAGACCAAAATCAGCGTTGCAACTAGAGAAACAGAGCATTAGTCACAAAATCAACCTCTGTTAAAAATCTGGGGCACCACACACTACTTGGTCAACTGTCTACTGCATAAATCTTGAAGATACTGAATACAAAGCATCTCTTGTCAGTGAATCATAGAATTATTTAAGTTGGAAAAGACCCTGAAAATCATCAACTCCAACCATCCAATTAAACTACTAAGTCCATCACTAACCATGTCCTGAACATCACTGCACTGTTAATAATACCTCCAAGCAGAGCGACTCCACCACTTCCTCAGGCAGCCTGTTCCAATGCTTGATTATCCTTTATGTGAAGAAATTCTTCTTGTTATCCCACTTAAACCAACCCTGGCACAACTTGAGCCTATTTCCTTTGCATCCTATCACTGTGTGGGAACAGAGATCAACCCCTACCTCACCACAACCTCCTTTCATGGAGTTGTAGAGAGCCATAAGGTCTCCCCTGAGCCTCCTTTTCTTCAAACTGACCCATTCCAGTTCTCAGCCATTGCCCATAGATCGGTGCTCCAGAACCCTCACAGCTCC
The DNA here is from genome assembly GCF_026119805.1 of Tympanuchus pallidicinctus. Classification (NCBI taxonomy): domain Eukaryota; kingdom Metazoa; phylum Chordata; class Aves; order Galliformes; family Phasianidae; genus Tympanuchus; species Tympanuchus pallidicinctus. Next base: position 1,478,348 of record NW_026294710.1, on the reverse strand, counting down.
ATTGCCCGTCTCTGGACGCGTTCCAGGGCCTCAACGTCTTTCTTGTAGTGAGGGGCCCAAAACTGAACACAGTACTCAAGGCGCAGCCTCACCAGCTGAGTACGGAGGACGCCTGGGCACACTGCTGTCTCACGTTCAGCCCCAGATCCTTTTCCTCCATGCAGCTTTCCAACCACTCTGCCCAAAGCCTGTAGTGATGCATGGGGTTGTTGTGGCCAAAGTGCAGGACTTGGCACTTGCTCCTGTTCAACTTCATCCCACTGGCCTCAGCCCAGCAATCAGCCTGTCCCGATCTCCCTGTAGGGCCTTCCCTGCAAAGTTTATGACTGCAAAGGTAACAGTCTGATATTCAGATGTCACTTTTCAAGTGTGATACATCTGCCTCAAAGACTGGTATCAGGAGCTTATAAGCCTCAGGAAGTGCTTGAGAACTACTGAGGAAGACCATTTAGATCATCTTAGCTTGTATATATTCTTTGTCACTACTCTAATTAATACATTAATTAGAGCATTAGAACAAAAGAGATGCTAGGAAAGCAAGCTCCCTCAACCACTCATTAATAAAAGGTAGTAGATCTTCTATAGGAATCTACCAGGTAGCACCAGACAGTCACTAAGCTCATACTGAAATTTCTTCCTCCGTGCCTTTTTTGCTCCCTTTGGTGTTTGCAGGAACCCCAAACATTCTCCTTACCAAATATGTCAGCACAGTTTTTACCGAGTTCCTTTTTCAGACAGCAAAACCAGAACTATAACAGTAAATTCCTCTTCACACCTGTTGGTGCCACCCTTCATCTCGAAATACTCTTAAAGCCTTAACTAACATTTCTTGGACCTTCTCAGCTCTTCTTGATCCCACTCTCCCTCTTTCAGAATGACGCGCTCACGGAGCTTTGCTGTAATGTGCTCTAGCAGTGCCTGGCGTGCTTGAACAACTTCCTGCTCAGATGCTGACAGCATGTGGTACGGTGTGTTAGCAATTCTCCTGTCCTGAAACATAGTGTGAGTTAATCCACTGATGTATGGGAGCATTAAATCTAACGCAATTTTCTTAAAGCTACACCAAGCCATTCCAAAAGCACAGCACTGTCCCTAATAGATCCTGGCTAGGAGCTTCACCAGTGATGAGGGGCACGGGACATGCCCAGGTCTGAAGTTGTGGTTGTTGTGCTTATCAGTTTGAACTAAAACAGTTTTCAAACGTTTCAATAAGGTGGAAGCTGCCCTCATCTTGCAGAGCTCCTCTCCCAGCACCTGTGAAAGCGCTGAGAAATGGAAAGACATCCAGAGGGTGCTGCTTGCCCACTGTTATGTTTCTCCCTAAAAAAGCCATATATATGTATATGAATAAAGGCAGAATTGCTTCCAATTGGAACCATCAAAGAATCCTTGACTTTTTCAAAGCTTGTTTTCTGAAACAGGTAGGCCAGGATAAAAAGAATCCGGCAGAGATGTGCTCACTGCAAGATTAGTAAGTAAGAGCTTTTACTGCAGTAAAATCCCTTCTGAAAGGAACTAATGAATTACTGAGTTTCACTCTCTTTCTTGTATGTAGTAAATAAATAAACTCATTTTGTTTAGCAAATATACTTAGAATATGTTATAGATAATATACAACATACATATGCATGCATACGTATCTTAACATATGTTTTATTTAATTCCCTTATTTTTTAAATTCATTATTTTAAGGTTTGATTGATAAGGCATTTTCATAACTTGTAACACACTTCAAGTTATTATCATAAATATGTACTATCTATTATTATTATTTATATGTATAATACCATGTTATATATAATAATCATATATATAGTACATCACAGTACCTTCTCCTGATTTCATTGTAGCCTCACAGAAACAGATGTGACATTTGTGTTTAGTTTCTCAATGTATGATTACATTTAACTTTCTCCAATTCAGTTCCGAATGGAGTGTTGTTGTAACAATTATCTGCACAGGCAAAATGCTTAAGAGAACATTCAGACTTGAAATGGTGAATAGTTCAGAAGCAATGAAAGGAGAAAGCAAATTTCCATTGAGCATTTTCGAAGGCTGCCCTAGACAAACTGTGAGGATGAAGCAGAACACATATCTGAACAGATACAAAGAACACTGCATTTTTCAAGACAGAAATGTAAGTCATACCTGATAATACTTATAATAGGCAAAGTCAACAGCAGTTCCCACAGCTTTTGTCTTTCCCTCCTGAAGAGTCACTGGTGCAAGGATATCTGCGCCAGCTTCAAGCAGCTTATCAACCTGAAGACAAGAAACCATTGCACATCCCAGCAAAAACAAAAGCTCCCAAAAAAATCTCCTTCATGCTATGTCTAAAGAGACAGGACTGATTATCAGAGCTTAACATCTATTTGTGAGATTGCTCTGTGCATCAAACCACACATTTCTTCTGCTCCATTAAAGCTGTTCATCAGTTGATGATCTAAACATGTTTTCTAAGTAAAGCCTTCTTGCAGGCAGTTGCTATTTGGTTCTGGATATCTCAAAATCCTGCATTCTGAGTGAGATGAGCTCTGTGCTTCCTGGGGTGAGAAGAAAAGTTCCAACTTTCATACACACAAACACTGCCATTGACCTTAATGTAGAGAGAAAGTGAAGTCACCCCAAGCGGGATTCCCCTATCCACAGTCGCACAACACACCTCTCTCCATGTGAATGGTGTGTTTATAAACAAGGAAACAGATCTTACAGAGCTGTGGGTTCTACAGTAATCCTATTTGCCTTTAATGACATTTTTTTCTTTTCTAAACCAAAAGGTTGTCATCCTCTTCAAACACAAAAACAAATGGCCACACAGATACCCTGCTCCACAGGACAGGAACAGGCAGTGTTAGGTATACATATATATGAACTGCTCTTCATATATATTAACTGCTTATTACCCATTAAAGAGAAAGGGAATTAAATGCACGTGATAAATATCATTGATTTTTCTGAATCCTACGAGGAAGACAAAAAAAAAAAGACATTTTCTCACCAAAGCAATCCTCTGTGCTGCTGTTCTCTGGTGTTCATATGTGGTACTGACAGCTGCACAGAGGGCACTTTCCACGGCTCCACTTAGTGGCAGATTTGGGTCAGCCCCATGTTTGAGGAGTTCAACCACTGCCTGCAAAGGTAAACGTTACGAATTAGTGGCTGAGGTAACCATTTTTGGCAGCTCCACAGCAGGAAAGTGAGATCCTAGCCACATCAGCCAAGGCCCTGGAGCTTCAGAGTACACCTGGAACATCCACGAGTATTTGTCACAGAGCTGGGACGTGCACTCAGCACTGCTAAGGCCACAGAGCCCAGTTCTGGGCTCCCCCCTGCAGGAGACACGAAGCTCAAGGTGTACCTAATAATAGATATGTAATATCTACATTATCATGCAAACATAATTTATAGTATTATTATCATGTTGTATTATTAATATTATCATTTAAATATGTTTATCTATAAATAATAATGTCTATAGACATTACAGACAATAATATCAAAGTCTTTTACCGATGTATTTTTAGACATTATCAGTGTGTGCACAATGAGGTTGAATCCAAGCTCATTCCAGTGCCAATACAAGAACACACAATACAAGGCACAAATTGTAACAAAGGAGGTTCCATCTGAACATTAGGGAATAATTCTGGGCTGCGCAGCTGCTGGAGCACTGGCACAGGATGCCAAAGGGGATTGTAGAGTCTCCCCACTCAGAGATCTTCATAAAACATCTGCAGGTGGTCCTGGGAACCCTCTTATGTGTGTCCCTGCTTGAGCAGGAAGGCTGCAGCAGATGTCCTGCAGGTCACATCCAACCTGAACTGCTCTGTGCTTGTACGTCCACCTGGACATAGAGCTGTGACCACATCTCTGACTGCGGCCATCCAGCCAACTCCTGACCCACTGTACAGTCAACCTTTCAAATCCATTTCACTCCAACTTAGAGACGTGGATGCTGTCAACACAGACATCTGCTTCATTACCTGGTTTGGATGTACATCTGTTGCACCACGGTGTCAGCTGTGGACCTGCCCCAGAATGGGCAGAGGAAAGTCAATTCCTTGCTCTGGGAAGATAGTTGCTGAATTCTAACTACAAACCTTATTTGTGGAATGCTTAGTTCAACTCTTTGAAGTCTGATCATTGATCTTTTCACTTATCATCATATTTCACATATCACCAATGACTGCATTTTTGTCTTCTACCCAGGAAGAAGTGTTTTGATATTTGGTTGAATCACTCTGGGCAGGGAGATTGCACGCTAGATGATTCTCATGAATTCACAAACATGAACACATTTATCAAAATATTAAGTCCTTCTGAATTCTACCCAAGTATTTGTGGCTACCTCATTCTGTAGTCATCAGTCATTTCAGCTCACGAAACACCCATGGGTTTAAAAGAAAAGTAAAAACATTATTCTTGCTAGAAATGTACACTGGCAAGCTCTGTGTAGCCTGGCTATCAGAGAAGGCCTACAGAAACGAGGAAGACATCAAAAACTGAAGATACTTTGAAATGCCCACCAAGTCATTGCCGCTGGCGATCGCTAAGGAAAGCGGCGAATGGCCGCTCCACAGCGTGTTGGGGTTTGCCTTGTGCTCCAAAAGGAGGCGGATAACATCTCTGGCGTGCTTTGTAGGTAGGTGGCATGGAAAAGAGAAGAAACAGAACATAGCGAAGTCAACTTTTTAATATCAGATCAGCATCATAGTAATAGAGTAATTAATTAAACAAGCCGCAGAAAACACACTTAAAGCTTTCACGAATTGTGGTGTTGTAGTAGAATTATATATCCGTTTTCTTCAGATTGAGAACCCAAGCACAGTAGTGTCAAACATAAACAATCAGATTCCCAAATGTCATTAACCCTGCCACCAGAGGGAAGATGTAGGTTTGCTTTAGAGGAAGCACATCCTCTCTCATATACCACTCTCCAAGTGCGTGCATCCTAAATCGATGACAAGGATCTTACAAAATCAAATTCGCAGAGGCACATGCCAAAACTAAGACTGCCTAACTTCAAATCGGCCCCGTGGATGATAAAAGTTTATGGCCAACTAACAAATGGTAATTTGAGTACAGGAGTTTCCCATGTCAAATGGTACTCCACAGTTAAATAAACTTTTTCACCTCACACATGAATAGATTTATGATCTGCTCAACACTGATAGTTCAGTAGGAAAAGAATTTATTCCTGGAACTCAAACACCAACCTCAGAGATGAAATGTCTTCACTGCCAAAGTTTGTGACTCAGATGCTGTGCTCTTACCTCACTGTTGCCCTCCCTTTGGCATGCAATATGCAGCGCACTCCTCCCACCTTCTTCTGGAACAGGACCGTTATAGGAGGAAAAGTATTCTTGTGGTGGTCCTGCTTCATTTTTCAGTTGCCAAGAGACATCGGCTGACAAGCCGGCTTCTTTGTCTTGAGGCTGAGAAACCAAAGTGAAATCATCTGCCTATTTGTAACAGAGTTTAAAGACAAGTTAACAAAAGTAAGCCTGTCTGGTAACTCATTGGTCTGGATCTTAAATACAGATAAGACTCATTCCCTACAAAATCCACTGCTCCCCTTTCTCTGCTTTCTTCATTCGGTTTTCATCTGCCAGACTGCTTTAGGAGTGCACTCTAAAGAGTGCAGTAAAACCACAAGAGGAGTCCATGGAAAGAAAATTTTAGAGGCAGAATAACTTACTGGGCCAAATTATGTCGTGTGGGATGCAGGAAAAAAGAAGCAGGCTTTTAGGCACAAGGGGGCTTCCTTGAGTCAAATTCATCCCAATGTCATTCAACTCAGGTCTATAGGCTCACCAGACCAATACATATATATAGATGATACAGGTATATATGATATGTATATACATGTATGTATATGTATATATGAGAAAGCAAATCTTACCTGCACAATGTCTGGGCATTCTGCAATTGAATAATATTTCTACTTACAGATAAAGTATAGAAATACAAACTGAAAAAGCCATCTAAATTTCCCTGTGCTACAGACATTCATCTTAGTCCTTGTCACAGCCAAATAAATGTTATCAAACTAGTTACACAAGCTGACTCCTTTTTAAGTGAATGAGACCTGATGGTATGCTAAGGAGCTGGACAATGCCCTTACAAGACCCTGCTTACCTCTGAGGAGACATTACTGAGGACTTACAAAAAGTAAACACCACTTTTATCTTATGGGCAAGGCTGAAGGGATTTCTAGGTTGGACAGCCTCACCTCAGCATATGGGAAGCTGAGGGAAAAATCTGAAAGACAATCTCCAAACATATTCCATATGAGGAGCAGTCAAAATAGCTTTGCAATGGGGAGATCACACCTGACAAATACGTCCTTCTACAATGAGATGAGCACCTCAGTGAAAGATAAGAAAACACTCACTGTTCTTTACCTTGACTTTAGCAAGGCATTCAGTACTGCCTCAGACAAGAGAGCTGGTTTGTGATCAGCAGCATGACATCCAGCAGTGCTGTGCCCCAGGGCAGATACTGCAGAGATACCTCTAGGGTAGATACTATAATAAAGCCCTAATGACCTCAATGCTGGGACAGCGTGCATGATCTGCAAGATGATATAAAAGTGCAGAGTGGCTGATACAGCAGGCAGTGCTGCTGCTGTTCTGAGGGAATTGGACAGTCTGGAGAACTGGGCGGAGGGAACCAGTACACCATGCAGGCTGAACAGATGGAAATAAAACCTTCTAGAGCAGGACGTGGAAGTCCTGGTGGACAACAAGTTGAACTTGAGCATACACGCACCCCTGCAGCATAGGTCAGCAGCACCCTGGGCTGCATCACAAAGAACGTTGCCACTGAGCAGACTGTCCACAGAAGTTGTCCTTGGAAATACTGAAAAAACAACAGGTCTAGATACTGAGCAACCTGCTGCAACTTTGAGCAGGGGTACTGAACTACACAGTCGTCAGAGATCCCTTCCAATCTTTCAACTGTTCTTATAATAAAAATCACATAATCACAGAATTTAAAGTAATATCTCTAGTAACAAATGCAAATCAATGTTATCAACTTCACATGACATTTTCTTGTTTTTTAAAAGCTAGTCCAGTAAAATGCAAAGACTTCTCTGCAAGAAGGAAGGAGGCTCAGTTCCCTGCTTATGTCCTCTGCAGTCTGAACTTGAACAGGTGAAAGGAGATGAGATGAGAGAGAAACTGACCTCATCTGGACCATATACCTCATTTCCATCTTCTGCCCTTGCATCAAGATCTAGGGCACAACTCAGGAGGTATTCTGTTATCTGGACTCCTTCCTCCCCAGGAATAGAGGCAGCTATGTGAAGAGGAGATAAACCCTGGAACTGAAAACACAAACACAGCATTAAGACTCCTGTTTATCATAGAATCATAGAATCCTAGAATGGCCTGGGTTGCAAAGGAGCACAGCGCTCATCCAGTTCCAACCCCCTGCTGTGTGCAGGTCACCAACCAGCAGCCCAGGCTGCCCAGAGCCACATCCAGCCTGGCCTTGGATGCCTGCAGGGATGGGGATCCACAGCCTCCTTGGGCAGCCTGTGCCAGTGCGTCACAGGCAGGACTCGAACAATTTTTTGTTTGAAGAACAATCTGTTCAAACAGTTTGAAGAACAGTCCAAGCTCACTCTTCACCCATGCTGTGTCTCACTGACAGTCACACACACTGTGAATTACAATCCAGTAAAACCTTGGATGGAAGCCGCACGTCAGCCCTGGCTCCCTTTTCCAAGAGGAATTTCACTGCCTTTGCATCAGCAGCTTTAACAGCAAAGAAGAGAAGGTGTGATGGGACCCAGGAGACATTGGGATCTGCACCTCGCCGAAGCAGCAGTTGGATTGTTTCCCATCTCTTCTGTTGCCTAAAGTTGACATAAAAAAACACCAGAATAACTACTACACTAAGATGAACCACAAGTAATAGAAATGAAAACTGCCACATTGCAGAGGCAGGACGTGGCATCACAACTACCCTACACCAACACCCAGTGTTATGACCTGAAGAGGTGTACCTCAGCCCTCTGAGCTAAAGGAGCAGTTTGCTAAAGCAGTCCCTGTGATCGTGAGAAGTCTTGAGTGGGAACAGACAGGCAAAACTAGGCCAGATGCTCTGCACCTCCATCAGGTACTCACTTGTGACTGGAGTTTTTTTAAATCACAGAAGCAGATTTCCTGCTTCCTGGAAGGTTCTTTCCTCAGTCAAACCTCACTCATCTCCCTAAGGAATCAAGGCTGTAATGTTTCCCTTGATCAAAGATTGGTACAATAGTGAGGCTAGACTAGGACCAGTATTTCCTTGACATACAACTATCTGTACATCCCACAAAAAAGCCTGACACCATCACAAACACTTTTTTTTTTTTTTTTAAAGGAAGTTACCCAGAAACTCTACTGCAAATCATTCTCAGCAAAGACTCATCTTTTCAGGCATGGTATTAAATAAGCTTTGCTCAATTCAGTGGATCTTTATATGCTAATCAACATCAGCTAATATACACAATATTTCAGACAGGACTCATGGAAAGACGTGCCACAAAAGGAAGGAGTCACGGCCAATGTCAATCAGGAAGTTTCAATTTGGGATTTTTAAGATAGCAGAATTATCTATGGCAACATAAAACACAACACAAAAATGTCATTATGTTTGGTGACTGCCAGCAAAACAGAAGGGAGAACGTGGCCTTTTCCAGGATACACATAGCAAGAATAGTTGTGCCACATTTCAGTCAATACAAATGAAGAGACACTTGCATAAAATAACCATTAAGTTCATATGGAGTCAAGACTTTGAGTGAATTAATTATTTTCCTTCCTCACATCTGCACTACATTGCACGTGTCATTGCATACTTAGCAGCTCTTCACGTCAAGCTAACAAGAAACCTTGTGTCACCCAAGCACGAAGATCTTTGCTTCAGCAACACTTTTCAACTGCAGTCTCTCCTGCTGCCAGCCTGAACTATCAGTGTATAAACAGTGAGTGCCTTCTACAGCATGAAAACAACATTTACCCATTTATACATACAAAAAAATAGCTTTCCCTGCAATGGATGCACCCTTCTGTGAAATACTATTACTACTCTGTACAAAAAGGTTTATGAGAATTTGTCTGCTTACACAGTAAGAGCAGGACTTACTCTGAGGTTACGCTCCCAGCCACACTGACTGCTTCTGAGGGTTCTGATCGTTTGTTCCACTTTCAAAGATTAAAAAAAGAAAAAAGAGAAAAGAAAGAGGTTACAAAAATAAAATAAAAGCAGGGCAGCATAGAGTTAAAATAGAATATGGTCGAGAGACCTTTTAGAAGTAATTTCTAGTTAATATTAAAAACTAAGAATAATACTTAAACACAGTATTCTTCTTGCCCGACTTGGTGACTCAAGTACATACAGAAAGATAAAGCTTCCCCCAGCATCCACCACCTGGCTTTAAAGAAGAAAAAAACTCTTTGAAATAACACAAGACACAGATTTTCAACCTGCATTTGTTTGCATGAAAACTTTAAAACTAGGAGCTACTAAACTGGTGTTTCCAGATCTGCAGGTATTTAACAACTCTGTCAGTGACACGGACAGTGGGGCTGAGTGCACGCTCAGCGAGTTTGTGGATGATACCAAGCTGAGCAGCTCACACCTCCACACCACAAAGTTCACCCTGATGTTCAGATGCATCCTCCTTCGTCCCAGTTTGTGCCTCGTCCTGTCCATGGGCAGCACTGAAATGAGCCTGGAACCAGCCTTCCCTGCACCCTGCCTGCAGGTATTTGTGTATGTTGAGAAGATTCTCTCTGCGCCTCCTTCAGGCTGAACAATCCCAGCTTCCTCAGCCTCTCCTTACAGGAACGCTGCTCCAGTCCCTTCATCATCTTGGTGGCTCTCCATTGAACTCTTTCCAGTATGTCCATGTTTCCTTGTATTGGGGGCCCCAGAACCGGTCACAATGCTCCAGGTGCTTTGGACAACTTAATTGGTGGCTGGCAACCCTGCTCTCAGCAAGTTTAAAACTAGATGATTTTTAAGATCCCTTCCAACCCATACCACCATATGATTCAACACAGAAAAAAAAGTGAAAGCAAGGTGCGTTTTTCTTGCTGAATCTCAAGAGACAGTGACAGGCACAAACAAACACAGAAAGATCTTCTCTCTATCCCAAATTACTTGGTATTATCTCTAAAATGAGAGGTAATAGTTTCACATTTATTTTTCTGTGAAGCTTTGAGCACCTGTTGTATATTCATCTCTCACTTTCCTTCTTCCTTTCCCATAAAAATATTGCGACTTCAGCAGTGAACTACCACTCAGACATCCTCTTGTAACTGGAACAGGGACTTCAGAACATCCAGGGATCATAGAATCACAGAATCATTTGAGTCTGAAGGGGCCTTTGAAGGTCCCACTGTCAGTGCCATCGACGAAGATGTTAAAGAGCACCAGTCCTGGTACTGAGCCCTGAGGGACACCACTTGTCACCAATCTCCATCCAGATATCGAGCAAAGACCACCACTCTCTGAGTACAACCTCACAAACATTCCTCATCCATTGAACAGCCCACACACCAAATCCAGATCTTCCCAATCTGGAGAGAAGGATGTTGTGAGGGACCATGTCAAAGGCCCTTCTTTGTCCAGATAGATGGTATCAGTGTCTCTTCCCTTGTCCATCACAGAATGCCACAGGTAGGTGTTGATTTCCACAGAAGCTTCCACAGGATACGGGCCAGTACCTCTCTATTTTGAACATCTCAGCACTACTCTTCCATTTTCAGCTTCCACCGAAATATTTCCAACACCATGCAGTTCCTACTTGCCTCCCCCTTCTTATCCACTTTCTCATCCTGGCTGGTGATTCCAGACATCCCTGTTTTCACTTTCGTTTTTATTTCCAGGTTTGCACTGTGACAAGATGCATACTCCCAGATAAGAAGATTCAGAGCAGGTGTTTTTCTTTGCAGCAGACAGATTGGAGTTTTCCTTTTGTGATCCACCCCATAGCAATCAGACTTCTGACAAGCCTTTTGCTTGCCACCTTAATGATGCCAGCATGACTTTGTAGTACCAGGCGACCCACCTGTCTCCTATTGTTCTAATTACATTTTTGTAATTCCCACTAATTAGCTCGCTGCATCTTCACTGTCTGTAACACCAAGCAAACATGGCCTCACATATCTGTTATTGATACAATGCCTTATTTTGCTTGCAGAGAAAGCTTGTTACTAAGCCAAGCCTTTTAACTTCAGAGTCAGTAGTGACAGGAAGGATTACTATGCATCATTAGAGTGCAAAATGCAAAAAAAATCATTTTTCCTACACAGAACTTGAAAGAGCAAGCTTACAGCCTGAAGGTATAATACATTATGTTTTGTCAAATTAGACAGAAACAAACCTGGTAACAGTGCAAGCTCCTCTCAGCAATGTTATCCTTAAAAGATTCTTCTGGATAATAGAGAATAAAGCACATGGAGAGAGCAGATAATCCCTCATCGCTACACTTATTCACATCAGCTCCACTGTCAAGAAGTAGATTCACAATATCACAGTGGGAATGAACCTGTAGAAGGGAAAAATCCATACCTGCACAATTCTAGCTTTAGACATTGAAAGCATTGACAATAGTTTTTAAATAGTGCTTTACACTGTTCAGCTAATTCAAATGTATGTTTTCCACAAAATAACATATACAATATAGAACCATGTCTTACAGGGTTCAAACTGTGCATCTTGCAGCTAAATTCTGTCCTCAAGTATACGCTTGCCCTTATTTCTTCCTTCTTTCTGAGAATGAGGGAGGATTTATGTACAGAAGGAGACCAAGATGTCTACAGAAAAACAGTGTTCTCAATTATTATCTTGATTTTGGAGCAATTTGTAATGAATGCCAAGTATTCCAGTAACTGAAAAGGGCACGAATAAAAAGATTAGGGGTGGCTTTCATGCCTTTCCTACAGGAATTGAAGTTGTGCATGCATGGATTCTAGCCACTATTGCTTCTCAGCAAAAACAAAACAAATCCACCTGACTCTGATTTCAGCCAGGAGAAGAAATAAGGGCACAGTTCTAATGAAGAATGTAGGTCCAATGCACAGCTATAACCTGAAATCAAACCTGGCGTTTGAAGCCATCTCTAATACTTAATGAAGGACTTCCTTTAGATTATTTATTCACAGTGGGGTTTGGCATGATACCAATCACTACAGGCACTACTCATGCCACCCTCTTTTCTGTTTTTCTTGTTTACTGAGCATTCCTTTCATATTCTGTAACAAAACAAGACCAACATGTTATTCAGCCTACTATAGCAGGAATGTTACCGTGCAGTAGAACCATGCTTAGGGTCTTACAGCAGCAGCAGCAAGTGCAGTGTATCCCCGTTTATCAGCCACATCTGGATGAGCCAATCCATTCCTCAGAACTGCACAGACTCCATCAAAATCTCCTCTTGCTGCCTTCTCAATTAACTGCTTTGAGGCAAGTTCCCTGGGGCCTGGATGTCCATAATTACTGCGGACTCCTCTGAGAATGAGCTTCATATCTGAAGAGAACTCTGCCTGACAGTGCCTAGAAAAAAGAGTGAAAAAACCACTGCACATTGAAGCACGCAGGTATTCCCTGACCACAAGGGCAGTTCAAAATGTGATGGTAAGAAGGACGGACAAATCAGACCAGCAATCATTGTAAGATCCATTTCAAATAGCATAAACCTGCTGAAGGCAAACCAGAGTACAGGATGCTGGCAGCAGCATGTAGACTGTAATGAAGAGGAGTTCAAATATCCAGCCACCAAACATCTACTAAAAGAAGGAAACAAAATCTAACTTCCAATTATTTCAATGAACCAATTAGTTACACACACTCTTGACATCAGTTTACAATTAAATTTCCATCACTTGCAGTAACTAGGACTATGAAATATGCACATGCAGCCTGTGTTTCCATCAACAAAGCCAACAGCAGATACTCTGCCTGTCCGTGCAGTACTCCCATGTACAGCACCAAGTTAGCTGTTAGCCTAGCTGCAGCATATTTTATATTGCCTTGAGGAGAACAAGAGCCAGGATGCCCTCCAAAGGTATCAGTGCCAGATTCCCAGTTCTTTTGAAAAGCTGACACTGTTCTCCTCCATATTTACATCTTTGCAGAAAACACTGCTCTCAAAAGAGACGTGGTCATTCCTCGCAGGTCTCTACAGCCTTTGCCTCCCTGTTGCTATCAAAACTGGACTTCCAGTAATTTCACAAGCAAATAATTCATCAGACTAATTTTATAGATGTAGCCAGAAGAAAATCAAGGCTTAACTTAATGAATGACATTTAATTTAATTTGTGAGCTAAGAGATGAATATATTTTTTGTTGGTTTTGTTTAAAAATTCAACTTGTAATCTCAAGGCCATAAAAAACATCTGGTGCACTGTATTCATGCAATATAAATTTGAAAATAATGAATATTTGTAGATAAAAAATGCTAACAATCCACATACCATAAACAAATCATCAAGCATTACCTGTGCTTATAAGCATGCGTTTGTATCCTAACTAGCAAAGGAGTTCCATTTGCAACAGGCCAGAGGTCTTCTTCAGGCAGCTCTTTGGTGTTCTGGAAGTAATGAGCATCACAATCTTCCAGGAAAGAGTGAGTCAAGGTAAGATGATCCATGTTACAAGAATATGCAAGGACTCCTTCAGGGAAAATATCCTTGTCATCAAAAGGAAGATGTTTGTAGCTACGGAGGAAAGGATCTTCCTTGACAGAAATATACTTCTTTGGAGAACTGTCATCAAAATATCTGCAATGCTCTGGATAATCCAAGACAGAAAAAGAACCAGGTACTTCAGTACACAGTTTAATGAGATGATTTGCAAGCCACAAGCCAACGTCCTGACAGCCATCTGGATAGCTCTCAATCCCCGGTCCAAATCGCTCGTCAGATTTGTACAGTCCCTTAGGAAACAAGTGAGCTCATTAGTATCACAGATCAAACACATCACACAACAGTCTGTTATACAACTGCTCTGGCTAGTTCTGACCCTGCTGGACCAGTTCGTGTTGACACAGCAATAATAGCTGAAGCCATTCTGAACTTCAAAGCCCCTACATTAACTTGGGCACATTCAGTGGCAAACAAATCTTCAAGCTCACAAGCAATGGAAGGCCCTAACAGTGAGATACAATGTTTAGATTAAACTCCCTGACCACCTTGTGCCCAGCCAAGATTTTCTTTTAATTTATTCAATGAGTAAATGGGGATTCATTAGCCAGGTCAGGATAGATTTTCATCTAGATTTTCCAAACAGAAACCAAGCACTTCTGATACACTGACATGGAAGATAGAATTGATAGCAGTTTATTTTCTTACAATGGTAACTAACAAACATGGTAGGAGACACCAACAGAATAGACTTGGTCACAAAACACTAGAGGAGAGGAGTTTTAATCTTCCTACAACGGTACCTCAGTTTGGCTGTGACACTGGCAGGCAAGTGTAAGGTCTGACGGAAAATCTCCAAGAACTGTTTCAATGCCTCCATCACTGGGGCACTGCTTACCAGAGAAAAGTGAACAGAAATGGTGTTCTCAGCTGGCAGCTGGAATATGAAAACAGAAGTGCTTGCTGAAGAGCGTGCGGAGTACATCAGAGGGTGTGTATGGCTCTACCCAACGCAGACCTGAGCTAATTCTGCTGTTGCAAGAGACACCTACATGACTAACATGATAAGGGACAGAGCTTCTGTGACCTCTGACTCAAATGAAGAAAAGGGTCAATGCTACACTTGCATGCAAGTGCAAAAGTTGAATTCCCCCATTCCTACCTTGCATGCAAACTATGAATGCAGATCTTTATCAATGACAGACATTGGAATCAAGTGCACCCTCAGCAGTTTGCCGACAACACCAAGGTGAGTGGTACAACTGATACAACAGCAGAAAGGGATGCCATCCATAGGGATCTGGGCAGGCTTGAAAACAGTGTAAACCTAATGAGGTTCAACAAGGCTGAGTGTAGGGTGCTGCACTTGGGTCAGGGCAATGCCAGGCATTTATACAAACTGGGGGAAGATCCTGAGAGCAGCCGTGCAGAGAAGGACGTGGGGGTCCTGGAGGGCACAGAGCTGCACACGAGCAGCAGTGTGCGCCCGCAGCCCGGGAGGCCAGCAGCACCCTGGGCTGCACCAACAGAGGGCTGGCAGCGGGCAGGGAGGGGATTGTCCCCCTCTGCTCTGCCCTCGTGAGGCCCCATCTGCAGTACTGCGTCCAGGCCTGGGGCCCCCGGCGCAGGAAAGACGTGGGGCTGCTGGAGCGGGTCCAGAGGAGGCCACGAGGACACTCAGAGGGTGCAGCACCTCTGCTGCAAAGACAGGCTGAGGAGCTGGGGGTGCTCAGCCTGGAGGAGAGCAGGCTGCGGGGAGACTGCATTGCAGCCTTCCAGTTCTTAGGGGGAGCTTATGAACAGGAGAGAAATTAACTCATTACACGGGTAGATAGTGACAGAACAAGGAGGAATGGTTTTAAACTAAAGGAGGGGAGAGTTACATTAAATATCATTTATATTAAATATTAAATATTTATATTAAATATTAAATATTTTCACTGAGAGGATAGTGAGGTCCTAGAACTGCTGCCCTGTGAGTGTCCCAATTCTGGAGGAGCCCAAGGCCATGGATGGTGCCCTGGCAGTCTGATCTACTGTCTGGTTTAGTGGTTGGTAACCCTGTCTGCAGCTGGGGGTTTGAAACTCGATGACCTTGAGGTCCCTTCCAACCCAAGCCATTCTATGGGTCTACGACTTCCCTTTAATTTAACCCAAAAGAACCTCAAAATCTCAACAATCCTGATCTGATCAGGTTGTGACAGTAAGGCATGAGCATTACCAAACTGAAGCAGCCTCATGCCTCTGCATCATCATATTGCTCACGGCAGGCTCATCCTGAGTTGCCACAATACCAGAACAGCTATTTGGAGTAAAAAGGCTCCAGAAAAAGTCAGACAAACTGTCTAACTGTAAAGAAACACGAGAAAAGAACTGACTGCCAACAGTACAGCTCTAAGTACGGCTACAACCTGAAGCTTCTCTATTTGCCTCCTCAGATTGTATGTTATCTACTGAAATTAAAGCTCTCCCAAATCCGTAACTAGTAATACATCATCAATATTCAGGAAAAAATAAATTGCTATTATTGACCAACTCCTCATTGAAAAGACTGTACGATGGGAGGATTATTTTCCTCCACTCGAGGCTTTTCAGTAATACCTTGTGAGAAAACAAAGGAATGTAAGATTTTAGAAGACACCACATTCACTCCTTCAAGATTTTCTTATGCAAAAGTTCAGTACAACTTAAGGTGAGCAGTTGAAAAGAGCGCCCTAATTCACAGACCAAAGCATGAAGCTTTTGTTCTAAGCAAGAAAACCACTAAGAGCTTCAGAGGGCTGTTTGGAAAAAAAAAAGAGAGAGAGAGAAACATAAAAGAAAGGAAAAAGAAACTCCATTTTCCTGTACTTACACCGACTTTGAAAGGAGCAGAAGTCAAAATGGTAGGACAGCAGTTACCTGAAATGTTCTGCCATCCTTCCATTCCTGGGTCGCATAGCCTTCTACGTGGCCAAGATAGAACGCTCCTCGGAGTTGGGAGCCATCAGGACAGTAGCAAATGCCCTTTCCGTGGCGATGGCTCACGTAGAACTGCCCCACATATGTCTGTGATTCAGAACAGAGGAAAAGGCAAGAATGATTTAACCAAGAGGACAGAAATAGGGCATTATTCAGCTCTTACTGGACTAACAAGGGGCAGTAAACTGAAACATGGAGAGATTTCAAGATCTCAACAGATCTCAAGCCCATTTTACTCACAAGCTTCAAAATTCGGGCAGAACTGGCCAGAATTGCCCCAGCCAGCAGCTGCTGCACCAAGCAGCACCGCGTCACCACGGAACGACTCGGGGCTTTTTAAAAAGCACAGATTGCTGCTCATCTGCACCTCCAACCTGCATGCAGTCCGCAGCTGCGGCTGAAGCCGCTGCAGATCCAACCTTTAGACACCACGCGCTTTGTAATGAACACAGCTGCTGCTCCAAGAGACTCGCTCCTCATCAGCAAGCAGCGGTGAAATTTCACATCCCAAGCGAACAGCAATCATAGAACGACAGGGACCAACGGCTGTCAGCGGCAGCTCCGGCACCTCCCGCGCCCGCAGTACCTCGCAGTGCCACCGCCGCTCCTCGGCCGCGGGCGGACCGTCCGCCATGGCCCCCGCTGCGGCACGGCGCGTTGCCGCGGAGACCGGCGGCGCGTCCGGAACGGCGGCGGCCCCGTCACCTCAGAGCGGGACCGGGCCGCGCGGCGGTCCTGCGGAAGCCGTGAGGGAGAGCGCGGCGCAGAGGGAGGAGGCGGGGCGGCCCGGGCCGTGTGTGTGTGATTGCGGAAAGGGCAACGGCTTCAAAGTCAAAGCGGGGAGATGTAGAGCGGGCGTAAGGGAAAAGCCCTTCAGCGTGAGGCGCTGCGCGGAGAGGCGGGGTGCCCCATCCTGCAGACAGGCCGCTGGGGCTGTGAGCTGCCGGCTGGCACCTGGTGGCTGCAAGGCGCCCACGGCCAGCGGCGGCTGGCATGGCACCGTGTGCCTCGCGCAGCCTGTCCGTCTTCCTGCTGTACGCGGTCCTTTGGGCCGGGCCAGCTGGTGTGCGGGGGGTTGTTGGTCCGGGCCGGGGGATCGGGCGGTCCGGAGGCCTTCGGGTGCGCCTTGGGGGCGCGCGGTGCGGTGAGCGTGCAGCAACACGAGTTGGGGCGGGCAGAGAATTGGGGCGGCAGGAGGGTCTGGGGCCAGGGCTGCTGGAGGAGGCTGCCTTCCCGCTTCTGAGCACAGCAGCTTGGGCTTGTTTTGTTCCTATTTCATCTTCTGAGTTATTCTGAGTTACAGTGACTCGTGTGACACATTTTAAATCTGTAATGCATTCACTGCGTTCAGAAAACAGCTGCCCAAAGAGGGCAGAAAACTTTGTCTCCCAAAGAAGGATGGTATTTGGGGTGATTGTAGTGATTTTAGGCACTGTGAGTCTAAGCAGAGACTTAAGGGCAAGAGGGGGAAAAATTGCAAGTGGAGTCATTTTTCCTCTTGATGAAGAGCAAGCAGAGAAAGAACGCCCTGTGCCTCCTCTTTAATTAAACAGACCCTTTTGTGGCAGGATTCCATGGTGCACACGAGCAGCGCAGGAAGTCAAGCACTGCAGATCACTGGGTTGCGGGCTGTTGGCCTGGAGAGGTCACAGCGATTCAGAACGTATGTCATCTATGTCTTAAGCAGTGCTGCTCCTAGGATGCCATGGGCTACCTTATTTGAGAAGCCAACTCGTACATTTTTCTGTGAAAACAGTCAATCTGAAATGAATTTACAGTAAAACAAACAGGAGGTTTTCCTTAGCCTCCACTGAGCACTAAACCTGTGAAACAAGCTTTAAACAAAACTCTTAAGCTCTTTATCAGCTTCTGTATTTCCTTTGTTTTTAATGAAAAATATACACTTTCAGTTTCCAGAATATCAGCAAAGAAAAAGGGCTTGGGAGTTACCTTTCCACAGGTTGGGGTTCATCATAGCATGGAGGGTTAAAAGCTGCCTCTGCCTACCTTACAGATAACAACTTTGCCTGTTCTACCTGCTCCTAGATGTTAAAAATGGAATGAAATAGAAAATACCCAGCTGAAGCAGAGTTTCACAAAGAGGCTGGTAGAAAAGGAACCACTAAAATGAAAGCCTTTCTTGTAGGCAACCTCTGTTTATCACCACAGGGAGAATTAAGCAACGGCTCCATGACAGCAGCTCTCAGAGGAAGCGAAGCAAAGCAAATGCTCAGCAAGGCCACGCAGCTGGCATGCAATAACTGAGAGATTTGTGTCCTAACTGACTCCTGAAATGAGGAAACCACTGTGTCCTGAACAAACAATTTATGGAAATGTGGGGAAAGGAAGATGCAGGTTCAAGAGGATGCTTTATGTTCTAACATCACTGCACTGCCTGGCTGCTCAGTACAAAGACGTGCTACAGCAGACATCACTGGAGGGCAGTTATGTGGGCACCAGTCAAGACCAGTGAAACCACCAGCCTGCTCTTCTGATAGCACAGAACTTCCATCGAAGCTTTCCTGGGAAAGCAGAGTGACACTTTGTTCAGCAGCACAGCATGTGAAGCCAAGGATATGAGCAGGAGGAAATTCCTCTTTGTTTCCCTGCATTTTCTCCCCCTGGTAAGCAAAACTGTCTTGAGAAACTCTGCCACTTACCTGTGCCTTTTTGGAGCCTCAGGATCTCCTGGAAGCTACGGTGCACATCATGTGCAAACCAAAGGCACAGCACAGCCCCTAGCAGTGAAGCACTCGAGCACTTGAAGACACAATGCAGTTACAAAACTCAGAAGCAGAAAGGCAAAACCAAGTAACATCCATTGGAAAAAACTGCTTAGTTTGGGCAAATGTCCCCAGCACAGATGGTAAGATCAGTAGTGAAATAAAGAAATTATCCATTGGAAATGTAAGTGTTCACGAAAAGACACCTGAAAACTTTGTTACTGGCACATAGTGAAGAGGTGTAAATAGCACAGCCCAGGCAAGGGGAACCCGGATCTCCCCTTTTTGCTTTAGATGATACATTACCCTAGAAGGTCAGAGCACTCCATCCTAGCAGTGCAAGTCTTCCAGTCTCCCCAAAGGCACCTCCCATGGGGCTGACTCTGTCTCGCTCCAATTTATAGGAGGGAGGTGAGGTTCTGTTAATATCTGTATACCCGGCGTGAGATTAAGAAACAACCGTTCACATGTTGGTCCAACCAGTTTATTACAAATCCTAATCGGGGGAGGGGGAAGGGAAGGAGGGCGATAGAAAAGACAGGAAAGGAGCAAGAATTGCGTAAAGCGGGGATGGTCAGCGCCAGGATCCAGCAGCGTCCCGCAGCACGGCGTCTGAAGGTCCGAGGCAGAAGCAGCGGGGGGGGGGGGGGGGGGGGGGCGAGCAGCAGCTTGGCGGCCTGGGGCAGCAAGCAGGCAGCAGGAGGCGGCCGCGGAGCCAATGACGGTGGCCATCGTCCTGAGATAAGTCCACACAAAAGAGCACTTCACAGCCATTCAGCTGCAGTTCATCTCTCCTCCTTGCCCCCGGCCTTGTCCATCTTGTCCCCCAGACAAAGGATTTCGCATCCCTTGCCCAGGACTCGTCCATCAAAGTTCTCCAGAGAAAGGATTCCACAGCCTTTGCTCAGGACTTGCCTGGACTCGTTCATCTGTGTCCCCAGCAAGCTGTGAGACAATGATGTAAAAGAATCATCTCTTACACTCTCAGGCTGCTATCTCACACTGCCTGGAGTTATTGCTGACAGAGTTGCTCGTTCAGCTCCCCAGTCCCAGCTGTCAGCCCTTCTGGCAGCTGTAGGAGTCGCACAGCAATGTCCTTAGCTATGGGACAGAGCAGGACCCAAGCAGGAGCCAGGATTTCACCTGTGACTTCACATTGACCAGTGCTAAATCCTCTGCTGTGTAGTTTTCATGTTCCCACACACACTTTTTGAAGATCTGTTGTCAATCTGTGCCTTCTGATTTGCTAAGCTTTGCTAAGCTTGCTTGAGGTTTTGCAAATCAGTTCTGGAGACCTCGCTCTGGATGTTCACATCTCTGGAGTTGAAGAGATGACTGGCAGTGTTCAGAGGCAGTCCCTATTTCACGCAATGTGCTTTAAATTCCTTTCTGCATCTCCAAGGTGATACGGGGCTTTCGAGGTTGACAGGACATTTCCCAGGGCTCAAAGGAGAACACAGGAAAAAAAGACTTCTGATGGCGTAAACAGCAGCACTGTGTGATCTTCACTGGGCCACAGGGTGAGGAAAAGCAATTTAGGACATATTGATCACTAGGCCAATTTCAGAGACTACCTCCAGGGACCTGACCTACTTTGAACTTACATTGGCCAGTGATGCATTGCTTCCAAAAGTGTCTGTGTGTCCTGCAGCATGTGATTCATTTGGGGATACCGAATTGAAGAGAGAACCACATACTTCTCTTGTCTCTCCCCTGCTTTCTCCCATTTGCTTAGTATTAAAGTAGGCTTTCATCTACATTTTGAGTTTGGAGTGTTAAAGTGGCTTCATTGCAAAAGGGAATGCTTGAGGAAAGCTTGAGGTTTTTCCTCTGATATCCTGATAGCTGTGAAAAGCTCCAAGAAGTCACTGTCTCCGCTGATCGGATGGAAGAATAAGGAGATAAAGCTTAAATTAAACGCTCTGCTAATATTCATAAACTTTAAGGGCTTTGTATCCAAAGCTACTAAGAGTCTGATTTGCTTTGGCAGTCTGAGCCTCGTGTAGTGCTCCCACAAATGTGCATAACGTGGAAACAGCGAAGCAAAACTGAACACCTCACGTTTAACTCTGATTGGGAACTGAGGAGAATAAAAGCTGGGAAAAATACATCAGCCATCCTCTTCCCACCTCACTGTCCCAGATACGCAGAGTTTAAACACCAAATTAGTCCTGAATCCTGTGTGAACTGAAACATCTGCCTGAGAGCTTTCTGTGGGTCTGTGGGAAGCTGCCGGTCAAGGAAGAAGCTCTGCAGACACAGACTGGGAACACAGGCAATGGGCAAGCGCAGAGGTGGAGCTTACACGGGATTTTTTGATCAGTAAAAGCCTGACAGCTCAGTACCAACCAGAGCTCCTGGGGCACAGGGAAAGGGAGCAGAGAGCAGAGCGCAGCGCGCAGTGGTGGGGAGGGCAGCCGCCGTCCTGCTCAGTGCATCAGCCACCACCTGTAGCACCCAGGATTCCTGTCCAGGTGAGTGCCACACCAGTCCTGCTGCCTGGGGCAGGCTGTTCAGTCCGCCTGCCTGGCACAAGGGCCATTACAAGGCCCTGGGGGAGGATTTTTCCTTCTATGCACCTTTTGAATTCAGCTGCAGATGGAAGGCTGCGGGTGGGTGACGAAGCCTCAGCTGCGGCCTTACGAAGCTGCTGGCTCTGGTCAGAAGTCCCCTCAGCTGTGGGGTCTCCAGGAACAGGTTTCCCGATTCTTTCAGTTCCCAGTGCAAGATGTCCATCTGTGGATCTGCCCTGGGCTCTGCTGGATGCAGAGCTGTATGAAGGGACAATCCAGTGCGTGCTGTGTGCCTGGCACCTGGCAGCCCAGGGACACCACACCATGCAGTCTTCTGTCTGCGTTCCCCGGGAAGGCAAAAGGTGTGATTTGAAACTGATCTAGTGTCATAAAATGGGACAGAACATTTACAGTCCAGACTCGCCATTGCCATTCACTCTTTGCCATCAATACACCACAGGATACCTCACATCTTTTGTTTTATCAAGCTATAGTACCTTTGTCATGCGTGTAATATCCCATATAACAGCCTTCTTCCCAGTAAACTCCTCTGAAGTTAGAGAGGTTCCATGCCTCTCTCTTCTAATGTTAACTCATACAATCACGCTGAGCTCCCATCCTCAGGTAGGACATGACTTCTGCCTGTCTTTGCCTTTCGCACTGTTTCTGAAGCCCAAAGGGTTCAACTTCTTATCCCAAACATTTCAGAATCGCCATAATCTCCAGGATGATTGTCTTCATTTACGCAGAGCTGAAAATAGTGGGACTTGGGCAGGCAGACCAACTTGCTGTTCTTCAAGGATGCCCAGGGATCCCAGGTGCAGCTGGCCGAAAGGGAGAACCAGGCCTTTCAGGTACAAAAGGTAAGATTCCAAAGATACCAGACTGCTTTTTCGTTTGTAGAAAGATGTGTGAAGGGGACACCCCTACCCATAGGAGTCCCTGGAGTTTTTCACAGCCAACTCATAGGGAAAGCGAATCACCTCAGTAAGGGAGCAGCTCCACTGCAGCAGAAGCCACAGACTGGCTCCAGAGTATGCAAAGTTCATGGGAATTCACATGTGAGCTGTAAATCAGGACTTTGACTGGCAGTATCATAGAATCAGAGTCATAGAATGGCTTGAGTTGGAAGGTAACATAAAGATCATCACATTCCAACCCCTTGCTGTGGGCAGGCTTGCCAACCACCCGATCAGGCTGCCCAGTACCAATATAATATAGCTTTAGCAGAAGAAATGGAGTGAGATACGTTGTCAAGTATGATCTGATGAAAAAAAAAAGCTTTCTTGCTTTTGCAGAAGTTGAGGCCCAGCTGTCCCGACTTCTGTATGATCTTTCCTGTGGTCACACTGCATTGCACACATATGAACAGTGTTTTTTCTTGTAGGAGAAATGGGAATCAAGGGATCCCCTGGGAAAGCAGGACCGCCCGGTGCAAAAGGTAACCCATAATATATTTAGCTTTAATCCATAAAATCCAGGGTGTACATAGGATAACTGGATCTACAGAAATGAAACTCTTAAGAAACAGCCTGAAGTCCTACAGGTTGGGCAATTTGAGATGTGGATCTCGCATGGGATGGGTACTGGGAACTGCGTCCTTGGGTGGGATCTCAGAGTAAGATATTGCTCTTCTTTACAGTTTCTCTTGTCAGTCCCATAAAATCAGACCTCTCCTCATTCTCCTATTGCTGGAGTGGAGACAGCTGGTACGGGGTGAAGCAAGGAAGGAATGGGCTGACCACCTCCAAAATCAGGAGCTGACTTATTTCACCTCTGGCTCTGCACAAGCTGGGGGCACAACTTCATGAAAGCATGTTGGACTGAAGGATTCAAAGCCATGGCCCAGTCTCTGGAAACAAACTGCTACTTCCAGCTCCCAGCACAAGGTGCCGCCTAGAAACTGAGTGTGACACACTGAACAGCTGGGAAAGCAATCCCTTTGCATGTGGAATATGTGCATATTTCCTAGTCAAAAGAATCAAAGACTTCAGCAGAAACCCCCAGCAGGAGGTGGGTGAATGTATTAAACAGCATCTGGGATCTGTAAGATCCCAGACTGGAAACAGAAAGCCTACACAAGAAGGACAGGCACTTATCTCTTGCCTGCAACCTGCTGCAGATACGGGGAGCACTGCTGGCCCTGCCTCCAGCCAAGACAGTTAGCAGAGAGCACCGTGGCTCTGCGCCATTTCCAGCATTCTCCTGTACATTTTGGGATGTACCTGGAGGGGCAGGAGCAGCTGCCTGGGGAGCTGAATTCACTCCCTTTGAGCCACCTGCGATGAACGTTTCCTCTTGTCTCTTGCAGGAGCAGCTGGAGACCCTGTATTGCCTGGACCAAAAGGTAAACAGTGCAGAGCTGAATTTATGATGTGTGTTCAGTTCAGCTTCCACTCTGAGTCACTCTGGAAAAACACACCAGGTGGGAGCAGCTATAGAAAAATAAAGGCACCCTGAAGGGCAGTGGGTAGGGCCGTCTGACAACAGCCACCCTGCACTGCAGGGCCTGGGCTGCAGGGGCTCACTGCAGGGTCTTGCTGCTGCCCCAGGCATTGTGAGCAGCCCTTCTCCAAACCTGTCACCAACAAGAGCTTCCCACAGCATGGGAGCATGGTCACTAGTTTGCTCCATGTCACAACTGCTCCCAGAACACCTCCTAAAGCCCTTCCCAGCAGTAGCTGTTCCCCTGTTGGAGCTTTTGATCCTGCTTCCCTCCCTGGGTGTTTCCAACTCCTTCCCACTCACACCTATTCCTGTTCCATGTGTCCCATCACAGTGGGAGTGTGTGGCACAAAGTGTTGCACCCCGCTCAGTGGGCAGGCAGAGCATACAGGTCCAATAGAGACGTGTGTTATGTCAGCCTTGCCTTATGGACATCCTGACCCCTTACCAGCTGGCGGAGGAAAAAATCTCATTAGAGGTCCAACAGCCCCAGGCTCCATGTCCCAGGTCCAACTGGTAGTGAGGCTGAGGGTTCACTCCCAGTAGGCATACATATACTTAAAATAAATATAGATAATTTACAAGGGCTGCTCTGAAAGTACTGCCTCCTGTTTTACGATCTTGGCTCACAACACCAGAAACAGACGTTGGTGGGATGGCAGCAGAGGCCAAACCTTCCCATCAACATCCCGTTGTGTTGTTGCTGTGTGACAGAATGGTGCATGACGTGGGAGTGTGTATGGAGCAGAGGGGTGTCATTAAATTCTTCTATGCAGAAGAAGTATCAGTGGGTGCCATTCGCTGATGCTGGTGAACACTGATGGAGACCAAAGAGGGGATGTGAGCACAGGGAGGGGTGGGTGCTGTGTTTCAGCAGTGGCAGTGGCTACAGTGGGTCACCTCTGCCAGTGCAAGTTTATACAAACACAGCATGCAGGTTCTTGTTCATCACTGGTGAAAAAGCAGAGCTAATGGTGACTATGCTGAAAATCTGTCTTCTGTAGCTGATAATTTGTTCTATCAAACAGTGTTACTATGCTCACTGTATCTGTTGTAGATTCCAGGGAAATAAATAGGAGGCATTACCTTCGGAGGAACTTGCACAGATGTAATGCATGCATATACAAACAGACACAAATACACATCCATACATGTCCATCTTCACAGACACTGAGCACTCAGATTAGCACAGGAAGCACCAACAGCTGAGCAGGACATACACAGAATGTTTCCGTTCACGTTTACTGACTCACACTGCCAGCAGCTGCCCTGGCTCTGTCCCACTGGCTGCTGGCACCTGGGCAGCCCTCCTCCAGGTGCTGTTTGCTTCCCATGCACACACAGACACACAGAACAGACAGTTGTCAACCGGGACAGTGTTACAAAGACGATAGGACAGTGGTTACCAGGACAGGGCATAGACACACAAGTACAGATCAGCTATCTATCTTCTCCCTGACAGCCATTTGTACCCCCCTACTCCTCTCCCTCCTTCCCAAATGACTTAAATCTGTCCTTTTTTTGCACCTTTGGATCCCACCCTCAACATCCCACAGTAAGTTCTGTGCAGTCTCAAAATCCCCTTCCTCTGCATCCAACACCATGCTGCATCCCTGCACAGCTGTGCAATGGGCTGAGCGGGGGCTGGTGCTGGTGGTGCTGGGTGTCATGGCTGGGTGTGGGGCTGGGGCTCAGGATCTGGCTCGAAAAGCAAACAGCATTGCTGTGGGAGAAGGAAGGACCAGATGTGGAAGGCAGAGAGAAATCCATGGTGTTGTTTGCCCAACAGGAGCAAAAGGAGAGCCAGCATTTCCAGAACCTTTGGTGAGTTTTGTCCTGGGCCTTTTGTGCCACCATCAGCACTGTGGAACAGCACAGCAATGACAGCAAGGAGGCAGAAGCCCAGCACCAGAGGTCAGGACAAGGCAGCAGCGGTAACCAGTTTGTAGTGACACCAAAACGCAGAGTAAGGAAATAGCAGTAGGCCTGTTTGCTTCTCACAGCCACGTGCAGCTTGTGTGTGGCTCCTTGTAATCCCTGCAGGCTGGGGTTGGTAAGGACACCTACATCTGGTAAGCGCATCTTCAGACTCTCCAAAGCCTCCTTGCAGATGAGGGAGATCTGAGCACATCTATCTTTTAGAAAGTGCCCATCACCCTGTGATTAGAGGCTCAAGGAGCAGCGGGATTTGTCTGACGTAGGTGCACACCCGTGAGGCTGGGCTTGGGGCTGTAGTGCTCTCTGTTGCAGTGAGCACACTGTAACTCCTTCCACTTCCACTCTTTCTCTAGTCTGCTCAAAAGCCAGGAACTGCCAGGAGCTGCTGGATAAAGGCAAGATCCTGAACGGATGGTACACCGTGCACCCCCAAGGCTGCAATGCTACCACTGTCTTCTGCGATATGGACACGGATGGTGGAGGATGGATTGTGAGTAGGATGGGGAGAGGGAAGCTTTTATTTCCCTACTGTGATTTTTATTGATACTTCAAATGATAGCACTAAAATAGCAATAAAAAGGGAGGAAGGCACTAAGGAGAAGTGAAGCCGGGTGGAGAGGGCAGCTGAAGTTCCTATGACCAAGCCTGGGTGAATGCAGGGGATTCTTTTGGGAGACGTGTCTGGGAGCAGGCTGAGCACCCCAAACCCACCCATTCCTGCTCAGCCAGCAAACTCCTCCTCATTTCCAAGCACAGAGGAAGGGAATTTGCAAAGAGAGATCTGCAGTCAGGTTCAGCACTCCCAGCTGCCCTCTGGAGTGGTGTATTCAGTGGGGCTTTGCAGAGGCCATGCCACCAGCAGGCAGGCAGTGGGGCTTCTGGAGCAGAACGACTGGCAGGGATGGACTTCTCATTTCCCACAGGTTTTCCAGAGACGCTTGGATGGGTCAGTGAATTTTTTGCGAGACTGGAATTCATACAAACGAGGATTTGGCAACCAGCTGACGGAGTTCTGGCTGGGGAATGACAACCTTCACTTCCTCACCTCTTTGGGTAAGGGCTGCCTGCTCCCCGGACTGGGGCAGAATGCAATCACTGCACAGCACTGCCATTAACAGACTTGAGCATCCCACATTCCTCCTGGGCCCCAAAGGTAATCCTAACCAGCATGCAGGCCCTGCAGCCCAATGCACCACAGATATTCACTCTAAAAAGAGAAGTCAGAGAACTGAATGAGCTGCCTGCATGACTTATCCTGGAGATAACACATCTCCCTGTCGACACTGTGAGAACAGTCGTGTTGCCCACAGACAGCCTTGGATTCACAGTGATGTACAGGACAGGCAGTTCTGCAGGAATTTGACGTCTATCACAATCTCTCCGGCAGTGGCAGCTCCTCTCAAGTCAGCTGAGGGCTCCTTTACCCCATCTTCTGAATCCCGGTTGAATGCTTACCACCAGCCCAACAGAACCACTGTCCTCCTCCTCTTTTAGGAGCATTGACCTGAGAGACTTCAACAACAGCTACTATTTTGCCAAGTATGCTTCCTTCCAAGTTTTAGGAGAGTCTGAGAAATACAAACTGGTTCTGGGAGACTTCCTCGGTGGGAATGCTGGTAAGTGAGCAACTTACTGGGAAGGACTTTCCCAAAGCATTTCAGTAACATTCAGCATTTACAGCCTAGAGCAGTGTCACATAGAGTCCTTGCACAACCTACATTTTGGGTCAGTACTTAAAAACTGCCTGTAGTGACCCAGATGCAGTGACCTCTGGGTGCAGGGAAGGAAAGGGATGTGCACCCCCTGCAAATGTGTGACCCAGAGTGCTACCTACAAGCCCTGCCATGTACTTTAGCAAGAAATGCAGAATCAGGTTACCTGGTATGTTGGGGTTGTGTTGTTTCTTCTTAAAAAACATACAAATCCTCTGCAAAATTCAATATCCTTCACGTGGGAACGAGTGAAACCAACAAGTGAGATAGCAGTGCTCTGGGTTTATGAGCTTTGTACACTGTCTGCTGGTCCAGACCTCAGAAAGTGCAGAGAATGCAAGCGGTGCAAGAAAGTGGACACCTGTGTGACTGCAGGCAGAATCTGGCCCATGTGCTGCACAGCCATAGGTGGGTTCTCTGCGTGTGTTAGCAGTCCTAGCAGAACTCAGGATACCGCTCCTTTTCTGGGTGACCACTATGCAGGCAACCAAGAGAATGGGATTCAAACAAACTGCCTTACATCCAACCAGGCCCCTGCTGCCCTGCAGTTGGTGCTCAGGAACACGAGGTTCCCTTTTGCACTACTGCAGTAACTGTGAGTGTGTTCTCCCTGCAGGAGACTCTTTATCATAGCATGAGGCCATGTCATTTTCAACAGCAGATCAGGGCAATGACATGAGATCCTTCAACTGTGCCACAGTCTCCAAGGAGGGTGGTGGTGCAACGACTGCCACACATGCCTCTAACCTCAGCAGCACGTACCGGCTGGGTGCACGTGGGAGCTGTGCTGACAGCATCAACTGGAAGACAGGCAAAGAATGCCATTACTCCCATAAATGAACAGAAGTGAAATTCAGGCCAGTAGCGCAGGAGGATGTCTGACTGGCACTGGCAGATGCCACCCAACAGAAGACAGAAAACATCACATTGTTTGAGGGCGAGATCAGACCAAGAAGGACACTGTAAGTTGTGCCTTTGGCCCAGAGCAGCTGTAGCCTTTAGAGATCAGAAGGGAGCAGTACTGCCTTGAGCTTTTGTAAGCCCTGACTTTAATCCTGCTCTATCTCCAGCAGCCCTGCTGATGCTGAGTGAGCTTTTCTGAATGTAAAGATTTGATGAAAAGACTACCTGGGTGGTAAGGCTGTTTTTCAGTAAAACTCTCAGATGGTCTGACCCTACGTGGCACATCCTGCTATTTTTGTCTCTAATCTACGCACACTAAACCTTCAGTGTTTTTGCAGCCTTTTTTCCTGTTGGATCCAAGAGCTGTCGGAAAGGCACTGAATTCTCTTCCCCATTGCCCAACAAATCTCACAACAAACTGGAAAGGCCCAGAGCCAGCTCCAGCCATTCCCGTGTTTTCAGGATCTCTCTTTTGCCACTGTGGACCAAGAGCTGGAAAAAACAGTCTGTCCAGCAGTGAGTGGCACTAGGACAGTACAGCAGTCCCAAGTCAAGCCTCGTAGAAGGACACTGTGGAAACTAAGTGTTAACTGCATTACAGTGAGACATCAATCAGTGGAAATAGTGTATTTATTTGTGTGGGTCCTGCAGGATCCCATATTTATCACACTTGGTGCGCAAGTGTGCAGCAAGCTGACCCCCAAGGTCAACTGAGCTGGGGCTGTCCCTTCCCAGCACCTCATGCCCACACCACCAGCGCTGGGGGAGGTGGGTGGCGCCTGGCTGGAGAGGAGAATGATGCTCTCCTGCATCCCTCAGCCAGCACAGTGAGTTGGCACTGCAGCAAGGCAGGAAAGCGCTCCCTGCAGTGATACAGCTGTGTGAAGGAGAGGGTCCTCAGGGCTTCACGGCCCTCCCCAAGTCCCATAGCTACAGCAGCCATGGAGGGGGCTTGCACAGACTCCAGCCAGGAAGAACTGAAGCACTAGGTCAGGATCCATCCCCCTGGGCAGACATACATCATATCCAATATGCACTAGCCCACGTGGATTTCCTCTGTAGTTATTCAGAGCTTAGTGGAGTTGATGCAGTCTAGGGTACAGTGACCCTAAAGAAGCCACACAGCAAAGGTCCTGCTGCTTGGAGTTGCAGGGAGACATGGTGAGGAGAAGGAAGCAGACCTTGAGCACACAGGGCACTGCTGTAACTGCAGACAGGAAGAGCACCTTCCTCCATGCAGCCTCCAAGGTCTGGTGACTGTCACCAGAGATGTCACCGTCACCAACCCAGAGATCCCACTTCTCCAAGAGTGGTTCTTGCACCTCCATCAGCTCCTACACCTGACAGTGTGGAAGGTGCAGAGAGGAGTCCTGAGATGTTCTAAAGGACATGCCCTAAAGGAACATAACCCCCAAACTGTCAGCATGCCATCTAGTGCCTCTTGCTAGCTGTCCTTGCCATGAGTCTGTCCAGAAGAAAAGCAGAATAGCTCCAGTCAGTGTCTGACTGATCCCAGTGGTCCCTGCTCACCTCAGCTTTTCTGTGTCCCAGAAAGCTCAAGAATTAGGTTTGCATTTTGTTTTTGCTCTTCAGCAGCTCTGGAAAGGAGTGGCCCTGAAGACCAGGAATAACAGCATCCCTGGGTTCCTCCTGTTGTTCCCCCTGGTGTAAATCACAATGGACAAGGACAGGGGATGAGGTGAGAACCTGCTTTCTGCTTCAGTCCAGGGCAGGGAGCAAGGAGGTGAGCAGTTGGAAGCAGCTCTGATGGCTGGCTGGTGCCAAAAGGGGAAGCAGCCCTGTAGCCAGTGAGAACCACTTTCAGAGATATTCCTGTGCAGTTTGGGACAGCCCAACACCCGTGGGATTGCTGCCAGCACCCAGGGGCTCTGCAGCAGTTCTTCGCAGGGAGGAACATGGCAGTTCTTCCACGCACCCAAGATTTCACAGCCAGAGCTGAAAGATGACAGACTTTAAGGGATGGAGCTTTGGAAGGAGAGATCTCCTTCCTACCTAACACCAACAACTGCTCACATGGGAATGTAATAAAACAGCTTCAGCACCTCCATACAATTTGCATTTGTTTGCACTGGTGGTCTAAAAGAAAACATCTCCCTCTGACTTTTTAAGCTGTCCTTGTAAGGCAGCTGCACTGAAAAACAACCAGTGCCATTTATGAGTCAGCACAAAACAAGCTGTGTCAGGGGAAGAGAAGTTATTTCACTGTGCTGTGGTCCCTTCAGCTCATCATGGGCTGCTAGGATGGAAAAGGTGAACCCACTGCCCTTTGCATGGTGCTTGTGCTGCTGCTGTGCCCCTAGTTGAAGCAACAGATGCTGTAAGGAGCCCCACGCCACGGGCACCAAGTGGCACCACAGGCAAAGCACCACTTTCTCACAGCTAACAGTGCTCTGTCTTCACCAAGGTTTTATCCTGCCAGCTGTGCTGACAGAGCATGAAGATGTTCATTGTGTTTGGTGCTGCGCCTCAGCAGCAGCACTCTGCACAGGATGAAATGGCCATGGAGCCAGGCAGCAGCAGAACCACAAGTCCTTCTAGCAAAGATCTCCTTTGTCACCTGAGACTCAGCATGGGGCTAGATGTCTCTTCCATGGAGCGGATGGGGCAGACAGAAAGCTCAGCAGAAGCACAGCTCTGTACCCACCCACGGCTGCCCTTGGGATGCCAAGCAGATGCAATCTCACAGCCATACAGATGTCAGCAGACAGAAAGTGTCATTCCCTGCTCTGAGCTGCATAACCCAGTCCAGCTGTGTCCAACCGCTGCCCTCTGCCTCCAGGAGAGCATGCAGAACCCCTGGCCCATGAGGCTCGCAATGACCCTCACATCATGTCCAAGAACTGGGGACAGTGCTGGTGGTCTGGGGCAAGACCACAGCAGAGGGACCAACTGCTGCAGTGCTGGTGGTGGCTGGCTGCCCCTGAAGACACAAGGGTACATCAGCGCTGTTTCCACTGCCATTACAGTCCATTTCACTCCACTGGTCAAATGAAAAAGTTGGAACTCTGCCTTCCACCAGGTTGAAAAGCTTCCATCCTTTTTGGTCCTCTGCTTCCCAAGGCTTCACTCCTCCTACTGGCAGCATTCCCCAGCAGGAAGCTGTTTGCTGGTGTGTTGCTGTTGAGCAGATTTCCTGTGCACAGCTGTCACAACCCAGAAAAGCACAACAGTAGCTCCAGGGATGGAGGATTCTCTGGACATGTGGCTGAGCCAATGGTCCTGGTGCCATTCAGTGTGTTTCATCTTCCTTATTATGAAGAATCTCTGCTGAAAACACTGCACTCCACCACAACATCCATCTCGGCACACTGCTGTCACTCCTTTATGTGGGTGCCAGGGCACAGAGACACTGAGCCACATGTGACACCAAATTCTGCCCAAGATCTTGAGATCAGGTCCACATGTAGGTCTGCAATGCTATTTGCACACCTCATTATACAATCTACAAGTGCTTTTTGGTGCACAAAGGGCCCCTATTCCAAGAGCTTACAGTGTACAAGAAGAGACACAGCTCCACTGCCACAAAGCCATCACACCTACTGACAACCACAGATATTTCGGTCCTAAGTACAACACATCCCTCCCAATGAGGCCTGGCAACCAGCTGAACTGGAGACCTGTGGAAGGATAAGAGGTGCACCTCTCCCACCTCCAAACCCCGACAGAGGGCTGTGGGGAGAAATCCAGATCGCCGCAGTGCTGGGACAGAGCACAGCCCCAGTTCTGAGAGGAGATACTGGTTGGCTGGCTCACACCTCGGCGAGGCACACCTTCCACACTGCTCCCCAGAGCCTCACTGAATGCTGGTGTGCCCCACCAGCATCTCTACACAATGCAGCCATCCCTGTGGGGCCACCTAAGGAGGGTTTTAAGGCTTTGCAGCATACAGCAACTCTGAGGCTCTCTGTGTGCCTCAAAGCCCCCAGCTTTGCTCCACAGGGATTCCAGCCCCCACAGAGGTTCCCCAAGCACAGAGGGGACGTGGAAGGAGAAAGCCATGAGCCCAGGGAGCACAGGGAAGCAAGAGAGGGCTGCACTTCTGTAGAGGACTTGGAAAGCATCCTCTAAGGGAATCCAGGTCCCTGACTTGCCATCCAGGATCATTTACTTTTAACAAGCCAACAAAGG
This sequence comes from Tympanuchus pallidicinctus, assembly GCF_026119805.1. Taxonomy (NCBI): domain Eukaryota; kingdom Metazoa; phylum Chordata; class Aves; order Galliformes; family Phasianidae; genus Tympanuchus; species Tympanuchus pallidicinctus. Next base: position 1,445,361 of record NW_026294710.1, on the reverse strand, counting down.
CTGTTTGCTGTCTGAATTACATCTGTTAAAAACCTCAGATAAGACCTTGGTTAAGTCTCCTCTCCATTTTTCAATCTCAGAAATTAGAGACTGAGACTATGATTAAATAAATACCAGTGGGTCACTTAGTTCTTCCGTTCTCCACCCTCTTTCTTCACTTCTGACCCTCCATTTACAGTCCATCCATCGGGCTTTGCAGGGGGCCCACAGCTCAGCTCAAAAGTGGATTGTCCTTCCTGGGCTCCAGGCTCTCTGCAACATCTTCCAATTCATCCAAGATATCGGAGAAATACGGCCTCTTGAACGCTTCCACCTGGAATGAGAAGGGAGAACTGAAGAGGGCATCTCGGACAGGTGGGTACAGTGCGGCAGCTCTCCTGGGTCCCCCCTGGCCGAGCAGCACTCACCCACTGCCAGAAATGCCCAGACTGTGCACCTGCACACAGAGCTTTCTGGCATCACACGCTGCAAGCTGACATCTCCTGACATCAGTGGGGTGTGATAACTGCTCAGCCCAAAGGCAGTCTGAGCAGAACAGGATCAGGGGAAAAGCTAGAGAGGACACGTCTCCTCCCCACCTCTTTTGGAGTGTTCCCAAAGCTGGGGTTCATTCCTTTTCCTTTTGAAGGACAGTGAGGTCCAGATCTGTATGCACTCCTTACAAGAGAAAAGCCAGCAACACGGTGGGGGCATCCCTTAGTCCAGGTCACCCCACTGTGCTGCCCTGGGGCTGCCCAGCCCTGGCACAGGCGCTCCAGCCCCGGCTCCAACCTGGGCACAGAGCAGTCCCAGCAACACTTCAGCAGAGCCATCACCAAACCCCTTGCCTTAGGGGATGTCTGTTAGAGGTAGAACACCCCCACACAGATCACAGCCAGTTGCTGCATCACTTGTGCTCTGACTCGGGGTGAGTTACTCAGGAGAAACAGGCAGGACTCACCCGACAGCAACAGGCAGCAAGGTCCAGCACCCGCCGAGGGCATCCGCTGACCATCCTGCAGAAAGCAGCGACATCCAGGCCATAGTCCTGAGGGAAGGAGAGGGCGCGGGGCAGCAGCCGGCCTGGCAGGAGGGATGGGGCCTCTCCAGGAAAAGGGGGAAAACAGGCTCCTCTCCTGCTCAACGCGTGTCCCACCTACTCCTCACTTACAGAGATGGGCCTCGTCTGGGTTTTACACTCCCCTAAGCTGGAATGCCATTCCTTCACCTCCCAGCCACCAGGACAAAAGGCAGGAGGGAGCATCTGGATGATCTTTTAGGTCCCCTGCCATCTAAGCCTACGCCACCTATGATTCTACATTCATGGACTGAAGCTTTTAGGGTCTCAATCACGGCCGTCTCCCTGATGGCACAAGGGAACCATCAGCTCTGCCAGGAGGGCACAGGTAATCACTAAAAGAACAGGGAGATGTAGCAACACCTTTCTGCTTGCTCTGTGCTCTCCTGCAGAGCAACGTACCCTCCAGGAAGAGCACAGCAACAAGCAGCACAAAGCAGAACCAACATGTGGAGGACCATCCAGGCTTCCAACAGCTGCTGAGAGCCACCGGATTCACCAGCTGTTCCCATAGCACTGTGGAGCCTTTACTCTGCACGGAAAGCAGCAATCTGCTCTTTTCTCACTGGATTTTTCACTCTTGTTGTGGAAAACGCTTCCTTTCTCATTTTGCAGGAGAGAAATGTTGTAAATATTGAAATAAAAAGGCCACATTTCTAGAGAAGCCAACTGTCTTCAAATAACCTGTGAATTAGCCTCAATGAATCTGAAAATATACTAGGGCTGATCTGAAAGTACTGCTTCATGTTCTATGATGCTGGCCCACAACACCAGAAACAGACATTGGTGGGATGGCAGCAGAGGCCAAACCTTCCCATCAACATCCCGTTGTGTTGTTGCTGTGTGACAGAATGCTGCATGACATGGGAGTGTGTATGGAGCAAACATGTGGAACTGAATTCCTCCGTGCAGAAAAAATGCCAGTGAGTGCCATTCATTGATGCTTGTGAACATTGATGGAGACCAAAGAGGGGATGTGAGCACAGCGAGGGGTGGTGATGCATTTCAGCAGTGGTGACAGCAGCAGTGGTCACCTCTGCTGGTGTGGGTTTGTACAGCACAGTATGCACCTCTTGCTCATCATTGGCAAAAATGCAGAGCTATTGGTGCTGCTATGTTGAAAAACAGTGTTTTGCAGCTGAGAATTTGCTCCATCAAACAGTGTTACTCTGTTCACTGTATGTTTAACTTTCCATGGAAACAAACAGGAGGCATTACTTTCAGATCAACCTACATACTCCTGTGATGATGGTTGTGTTTCATCTGCCGCTTCAACGTAGATATTGAAATGCCAATGCCAAATGGACCATTTGGAATTAAGACCTGTAAACAAAAGAGTCACTTCTCATTTTGTTGGTGCAACCAAAATTTTGATAAGCAGATGATTCCATTTGTGTACTGAAAATTTTGTCATCAGATTTTCCCACAATTAAAACTCTGGAGTGACACCTCAGTATGCACACATATATGTGTGCAAGTCTGCACGGCCCAGAGAGAAGCTGCAGTCCAGAATCATGGAGCAACATGAACAAACAACAAAACAAAACAAAAGGAACAAAAAAGGAACAAAAGGAATGAACCCCAATACTGTTAAGTTTGGGAATTATTACCTGAGTTCTGGGAAGTACTTCGGGATCTGCTGGGATCCTGCCCAGGATTTCACAGAGCACAATGCCAAAGGAAAACACATCCACCTGCAAGAAGGGTGAAAGAGGTGGGCTCAGGGCTGCATAGAAGGCAAACTGCAGGAAAGAGGAGCACCAACAGCAGCAGGCTCCTCCATGAGGGGATGCCTGCCATCTCGTGCAGGAGCTCTGCTGATGAGCCAGGAGCTGGCAGTGATGCCGTACCTTCCTGTCGTAGGGCTCTCCCCGCAGCATCTCAGGAGCCATCCAGAAGGCAGAGCCCACCAGGGACAGTTTCCTCTCTGCATACTGCACAGGCAGCTCCACCACTTCTCTGGCCAGCCCAAAGTCTGCCACCAGCGCCTCGCGGCCACGCGGTGTCACTCGGATGAGGCAGTTCTGAAAGGAGACCACGGGGATGTGCCATGGGCTGTGGCAAGGAAGGGGCCAGCTGCTACAGAGCCCTGTGCACGCAGGCTGCAACCTGAGTGTGCAGCTGATCACATCCGGAGCCAGAAGTAGTGGGAAGGAGCCGTTCCTCAGCCCACCTCCATCAGTTCACTGCCCACCCTGTGCTCTCACAGTTCGGTCTGCCTGGCGCCACACGGCCCTCAGCGCTGCCCCATCCTGACATCTTTGCACTGAGATTCCCAAAGGCACTCAATATGGGCACGGTGATCCACATCCTTTCATCTGAAAGAGACCTAGAAACGTGCACATCAGCTTTGCTCAGTCAGCCCAAGGCAGGCAAATCACAGCCACGGCCCTCCTCCCTGTGCAGAGCTATACATCCCTAATAATGGCTTCTGAAGGAATTCCTACAAAATTATCTTGAGGTTTCTCAAAAACCCCAGTGACTTTAACCTATTCAGATCCCTAGATTTTACTCCTTGGCACCTGCTCCCAGGGAGCCAGCAGAAACTGCAAACAGAAAATGGCTCCAATTGGAAGGGACCCACAGCCCCGAGCCCCAGTTCTGCCATGGGCTGGCTGCCCCCCAGCTCAGATTGCCCAGGGCCCATCCACGGCCTTGGGCACCTCCACAGCTCTGGGCAGTAGTGCCGGGACCTCACCGCCCTCTGGGTAAAGGATTTCCCCCACATCTAACCTAAATCTTGCCTCTTTTAGCTTAAAGCCATTCTCCCTCATCCTATCGCTGTCTGCCTGTGTAAAAAGCCCAGATAGCTCCAGTTCTCACTAACAGCCAGACACTAGGTAAAGGCTTCCATCTTTTCAGCCAACCTCCCACCAGGTTTCCCAGGTTTCCCCAGAGAAGCACAAACTTCTTCCAGGGCTGCACCTCCGCAGTGAGACTGAAAGGTGAGGTGCAACCTGCCAGCACTCCTTGCCTTCCACAAGCAGGAGCAGAGGACCCACAACCTGGGCTCTCCAGGTCACTGCCCTACGCAGCCTCTGCAGGGCCCCCTAACGCAGCTCCCCTCCAGCTGTGTACCTTGGAGTTGAGATCTCGGTGGTAGATGTTCTTGGAGTGCAGGTAGATCATGCCTCTGGTGATGTCAGAAGCTAAGTCCACCTTCTCCTTCCATGACAAAGCAACGTCTTTGCTGGCCAGGAGCTCCTCCAGGCAGCCCCCATTCACATACTGTGAAGAGACAAAAGGCAGCACCTGTGCAGCTGGACGCAGGGTCTCCTGGAGCCCCCCACGTGCAGGAACAAAATAAGGCCTCCCAGTGCCAGCCCAGGCTTTCCCATTCAGCCACAACACTGTGTCAGAGCCACCTCAAAGGTACTGCCAGGCTGCATCCCAATATGCCTACTCTTAAAATCCTGCTCCTCTGCTCCCCCACGCTGGCCTGTCCTGGTCCTCTGGTGGTACTGGGCCACCACGAAACCCTCCATGGCCACTCTGCCCGAACCTCACAGCACCTGTGCCCAGCTCCAGCCATGAGAGGCTGTGGGGCAGAGCAGACCAGAAGCCTCCCCAAGGCAGTCTGCTCATCCAGTCACTCACAGCTCCTTGCCTGCCCAAAGCACAGTTAAAGGCAATAAACTTTTACCTCCAGAATGGGGTACAGCTTGTCATCCTTTACGCATATCCCAAGGTACCTAAGCAGAAGGATGCACCAAAACAAAGAAAACATGCCATCAAGGTTCCATTTGATCCCTCCCCACAGAACTGCCACAGAGACACTGAGGCAGCCCCAGCCCCCACCAGTGCCCCTGCCCACGGCCAGAAGTCTTGCCTACCTGACGATGTTGGGGTGGGAGAGCTTCTGCAGCAGGCTGATCTCACGCACTATCACCTCCTGGTCCACATCATTCTTGTAGATCTTCACCACCATCACTTTACAAGCAGCAGCAGCCTGGGTCACCTGGAGCCAAGGGTGGAGCAGGACACGTCAACCTCCAGGTGTCTGCCAGCCCCTCCAAACAGCTGCACCCCTTCCCAGCCAAAGCCCTGGCTCCTGTTTCCCTGCTGCCCAGAGCTTTGGACAGCCACCAGCACAAGGGCAAGGTACTGTCCTTCCCACACCAGTTCCACTTTGTGACACCTGACATGGTGACTGGGGACAGCCAGCACCCTCCTGCCTCAGCACACAAGGACACTCAGCCAAAATTTAAGTCACTTTGGCTGGAGCAGTTTCTCAGCCCACACTGAGTTACAGAAGAGCTGACCTTCTCCCCTCCCCTTACTTCAGTGCCTCATCTGTCCATCTGCCCCTCTCCCTCCTGCTGGATCTCATCACTGCTGCTCACACCACACGTCCCCACTGCTGCCTCAGCCTTCGTTTCACTTTCATTTAGAGCTTTGGGTTTTTTTGTTTATTTTGATAGTGAAATAGCCCAACCACAGCCTGAGATGGCTTCAGAACAGCAGTCTGAGTCCCATAGCATCACCCACTGCTCTCTTTATGGCTGCTTTATGGCTAAGGTGACCAGTGGAGGTGAGAACACAGAGATGCATGTTAAGACCTCATTGAGCTGAAAGGAGAGAAAGGTTTGTTACCACCAGGACCACAAAACAAATGATCTTGGAAGTAACATGAGTTGCCTCCTCCTTCCTGATGGAAGTCTGGCAGCAGTCTGCAGAGGCTGAAAAGAGAATAGGGCTCGGACAGCATCCCCTGATGGGACACTGTAACCACACCGACTTGCTGCTCGGGTGTCATCAATTATTAGTCACAACCACACAGCTGTAAGTGCAAAAGATGCAATGGATCACAGCCAAAGTTCAGCCCTCAAGGTCTCACACAATGTGCCTTGCAAAGCCATTTTTCCTTTTTCCAAGCTGGAGGCCCAGCCTCCAGCTTGGAAAGTCACTGGGAATCAGACTTCAGGTGACACCAGCCTCTTGCAGAGGCCTTTTCCAAGCACATGGCCAGCATTTGGTTCCCGCCAACTCAGAGTATTCCTCAGCCTGCTCCAAACAGCATCCACGCAGCACACTGTTCCCCAAGCAGAAGGCCATGCAGGACCTCTCGGCCTGAACCCTGTGCACAAGTGAGTCTGTGCACAGCCAGTCTGCACACCAGGGACCCCAAGCGCAGGCTGAACCAGAGGACAAGGGCAGCACAAGCAGCACACAGCCCCTCTGTGCCAGCACCACGGGGCCAGGAGCTGGTGACCGTAGGAGGAAAACAGCAGCTGTGGGCAGAGGGCTCTGCGGCCATCCATCCCTGTGGTGCTTCCCAGCAGCAGCGCTGCTGCTCAGGGCTGAGACTGCCCGACCCCAGAGGAACGCCAGTAACCAGAGCATCCAGCTCGAGTTCCCAGCAAATGTCAAGTGGCAACAAAGGCCTTGCCTTGTTCCAAGTCCTCCTCCACTGTCTTCTATGTGAGCCGCAACATTTCACTCCAGCTTTATTTTTTGACATTTCCTTTTCACCTTCTATTGTGGAAAGTCATTGCATTTTCACTCAAAACCCATATCTCCAGCTGCAGCTTACCCAGCTTGGCTCCACTGGGTCCGCACCACAGCCCAGCAAACAAGCTCAGTGCCAGCAGCCACACGGAGGAGGAAGATGATGTGGGCAGACCTGGTAGCACTGTACCCTCTGAAACGCTGCCTCAGTTGCCAGGTCTTCCCTTCTTTTTGTTGCTCAAAGAAATGGCTGAGGGTTGCAGGGAAGGAGCTCCCCACCCCCATTCAAAAGCGAGCAGTAGGGCAACGCTACAGCGCTCATGGGCTGAGGAGCAATGGAGAGGGGCAAAGCGAGCGGGACACCGGTTCTGTGCTTCCTGAGAGAGGGTTAAAAACGCCCTCTGAGTAAAGGATCTCCAGCTCACATCTCACCTCAGTCGCCCCCTTCTAGCTCAAAGCCACACCCCCGTTCTGTCGCTATCACACCGCCTACAGTCGCTCTTCCCCATTTCCGAGTTCAGCCTCACGCTTCGGGTCGGCCCCAGCGCTCTCACCTTGTACACCTTGGAGAAGAAGCCGCTCCCGACCAGCTCGGCGCTGAAGCTTTCCCAGAACTCCAGCCTCCGGACGGCGGTGCGCAGCCTCTGGCAGCGGTCCATACGGCAGCAGGTGTCCGACGACTCGCCGTAGCGCCGCGCCGCCTCGCAGGGCTCCGGTGCCAGCAGCCCCGCCTCGCACATCGCGGGGCGGCAGCCGAAACGCAGCGCGTTCCGCAGGGAGCCGACAGCAACACGTTGCGCTCCGACCCAGCGCCTGCACCGGGAAACAGAGCTGGACGAAGCCGGAACAACACGGGGAGAGCAGACATGCCGTGCTGCACCGCGGAGCACGCGCCGCCCGCCGGCGCGATCTCTGTGGTGAGGCGCCCTGCCTCGTGTGGGTTGCGTTCGTACTCCTTCAGATGAGAATGTAAAGACGTCACATTAATGTACGTTCACTTCTACCTTCTAGGACAGGCAGGATGCATTGCCTTCACCGCCTGACAGTGCAGCCCGAGGAAAACCTGGGGAACGCTGCTCGACCCGACCGGCTCACACTGAGCTACAAGCCACCGTGTCAGAACTGCTCGGAACACAGCTCATGTGGCATTGCTAACACCACATTCCTTACTGCAGGCCTCCAGACAAGCCTTCTGAGGGTGCCAATGCAAAACGTGCCATCTTAAAAGGGTCCTCGCTCAGCAGGTCCCCTCTGTTCAACAGAAGCCCTGAAGAATGACATATGGGGGAAATGCCCCAGCAACTCCCTGCCTCTCCGTATCCCAAATCTGTTTCTAACTCCCTCTATTAAATTGTCTCGCTTCTTCACTAATACTTTTCTCGACAGCCCTCTCCCCCCAGGCTCTTTCTGCCTTTGTCAGGACCGTGTTCAGAACCCTCCAAAGCAATGCCACCCCTACTTCCCCACTGCATCACTTTCTCCCCAGATGCAGGGAAGGCAAATCCAGGAAAAGTGGAAAATGGGCTTCTGACACTGATGTCTAAGCCAGCACTACTTCTGGGTACCTCGCAAGCCACTGGTGCTTAACAGAGCCGTTTGAGCATTTTCCCCTCTCAGCACATGCTCAGACCATAACCAAAGGAGACAACAGTTGGCAGAAGGATGCTCCAAAGCTTCCAGCTGAAGCCAAGGAAGCTCTGCCCTCCCCGAGCTCCTGTCCCAGGTCTTGCACCACAACACTTGCACCAACCTCCCCACCCTGCCACAGCCCTGCAACTGAGATGCAGGGAGAGCTGCCAAGGGAGCACGGGGGCAGAAACTCACTCAGGGCGCCCGCACAGGCACGCACAGCTCCTCTCCAGCCAAGCAGGCTGAGGGGAGCTGCCCCTGCAACGGGAATGGCTTCCTTCCCACTGCCCCCTCTGTTCCCTGCTTTTCCCACGTATCTCCTCCTGCTGTGACCCAGTTCATCAAATGTCCCTTTGTCCACAGAAGAATCCCCACAACGCCCTCGGCACGCTGGGATGCCCTGAATGTTATGCCAACGAGTGGGAGCCAAGTCTTTATTTTCTTCCCAGAAACGCGTTTGTCCCAGATGAGGGCTGACAAGTAGTAGGCTGGGAAAGAAAATGGCCTTCCAAAATGTGAAGATTTATGTCATGGCTTCTTTGGAGCCAGAGGAGAGGGGACGTGGAGCACTGAGGTCTTTCTCAATCCCTCCTCTGGGATTTCTCCATCTACAGGTGCTGGGACACCCGAGCATCCCAACAGACCCAGGCTGTCCTGCAAGAGTGCAAAACCCCAGGCTGCAAATCCCCCTTCCAGACAAGTGGTCAGGGAGGAGCTCCATACAAAGACAGCCTGCAGAGGATGCTACAGGGTGCTCCCCTCCTCCACAGAGCAATCATGAAATCACAGAACGGCTCAGTTGGAAAGGACTTAAAAGACCATCCGGTTCCAACCCCCTGCTGTGGGCTGGGTGCCCCTACTGTCAGGCTGCCCGGAGCCACATGTGTGGCCTTGGGCACCTCCAAGGACCACCAATCCCCAGCTCAGACACATCCACACACATCGAACCAAGTCCCACTTTAAGTGGTTTCCATAAAACCACTCAGGTCCAAACACACTGAGATTTTGGGGCAGTCTGGCCTCCAGCAAGGTTAAGGATTCAGGCACCATTTCAGTGTTATTTCATGGAGAGTTTGGCAAGTTTCAGCAGAGATTCACCAAACCACCTATGGGGGTCCCTGTGTGGACGACTCCCAGCAGCACTTCCCATGCTCACAAAGTGCCAAACCGCTGTCTGTCTGATGGGAAACCTGCGGGGGGTTTGAAGGAAGAGAAACGTGACAAAAATCAAAGGAAAACACTCCCCAGGACAGTCAGCAGCAAAGGCTTTGATTGAGCTCGCTTTGCAAAATGGTGACTGATGAGGCGCACAGATCCCTTTGAAACAGAAATGGTGCAGAAGAAGAAAAAACGCCATAACAGCTCGGCAGTCACAAGGCCAATTCCACATCACTCCCTCTAAAAACACCGAACAGGACCACCACCAAACACCCTGCCCCATCTGGGGAATGTTTAGGGGGTACAAACAGGGCTCTGTACTCTGGAAGTCAGGTGGGGAGTGACTCAATTTTAAAGGTGAAAAGCTGTCAGCAAAGGGCTTGGTGACAAACTCTGCTTCGGAGAGGACCTGAGCCCCGTGCTCCACCTATATCTGCTCATCAGAGATGGGGGAACAGGACAGGTGAAGCAGACAGCTCAAATGGTCCCACCTCACCGACTGCTTCATCTCCTCTGCCGGGGGGTGATGGAAGAAGGGCCCCACGGGGCCAACGCAGCTGCTGGCTGCACTGGGGACAGGGGCAGATGGAAAGGACTGCAGAACCCTGCTCTTCTGAGGCTGTTCCTGGGAAAATTCTGACCATGATAAGCCAAGTTAAAGCTTTCAAGGTCTTTGAAACCTGTGGGTGGGCAGATATTGTTTATCACTGTGACTGTTCTCCTCCAGGAGATCATTTATTCATTACTCATTTGTTCCTCACAGCACTGCACCATCCCCAGTGCCTGACAAAGGGCTCTCTGCTGACATTAGCCCAAAGCCCTGTTTGCATCAGGATGGGCAGGAAGGAAAGACAGCTTTGCATGACACGTCACTGTCCTGTTTCTGTAGGAAAGCCACACAGCAGCACTGTACAGCTGAGATGCATGTGGAAAGCAGGGTGCTGGTGCCTGCAGGGCCACTCTAGAACCAGGTATGTTTGCATCAGGGCAAGAGCATCTGCCAGACCTCATCTCTGACTCCAGATGGCCTTTCAGCCCCACATCAACCTAGAAATTATGATTTCCCATTGCCTTCAGGATGCAGCAATGCAGGGTGCAACATGCTACATCCTCCAGCGACAGGACAAGAGGCGATGGCTTCAAATTGTGCCAGTGTGGTTCACATCAGATACTAGGAAACATTTATTCTCCAGAACAGTGGTCAGGCACTGGCACAGGCTGCCCAGGGAGCGGTGGAGTCACCATTCCTGGATCCAGAACTGAGGAGGCATTTGGGAACATGGTTAGTGGGCAGGATTGGTGGCAGTGGGTTGGACTGGGTGATCTTAGAAGTCTTTGCCAACCTTAATGATCTACGCCTTTGCTTTCAAGAGCCTACAGCAACAAGCAATCCATTGGATCTGGTCAAAACCAAGGGATATCAAGCAGCCTTGTCACGTGCCCCACTGACCCCAATGCCCTTCCCTGCTCAGCAATGATCAAGCTCTGCAAAACCTAAAGCAAAAACAACGCACCTGTTCTGTGAAGATCATTCACCCTGTTCCCTTCCCAGACCGCTTCTCCTCTCTCCACATTTGCAGCTGTTAAAGGAAAAAAAAAAAAAAAAAGCCAAAGGTCTACAGGGAGGAGCAGAAAGCTGTGCCTGCCCACACGGAGCCCAGCAGCAGCAGGCACACAGCACAGCAGGCGACTGAATGTTAAAACCCATCTCAGCACTGCCAGGGGAACTGGACTCACATTTCCTAACCCTGCCTCCAGTACAGGATGCATGTGCCACCCTGAGGCAGCAGCTCCAGTGCAAGGGATAAGCCTGATCCACCGTGAGAGGAAGGGCAAAGCTCCCCCCGGGGTGAAGCACGCCAAAATGCATCTGCTCCCTGCCCCTGCACTTCATCTGCCTCTAATTAGGGTCCCTAAATGTGCCAAACTTGTTCCCCCCAGCATATTTTCCACTCTCTAGACCACAAGAGACCCCGGTAAAAATCCAGCAGATAAAGCTGAGATCCAGTTAAACATCACAAACGTTATTTTTCCAAGCAGCAGCATTAAAGAAGGCAGGTACCCCTGCTAGGGAACCCAATCACTCTTGACCCGACTGAACCAGTTTATCCATCCATAAACAAGTAGTATTTGCTCTACAACACATGAACACATTTTTTGAGACAAGAAAGCTGCTTTCCCAGGCTCTGCATGCAGCAGCAGAGGCAGCAAACACCAGGAGCACTGACCCATCACGGAGGACCAAGGAAACTCAACGAGAGAACAGACTTGTACCTGAGATGACCATTTTTGTAGCAGCATAGTGAAACAGGCTGAATCCTCAGGCAATGCCGGCTCTGCACAGATGTGTGCTCCACCCTTTCTAGCCCTTGATTGCAAAGACCTTACTATTGCTAAGAGATGGGAAAACGGAAGGCAAATCGTCCCTTGCAGTCTCACAGCACACAGACTCTTTCCAAACTCACCCACTCATCACAGCAGAGCGACACAAGTCGGAGCTGCCGGTGCGGTCGGCACCACGGGGCAGTGCCGGCAGTGCCATGGCTCGCTCGGTGCCCCGAAGTCTCCATCCGCCACGCGCGGCCCTTCGAGCCACCATCGGACAGGGCAGGAGCCACAGAGCTGCTGCCCCAGAAAAACCGAACCCCACGGCTTTCCTCTGTACCAGCTTTCTTACCCCAGCCTTCCGAACTGCCCACGGCCTGCCTTTAAATTAAAACCCCATGCACTATCAGAGACGTCGCTCTGCACGGAGGAGCTGCAGACGGGGAACGGCAGCCCAGCCCAGCCCAGCTCCGCCGAGGCCACGCACAAAGCGGGCTCTGGAGCCCAGCATCAGCTCTGCCCCCTCCCGACGCCTCCAGCCGGCAAGGCATCACTAACCGGCGGCCGCCCGCAGCCGTGTGACTGCCGGCACTCACCCACTCACCCACTCACCCGCTCGCCCCGCAGCTCCTCCGCACCCGCTCCCTCGGGCCGAGCAGCCCGCGGCCCCGCCCCGCGCACAGCCGGCTGCGGCTCCTCCCTCCGTGCCCCCTGGAGCTGGAGGCCGTTCCCCCCGCGCCGGGGCTGCGGGTCATCCCGGGGCGAGGTACGGAAAAGCTGACGGACTCACGAGGACGCCGTTGTCGGACCCCACCGGTACTCGGAGACTGACCGGGACGGCCCAGCACTTGCGCGAAGCCAGAGCCCGGGGAACCCCAACCTGAGGAGAGCGCTTTCTCTTCCTGTCTCTGGCAGCAGCTCACATCCCCTCCGCCGGCTCTGCCTCCCGTCCCGGCCCCGGCCCGGCCCCCGAAGGATCCAGCTCTCCACGGACCCGCAGGGCATCAGCAGGGCAGCCCCCCTCCTTGCGCAGTGGGCGCTGCAAACCCCGCGGCCGGAGCACCCAGCAGCCGTTGGGGTTTTCCGCCGAGGGCAGAGCGACCAAATCTGGGTCACACGCCAGATGGAGGCAGCTGGGACAGGGGACACAGCTGTGGCAACGGGGGCAGGTAGTGGCACGTGGACACGTGCAAAGGAACATCTCACCACTGCCAATGTCAAGGGAGCACTGCCCAGCTCTCCCCAGAGCCCAGCCACATCTTGCAGCCCCTTCTATCCCTATAAAATGATCCTTAACAAGGGGAACAACAGAAGTCCCCTTCCTGCAGGATGCTGAGCAGCTGTCCAGGGGTCACATAGCCATGTGATTCTGCACCACCAAAAGCTGCTGCTGAGCAAAGGACAGCATTTACACGTAACTGGTAATTAAGACTCTTGAAGGCTTCTAGATATCTGATCTGAAGAGAGTTTAAAGCCTATTTACTGCTGTCTTGCAAACATGGTTGCTAAGCAGCAGCTGTAAGTAACATCTCCAGCAGTGTGCCTCTGCTGCAGCACCAAGCAGAGGGCAGCCAGCTCTGCCATCACAGAGGAGAGTCAGAGGCAGCAGCAAAAGCAGAGCTGCCCAGTGTGACCGTGCTCAGCCAAACCACACTACAGCTTCAGGCTACACTGTTCCTACCAATCAGGGACATTTGGGGTACATCATCCTTGCAGCCAGCAGCAGAAATGCAAGGGATGCAAAGAGTAACAAGAAGGGATTCTGCAGGTACATTAGTCAAAAATTTAAAGACAAAGAGAGTGCATCCCTTCTGATAAAGAAGAAAGGGAAAATGGCCAGTGAGCAAAATGAGCAAAATGAGCAGTGTTCTCCAGGGGGTCCGTCTTGGGACCAGAACTCTTGAACATCTTGATCAGTGACTTAGATGATGGGATTGAGTGCACCCTCAGCAAGTCTGCAGACAGCACCAAGGTGAGTGGTGCAGCTGATGTAACAGAAGGAAGGGATGCCATCCAGAGGGACCTGGGCAGGCATGAAAGGTTGGCACATGTAAACCTAATGAGGATCAACAAGGCCAAGTGTGAGGTGCTGCATTGGGTCAGGGCAATGCCAGGCATTTATACAAACTGGGGGAAGATCCTGAGAGCAGCCGTGCAGAGAAGGACGTGGGGGTCCTGGAGGGCACAGAGCTGCACACGAGCAGCAGTGTGCGCCCGCAGCCCGGGAGGCCAGCAGCACCCTGGGCTGCACCAACAGAGGGCTGGCAGCGGGCAGGGAGGGGATCGTCCCCCTCTGCTCTGCCCTCGTGAGGCCCCATCTGCAGTACTGCGTCCAGGCCTGGGGCCCCCGGCGCAGGAAAGACGTGGGGCTGCTGGAGCGGGTCCAGAGGAGGCCACGAGGACACTCAGAGGGTGCAGCACCTCTGCTGCAAAGACAGGCTGAGGAGCTGGGGGTGCTCAGCCTGGAGGAGAGCAGGCTGCGGGGAGACCTTCCAGAAGTTGAAGGGAGCTTATAAGCAGAGGGGAAACCAATTTGTAACATGTGCAGCTGGTGACAGGACAAGGGGGAATGGCTTTAAATGAAAAGAGGGGAAATTTAGGTTAGATGTTAGAAATTCTTTATTCAGAAAGTGGTGAGGTACCAAAACAGGTTGCCCAAAGAAGCTGTGGGTGTCCCAACTCTGGAGGTACCCAAGGCCGTGGATGGGGCCCTGGGCAGCCTGAGCTTGGGAGGGCAACCAGCCCACGGCAGGGATGGGGATGGATGATCTTTAAGGTCCCTTCCAATCTGAGCCATTCTATGATCTTATAATACTTTGGAGGTAAATCCCAGGCACATCCCTTCCCATTGCACTACAGGTTCCAGGTACTACAGGTACTACAGGCTACAGGCCTGCCTTGCTGCCCAGCCAGCACCGTGCTTTCACCATCTCACCTCCTACCTGCTCCTTCCAGACTGCCCATCAAGAGCAAATTACTCAGTGCTGGGGTAAAAGGAAAACTCCAGCTCTTTCTCCCTCTTTTGCTTTCCTGAGCACACAAACATGCCTTCACGGGCTGCATATTATTTTTATGCAGCAGCTCATGGCCACCTACACTTCGCTGTCCTTCCTCAAATTCACCCATGAGCATGCACCACTTTCCCTGCCCTGTGCAAAATGCAGCACTGAGAGCAGCCCTGTCAGCAGCTGTCAGCTTGTACAGCTTGCAGGGAAGCTGTGAATTATCCAGTGATTGTTGGCAGGTGTCAGATTAGAGAGGCAGTGCTCAAGTCCAGTCCAGCTGAACAAGCAGCCGGATCGCTATGTGGCTCCAGCGTCTGCATCGCAAAAGCAGATGAGCACTGCACAGGCTGGAAATGACACTTCCATGAGTACAAAGTGCCAGCAGCAAACCTCACAGCACTTCTTGATGCCCAAGAAGAACCTGCACTGCCAAACAGAAAGACAACAAGACCCAAATGAATTGCCACTTACGTTTCCACTAGCAAGAATCTCCTTCCCTTGTCCAGGTGCTTTCATCGTCTAGCAGAGCTTTAAGTATCGGATCGTCTCTCCGAGGCTCTGTGGTATGCACACAGCTCCTCGTGCCCTCCAGCCATGGCACAGCAGGGGTTCCAGCATGTCCGTGGCAGCAGTCAGGCAGCAGCTCTGCTTGAATTCCACCCCCACTGTCAATCGCTTTAGGATTATCAGGAATCCTGGAATATTTCCAAGGCTGCTCTATTCTGTGTGCATGCTGCCACTGATGTGATTAAGCAAAGGTCAAAGGGTGTCCTGGAGGAGCTGAGAAGCCAGTTAAGCCTCAGCTGGTCTTTGATCTGACAGCCACCAAATGGTTGTGGGGACTTCCACACCAGCTGGCAGCCCCCAAGAAACTGCAAGGTGAGAACTGCCTGTAGTCAGCACTGGAGATCTCTGCAGGTGCATGCCACATATGGCAGAACCATGTGTGTGACAACAGAGACAAGATTTGGTCCCAGAGCAACAGCCTTAAAAGGAGCCTACAGAAGGTGCAAACTGCCCTGATGGAAAAGGTCCAATAATAGAAAATCCCTCTGATGAGGTCTGACTTGAGGGCCCAGGTGTGTCTCATTGCATGGAAGAGCCACTGTGACCAGGGCAAGGGACTCCTGGGAGACCCAGGCAGGTCTGTACACCAGGGCAACAGGGAGAGGGACTGGAGGCATCTAGCACATGCAATTTTGAACCCAAACTCGAGGGAAGGCCATACCCTACAGAGCACAGCCCTGCATCACTCCGTAAGGTTGATGCTGTGCAAGATATTTGTTCTCTCTATGTACCCTGAGAGATACCTTCTAGAAATAAGACCCATGCAGTCATGCTGCCTCCACTGGATCGAACCACCATGGATAACTTTTAGCTCATTTGCCACTTTAGCCACATCTGACAGAATGGCTAAGACCTTAGAAGTGCTTAGTTTCCTGAAAACAGGCAGCAGATAGGGAAGTGAGACCATGCCTGTGTTCTCCATGCAGGACATGCTTCAGCATGAATTCACCCCGTCACAGGCATTTAAAAACCCTCACCCCAGAGCAATTGCTTTCAGATCCAGCAGTCAGAAAGGCTCTGTCAGGAGCTTGCATTTTCCTAGACAGTAAAACAGCACTGCAGAGTACCCAACTGGAATAAACCTTCAGACAAAGTCCAGAGGCAGCACAGCAACTGCCCACATCTGCCAAGACATCTACTGCAGCTCTTTCTGGGTAACGTGGAACAACCAGGAGACAGTTGGCAGCTGAGCAGAACACCAGGGAACTGGGTGCTGCCAGAAGAGGAAGTTTATAGCCTGAGAAATGGTGTGCAGGAATTCTTCTCCCAGAGGAGAAAAATCACAAGGCAAGCATCACTCTGCAGGACACTATCACTTACTTTGGTGCTTTTAAAAAGCCTGAGGTTCCTGCTGAGCTCCTCTCCTGCCCCAAGGCATGCACCCACCTGCCCACTGCACACCAGGCCACAAACACCTGTGCTACTGGCTGCCTCTGGGACCTCGTCCTTGGCCATGTCTGAGAGCTGCTAACATCACTGCCTGTTCACAGTAGGTCTAAACCCTTACACAGGGACAGACTGCACCCTCCTGTGAAACACAAGAAACGAGTAATGCCAGTTGTTGGCATACAGCCCCACTTCTGGCTGGGCTTAGGAGCATTGCTTGCAGAATGGATTTGGAGCAATGGATGCCTGCCAGTGCAGCACAGACTGCCCTGGTTAATAAAAGGCAACAGCACTTTCATCAGGACGCACAGCTCCCAGGTTCTCCTTCCTGACTGCAGTGTGAGGCTGTGGATCCTGGCAGCAGTGTCTAATCAGCACCTGCCCACATACAGTACTGGTAAACACAACAGAGGTGGTTGCTGGAGACAGCCTTATGCATATGAGGGAGGCTCCAGGACCCTGCAGCTGTTCCGTCCCAGGCTGCACAAGCACTGAGGCAGCTCAGATCACCGCTGCTCAGCCAGCAGCCTTGTCAAGGTCACTGTGCTACCAAGCCTGACCTCCCAGAGCATCTTATCAGGAGGTCAATGCTGTAACATCACTTTGCCCAATCCATGTATGTTCCACTCTGGACAGGAACTGACATTCACACTTCGTTATCCAGCTGGCACAAACTGCACACTGCCTTCTGCACCTGGGCTCACCTCAGCATCACACAGTTCCCAGTTCGCTGCACTTCTTGGAGACCTGATTTTCCTGTACTTACAGCACTGCAGTGCTGAACTTTGGCTCAGAGCTGCAGCTAGCACAACCCCAAAAGCATCCGCTCAGAGCTTAAAGACAGAAGACCACTACCAGGCCTAGAACTGATTAGGTTGGCTGCAAAAAAAAATGACATAAAAGGGCCTGCAGAATCAGGAAAGGTGCATTAACAAAGCCCTTGCTCTCTGCCAGAGCATTAGACCCCACTGGCTGCATATGGCCTTGCTGCAATTACAGGGCCAGCTTCCCACCTCTGCAGTACATGAGACAATGAACATTTTGAATCCCTGACCTCTTCCTCTAATGTTTTCTTCACTTACTCCACAAGCTGAAATATAAAACCCTTTTCCAAAATAAAGACCATGTTTTTTGCTCCACACGCTGCAGCGGGGGAAAGGATGGTGCCCAAATGCACCATATCCTCATTCCAAGAAAGACTGCTCCAGGCTAGCAGCGATGCTGTTCCCTGCTGCCAACAGCAAATGGTCACAAACTCACAGAGTAGGTGAGACCAGTCTGGTCCAAACCCTCTGCTCAAGCAGGGCCACCCAGAGCCACTTGCCCAGGACCTTGTTCAGATAGGCTTTGAATACACCCAAGGATGGAAGATGGTCCACAATCTCTCTTGGCAACCTGTGCCAGTGCTCTGGCACCCAAACAGTACAGAAGTGCTTTCTGATGTTCAGATGGAACCTCCTGTGTTCCAGTCTTTGCCCATTGCATCTTGTCACTGAGCACCAGGGAAGAGCCCAGCTGCATCCTCTGTGCACTTCATCGTCCTGATTTTGGCTGGAATGGAGTTAATTTCCTTCACAGAGGCTCACATGACACTGTGTTTTGGATTTTTCATGAAAACTGCATGACAACACTGACGTTGTTCTTGTTGCAGAGCAGTGCTTACTCAGAGCCAAGGACTTCTCTATGTCTTGTGCTGCCCTGCCTGCAAGGAGCTGGGGGTGTGCACAGAGCTGGAAGGGGGCACAGCTGACACGGACTGACTGGGGGACAGTCTGTGTCACCTGACATATTGTGTTCAGCAATAAAACTGGGAGTGGAGAGGAAGAAGGAGAAGGAGGAGTACATTGGGAGGGATGGCATTGTCTTCCCAAAACAACGTTACATACAAGGCCAAGTGTCGGGTTCTGCACTTTGGCTACAACAACCCCATGCAGCGTTACAGGCTTGGGGATGAGTGGTTGGATGAGAGTGAAAAGGACCTGGGGGTGTTGGTTGATGCTCGGCTGAACACGAGCCAGCAGCGTGCCCAGGTGGCCAAGAGGGCCAACGGCATCCTGGCCTGCATTAGAAATGGTGTGGCCAGCAGGAGCAGGGAGGTGAGCATCCCCTGTATTCAGCACTGGTGAGGCCGCACCTCGAGTGCTGTGTTCAGTTTTGGGCCCCTCACTGCAAGAAAGACATTGAGGCCCTGGAACGTGTTCAAAGGAGGGCAACAAAGCTGGTGAGGGGTCTGGAACACAAATCTTATGAGGAGCGGCTGAGGGAGCTGGGATTGTTCAGTCTGGAGAAGAGGAAGCTCAGGGGAGACCTCACTGCACTCTACAACTTCCTGAAGGGAGGCTGTGATGAGGAGGGGTTTGGCCTCCTGTCCCAGGCAACAAACAGGACTCAAGGAAATGGTCATAAGTTGTACCAGAAGAGGTTTAGGTTAGGCATAAGGAAGAACTTTTTCTCTCTGGGAGTGGTCAGGCACTGGAACAGCTGCCCAGGGAGGTGGTGGAGTTGCCATCCTTGGCAGTGTTCAAGAGGTGTCTGGATAAGGAGCTGTGAGATACGGGTTAGTGCTTGTGGTAGCAATGGTGACGGGAGACAGTTGGACTGGATGAACTTGCAGGTCCTGAACTTGCAGCTGGAAGCGGGGCTGTCTCAGGCAATGCTCTGGGATCGTTCTGGACAAAATCCAAAATGATGATCTTGCAGGTCCTTTCCAATCCTGTGATTCTAGGATTCTAGGATTCTATGCTTCCTTGAGGTAGAGCAGAGTCTGGAGAGAGAAGAGCGGTGGCGAAGGAGTGTTGCAGACTCTCTCTTTGGAACGGAGCCCTGCTGAGAGCAGGACTGTTAAGCAGCTGTAAGCTTCCTATACAGGCTGGGTATCCTAATTACTTGTGATGTTTGCAAACTAGGTGTTTGCCAATCTGAAGCCTCCTCCATCTCCTCCACTTCCCTTGCACTTGTTGGTGCCTCCAGCATTGAAGCCCCTCATCTATAGTGTGAGGAACCAGGAGCTCAAGGACGTGGTGTTGAAACTGATGAATTTTTTAACAAACTTCAAACTGCCCATCTTTATCTGAATATGACACGGAATAAAAGAGTCAGAAGGAGCAGCCTCTTGAGTAATGTAAAATACTGCAGGAGCAGCCCGTTTTGATCAGTATATTTTTTCTGTACACCTACTTCAGGGTACATTCCATCCCACTGGTAGTCCTTGTAAGAAATGCTATGGCAAATCCACCTGCAGAAAACACTGTCATTCCATTTAGTAAGGAAGAAACCACCTTGCCCTTGCTCTTGACCCTCAACAGAAAGTGCTGCGCTAGAGGTGTGAGGTTAAGGGAACAGCCCTATCAAGACATAAGTCTTACTATGGAAGGTTTAGCTATGGCATGCTGACTACAAGAAAAAAAAATGGCTACTGCCTTGTACTTTTTACTTTCTGTCACTCTCATCATGTCGATCTGAGGATGACCAAGCCTATTGCCATGAGCTTTGCAGAACCCATCAAAACTGTGGCTCAGAGGTATTACACATAGCGTAGAAGAACTCTGTAACCTGTGGGACAAGAAAAAACAAGGGGGACTCTTTGAATTCATTACCTCCTCTAAACTGGTAGTCACTGACTTCTGGTCACATTCTACTCCTGTGTAGCAGGATAACAAAGATGTAGTGATGTTTTCAACTGCGTAGGGATTGCTGGATACAACCAACCACACAAGACTGAGCACACTCTCCTGTTTCTGTCCCAATTCTAGGAAGACCCAGAAGAGCTCAGTGCTCTCTCACTTTAATTTGCTTACATGAACCATTTTAAAACACATGCTGTTAGAGGCCAGCACAAGCTCTAGGGCCCAAAGCCACATCCAGAGGGGCCAACACCATCCCTGAGGCCTGAAGCCACAGCCAAAGCCAGATAGGCCCCGAAACCTCAGCCAGACAGACCTGCATTGGCCTTGGCACCGGAAGCCACAGCCGCAGCCTGAGAGGCCAGAAGCAGTCCTGGGGATTAAAGCCACAGCCACAGCCTGAGAGGCCAGAAGCAGGCCAAGGGCCTAAAACCACAGTCACAGCCCAACAGGCCAGCACTGGCCCCAGGGCCTAAAGCCACAGCCGCAGCACAAGAGGCCACACCGGCTTTGGGCCCAAACCCACAGCCACAGCCCGAGAGGCCGGCACCATCCCTGGGCTGCAAAGCCACAGTTACGGCCACATTGGCCCATAGCAGCCCTGGGGCCTAAAGCCAAAGCCTGAAGGGCAGTCCCAGCCCTGGGGACCAAAGACAAAGCCTGAGAGGCCGGAGTCGGTCCAGGCACTTAAAGCCACAGCCACAGCCTGAGAGGCCAGCACCGGCCCTGGAGCATACAGATGTGCATTCCTATTCCTACTAGTTGTCTGGGCAGCAGCCCGGGGCTTACAGCCACAGAGAGCCTGGCACCTGTGCTGGGGCTGGAAGCCAAAACCGGGGAAGAAAGCACCGTCCCTGGGAATCAAATCCACAGCCAGAGAGGCCAGCGCTGGCCGGCCCCGGGGCTTAATGCCACAGCTGCGGCCTGAGAGGCTGGCACTGGCTCCAGGGCCTGAAGCCACAGACACAGCCAGGGAGGCTGGCACTGGCCCCGGGACTTGGAGCCACAGCCTGAGAGGATGACATCGGCCGCGGGGCCTAAAGCCCCAGTCAGAGATGCCAGCACCAGCCCTGGGTTTTCTTTTCTACTGGTTCCTATGAGACTCCATTGACCACAGTGAGGCCACATTGGTCTTTACCGGTTTTTATTGGGCTGCACATGAATCATCTTCACTTCTCCGTTCTTTTACTTCAAATAATCCCATTGGGTGACCCTGGTGTTGGTTTCCTACAAATCGGATCTGGGAGGTGTCCACCTCCTTCAATTATGATGAAAGCACAGCGGTGATGCAGGCGCTTGCTGAGGTCACAATATTCACTGGGCTGGGAGCGTTTGTGCCACAGCTGGTGAGCAGAGCCAGTGCTCTGGTGAGCGTCCTGCACGCGGAGACTGAGCTGTGTGTTTTTCTCAAGAGATCTTCCTGTGAGAGCCCACTGGGAGCACCGCTGCGGCGTGTGCGTGAGCTGGGCACAGCTCCGGCTGAGCAGGCTGACCAGGTGAGCTGGGCTGGTGCTGGCTGGGTGCCGGGAGGTGTGGCAGCAGAAAAGCTGAGCTGGGGAGGAGTTCCCAGCTCCAGCAGTGCCCCTCAGCACAGCTGTTTCCAGGGGAAATGGGTTTCTGTGGAGGTTCCATCCCGTGTTTCAGTTAGGATGATGAAATGTTGTTACTTCCCTGGAAGTTCACTGCCAGGCCTCCACCTTCATGTCAGACATTAGAAAGCAAGAAGAGTGCAAACTTCACAGAGAGCAACTTGTGCCTCACTGCCCCATGGATGGCTGGGTGCATTGCTACTGAGGAGATGGAGAAGAGCACTTGCTGACATG
This sequence comes from Tympanuchus pallidicinctus, assembly GCF_026119805.1. Classification (NCBI taxonomy): domain Eukaryota; kingdom Metazoa; phylum Chordata; class Aves; order Galliformes; family Phasianidae; genus Tympanuchus; species Tympanuchus pallidicinctus. The sequence goes on along the minus strand of NW_026294710.1, from coordinate 1,423,340 downwards.
AGCCGTGGCAGTCAGACACAAGCTGGAGCGAGCATTCGGGAGCTCTTGCAGGCAGCTGATTTCCAGACATTGCCCTCCTCAAGAGGCCGAATGGCATGAAGGAAGAAAGCTGGGAAAATGCTTCTTCCTCATTAATTTTTACTGGTTGATACTTTCTGCAGGTTTCTTCTCCAAAGGGAGATTTTGGGGACCAAGGCAGCCCTAGGAAGAGTGAAGCCAGCTCCTTCCAGGAGTGAGAGAAGTTCCTGTGGAGAGAGCCTCAGAACTTGGGCTTCCTCGGAGACTTCAGCGGCATGTCTCAGCAAGGAGGCAACCGTGCTTCCAATTCCTGCTCTGTGAGCGGAAAGGTATGGCTAAGTTTCTTTTGCTTCGTTTTTCTGGGAGCCCTACTGGTCTTTTGTTACCTCAGTAACCAGTTGGGTTCTGCACTGCCTGCTGACAGCCTGGGCTAATGGCATGGGCGCAGCTCAGGCCGTGGTGTTTTCCCTTAGAGATGAACAATGTCCTAGCACTCTGCTGTCCTCTCTCTGGCACAATCTGGAACTTCTCTGCAAAGCTTGGCTGCCCGTCCCCACCGACATTTCTTCCTTTCTCTCCTCAGAAGCAGCGCGGCGCGGTTCCCCGTGTTGGGGAGCAGCAGCCAGCAGGCTGCCAGGGATCCCACAGCGCCCTGCAGCGCGCAGAGGGACGCGATGGCAATGGACCGTCCTCACTGCCACGCAAAAGTGAGTTTCTTCAGTCCTCTGTCATGAAGTACAGAAGAATGAATTTTGAGTATCACTTGTGAGCAGGTGCAGTGCTGTAGGATGTCAAGTGAGCCACTGTGGAAGCGTTAGAGAGGCTGACAGCGGCAGGTGATGGCAGCAGTGAGACACAAGTCTGTGTATAAATGGTTAGAGTTGAGTGAATTCCTTTCAGAGCCAAAACATGCGTCGCAACTTTTTGACCTGACCGCATTTTGTTTGCTGAAGCACCATTGCTCTGCAGAATGTAGAGCTGTCAGGCAGTGTAGGGTGCATTGGCTGCCATCTGAGCAGGAATGAGAATAGTAATGCTGTTGTTAGCACACTGCAGTTTAAACATCAGTTTCTGTTCTGTCTGTAGAAGAGTGTCTTTTGTTTTTTTGGGGTTGGACATGGGCTAACAGGACAATGCTGCTCCTGGTGTCTCTGACATCAACACACAATCTGTTGCAGGGACGGAGCCTGCGCGTCCATGGGATGGTGCTGGGCATGGGGGGAAACGGAAAGCCTCCACAGGTAAGAAGCTCTTGTGAGCTGTGGTGTGGGTTCTTGCCTCTAAATAGGGCTGCACAAAGGGCTGTGTGTGGTGGAGGACTGAAGAAAGTACACTGCAGATCTCTGCTGACCGCAGAAATGGCACAGTGCTGTAGCAGCAGCAAGGCCAATTTAAGAAACTAAGGTTGAAGAGTAGAAGTTAGTAGTTGGCTGTGCTAAAATCTTGCTCCAAAAAGATGTCTTGTTTCCTTTCTGTCAGAAGGTGATGCAAGCGGCCTTCCAGCGAAGCGCAGCCTTGCGGAAAGTCTGGGGAGGAATACAGAGCATAACATGGCACCCAAGAGAGGTCCCGGAGCAGGGGGAAGAGCCTTCCCTGCAGTGGACCCCCATTCTGTCTCCACAACCCTGGCTGGAAGAAAGCGCAAGGGCTTGGAGCAAGAGGAACAACTGGCAGAGCCGTTCTGTGCCAATAAGAGAGTGAGGAGTGAGTGCAGCGGGGAGAACGCCATGAGAACGCGTCGGAGCGGAGGCAGCGTGCCGGCTCCAGCAGCACAGCCTGGGCCTGCAGCAGCGCGGAGCTCCAAGCGGAGAGGTAAGAAGGTGCTGTGGTACCCGCCCTGGTGAGCTGCTGCCCTTGGCGAGACACTGAGTTTGCTTGGGGTTGGCTTTGCTTTTTCTTTCTCCGTCAAGGGGGAAAGAGTTGAAGGCTATCAAGTCCAAAGAGCAAAATATGGAAGCCCATCTTTTTCCATTCACTCCATGATGGTCTTCTGCACGTCCCCCTGGAAATGTCCTTCACTGTCAAGCTTCCTAGTCCAATTTCCTTTCTCTTTTTTCTGTCATTTGTTTTTGTCGTACCCACGTTTCTGCAGTTTTGCTGTTGACAAAATGAATTCATCTTTTCTCTTGCCTTATAGCAAGAAGACAACGACAAAAAGAGAGGCGAGTGGAAATGATGAAGGCTGCTCTGAGAGCTGCCGCTGCACGTACAGAGGTGAGTCCTTGGTGAACACAGACCCGCACCCTCCTGTTGTTCTCAGTGCCTCCGTCTGTCAGACATCAAAGAGATTGAAGAATCCCAAGGGAAGCCATGTCGCAGAAAAACACCCAGCTGTGTGGTTGAGGAAATCACACTGTCAGTGAGAGCTGCCATGGGGAGCTTGGATGCCTTTCTCCCACTTGAGAAGGATGCTGTTGGTAATGGCTGCGGGGTTTTGCTGCGATGAAGTAGCTTGCCATGTCAGGCACTGCGACCTTTGAAACCGCGTTCCCAGAGCAGAGCATGAATCTTAGGCAGCGTGTTGTGGGAAGTAATGACACTGCCCTGAATGGCAGGAGCGTGCTGTTCCGCATGGGGCCGTTCTGGAATGTTACTGATCAGACCTTCTTAATGAGATCTCCCTAGATTGTTTCTGTCCTATTTCTACCCTTGCTTTGTTTCTTTCCAGTCCTCCACAATGGACGACCTAGTGGAGATGATGCAGAAGCTGCAGCTGAAGGACTGAAAGGAAGAGCATCAGAAGGCAGCAGCTGCAGCGCATGGTGTTCCAGGGCAGCGCTGCGAGTGCCGCCCGACTCGGCACTCTGTGTCTTATCTGTTGATCTCAATCAATAAACGATCACAACGATCTTGACCCTTATCCCTGCCCTCAGACTACAGCCATCTTCTCTTGAGGACAGTAAATAAAAGTCATGATTTATACTTGGTTATCCTGGCAGTGTTTGTGGGCCACCAAAAGCAATCCCTGCATTCCAGAAAATACAGATCAAAAGAGACAGACAGTGGAGTAGCACTAACACTGTTGATTCTCTACCCCACACCACCTGGGGAGGCAGTGAGTGACCACGCAGTGCTGAGCTGCCTGCTGGGTTAAACCACACCACCTCCATCAGTACTGTGGATAAGATCCCCCTGAGCCACCTTCCCTGGGATGAGGGGTCACTGCAGAACGGGGCGGTGAACTGAGGCAGGCTGATAAGAGCTGTGCAGTCAGGGAGGCTGAACTGTCTTCCTCCAAAGAGATAACCCAAATTTACATAATTACTATGTGAAAGGCTGTTTAAATCTGACAGTGTGCTCAACCTCCCTTCCTATTTTCACCCCTCTTCACATTTTCTAAAGGTTTGCAAGTCAAATTTCCATGCTGTCAGGAGGCCTTTCATTCACATCAGCCGCCCTTCGGCTGACAACAGAGCCGATCCACAGCGCAGCACTGCGGCTTACGGGAGAACCACAGCTTATGGGATGCGGACGCGGCGCTCCGTTCAGACAGAACGAGTCCCATACTTCCACAGAGCAAGAGCTGCAGAATAATCGGCCTGGGGCAGACAGAGGACAGATTGATGTAATTTTAAGTGAAAGGCCAAAATACAAATACAGGCTTTTAAAATACAGGCTGGCAGGGATCAGTGGGGGCCACAAGGTCACACTCAGCCCTGCTCCCTCCAAAGGGTGCTCGAGGAGCTGGCCCAGGGCGGGCAGTCTGAAAGTGACATGGTGCTTCTGTCTGTGTTTTTGGGGAAAAAAGTGAAAAGCTCAATAGTATGAGCTCTGCTACAAGGAAAGGTTGAAGGAGCTGGGCTTGTTGAGCTTGGAGAAGAGGAGGCTGCAGGGAGAAATCATGGTGGCCTTCCAGTACTTGAAGGGAGCGTATGATCAGGAGGGGGAACGGCTATGTGTGAGGGTGGATGGTGATGGGACAAGGGGGGTGGTTTTAAAGTGAGACAGGGGAGGTTTAGGTTTAGGAGGAAGTTTTTTGAGCCAGGGTGGTGAGGCACTGGCACAGGCTGCCCAAGGAGGCTGTGGATGCCCCATCCCTGCAGGCATTCAAGGCCAGGCTGGATGTGGCTCTGGGCAGCCTGGGCTGCTGGTTGGCGACCTGCACACAGCAGGGGTTTGGAGCTGGATGAGCACTGTGCTCCTTTGCAACCCAGGTGTCATGTCCTCCATAGAATGTTGCCACTGCTTTTTCCTCCCTTCCTTCCTTTCCATTTTTTGTGGGACTGGGGTGGGGGGGGAGGGCAGAGGCCTGTCGCCCCTGTCACGGACATAGATTGATCTGGTCAACTCCGTGACACCAGGCCATTCTCTGATGCTGTGATTATTGACAGGGGAGAGACAAAACCACATCATTTATTTCTCTTTTCATGTATCAGAAAGCTTTGGCTTTTTGTTCCACCCACAAGCAAGAACTTTCATTTCTGAAGATGCTTTTTAACTGTGACAGTTACACAAAAGGCCTCACTGAAGAAACCTTCCACTCAGCCAGCCAACTTCATCCCTCAGCATCTCCGGATGCCCCACACTCTTCATAAACGCCTGTAAGGAGAACAATTACGTTCCTCTTCTTTCAGAGCCCCCAACCTCAAGGCTCTGCTCCAGCTCTGGCTTCACCCTGCGCTGCCCACACCGGCTCCCTACTCGCACACGGGCGGCGATGGCCGGAAAAAAGACCCCGGCAGCTGCCCCGGTAGAGAACATGGCGGCGCCGCGGTAGGCATGGCGCCCACGCGGTCACGTGAGGAGAGAGGTGTTGTCACGTGCTGCCGCCGGAGTCACGTGCGCAGCCGCCGGTGGTCTCCACGCGGGCGGTCAGGGCCGTGCGCGGAGCGAAGCGGGGCGCTGCTATGGGAACTCGCTCGCCTCTGCTGCTCCTCTTCCTTCTTTCGCTTCTGCCACCGCGCCGCGGCGCGCCCGGTACGTGCTCGAGCTGGGACCCCTCGTTTCCCCCCAACCCTGGGCCGCCCCTTCCAGGCTGGAGCCTGCAGTCGGACCGGGTGGCGCCGGGCGCGACGGGCTGCTCCGCTCTGGGCCGGGCCGTGGGGCGGCAGCGGGCGCTGCCGGTGTCTCGGCTCTGACGGTTCGTTCCCTCCTGCAGCCGCCCGGCTGGCGGGGCCCGGCCTGGAGGAGCGGCTCTTCCCGCAGGTGCGGGACCATTTCCGCTTCGAGGCCGGCGGCAACGAGACCTTCCCGCAGCGGTACCTGCTGTCAGGTGGGTGCCGAGCCGGGGCGGGCTGTTGGGTGGGCGGCGAGCGGCGTGGGGGGGGGGCGGGGCCACGCGTTTCCCACTGCAAACCTTGGCCCCCTTCCCTTGCGCTCCCGGAGAGGCGCCCCCCCGCTCCGTGCTTCCCATCACTGACAGCCCTACAGCTGCAACGCTGTCCTCAGCTTCCCGTCCGATCAGCGATCTTCTGGGACAGACGGAGAGAGGAGGCTTTTCCAAACAAAACGTCGTCGCTTTCATAATAACGTCATTAACCGGTGGCAGGTGTGCTTGAATCCCGTGTGCCTGGGGGAGATATGCAGCGGGAGAGGGGAGTTGTGAGCAGCACCGGTGCAGAGCTCAGGCAGTGTGCCTGGCACACCTGTACCTCACCTCACTGCCTGCCAACTCCTGTCACACAGCACAGTCTTCACTGACACCTGGTTATGTGAGTGGCACTCCGGGATCGGCTCAGCACAGAGATATCGAAGCACCAGGAGAGATTTTGATAGCGTGCCCAGGGCTGGAACTTCACAAATGGCCCTTTGGTAATGGAACTTTGGGATCATCTGCTTCAGAGCATTCAGTTTTTAAAGTCTTATGTTTTACCTACATATCCTGCTGGGGCAGATTCTGTAAATGCAGAGCTGAATAGCAGCTGTGAGAAAAAGCACACTGAGCAGTTTCTTTCTCCCTCTTCTGCTTCTTGTGCAACACGAGGCTTTTCATGTTTCACAACCAGGCATCTGACTGGCTTGAGGTTAGCTGGCAGTTACCCCAGATTTCAACCTAAAAATAGGGATCTCTTTAAGCAACCTGTAACAGAATCACAGAATCCTTACAGTTGGAAGGGATCTTCAAAGGTCACACACTCCAGCTCCCCTGCAATGCACAGGGGTGTGCACAGTTACATCAAGGTGCCCAGGGTCTGATCCAGCCTGGCCTTGGAAGTCTCCAGGGATGGAACTTCCACCACATCTCTGGGCAGTCTTTTTGCCTCGTGTTGTTGCTTACTACAAGTCAGGCTGGATAGTGGAAGAATCTCCTCTCCGTAGGTGTGGTTGGGCACTGGCAAAGGCTGCCTGGGGAGCAGTGGGATCGCTGTCCCTGGGGGCGTTCAGGCAGAAGGTGTGAACTGACCCTGAGGGATGTGGTTAGTGGGCAGCACTGGTGGTAGGCAGACCGTTGAACTAAGTCATCTTAGAGGTCTTTTCCAACCTCAGTGGTTCCACGATTCTGTTGTCTGATACAGGAGTCACGGAGCATATTGCAAGAAATACCAGAATAAGGATAGCACTTCAGTTTCCTGCCTTTCTAAAACCTGGCACTTTGTTAACAAAGAGTAACAATTTCACTATCAAAGCATTTCAAACCCGTTTCTAAGCCAACACTCACTCTGGCAAATCTGCATTGAGAATGCCAAGAATTAAGCTCAGGAAATTCTTTGCTGCAGTTGTGTTTGTACAATAACCTGTTGGAGGTTCCCCTTGGGTGGTGAAATCTGTGTTTAAATGACAGTCTGAGATCTGTTGTTGAAGAAGGCTATTTATTAACCCCTTTAGTTCGTGTGCAATTCAAGGCTAAGCTAAAAATGTTTCCTGAAGCCAGCAGGCACCAAGGCAGTGGTGTGTTACACAAGCAAGCATCGCCTTGTCAGCCAGCTTATCCTGCTGGTCTCAGTTTGTGTTCAGTTACAGGCAGGTCGGAAGTTAAAGTAAGCATTGCTTACAGCTCTGCTCTGTGTTACACATCACAGTAAGAGCAATGTAAAGAGGCAGGCAGTTCTCCAACATTCATTTTGTAAGAAAAATGGTCTGTGCCAAAATGATGGTTTGGGCTGAAAAAAGGTACATCACATGGAAATGGTGGCAAAATTTTGGCTCGTCTGGAGGCAACCATTTCCAAATGTGTTGCAATACTGACACTTTTAAGGGCTTTTAGGCAGAAGTGGAAAATCAAAGCCACGTAGTGGTCTGATGGGAGCTCTCACCCCTGGGCAAGGGAGGGGTTTCTGTAGCATGGTCTCTCTGACACCTGCTTTCCAAGCACAGCCCTTGGGGATCAGCCTGTTCACAGTGTTTCCTCGTAAGCTTCTGTGCAGACACACCAAAATGAGTCCTTTTGTGCTCTGACACATTTCTCATGTCTTCTCTCAATTGTCTCATCCAGCAAAGTTCTGGAAGAAAGGATTTGGACCAATCTTCTTCTATACTGGCAACGAAGGCGACATCTGGACTTTTGCTGAGAACTCGGACTTCATATTTGAATTAGCAGAGCAGCAGCAAGCTCTTGTGATTTTTGCTGAGCACGTGAGTATGGCAGTCGTTGTGCATGCTGAAGAATTGTGCTGACGTTACCAACTTCAGCTTTCTCAGTGTCCAGAGGAATAGCAGCATCTCTTGCCATGAAGCTGGGGCATAGTTGCCATGGGTTTTCTCATCATGGCAGCAGCTCTGTTTTTTTGTCCATCCTCTCTAGAGTCTAGAGAATACATCCTCGAGGTCTCTGTTTATCTCATATAAGACAGCTTCAGAGACAAGGCACTTGCTCTGTTACAAAGGAATTAGTGGGTGCTGTGTGCTGTTTCCACTTCCTGACTGTGCACACTTGTCCCAGCTGTGAGGGCAGGGAGACACCAGCATTTCTGCAGAATCTCTCTTTTCTTTCAGAGGTACTATGGGAAATCTCTTCCATTTGGACCTGAGTCAATGCAGATAAAGAACACTTATCTGCTCACTGTGGAACAAGCCCTCGCTGACTACGCAGTGCTAATTACTGAGCTTAAGCAGCAGTATGGAGCTGCAGGCTGCCCTGTCATTGCTTTCGGAGGCAGGTAAATGTTGTGTATAGTTGCACCCCTCTCTGCATCCTTTCCCAGCCACAGTTGTGTTATTCTTATAGGTCTGCTTGCCTTTAAAGCTTGCTGGAGGGCCAGAGCTCTAAGCTGTTCTGTAGAGAGCAGATGTGCTTGTGGCTGAGCTCCTTGGGGGCTTATTCCCAGGGTGCAGTCAGCTGTCCCATAAAGAATTAGTCTTGACTTGTGATTGCCTTTGAGAATCTTTGCTTTGGATACTGAAAGGCATCCAAAGCCATCCAAATGGCATTTCTAGGCATCTTCAGGTGTCAGCCAGAACCCCAGAATGTGGGAAATTGTACCTGCAGGATCGGAACATTCTACGTAACAAATGCAGAAAAATAATAATCGGTAAAATATTCTTTTGAGAGACCATCTGGCTATTTATTGAAAGAAGCCTCTTTAGCAGCATGCAGACTTTTTCATTGTAGGCTCCTTTCTAATCCTGCTCTGCACTGTGCTGCCTGGTTGCTTCTGCTTCCTAGCAGATGTCCTTCCCCAGAGTGCCTGCTGTTTCAAGTCAGAGCTGCGTTGGTGTCGCGCACGTCTCTTCCCATGTTTATACAGAGAGATGCTTCCCTTTAAAAGGTTTTCAAGAGAGGGGCTTCTCAGGCATTGCAGCGAGTTAAAAAGCATTCAGTCACAGTTATGTTTCAGCAGACCATGGTGGTATCTGTACCACGACCACCAGGACAGAGCTGGTGTGAAACACGTCAGGAACAGTCCTGGGCAGGGAGGGGTGTGAACAGTCAGTCCTGCAAGCTGTTACACGGCTGCTCTTGGTGTGTAAATTAGAGCTAAATATGCAGCAGCCCTGAACAGCACCAAACTTGTCTGCAGAATATAGGAAGTATAGCAGTATTGGAGCAGAACATTTCCAGAGGGAAGAAAATCCCCCTTCAGTTGCTTGTAGCTTTGCTAGACTTTAATCAGTGGAACTGAAATTTCTTGTCAGGTTTGAGCTACAACCTGTTTCCAAGGGTCAGCTTAGAGAAGAATCCATTGCTTTACATTTGAGTGGGACTTGAATACCTCTGAACTGTAAGTGAAGAGCTCAGAGTCAGACCAGTTGTTAGCTGGGTGTGAGGGCTGTAACACCCCCAGGAGTGACCTGAGTAACTCCTCAGCAGTTTGCATCTGAGTAACCTTTGTGCCCTTGGGATTATCAAGCAGTCCTCAATACATCTGCAGATCTGTGGCCTTGTGGCTGAAGCTCTCGAGGTGGCTCTGAGATTTCATGTCACCCTTGTTAACATCTCTCATTCTTTGCTGTGCTGCTGCTATGTGGGCTGCCCAGGATGACCACCACCCACCCCTTAGCACTGCAGAGTTGCCTATTCTGTACTGATCAGGAATGCCCTCTGCTTGTTAGCCCTTGCTTAGACAATCTGTATAATCCTGTGTGGGAAATGTGTCTTCTTCCCCCATTAAGCAATGACACTTGAGCCCCAGCTGGCTCTGTGCTGCAGCTGTCAGGTCTCAGAATGCAGTGGTGTTGGATATTGAGGCAGCATTTAGCTTTGTCTGAAGAAGCAAATTGGGCTCCTGTATTCCTGCAGGAATTGACTTGAGGGTCTAGGGGGCAGATGGTGAGAACACAGTGTGCTGCTCATCAGCCATACCTGGTTCTTTTTTTGTTCTCCACATGAGGATGGGTTTCCCTAAACTTCTCGTTGGTCTGGGTGAGGTGAGCTTGTGACTACAGGCCTGAACATCCATCTTTATAACGTTAACTGTTAAAAGAAATAACACGCTTCTCTCTCTCCTGTGCCAGCTATGGAGGAATGCTGAGCGCCTACATGAGGATGAAATACCCAAATGTTGTGGATGGGGCATTAGCTGCCAGTGCTCCTGTGGTGTCTGTGGCTGGGCTTGGAGATCCCACTCAGTTCTTCAGAGATGTAACAGCAGTAAGTGGTAGCTCTCTTCAGGAACGTTATCCTTCTTCCTGTAAGAAGTCAGGGTTTTTCTTTCAGTGCCTTTAACCAGACATGTACTTTCACATTAACCACAGACTGCTGGGCAGACCTGCAAGGAAGAGCAGTGGCTGGAGCTGTGATGGCTGCTGTTGCTGTGTTTGTGGCAGCTCAGGGCCCCAAGGCACTGCTCTTATGAGCAGCACAAATTGGTTCCAGCACCTTTAGTGCCAATAACAGTTCCCTTTCCCATTTCTAGTCACTTAGCCAAATTACAAGCCTGAAAGTTTCCCTTTGTGCCTGGCTGAAACCTTCGGATCATACATTCTTCAAACCCTCTTCCAAAAATAGATTTTGCATTGGTATGGATTATTTACAGCAGGTCCTTAGTTCCAGAATTACATTTTTCAATGAAGAGTTTGAAAATCTTCATTTCACTAAAAAAAATCTGCAAAGCGTCCTAGGTTCACTTAAAACCAAAACTTAAATGTCTTTCCACATTCTGAGGAGATCAGGATACCCAGGAAGGTGGTATTGCTGGTAACTGACTTGCATTTAGTTCACATGGGTAGAAATTTACTAGCTGGTACGATTAAAAGCTTGTGGGAGTGCCTCTTTTGCCTCTTTCTGACATGAATTTCTAGATGCGGGTGACACACGTGGCTGTGTGAACTACCTGTTATGGAATGGGGTCCTTGTGACCTTGTTGCATACATTAAACCTTATTTTAATGCAGGCATTTACAGCACAGACAGCACTACTGGTAAGAGTAAAGAAAGAAGAGTTGTTGAAATAAACAAACTCAAGCACTTGTTCTTTAAATACTTAAAAGTTTCAAAATACATCTTGCCTTAAAATTGCACATTTTAAAACAAAATGTACAGTACTGCTCCATTATGTAACGGGCTTAGCAGTGGGAATTCTTCCCTGGAGGAAGGTAATTACTTCTAAGAAGCCCTGTTCAGCTGACAGCTCTTGCTTCAGTTATGAATGTGCTGTGAGTCATTACACCCCTGAAGTTGGGGCTTTGACCTTTTCGTGCGGAGGAAAAAAACGTTTCTCATTCATTTTAAGATATATTCTCTGCAATGGTAATTCAGCCCCTGGGCTGGGATCCTAAACAAGCTCTTCGTGCTGTTCTCAAAGTAATTCCTTCCACCTTCCACATGTTTAAATTGCAGCAATCTCTACATCCGAAGGCTGAATTGTGCTCTTCTCGGTGAAAGAAGCAAACGAGTGCCCCAGAGATGTTGAGGCTAATTGAGGCACCGAGCTTTCATGAATCATTGCAGGAGCTCTCTTCTGCTCTCTGCTTATGAGTGAGTGCCTTGTCTGAAAAGAACTTTCTCTGTGACTTCTATTGAGTCTCTCCAGCACATTTCATGATACTGCAGCTCACTGGGGAGGGGGAGCGAGCAAGGGCCATACGTGTTGTTTTTTTATGGCATTTCTGAGACCAGGTTCTATGTGCCCTCTGTCCTCCCTACAGCCAGAGCAAAGGCCGCTGTGTAAGGACGCTGTGCAGCAGTGTGCTGCAAAAGGGATGCCCATGTAAACTGCAAGACTTTCAGACAGAGAGGAATCAAAGAGAGGTGCCACAACTGCATTTGAGGTGGTGTCATTTTGAGAAAAGTTCCTGGGTTACTTTCCATTGCTCTGGAGGCTGAGAGCACTGTGAAGGAGCCCTGCTAGTTCCTGTTGTTACTATAAAGCATGCGTTGCTGGCAGATGGCAAACCGCCTTACAAACTGCTAGAAGAGAAAGAGTTTGGGTTGCTGGAGCCTTCAGTACAGGAATGGCTTGTGGCAGCAGCCGCAGCCCTTCAGACATGCCTTGAAGTGCTGTGTCAAGGGGTTTAGCAATGTTTTTCCCAAGAAAAAATGACAGCTTCCTCAGCCTGGTTGTGGTTCTCAGCCCCTTGTGGCTCCTGCTTGTAGACACAGGGCAGTGTGAGGACAGTTGTGCTTTAAAGCAGCAGCTCTGGGGCTGAGCAGCCAGCAGCAGTTGGTGTGATCTGATGGCTTCACGTTCATTCTGACGGCTCCTCTGGGCACACAGGGTTCTGTGACAGCAGATACCCGGTGCAGCAGCCGCTGTGAGCTGTGCAGGTGTAGCTCATGCTGGGATGAGCTGACTGCCCTGAGCTGGAGGCAGGAGCGCTGGTGTCACTGCCTCTGGAGGTGAGGCTACACTGTCCTCTCCAGGCTGGTAAGCTGCCACCTCCCAGCACTGCTGCATGTCCTCTGTGCAGCTGTAACACCGCGGCTTTTCTGCCCTTCAGGATTTTCAGAAGTCCATCCCAGGCTGCGTCAGTGCTGTCCGCAGAGCCTTCCAGCAGATCAGAGATCTGTTCCTGAGCGGAGGTAAGGACAAACAGCCGTGCAGCAGGCAGGCCAGGGCTGGGAAATGAAGTTGGTTCCATTTCACTTCTGTTAGGTCTTAAACTGGTTTGGCTGAATCGGTGCAGATGCCCGCTTGACCTTTCTGCTCGTATAATTGCTATTTTTATTTGATGAATGGTTTTGGTTAGTGTCATGATCAGTAACACTAAAAAGAAAGCATCTCTATGGACACTCGTTAATGAAACTAGTTTTTCTGCAGTAAAAAATAAATAAAAAAATCCACAACATCTGTATTTTTATTTTTTTGTACTTTCATCTTTCAGCCAGTGCTTGTCCTCAACAGCCATGCTGCTGTGACTTGTTCTGGTGAGTGTGACCACAGCATGGTCCATGTCACTGGGCATACCTGAAAGGCAGTGTACGCCATGTAGCAGCCATCAGTCTCTTTCATTTCCAGCACTGGACAGTTAGGTGATATCAAGAACAGAGACTGCAGTTTCATCCCTTTAGACCAGACAGGTATTATGGTTCAGTGCAGCTTTTTCTGGGAGCCCTGCATGGCCTTGGAGCCCCTGTGATGAGTTCATGGTCTGTTTGCTGAGCAGCCTCGAGCTGCCCTTGGTCCCAAACCACTTGTAGATGTGCATGACAGGAAGTACATTACTCTTCAGTGGCTGAGGTACTTGAGATCTGTCTGGCACCGTGCTTTCTGTAGCATGATGGCTGTACTTAAGGTTGTGTCACTCAAGTGAGTATCCAAACATAGGTCCAGTCGGGCTCCAGTGGGACAGCTCACTGAATAGAATGAGGACAGACAGGAGCTGACAGTGTGGAACATGGAAGATGGAAGGAGCACCTTCTCCCAGCAGAAATGCAAAACTATCCAAGTACATCTGGAACTAATTTCTTAAAAGGTAGATTTCCTGACTCCAGCTGAACTTTCTGTATCACGTCAGGGTTTGAAGGCCCATCTCAGGAGCCCTTGGCAGCTCTGTGAGGATTATTGTTGCCTGGCTTCTTTTTCCTGCTGAGATATCTGTGCTGTACTCTGTTCTACTGCCTGAGCCCAGCTCCACAGCGAGCAATGGTGGGAGCCAGCAGTGCCAAAGGGAGCAAGAAGGAGCTTGCCAAGCAGGGTGCTGGGCAGGAAAGCCTTGTAGCGAGCAGTTTGGACTGCATCCATCTGGAATGTTCTGGATAGGAGCTGCTGCTGCCACTGTGTTCCCCAGGGAGGTTACTGTGAGATGAGAGCTGTGGATCAGCACAGGGTCAGGAAGCCATAGCGGAAGACTGTGCCTGAACATCTGTGTTTGTAAACTTAGGTGTAATGTATCTTCCCCGCTGGAAACCTCACCTATGTGTCTCAATATCACATTACTCCAAGTGAAACAAGATGCTGAAGCCTGGTTACAATTTACTCTGTTGAAGTTTGTGCCTTTCATTCTCCTTCCTTCTGCAGCTTATGATGAAATCAGCAGCAAAATGGCCACATGCAACAAGATTTCTAGCAAGGAGGATGTTTACCAGCTTTTTGGCTTTGCTAGAAATGCCTTCACCATGATTGCCATGATGGACTATCCTTACAAGACCGATTTCATGGGGCACCTCCCTGCTAATCCAGTGAAGGTGAGTAGCAGGACGCAGGTGAGAATTGCTGTGAGTGCAGGCTGGGTTGTGCACCTCAGGGACCAGAGCTGGGGGCTGCACGGTGTGGGGCAGCACCAGGTGTGCAGCACCAGCGATGGTGATGTGAGGAAGCAGTGGTGAATGTCACAGCCCTTCCACTCCGACAGTAAATCTGCATATTTTAATTGTCTCTGAAATAGCGACTGCTGTTTGTAATGCAGTGCTGGAAGGCTTGCTGAGCCATACCTGTGCTCTGCGTTTGCTTTGAACGCCTGTGCAGCCACGCTGGCTTCAGTTTTTTGAAGGCAGAAAACCTGCAGCTTTTCAAAAAACTGTTTTGCTGTAGCCCACGTTGACACATTTCTATAGGCACGTTTTTCTTGGCAGAGGCCTGAAAATAAGGCTCCCTTTTCTAGAATCACCAGGGAAGATGGCGTACGTCAGAGTGCAGTGTAGAGAAATGCCTGCCTCTGTGAGGGCCAAGTGTGGGGAAAGGTGCCTGGGAGGCTTACAAACACCAGTTTGTTTTGAAAAAGGACCCTGATCACCAGTCACCGTCGCAACTCTTGGCTTCTGCTTTGCTGTCAGCCTGGTGCTGCTGATGGGTCTTGATGTGCCTCTGGCCTTGTGCCGAAGAGATCAGCTGGGATGTAGGTTCAAATCTTACCTGGAGCAAAATGCGTGCATGGAATCACACAGGCTGTGTTGTGCAGGGGCACAGAAGATGCTGGCCTGGCCATGCAGTTCCTTTCTGGGGTCTGTTTAAAAGTGGTAGAATGGAAGTAACTGTTGTAAGTTTGCTTGGGAAGGGACTTAAAATACTCTGATTGGAGGAGGAAGGATCTGTTGGTTATCACTGGCCTCTGCACAGCTGCTTTCTCCCTGTGCCTATGTATTTTTTTTAATGGAGGGAGAGAGAACATAAAAAAATAAATGTTGCTTTTGGCCACTGGAAAGCTGCTGAACCATCAGCTGTGCAAGCAATGCTTTTAACTTCCAGCTTAGCCCCTCTGCAGGGTAGACTGTTGTGTGTCCTGTCTGCAATTTGCTTGTACCATGTCTCATGCAGGTTGGCTGTGAACAAATCCTTGCCCACACAGACCCAATTCAAGGCCTAGCAGCTCTTGTTGGTGAGTTACTCTTATCAGATGGATTTTTTTATGTAAAATGTTGTTCTCCAGAAGCACCTGTATGTAGAGTCGTCTTGTTGTGTGGATTGTGTATTGTGGGAGCTGGTACAGCTCCAGTTTTCCCCTGGGATGTTTTGTACTGTATGAGTTTTGGCCATGGCAGCCCCTTACACTGCTGACAGTCCACGAGATGGCTTCCCAGGCACTCCGTTCTGATGGGTTTACCCATGCCCTGGTTGGAGCAGTTACTGGTCGAGTCACAATCACTGAAGGAGGTTCTCTGCTCTGCTGGTTGAGGGCAAGGCTGCTGTCACAGGGCCCTGCAGTTGCAGTTCTAACTGAGTGGCAAGACAGTCTTAATTACCTACACAAGTATTTAATTTGTCAGTCAGCAGTGTTAGTAAGGAAAATATTAGAGGCTGATTCCAAAGTTCTTTCAGGAGTATCAATTCAAAATCACAGCTAAAACCGTTTGGCTGGGGAGATGGACAGGTAGGTAAGATACTCAGGCCTTGGCAAATGCTGTCCCATCTGACTGAGCTTTCCACATCCTACTTCTCCTGTTTCTTAGCAGCTGACAAGCTGAGGCTTGGTTTCTCCCTTCCGCTGGTGAGGCAGCACTCTGTGCCTCTCCCCAGCTCACCAGCTGCGTTCGCTTGGGGCAGCTTAATCACGCAGGAGGTGTGATCAACCAGAGCTCGAGGCAGGGAGCCAGCTTTCTTCCAAACCTGCCCTTTGGTGTCGTACAGGAAAATGCTGTTGTCTTTTTGCATGTGCTGCAGCAATCCACCCCCCGTGAGGTAAAGCGTCGACCCGTGGGCTGTGATGCTGAACTGGCAGCGGCTGAACGGAGACAGCGTGAGCGTTGTCCACTGATCGCTTACAGGGCAGTAGCACTCCGTCTCACTGACGTGAATCCATTGCTCCACCTGCAAAGAACCAGACCAAAGGGACCATCTGACTGTGCTTCAAGTGGTGTCGCTGTCGTGTCAGGCTTATTTGCTTTGTGGTGAGGGAAGCCCAGTGTCTCAACACGCACTGAATGCGGTGGAGCTCAAGGTGCTGCATTTTACAGTCCAAATTTTGCAATCAGAGCATCAAAATAAATGGAATAAAATACCAAAGTTCCATTGAAGAATGCCCTAACAGAGCTTTGTTATTCTTGGAGAATGAATAGAATGAGCCATGGGGACCTACTGGGAGTGATTTAACTGAAGTCCTGCCTGCACTGCATAGACTTAACACATTACTGAGGACTCATCTGAAGACAGCTACAGTGAATTGAGCGGTGGGAGGCGACTGAGCTTGTGTGGTTGGAAGAATCGGATGTCAGACGTAATGAGCCGTTTGACTTTATGGATCTCTGTCAATTCTCAGTGAAGAAGTGCTTTAAGATACCTTTGTGCCTTTGAAACAAGCAGCATTAATGTTGGGCTGAGCCACAAGCCTTCATGTTTTCCAACAGGCGTTGCTGAATGGCCTGTCAGAATTCACTTGTCCTGACTGCAGGGAAGGAGCATCTCCCTGATGGAGTGTGGGTCACCTCCCCAGCAGGCTGCACTGCTTTCACAGATGGGCAGTCAGTCTGAAGGGGCTTCACTGGCATCCCAGGATTTAAACCCATCCCTCCTAAAATCTACTTGTGGTGTCCAGTGGTGGACTGGTGTCTTCACTGCAGTCCATTTCCCTCCTATTTGCCAACCCAGCACAACCAGAGCAGGCCAGGTAGCGTTTCTGGGACAGGTGCACAGCCAGTTACGTGGCATTCTCCTGCAGCAGCAGGCTGCATCTGCACCCTGTGCTTTGCTTTGTGCTCTTGCACATGGGGTGTGACAGCAGGGCAGCTCTTAATGTGCACAGCTGTAATGGCAAGCATGTTTTCTTAATATAGTGTGACTGATGTGCTGCTGTGCCAGTCCACCATCGTTATTGTCCATCCCTCTGGTGTGTTGCACCAGGGCCCAGCCGTACACAGACTCCATTTGGGATCAGTTTTGGTATTACAAGAGCAAAGGGACTTACTCCTTTCAGCGTCCTTCCTCCAATGCAAAAGATGCCATCTTTGGTGGCAGCCATCCCGTGATCACAGCGAGGGAAGGTCATGGCACAGTTGTGCCTCCAGCGCCGGAGGCGAGGGAAGAAGCTGAAGGTGTCTGCTAAGGTTCTGCCTGCTGAGAAACCACCTGGGGGAAAAGCACAGGGCTGGAACTCTGTCTGTCAGTCTCAGGCATCCACCAAACCCTCTGCAATACCAGCAGGGCTGATGTCATGTGATATTAAAAAAAAAAACCCTGAGCTTCCTGGATGTTTTAAAGGAAGGAACCTGTTCCAGTTCTGTCAGAAGACTGTTTTCCACAAAAAAACTTTTCTGTTGGGGTATTCAGGGTGTAACCAGGAACCATGAGCCCCTCTTTAGGGACTCTGCCACAGGATGCTTTTTTTTTTTTTTTTTTTTTTTAAGGAAACCACTTGAAATTCTCTGAGCTGTGGACCTTTGTCAGAAGGTCAGAGCCACTCTGCCATTACTGTTCTCATCTCTGTCTCTGCTAGATTCTCCCTTTGTATTTTGGGGTTGTGTTACAAAAAGCTCCTTGCAGAACGAAGGTGCTGCTGCTGGAAGGGTAAATACCTTTAATTTTCTGCTTGTTGAATTCCAACCTGCAAAGAGTCCTTGCAACCAGCAGAGATGACGCTCCAGTTTGGGCACATGCCCATCTCCCTGAGCTCTGTGCATTCTCTGCACGAGTTGTGGTTGAAGCCCAGTGGGCAGCTGAGCCCCACACAGATGCATGCTCGCTCCCTACCAGTGGGAGGGGGAAGAGAAGTGTGTGGGGATAAAGATAAAACTCATGGATTGAGATGAAGACGGCTTGCTGCGTAAAGCAGAGGCTGTGCATGCAGACATGGCAAAAGGAAGAATTTGTTTGCTGCTTCCCATCAGCAGGGAGCTGTTCCAGGAAAGCAGGGGATGTCATGTTTTCCTGAAAGGAAATGCCGTCGCTCCCCGTGACTGCCCTTCCTTCTTCTTTCCCCCCAGTCCTATTGCTGAGCACAGTGCTGTATGGTTTCGGATGCCCCTTTGGCCGCCCTGGATCTGCAGTCCTGTCCCCCCTGAGCTCCTCGTGCAGCCCCAGCCCCTCACCGGCAGGGGGATGCATCCCTGGCTCTGGGGGAGCCCTGCTCAGCAGCTCAGTGGGTTAGTGTCACATCTCCCATGTCAATTAACAGCTGAGTTTAATCCCATCTGCAGCACTATGGCTGCCTGCCCCTGCTCTGCCTTCCTGCCAGCGAGGCTTTGGGATTTTGGCAGGACTGCAAGGTCAGAGCTAAGCAGGAGTGTGAATTGCAAGCAAGAGTGTGAATTGCAAGCAGGAGGTGTTGCATTTAATGTTGTGGGAAGAAAACAGGTCAGGCCATTCAGGTTGGCAGTGGGTTTGTGTTTAATGGAGCTGGAAAAGGATGTGAGCTGTGCGTGTTACCGGGGTGGGTGCAGGCTCGGGCTCTGGCAATAAGCTGCTTTGGGATAGATTTCTCACCTGAAATGTAGAGGATTCCCTTGTGGGTTGCGCCCGCGTGGTCAGCAATAGGGATGGGGAGGGGAGCTGCAAACTCCCACTTGTTGGCAGCTGGCTGGTATGACTCCACGGTGTGGGTGAGGGTCCCCAGCAGCGTCCCACCCCCCACCACAAAGATGTGGTCAGACAGCACGTCTGCGTGGAAGCGCGTTCGCCGCTGCAGCATGCTGGCGAGCCGGAGCCAGGAAGCATTGCGTGGGTTGAAGCGGAACACCTGGAATCACAGCACATGGGAGGCCGTGAGCTGAAGGCAGGCACCCGGCTTCAGGAACTGATTGATGCGAGTTTTCTCGAGGCTGAAGGAGAGCTGAACAGCAGTGCCTCTGTTGGAGCTGACGCCCTGCAGCCCCGTGTGCCCTGAGCAAGCTCACGTGAGGCTCTGCTGCTGGGAATGGGCTGCGCTTCCTACCTGCAGCAAGCAGGAGCTGGAACGCGTTGGTTTGATGGAAAAATGTTAAGCTAGGAATGCCTGCCAGCACACATCTACTGAAAGCTGTTTTATACACCTCTGCTTCTGTTTGAATGTGCAGTGAGGAGGGCAGCTGAGTTTTTTACATCTTACCCAACCTTAAACAACCCCCTGAGCTCCCTCCTGTTGTCTTGATTAGCAAGCCCAGCTCATAGAAGGAGAGTCCTGTCTGCAGAACCAGGTGCTGTTGAAGCTAGGCATGGGCTGTGGCCCTGCTGCATCCCTGAATGTGTGCCTCTGCTGCTGAGCCACCTCCTCACTTTGCCTCAGGGAAGGAAATGCCACTTGCAGCTGCAGAGTGCAGGAGGCTTCAGTTTGTGCCCCCAATGGCAGTGCCTGCCGCAGCAGCGATGGGTTGGGGGTAACATTTGTGTGGCTGCTTGATGGACTGCAGAAGTGGCTGAGCTCATGACGGCTCTGTTTGGGTTAGGGGGACAGCTTACAGTGGGAGCAGATGAGATGGGGTAGGAATTGACCGCTTACCAGAGTTTGGAACCTGCATTCCCAAGGGCTGCTAATACTGCACACGGCTCTAGAAGGCAGTGTGAGCAGCAGTGTGCCCTGCAGCCCAAAGGGCCAGCTGTGCCGTTGGGTGCACCTGGCTGAGCACTGCCACCAGGAGAGGGGGGAGGCTGCCCCACTGTGCTCTGGAGACAGTGATAGGGGCAGGGAAACAGCATGGAGCTGTCGGGGAGGCTCAGGTGGGGCTGAGGAATTGCTGTGCCCCATAGGGCTGGATACTGCACAGCTCCCAGGGCAGCGGGCACAGCCCCGAGCTGCCGGAGCTTAGAGAGCGCAGGGACACCGCTTTGAGCCATAGGGCTGGGGGTTGGGTGGTGCTGCGTGGGGCTGGGTTGGGCTCGGTGATCCCTGAGAATCTGTTCCAATTCAGGATGTTCTGTGGTTGTAGCATTTTAACATGGAAAGGTGGGAAACCTACAGTGAGCAGCAGAAGGATCCCCTTCCTCCCCTGCCCCTTTCCGAGGCTGAAGGTTTCCTCGCTTACCTCGTTTGATGGCTGCTTTCCTGTGGGATCGAATGTGCTCTGCCCCCCCAAGACAAAGAGGAAGTCATCGATGGCAACTATGCAGTGGTTGTACAGGGGCACGCAGAGGTCCCCGACTTTGCGCCAGGCACCGCAGCTCTGCTCTGCAGCCCACATCTCCCTGCAGATGCTGTTGGTGCTGGTTCTGCCGCCAGCGATGAGCAGGGCAGGGGAAGCGGAGCGGAGGGCGGTGTGAGGGCTCTGCTGGGACGGCCGGGCGCAGAGCTGGAGGTGGGGGGTCAGGGCGTCCTGGAGGAGCCGGCAGCAGCCCCAGTCCAGCCTCGTCAAAGAGATTTCCTGGATGTAGCGCTGCAGATCGCAGAATGGAATGAGAGGGAATCTGACATGCTTTAAAATGTCTCCCATGTATTGCAGCCGCCTGCGGTCGTGCTGCAGCCAGCTCACAGCAGCTCTGAGCAGCTCCAGCTCACTGCTCCCCTCTGTGGTGGTCCTGTCTAAGATTTCACAGAGGGTTCCTCTGTCAAGATCCTTCAGGCTCTGGGGATTGGCCAGGAGCTGTTTGAAATGCTGCCCTACGCAGCACATGGCCTTCTCTCTCAGCTGTGCGGGGCCAAGTTTTTTGGCAATGCGTAGAATGTCCATGCAGTTCTCACCGCTCAAGCAGCTTTCCAGAAATCGGAAACACAGGTTGATCACCTCTCCAACCAGCAGGGCTTCTGCAGCCTTGAATGTCTCCTCCACGTTCTGTAAGGAGAGATCTAATTTGTTGGAGTAAATGAAGCTGAGGACGTTGCTCAGCCCCGCGGCACTGACAGCATTGAGACGAATGCTTCCATCCACATTCCCCGTCCTTGTCGCGTTCCCAACAAATAGAATCTTGCAATAATTACTTGCTGATGCTAAAATGATCTTGTGTGCTGGAAAGCAAACCCCTTCTGCCTCCAATGTCACATCGCACAGTGCTTTCTGGGCGCGAAGCCTGCTGATGCCTTGCAGAAGTTTCTCCAGGTAGGTGTCAGACTCAAGGCTCCCCATGCTGCTCTGCAAGCCAGCAGCATTGCTCTAAAAGCACGCATGCCAGGAGCAGCCCCAGGTCCGCAGGTTCATGCTCCAGGACAGCCGAGGCGGTGCTGCCTGCACGCAGACCTCCCTGCAGTGCTGCGTCCCGCACGGCGCTTGTGGGGACTTTGGCTCTGGCAGCAGTAGGCAGCCACTGGTGTAACTGCATTCCTGCCCTGCTGTCCGGTAACGGCCCCTCTGCACAAAAGCAGCCTGTTCCTCCTGCGCTCCCCAGCAGTGCTTTGCTGGGCAGGTGCTCTTTCATCGGGGCAAGCCTGCACATGCCGGCCTTCCCTTTTTAAACAACAGTGAAACAAAATCCTGTCTAGGATGCACTCCCCCACATCGGCCCTCGTGTTCAATTCAATGCGTTCACACAACGGCAGTTTTCAGGGAGTGGGGTGGTCGCAGCAGTTGCACCCATCGCGGTTGGGTCTCAGGACAATTCCCACGCACGGTGCTGGAGAGTTGGGTTGGAGGTGCAGGGGCTGAAGAATGGGTCACAGCTTCTGGGGTGAGCAGAGCTCATTGCAGAGTGGGCTGTAATACACAGGCAGCGGTGAGGTGTAAAGCTGTGACTGTAACCTACAGCTGGTGCTTTGCTCTGCGCCTGCCGCAGCCCCGGCCACCCCCCGGCTGGTGCTGGTCTGCAGGAAGCCTGCGGATGCAGCGGCAGAGGGCACCACACTGAAGGGTCTGTCTGTGCTCTTCCCACTTGGCAGGGGTGTTCTACAACTCCTCCGGCTCGGCGCGGTGCTATGATGTGTACCAGCTGTTCCGGTCCTGCGCCGACCCCACGGGCTGCGGCACTGGTGCGGATGCTGAGGCCTGGGACTACCAGGTGAGGCACTGGGGATGCCAGCAGGGATGCTGCGCCGCCAACTCCTCCTCCATGCCAGCTCGTGTTCTGTTTCAGGTGTGTACCGAGATCAACTTAACTTTCAACAGCAACAACGTGACAGACATGTTCCCTGAGATGCCCTTCACAGAGGCCATGAGAGAGCAGTACTGTTGGAGCCGATGGCGAGTGAGGCCGCGAGCGCAGTGGCTGCAAATCAACTTCTGGGGAGGAGGTGCGTCTGCTGCTGAGGTGCCGCCTGCTCGGCCCTTCGTGCTGCTGTGCAGCTCTCCCTGTGTTCCACCTGGCTGAGCTCTATGGGGACAGACACAGCTTGAGATGGAAACAGGAAGTTCTCGTCTGTGTTTGCTGCAGTTGCTGGGTAGGATGAGGCTCTCACGTGTCACCTTTGAATTTCAGACCTGAAAAGTGCAAGCAATATCATCTTTTCAAATGGAGACTTGGACCCGTGGGCTGGAGGTGGGGTAAGCGCATGCACTGCTGCTGCCAAGCAGAGAGAGCTGCCTTGTGGGCAGGCGCTGCCCACGGCCCGGTCAGAGCAGCCCTGCTGGTCAGTGTGAGCCCTTGTGAGTTTCTGCATGCGGCTGTTTTATGCCACAGTCTCTGGGGACATTAATAACAGGCACTTGGAGCAGTGAGATGCCACAGCCAGGAGTGTTGCTGTGGCAGTGGTAGCTTCAGCAGCAGTAGGCTGAGTGGGAGCCCCAGAACCTGGTTGGCCTGCCCCAAACCTGGGGGTGCTCAGGGCTGGGTCAGATGCGGCCCTGGGCAACCTGCTGGAGGGGAGGTGCCCCGACTGTGGCACGGCTTAAAACTGAATGGGCTTTAAGGTCTCTTCCAACCCAAACCACTCTGTGACCCTATAATTCCGAGAACCTGTTGCAATTCTGTTTTGAGACAGTCTCGGTCAGTTCAGTGCTCTGTGATTTCTCCCCTCTCCACATACATTGTGAGATCAGGCTGTTGCTGTAACCAGCAGACAAAGCAAGAAGCATTTCAGTTTAGATTCAACAAAACTTCTGAGCTCTGGTTAAAAAGGA
This sequence comes from Tympanuchus pallidicinctus, assembly GCF_026119805.1. Lineage (NCBI taxonomy): Eukaryota > Metazoa > Chordata > Aves > Galliformes > Phasianidae > Tympanuchus > Tympanuchus pallidicinctus. The sequence goes on along the minus strand of NW_026294710.1, from coordinate 1,400,243 downwards.
CCCAAAGCAGGATGCAGAGTTAGTTGAGCTCTTAATTATAATGCAGGCATCCCTTGCTGCAGGCTGCCTTAGCAGTGCCAGCAGCAAAAGGAGCAGGTTGCATAGGGCAGGTTGCCATGAGGAGCCAGCATTTTCAGCCTACCTGTGCTGGTTTAGGTTGACAGTTCCCATCTTGGCCCACACATCCTGTGAGCACGGTACTGGCTGCACCATGGATCTCTTTACATGCTTTTCCCCAGTCCTTCCCAGCTCTTCATCCAGTTTTCAGAACTGAGGTCTGGTTTTGCCTGGTCACCTGGTGAGAGTTTCTCTCTGCTGCTCTCATTCCAGATAAATAGCAGCCTGAGTCCTTCACTGACTGCTGTGACCATTCAGGGAGGTGCTCATCACTTGGATCTGCGGTGAGTATGTGTGCACTGACAGCTTCTGGCACTGATCTTTGGCAAATTCCTGCTGCCCTGGGCCAAGGACCGAGGAGATAATATTATCTAAGCAGAACAGGATACCATGATGCTACAGCATCATTCAAGAAGAATCCTTTTTTAAACCTAATACGAACGTTCTTAGAGTCTCAAAGAATAATAGAATGCCCTGGATTGAAAAGAACCTCAAAGGTCGTCCAACTCCAACCCCCCTCTGCTGTGTGCAGGTCACCAACCAGCAGCCCAGGCTGCCCAGAGCCACATCCAGCCTGGCCTTGGATGCCTGCAGGGATGGGGCATCCACAGCCTCCTTGGGCAACCTGTGCCAGTGCCTCACCACCCTCTGGCTCAAAAACTTCCTCTTCATATCCAACCCAAACCTCCCCTGTCTCACTTTAAAACCATTCCCCTTGTCCCATCACCATCCACCCTCACACACAGCCGTTCCCCTCCTGTTTATATGCTCACTCCAAGCACTGAAGGCCACCATGAGGTCTCCTTGCAGCCTTCTCTACTCCAAGCTCTACAGGCCCAGTTCCCTCAGCCTTTCCTCACACAGAGCTGCTCCAGCCCTCTGCTCATCTCAGTGCCTCCTCTGGCCCCGCTCCCAGAGCTCCACGTCCTTCCTGTGCTGGAGCCCCAGGCCTGGACGCAGCGCTGCAGATGGGGCCTCACAGGAGCCCAGCAGAGGGGGACGATCACCTCCCTCTCCTGCTGGCCGCCCCTTTTTCATGCAGCCCACAACACAGCTGGCCTTCGGGCTGCAGGCGCTCACTGCTGCCTCGCGTCCAGCTTCTCATCCACCAGGACCCCAAGTCCTTCTGTGCATGGCTGCACTCACAGAATCTTCCCCCAGTCTGTATCAGTACCCAGGACTGCCCCGACCCAATGCAGCACCCTGCACTTGGCCTTATTGAAACTTACTGGGTTTTCATGGGCCCACTTCTCCAGCCTGTCCAGGTCCCTCTGGATGGCTTCCCTTCCCTCCAGTTCATTGACTGCACTGCTCGGTTTGGTGTCATCTGCAAACTTGCTGAGGGCGCACTCAATTTTTCTGCTGCTTCTGTTGTCCCCAGGGGACACAACCCAGCTGACCCCGCATCTGTCATAGAGGCACGCAAGTTAGAAGCAAGCATCATCAGCAGCTGGGTGAAATCTGCAAGGATGGAAAGAGCATGGGAGAAACGCTCCGGAGCGCCGGGCAGCGGCTGGCAGTGAGCGCCGCCATGGGAGCCGTGCTCAGGTGCTGCTGGGCTGCGGGCAGAGCAGAGCTGTGCCTCTGGAGAAGGTGCTGCCTCCTCTGCCCCAGTAATGGAAATTCAAGCAGAAGAAAACCAAAAAGCCAAATTACTGACTGAAGTCAGAATCGTGTTGCATGGGTTTCGTGCTCTTCTGCTCATAATGGGAAGGTGCTTGAAACGGTGGAAACAATAAAATTTTCCTGAAGGCCAAGGAGTCATTGCTGTCCTGAAGAATGCGTTGGGTAGCATGAAGGTAAACTATTAGTCATCCCCTTTTTATTTTCTGTCTAGAGGAAAAGCGGAGGTGTGGTCATTACATATTTGGCCTCACAGGTGACCAACTGCACCTATTGCAGAATTACAGAACTGTAGGGGTTAGGAGGATCCACTGAAGATCCTGTTTGGTCCTACAGCAGGTGCCTTTCAGCAGGCTGCACAGAAGACATCCAGGCAGTTTTGTGCCCATCTCCCCTTGTCCTGTCACTCAGCAGAGCCTGGCCCCATCCACTTGACTCCTGCCCATTAAATACGTACAGTCACTGATCAGATCCCCTCTCCCCTTCCCTCCTGCAGCTGAACAGCCCTGGGGCTCTCAGCCTTTCCCCATCAGGAGGTGCTCCAGGCCCCCACCATCTCTGCACCCTGTGCTGGGCTCTGTGCTGCAGGTTGGTCTGCTCCAGTCCTCACCCGCTCAGCCCCATTCAGTGCTGTGGATTTTGGTGTTCTCTTTTGCTGTTGTTTCTTAAGAGACACAAGAAAATAAGACAAAACACAAGATCTGCTTGGTGAGAAATTGATCTGCAGAAATCCTGTTTTGTCCCCCTGTCCCTCAGGAGCCACACGTTAGTGAGTAGAAGCACAGTTATACTGGAGACAGCTTCAGCTCTTTAAAATAAATAACAAGTTTATTTAAGTGTGTGACAATTTCATTGCTTGGTAAGTATAACCAAAGACAACAAAAAAGGATTGTTCTGATTTTTTAAAGCGGAGCAAACTATCTGTGCCCTTTAGCAGGTAGATTCTCACCTACTCGATGTGCTCTGTGCCAGTAAAGAGCAGCAGAACTGTAAAAATACGTGTTTTGGTCATCAGTTGGATGCCTCATTTAATCAGTGTGCAGTGCCTTTCAGGCAGTGGAGAAGCCTCTCTGCTCACCACAGGCTTGCACTGCGTACAGTCACAGCACTGCTCCAACTTACATCACGTGGCTCGAACTCAAGTCCTCGCGCTGCCAGGTCCCCCCTGCTGTCACAGTGCACTGGTTCCCAGAGTTGGACTCTTGGTCTCTTATTTCACAACACTGAGGTGCTGATAAAAGGTCTTTGCTTCGTCTTCGTTGCTGTTGCTTTTTTGCATATGACCAACTTACCTCTTCCCTGTTCTTAAGCTCGAAAGGACAAAGCTTCTCTTGGAGGGGTACGGAGAGGAAGAACAGGACCTACGGCCTGTTCACCAAATCATTTACCAATGGAGAGCAACCTACACAACACCTCATTAGGCAAACTCCAGCCCCAAGCGTGGGGCTTCATGACTGTTAATGGAACCACAACCTCAGTAAGAATTTTTTTCCCCTTGTGCTGTAGGAAAGTCTGCTACCTCTGCTAGATCTGTCAGCGTGCCTTTGGCTCACACCCAAGTCAGGCTTCAGGTTGTCCTGCTGAAATTGTGGCTCAATCAGCTCTGCCACCTCCAGCCACGCGGAGATGGAGTCTGGCATTCTCCCTCCGTGCACACAGACCCCAACTTCTGCACTGAGATCTGCTCTACCCTAGCAATGGTTCAGCATTAGCACCACATAAAAAAGGCAGGTAGCAGCAGGTGTCTGTGCAGACAGGATGACATCTTGCCTCGACTGCCTCTGTCCCTGCCTCAGCGCAGCTCCCAGCAAGCAGACACTCTAAACCAAGCCAGCAATGCATCACAGCAGCCAACTTCAGTATCAGTCTTTGGGGTAGGAGTCTGCAATTTACCATTTGGACAGTGCTTGCTTTGAGCCTTCCCATTAACAGGTTCCAAAGGTGTCTTCTCACCTTCCAGAGGGATACAAGTTCTTTAAGTCTTGCAGTGGACTACATGAATCCCTGTTTCCTGCTGCAGACAGTACTTGCCCCAAAGGAGTCCAGTGTCAGGGATATGCATGAAGTGTTATATAAATAATTTTATAAGTCTTCAAGAGCAGAACTGCCACAAGCTGTTCAAATATGGCAAAGAAATCCTTTACGCATCCCTTATCTCTGCAACATCACAGAATGGAATAGGAAAGAAAGCTGATTGCTCAGAGTTGGAGGTGCAAACACTGCAGTGTTTGAGCTTGGCATGCAATGCTGAGAACCTCACAATCAGAAGGCGGTGTGAAACACAAAAGCTCCCTGCAAGCCAATGCCATGGGCTTTGCCAAGCTGCTGGTTTCCATGCCTGGTATGGGAAGTTCCACGCTCAAGAAGGTTGAACAGACAAGATGCTAAACGTGCCTGCATCCAGATACTGAATTTTCTTTGAGCAAACAGGTTAAACTGCAAGCAGGATGCTGCCAGCCCTGATGGCTCTTCCCCCATCCATTTCTCAATGACGGTACAGCTGGGAAGGGCTGGACGTTTTTGCTTTATTTTAATCAGAAAAGGCACTCAAGCTCTTGGAGAGAAACCAAGGCAGCTCTTTGTGCAAAAGGAGGAAATCTTGGCTTGAATAGCTTTTCCCTGACGTTTAACCTGATCACAACCACACCACAGTGACAAAACCCCACAGTGGATTACAGACCCCAAAGTTAAGGCTTTGGTTCAAATAAGCACAAGAGTACAACCCCACACCATGGGGGAAAGGTAAGAATTTAAAGGTGTACAAAGTTCCTGTTGGGCTTCAGGGAGGGCAGTGGGGAGACGTGAATAGGAGGAAGAAGGGCAAGGTTCATAGGCTGACAACACATTATGCTGAGGAAGCAAAACCAAGCGATTTGAAGGACCTTTGCAAAAGAACAGAAGAAGCAGATGAGCTCTTATCAGATTATTTAGCTTTGTATCATTTCATACGTGATAGAGAAGTCGAGCATTTGCTTTCTAAACAGAGCTAAGCATCTTCATATTTAAGGGATGTGTTCAGTAGAGACACTGCAAAGACAACTCAGTTTCCCAGGAAGAATTAGGTTGAGCAGAAATGAGCTGGACCAGCAAGCTCAGCTGTGAGGCAAGAAGCGTGTTTGGGAAAGTGCATCTTCACTCTTCTTCCTTCCTCCCATTCTACAATGGCTTAGCATTACCCTCACACGAGACAAAAGAAAATTAGCTGTAGAGTTAACTACACTAAGATTAGTACAGGATTCCACCAACTTACTTCTGGCAAGCTCTTCAATGCATTCCACATTGTAAGAATTATCTTTATTTCCTCTGTGGGGTTTGTGAAACACCGTAGGTGAAATGCCACTTGTGGAATTTGTGTCTTTCACTGCCAAACGTGCAGCTCAGGGATCACCACGAGCTGCAGCAGCAGCACAAGGCCAAGCACCACCTTCCAAAGTTACTGCTGTCCTTGGAGCAGGAGGAACACGAACCATCCGCACAGGTTTGTCCTCTAGGAAACCTCAGGGCCCTTTGCTGACAGAAAAAAAGGTGAGTTTGTGTGATGTGCACCATTTCCCCACTGCCAGAAGCCATCGTCAATACCTGGAATGATAAATGTTCTTCGAAGGATTTACGAGTGGGCCAACGGACAAGTTCTGAATCCAGCGAACAGAACTTGACAGCACAGAACAAAGCAGCATTTTACTTTACAGATCAAAGGTTACAAAGGCTGTAAAACACACAGACACCCAAAGCGCTGGAGATCAACCAGTGGGTCAGATTGGATTCGTTGTTTTGAAACCCTGGATTATGAGGGGCTGGGTCTCACCCCCAGCCCCACACACTGCGTACTTCCCACTGCTCCCATTCATTCATCAGAGAGGAAAAAAGGTTTCAGCAAGAAGGATCTCTTTAAAAACATACAAACGAGCACATTTCTGAGATTGGTGAAAGTAGGACTGTGCATACAGTTACAAAATCAAAAGATAGAAAGCTGCAGAATGCTGGAACAGAAGAACACTCAATTCCTAACTCGTGGTTTAAAACCTATTTGCACATGTAAAAACAGAAGGTCCGAAGGCTCCCATAGGATTAAGAAGCAAGCCTAGCTCTGCTTTCTTTTTAAACGGAATAGATTTCAGTAACTGCTGTGACCAGAAGTTGTCACAACACGTGGAGGCTGTCTGCTCGTAGAGCTCCTCGTGGAAATACTTCTACCCAAAGTACTCCTATCAAAAACAGCAACCCCAAACCTGACAGCTTCTCCACAGTCCACAAACTGAGGAGTAACATGAAGCTTGCTATACAGTTCTAAGCCCACTGGGTCAACAAACACAATGCAAGATGTGAACAGGAAGGGATGGGAGGAGGCTGACATGGAATTACACCTAATGCGCTCACAAGCTTTCCCAGTGCCCAACCTCACAAAGCAGCTTTCAGTCAGAATACCTGAGTCTAACTGATGCAATTAATACATAAAATGCACGTGTATTCACTTTTTTCACATTGTCTCCTGCATTGCTGCAGATAAGTTAAAAAACTGCAATATGTCTACAAAATTATATATCGTTTTGAGCCAAACCAGCAGCAAATTCTCTCCCACCATTCATTTCAGCCACCGCTTGAACAGACTGTTCAAAGTGCTCTATAAAACTAAGACACTGTGCTACAGACACTTTGCTGCCCCTTCCTCCTCCTAACACGATGCAGCATAGCTTGGTTGTTTGGAATGAGATCTGACCATCAGCACCACCACTGACAGCTTTAATTCCACCTGGGACAACATCCACTGTTTATTCCACTTACCATCTGAAACACCACGGGCACTACGAAGAAGTGGTGCCACAACCAGGTGTTTCACATGTTGGGAATAAACCAGAAACCTGTAGGCTTATTCCTTCTTTCCAGACACTCCTGTGCTTTAAGACAACTTTCTGCATTCCTGGCATTTAATTAGCATTAGTAAGACTGACAGCAGGGGTCCTGATCCACCGGAGCCCTGTGCCATGGTCCACGCTATGAATATTCTCTGAGCCTCACCACCAATACCAGGAAAAGCAGCTTCATATTGCACAGTTTTTTCATCCCAGGTCCAAAGCACAGGGATTAGGTTTAAGACTGACGTGACATCTCCAAATGGGAGATGCTTTCTCAAAGGTTTGTTTAAGCCGGAAAAGTGTCGTACAGCATCTCTCCACACACCCTGAAAAGTAAAGTGACTTGAAGGTAAAAACACCACCACTGGAAGCCCTGCTGTGATCTATGCTGGCACCCAGATGGGGAGTGGATGAGCTTCTGTGTTAAATACGTATTTGTCAAGATTAATTAAGTCTATGTCATCTGAGAACAGCAGAAACATGTATTTGAGCGTTTCCCCAAGAAAGAAGCTCTCCATCTTATCTCGTGGCTCTGGGTTACTGGGGTTCTGAACGTTGTTAATAGAAGTATAGCCACCCGTAGGAACCTGCAGAAAGAGAAAAAAGAGCACTTTGTATATTTCTTTTACCTGAAATATTGCTGTAACCTCTTAGCACGCAGGTGCTCTTGCAGAAAAACAAGTGCTAGTGAGCAGAATTTGTTCTCGCTTTTCATTTGCACATAAAAATCAGTTACAAAAATTCTGTGCAGTTCACTGAATTCTGGGCAAACCACTGAATGCAGAACAAAATGAAGCAAAACGTCCACTTATGCTCAATTTGCAGAGATAGAGCAAAGCCTGCAGCACTAACATCTGTGGACAAAGGTACAGGAAACAACGGCACTTACAGCTGGCCAGAGCACCACACTCATCTGCGGCCTCTTCTCAAGAAGACATTTAATCCCCATTGGCACTATGCTTTCTCAGCATATCAAAATGGACTCTTCTTAGCGCTCTCATCAGCATGAATACACAAAAGCCCTCTATTATGGCATTAGTGCACTTCCCTTGGCAGTTTGTATCTGGCAACCAAAGTGCTGTTTAAATCCAGCGAGATCTTTCTCAGCTTCTGAACGTTAAAGACAGCACAGATTCTAACAGCTTCCAAGAAACAGAAAAGTTTTGGTAGTCTGCACAGAGCTGCTTTTACTTTTCAATCAGTGTAAAAGTACAGTCACTGAAATAACTTGCAACTATTTTGTGCTCCCTCAACTGTAAGACTCTGCGTTACCTGACTTTCATTTTGCTCTTAAGAGATTCCCTGCAGATCTTTGATGGCTTTGAGAGACAAAGCGAGGTTTCAGCAGCTCTTGTTAGAGAGCAAGAGAGTTCAGTTCTGTAGGAACGAGAGCATTACGAGCTGACCTTACCCGTGTGTATTTATTGAAGTTCTGCAAGATCTCCCAGCCCCAGTCCTGGTATTTCTTATCTCCGGTGAATCTGTACATATAAAAAAGGCTTTCCACAGTTTCTGGTCGCAGTAAGTTGTGCCTGTCTGCAGGCTGCAAGAGAAAAACAAGAAAGCCAAGAATTCAGACCAGTAGTTCCTCCAAAAGCACACACACAGGGAGAAACAGCAACTCCCTTCCCCATCCAACCCAAAAGGAGTTTTCTGTGCACAATTCAGAAGCTAAATACTCTGCAGGGGTAATTAAAAACAAGGGCTACGGTACACCTACAAAGCAATGTGGCAACAGATCAAGCCACTTTACAAAGTACATCACCAACGTGTGGCTGGGATATTCAGCAGCAGAATCAAGATAAGAAGGGTCATCAAACTACAGCTGATGCCAGTTGGCTGCTCACCTTGATTTCTACATCTTTGTGGCCCTTTTGTGCATGGAGATTGAAGTGCACGATCTCTGGGCTCAGGCCTGTCTCTACTTGTGCATACATCTGGTAACACGTTTCTATCAGAGCTTCAGCCAGCTTCATGTGATCAGCAGTCAATCCATTGTGAGCTCCCAGAGCCAAAGTCCCAGGCAGAAAACAAACTAAGTGATCCTGTAAGACAAGACAACTCTTACTAGGAAGAGAGGTCACACAAATCAAGTGAAGTAGGATTCATTTGACACTACTGGAACACACACTGTGACTTTTTTTTCCCCCTGACACTTCAGGTACCAAGATCTTGAGGGTAGATTTTAACAACCTGCTGCAGTGCAATACAGAACAGGAAGCATTATGACAGCACCAGCCCAAATCTGGAAAAAGTACAAGTCCACATGTCTTTATGTCAACTATCTCAAAGAAAGGTGGCAGGTAGGGGGGAGGGGAGAGGCAGAGATCACCTGAAGGGTTCTCAATAAAGAACACGTAAAGACAGGTATTGACATACATGTCAATATTTTAGAACAAAAACTGAGGTGGGACCACAGAGTGAGAAGAGTCAGCCACGAGAAAGGGCTCTGAGGAATGGGGAGAACTGAGTGCATGGCCTGAAATGATCACCTTCGTGTTACTGCAACGCAGACAACGCTCACAGAGACACAACCGCCTTCACTCCATGCGCTGGTACAAGTGGAAAACACAGACAAGTTCTCAAACATATGAAGACTTACCCCCTTCTGTCATTTGGGCTGTGTTATTTCATGCTCACCTGCTACAAGCACCAAGCTTGTAGCACAGGAAGCAGCTGGTTCCCACTCCCAACCCTGCCCACGTCTGCACTGCACAGCTAGCTGCATGCAGGCACTGCAAACAAGGCACACCTGGCTCCTGTGTGTCACACAAGAGAGGCATCTGGGGCTGAGCGTGCACACACTCCTCCTGCTTGCTCCCCCAGCACAAAATGGGAGAGAAAGAACTACAGGGACCTTCCTTCCTCAGCTTTTCCAGCTCCAGAAGTCAGCTCCAACAACTTTCAATGTGCACTACAGGGCTGACCGTCCTCTTTCCAGGGGTAACCCACTGCTGATATTATGCATGTAGGAACTGTTACAGGGTTATTGTCACGTACTGAATTCCAAATGATCCTTAACATGTGGAATGAAAGCTCTGGTTTCCCACTTGAACACAGGACACGTGTCCTGGTGCTCAGGCAGCACTGGTATGAACTATTGAACACTTTGTCCAATTCCATGGGCACTGGTTGAGGCTCAGCATAAGCACAGGAGCGTGACATCATGCTGCAAAACAGAGCTGGACGCTATAAAGAAAACAAACAACCCAAAGAGTTCCTTAAAGCTCACTGCAGGTACTGAAGAAGTGCACACAAGGCCACACATACATCAGTGATGCACCACAAAAAAAAAAAGGCTACGTGGATTTGCATAAGATCTTTCACTGAAAGATTTTAAAGCCAGATTTTAAGGAGTGTGACTTTGCAGATTAAGAGCAGGGAGTTCAGCTTAGCAAGTTTTCCCACCAGCAGATGGCTGCTTCAAACACTGCTTCAACTACTGAGCACACATGCAGAAAAAGAAGTATCACAAATAGAACCCTCCAAAATTCTCATTTTTCATTTTTTACTACTAACAGAGCAAGATGAGGTCAACTGCTTGTTTTCAAGGTTAATCTGCAAAGCCAGGTGTACCTTTAAATTTTTGTACCTCTGAATTATGGAGAAGCATTACACAGAACAGACGTTGTCACAGCAGTTTCTGACACTGGGATTCTATGGCAAAGGAGGTGCATTGGGGCAGAATTCAAATCCAACACCGACATGTTAACTTTCACATGAGTGTAAATGCAGTTGGTGGTGAAAGAGAAGGTCCCCGGGGAACCATTATCCTCAAACTAGTTGCTGTTACTACATCCATACACATCCACAGAGCCTGCAGCCTTTGAAAACAGGCTGATGAGCCTGGTGGAGCTGCAGCAATTCTCCCAGTCTCTCTGCAGTGCTCCTCACACCTCAGCTACGTGTAAACTGTCAATGCTGTTGCTAATCATCTTCCAGTAGTGGCTCAAACAGCCAGAGGAAACATTTTTGCTCACAAAGTGATTGCTACAGGTCAGATTTTGTCTGAAAAGCCACACATGAGAGCATCCCAGCCTCACACTTGCATATGTTGGTTTTTTTTTCTTTGTGGTGGTGGTTTTGCTCGTTTTCTTGTTGTTATGTGCAGGTGTTCTCTTACCATCTTGGCACTGAAATGGCCATGAGCAAGCTCTCCTACAAAGGTAAGCTTCTTGGGTTGTGACCTCTGAAGAAGATGCTTTTTCACGCCTTCTATGGCTCTCATGTAGTCCTCCAGCAGTCTGTAAATTAAAACCATTCCCAGTTGGCTCACACACACACAGGACCCATTTCATCACAGCTGATGATGTATGTTTATTAGCTACGCTGGGTTTGTTTTTCACGTAACTCCAAAGAAATAAAGCAAACATAACTCCAGCTCTGGTTCCAAACAACAACTAGACATCACTTCAGGAATCCTGAGGAGTACTTTAACCACAGAAAGCCCCAGCTGGTAATGATGTCCTGGACATCTGTAGTGCAGCCTCCTGCTCTGAAGCAACTGGGTTTTACCAAGTTGCTTGGACGGTTATCCAGTTAATTTCTGAGCATCTCCTAAGCAATGACTTTGAGCAATCCTTTCCAGTGTTTGACCACTCATTATGAATCACTTCTTCACAGTATTTAACTGGACTTTCCATTGTTCTAAATATTTTTAATGAGAAAGTCATTTTGTAATTCCCTTCTGAGGCTGGCAGAACACCATCACAGCCTGAAGACAATGGTTCTGTTTACAGTAAGGCATGGCTTGTAAAAAGTCATGATGCAAACTACACAGAGACAGACCAGGCCCTCAACAGGGCCTCACTGGGGCACACTGCCTCTCTGGATGAAGTGAACCCACTGAGATGAGACACTTCCAACACAATTTGCTTATAAATACTGCTTGATTTTCAAGGCCAGGTTGGACGGGGTCCTGGGCAACCTGATCTGAATGTGGATGTTTGGTGGCCCTGCTGGGCAGGGGGGTTGGAACCACATGATCCTTGAGGTCCCTTCCAACCCGGGTGATTCTGTGATTCTGTGATTATTTCCCCCTTAGTTTTGGACGAAGCCTTCAAACATCTAACTTTTCTACTCCATAAAAACATTCCTTTCCACTTATCCAAGGGCAGACAGGAGGAAGTCAAGAGACCTCAAGTAATGCTTAAACAAATGCTCAACCTCCTAAGAAGTTACACCTCACAAGCTCACCTCCCACCACAACCATCCACAGCAGCTGTCCTTCCCTAGCAAAGCCAGAGAACACTCGGACAGCTGGTGAGAGGCAGTATAGTTCCCAAAGGGAGCCTCATTTCCAAAGGCAGCCTGTTTATAGTCCATCTTTAGTGCAAAGACTTGAATGGCTCCTCCTGTCCGTAACATTTGTCACATCTGATGTGATGATGAAAAGATTTGTGAGGAGACATTTTGCGAGCAAGCCCAATTCTCCAGCTGTTTTAATCTCAATTTACCACAGGTCATCCTACACCCCTTTCTGCAAGTGAGCTACTTGAAGCTGGCTGTTACATATACACACTGTATTTCTTCCAGCATAAAACTACAACAGAAATGTTTACAACTTGTATCATTTTCACACCAATGTGAGCAGCAGAAAGAACTTACTCATTTTCTGTTCTCCCACCCTGAATCCACTGCTTGAGCAAATACTCGTAGTAGCTGTCAGCTCTGGCTCCCAGAGTATAAACACCTAAGTGAGTGAACTGCCCACTGTTGGTGTTTATGAACATAGGCACCAGCCCATCATTTTTCCCTGAAAGGGTGTGAACATGCTTCATCACCTCATCGACAGCTTTCTAGAAGAAAGAACAGCATAAACATAAATTGCACACATACAAATGACACAAAAAACTGTGGCCAGTAGCTTCTGGCCAGTAACAAATCTTTAGTTATCCTTCTGCATGCAAGTTCAGCTCATGGGATTTAATAAACACAGCATTTCAAGCTTTCTGACTATCAAAGCCTGTGTTCCCAGTATGCCTAAGTACTCTGAAATAATTAAAACTCTTTCCTTCTCAAATACAAAGCTCAAGTTTATTCCTGAGTGCAGAAAGCCCACTCAAAAACCAGTACTTCAGTGTGAGGCTACGATCTGATTACAACAACTGCATGAACCATGCTACCCCTGAAGAAATAACAGCACTATTCAAAGCATGAGCTCCAGATACACCTTAAAAACAACAGAATAACATTACCAAAAAAATAACCATGAAAATTATTCTTTCCTATGAAATTATTTTTGTTTTAAATAAATTCTTCTTACACCATGACACACAATCTGATTTATAGCTATTTCAGTTATGTGAAAGGTAATAAGAGTATTTTTTTTCCTTAGAATTTAAATAATGGCATGAAGAAGCCATTCTAAAAGCATGAAGTCATGCACAGCATTACAGCCCACGCTGAATTTTCTTGCAGAGCTGACAATGTACTGTCAAGCAGAAATACCATCCTAAGAGTGAAGGGATGGGTGCGAGGAGGTGGCTGTCCTGGCTTTTTTCTAAATAAAAAGCTGCTCCCAAGGAAGAACAACAACTGTCTCCACCATTACCTTCTGGCACTTCAGAAAATAACTGGAACAATTGGAATTCTCCTTTCTTCACATACAGTTTCACAACTCATTTAACATCAGGGAGACCACAGGTGCCGTAGAGAACCACAGAGTAAGAAAGAAGAAGAGAAGGGGTAACGCCAACCCGTTTTTCCATACCTGGTACTTTTCATCCCCAGTGAGGCGAGACAGCTCTCTGAACTCCAGCTGAATGCTGGTCACCTCTGCCACAGTGCTGTCCGACGTCCAGCGGGGCGGGTGAGCGGAGCCACGGCCAATGTTGACGTCGGAGTACGGGACCCTGGAAGGAGTCCTGAAGGCGGGCATGAGCCTGTCCCCAATGTCCTTCTGAAGGACACGGGAGAAAGAAGAAAAGCAAGCGTCAACACGTGCGAGCTGCCAGGTTTGCTTTCAGCAATCCCATGAGTGCAGTAGCAGCCCGGCTCTAGATTGTGAGAGAAAGACAAGAGTTAAAAGCGGCCCCGGATTAATTTGGAAGAACAGCTAGTTGCTACCTCCTTCCTGCTCTGCATGCCTCAACCAAGCCCACAGTCCCTATGTAACATGACTTACTGTTGAAGTCATCGACTCTGCCTTATTTAAGGAGGTGGCTGATGCTGTCAAGATGCAGTGAAAAGGTGACAAAATCTACCAAATACTCTTTTCAAGACACTGAAAAGCCATTCAAGCTTTTGTTTCATAAAATTCCTTACAATGGTCAGCTCTTCATCAACAGAAGAATCTGAAAGGCCTATCTAAAATAGCACCTGATACAACACAGTAGAGCTCTAAGTTGATCCAGAGAGCAAAGAAATACAGGTTTAAAAAATTAATGGTAAATTCCTCCCCCACCATTCTGATTATGAAACAGCTGCAAAACAGCAACATTTAACTTCCTGATGAACCCTTCCCCAACCTCTTCCACTACGATATACTGATCCAATTTACTTCCCAGGACTGATCACTCACAGCTTTTTCCAGGAAGAGGCTATCCCCAGAGAGATGGTAGGTGCTCAGCAAGCCTCCCAGGATACGAATGGTGCTCTCAAACAGGTTCACATCCACATTTTTATCAAAGGCTAAATCGTTTGCTACCCATTTTCTTGCTTCTTCAAACTCTGCAAAGTATAAAATATAGCACAGTTATGAACCTGTAGCATGTTCCAGCAACTGTACTAGAGACAGTAGCATGATACTTGACAGTTATATATTTGTCTACAGGGATCATTATTTAGTAGGAAAACTAAAACAAAGAGCAGGAGCTGGGCCAAGTTTGATTACCATCACCTTCGAATTGCAGAACTGCTAAGGTTGGAAAAAGAACACTAAGATCATCCAATCCAGTTATAAAACCATCCCCACCAATACTCTCTAACCACGTCCCTCACTGCCACATCACCACGGTTCTTCAACACCTCCAAGGATGGTGATTCCACCACTATCTTCCTTCATTCGGGGGTAAATTGCCTTCACCTGTGCTCCCAGGGCTGACTCAGGTGATCAATCAGTGGTTAAGGCCGTGATTCAGGAGTTCCCATACAGGCCCAAAAAGCTTAGCTCTTATTCAGCACGCACCACAGACATACACAGAGAAATATCAGCCAAAAAAATAAAAAATCATAATTATTTAAGGGGAAAAAAAATTGGGAAAACTGAGGAACAGTTTATCAATCCTAGAATGGCCTGGGTTGCACAGGAGCACAGTGCTCATCCAGCTCCAACCCCTGCTGTGTGCAGGTCGCCAACCAGCAGCCCAGGCTGCCCAGAGCCACATCCAGCCTGGCCTTGAATGCCTGCAAGGATGGGGCATCCACAGCCTCCTTGGGCAACCTGTGCCAGTGCCTCACCACCCTCTGGCTCAAAAACTTCCTCTTCATATCCAACCTAAACCTCCCCTGTCTCACTTTAAAACCACCCCCCTTGTCCCATCACCATCCACCCTCACAAACAGCCGTTCCCCTCCTGTTTATATGCTCACTCCAAGCACTGAAGGCCACCATGAGGTCTCCTTGCAGCCTTCTCTACTCCAAGCTCTACAGGCCCAGTTCCCTCAGCCTTTCCTCACACAGAGCTGCTCCAGCCCTCTGCTCATCTCAGTGCCTCCTCTGGCCCCGCTGCCAGAGCTCCACGTCCTTCCTGTGCTGGAGCCCCAGGCCTGGACGCAGCGCTGCAGATGGGGCCTCACAGGAGCCCAGCAGAGGGGGACGATCACCTCCCTCTCCTGCTGGCCGCCCCTTTTTCATGCAGCCCACAACACAGCTGGCCTTCGGGCTGCAGGCGCTCACTGCTGCCTCACGTCCAGCTTCTCATCCACCAGGACCCCAAGTCCTTCTGCGCAGGGCTGCTCTCAAGGAATCTTCCCCCAGTCTGTATCAGTACCCAGGACTGCCCCGACCCAATGCAGCACCCTGCACTTGGCCTTACTGACCCTCAATGGCTTCACATGGGCCCACTACTTCAGCCTGTCCAGCTCAACGTAGTCCTGAAATTGAGACCTTTCAAGTCCACCTTGTCAGACAATTTGTGACACTCCACCAACAGTCCTCAAAAAATATTACATTGAATTTTTGTAGACCAATGTTGTCATCCATCAAGATAGCCATAACATTTCCAATTAACAGCCATTACCTCCTCTGGCCTCGCAGTACCCTGGGCAGCCCTGTCTCCCAGCTCAGCATTTAACTCAGAAAACCCACACACACAATTTCAGATTGTCTGCAGTGTTTTCCACAGAAACAAAAGTGGTAGTTTAGTACACTATTAATTCAGAAAGGTATTAAAAAAAAAGGGATGTTTTGTATTTGACCGTCAGCTTTTCGGCCGTACCACCTGATGGTTGCTTTTGCACAGGTTTGACTCTGCAGTCCATGTGAGCTGGCTTACATCTCTAACCCAAAGGCTGAGCTATCTTAAATCGTGTGCCCCACAAACTCTGGCTCGTGAGTCACAGAACAACCTGTTCCCCAGAAACGGAAGGTGTTCCACAGACCATTAAGCAAAAGGATGCCTGTGTCCTTGGGAAGTAGGAGAAAGAAAAAGGAAAAAAGCCATGAAACAGCCACGTGCTGTGTTCTACAATAAGGCCTGGGCTGACCCAAATTCAGCAAAGGATTTCAACCAGAGCAGCCAGGATTGTTTATGCAGCATTTTTATGTGTTCACCGCTGACGTGTTTGGGATTTGCTGTAGATATTCTTCTCAGTCTACTTGAGAAGAATCACACAAAAGTCTGTGCTGTCCATTATTACCCAGCAGAATAATCAGAAACACAGCGTCCTCTGTCACAAAGGCATTAGCACCCATCAGTCTGTAAGAAAAATCAGCTACCTCACACAGAACATTCATTTAGATAGCATTTGTTATTCAAAAGAAACCTCGAGAGCTTTCTGAGGCAATCAGCAAAAGAACTGCTGTAAAACAGAGCAATCTTCAATGAGAACCCATTCTCAACACATTTAAATTGCTAATAATTTAAAAGCTCTATGCAATTCCCAGTTAATTTTTCATGAAAAAGCAGCATGCTGACAAGTTGATGAAACTTCAAGACAATCTGCTCAAGACACAGCAGCAGATATGATGCAGACTTTCTGTTTCATACAGTATTTTTGCACAAACTCCCAAGGAAGAAAAGACAGAAGCACGTAGAATTTCATTGTTGAGCCCTCACTTGCAGCTCTGCTCTTCCCACCATGACACACATTGCTGTGATTTACCTAAGCTTACAAAGAGGGCTATCTACCATCGTTCAACAGCTACAGTTCCATACATTTTCAAATACCATCTTAAAAACAAAACAAAAAACAAGACAACAACCCATCCACACTTAAATATTGATCAAGCATGTTTTCTCCAAGAGAATTACAGATTTTTTTGGCTTAGTTATTTAAAATCTGTTTCTAACACTTATTAAAGCAGCCTTACTTACAAAATATCTGAAAAAAACACGCAGACAGTAGAGCAGTTCAGAAAGGGGGTACTGATTACTCCTCCTCCATCCTTACATAAAGTTCTTCAGTCCTGACACAAAATGCTGATACTAGCTATGATCACACACAAGCTAGGAGATCTCAGGAGATCTCATCAACCTAAGGCTGATGGCTGTGCAACAGCATCAACATAAATCAGTATAGAAACAAAACAAAGTGGCCTATCCACCCATTCCTCAGTTTCTAGCACACATATTATACACAATAGTTGAATACTCTTTTCTAGCTTAAACAAACTAACCCAAGAGCAATGGTGGCTGTTCATACAGAGCTGTAGGGTTACATATATATATAAATGCACATTGTTTGTGTGTGTTTAGAACTTTATATATATAAAATTGACAGAAAAACTACTCCTATCGCCACGTGTAATAAACGTTCCCCTCAAAGATCTCTAACCATACACGGCTTGAATAGAAAACAAAGAGTTTCAGGGGTGAGAACAGAGAAGCAAGAGATTACCTTCTTTCAGGCCTAAAATCCACATAGTGTCCAAGGCATCAATTAAGGTGAGCCCAAGGCCAAACCACTCGCTGTAAGACTTGGACAATGGCTTCAGCTCATCATGGCCCCAGGCAAAATCTTTGTACCCCTTCCACGCGTGGCGGAATGCTTCTATCACAGCCTTCTGGCGTTCGTTTATGGGCACTGCAAAGGAGAACATCAAACACCATTTCACCAAATCACACCCAAATAAATCTTATTCTACATCTCTGTGAACTGTATGGTAAGAAAAGTTCACTGGGCCAGGCTGCCCAGGGAGGTGGTGGAGTCTCCTGGAGATGTTCAAGACCTGCCTGCATGCCGACCTGTGCGACCTGCTGTAGGAACTGCTGGGGCAGGGGGTTGGACTCCATGAGTCCCTTCCAACCCCTGCAATTCTGTGACTCTGTGGAAACATGCTCAGCTTATTCTTTTCAGCACAACCTTTTGCACGTGGGATAATACTTGGCATCTGTGGTCAGCAAGTGAAGTAGGCACAGAGAATACACACGGACATCACTTCTCCAAATACATGTTAAAACAACAAGAGATGAGAATTGCTAAAGCTCAAAAACGGGAAAATCAGGAAACACCAAAATTAAGTCTTCAACTGTAATTCAGCTGCTGCACACATGTGGCAACCAGTAAAGTCCTCATGTCATTTATCACACACACTTTTTCTTCACTTTCCCTAATTCATTAATTTCTGCTACTTTTTAAAGTCAGTTCCAAAAAAAAAGAAAAGAAAAAAAAAAATCACTGTTCTAGAGCTTTCCATTTAAAATCAGGAAAAAGAAAATAGATATCTCCTATTTTGGGCAAATCCACGTCTTTTTCCCCAGTTCAGCTGGAGTCTTTTCTTGCAATTCACCACAAAATTGAACTTGCACTCCATACTGAACAACTGAATTCTCAAGCTCACCAGCTGAAACTTCCAAAAGTTACAAACAGAATTCCAGAGGGGGAAACATCCAGCAGTGTAACCAACCCCATCTCGATCACATCAGTCCACACCAAATACATCACTGTGTGCTGCGCCACGTTTATCACACAGGAACTTCCTTACACGACCTCAGAAAGCAGCACAACGGGTTCCTGACTTCAGAGGACAGTAACTGCACAAACAACTTCTGCAGCTTCCTGGCGAGCCTTAAAAATAGTTCAACTTCACTCAGGGAGGAAGTCACTTTCCCTGGATTTGCAGAACAAAAGGAAACACTGCTGAAAAAAGGAGGGTGTCCCCTTTGAGCCCTCTCTCTTTGGACCATCTTTCCTGGCTCCTCCCGTAGGAAAGATCACAAAGGTTTGGCACTAAAATTTATTTTCAATACTACTGCAACTGTTTAAGAAAAGCAAAAAAGCTAGGAAAGAAAATCAGAATATAGTGTGTGTCCAAACAAAGCAGGAAAACATGTAGTTCAAGTATGTTGGTACATTGTTCTGGTTTCTCTTGTATGCGTTGAGATGAAATTGATGGGAGAGAGAAGCACCCAAAATTCAGAAGTTCAGGGATGAAACCAGAGACATCTCCACTGTGCTCCCAGTGCATCAGGATCATCTCAAGGCAAGGAAACACAGAAGTCCCAAATCAGAAGCCTCTCTCCCTTACCAGAACCTTGCTTCAGACTTTCAGAGGAAACAGCTGCACAGCAGAAGTGCACAGTTTGGGGGGAAAAGCATCTACCTTTGCATGCAAGTAAATAAGCCCCCCTGTAGTTACTGTCCTGATAATGTATGCAGGAGAACATGCTAAGCACCTAAAAGACAGGATGTCCAGGAGCAGACGGGCTGTTTGCGAGGCAGAGGTAGCAGTGAACTGCAAGCAATTGCACACACACAGCTCTGCAGGCTGCTCACACACAGTCTGCCCACTGTAGCCACAGCAATCTGTTTCCTGCCACAGCACCAAACACGTGAGCTAAGTTTTACATGTGCAGCAGAATAATTCTTATTCAGCATTGAAAACTGAGACTCAACACTCAATCAAAATTCTGAAAACTAATGAGCAGGAAAGGTGTCATGGTGGAATGAGGACACTGAAAAGTTTGGTAAACGTCGCAGGTAAATCATCTTTCCCACAGTTTTCATTCCTGTGTCCTTTTGGCAGAATTCTATTTCCATAAAGGAAAAACAGAAACAAACAAAAATGACAACAAAAATGATGTGAGAGGAGGAGCTGGATAATTTCAACAGCAGAAGTGAACAGGAATAAGGGTGCTCCACTCACCTGGTTCTTTCTGGCTTTCACCTTCCACAGATGAAGGTTTTTCTGGTTCCTTTACTCTACTAGATGGAGGTTCACTGCTTTGGTCAGGTTCTATCACTGCTCCTCTCCAGCTGCAGATGCAAGAGGCTGACATCAGTGCTTCACTCGCTCACATTAAGTCATGCAAATGAATGAGACTTACTCACTATTTTTCAGTACACTTTGGATTTTGTATCAAGGGTCAAAACAACCATGTTGTCCACTCTACAACTTTTCCACTAAAAGAAAAAGTCATTTACACCAGAGAAATTGTGCTGGATTAAGAGAAGTGTCTTACACAGGCTGCTGGAATTTCATTAAGATCTTAACAACAGAATTTAATAAACTGAAGAACTTTTCTTTAAAGCAGCAAGACATTTGAGATTGCTGCATTAAAGTATTTTGTTACCAACCCAATTCTGAAATGACCATAGCAGCCACTGACAATTAGTGCCATAGAAATGAGAGCCAGGAATAAAGCCCACGAATAAAACAAGGGACTGGCCACTCACAGCAGTCACTTCCACACCAAGGGCTGACACACGTTTGCACACAAACACAGAAGCCTACATCAACTGGAAGAGGTTTCCATTAAGAATCTCCAGAAGGAAAAGTCTTTCAGAGCACACTTCCAGTCAAGCCAGGTCCACATCAAGATCAAACCACCTCAACCACTGGTGGTTTGACATCAACCACCTCAACAACTGGTTTGTACATACATAGGTTAACTTTGATTCCACTGTACGACACGGGCAGACACTGATAGGACAAGATGGAATGATTTTAGATTAAAGCAAGGGAGATTTAGGTGAGATGTTACGAGGAAATCCTCTCCTCAGTGGGAGGTGAGGCCCCAGCACTGCTGCCCAGAGCTGTGGATGCCCATCCCTGGAGGTACCAAGGCTGTGGATGGGCCCTGTTGGGAGCTGTGTCCAAACTTACTGTTCCCAAATCTTAATTAAGCACATCTGCTCAACTACTGACAGCCTTTTCTATGTCCAACTTAAATCTTTTCAATTATTCCCAGTGGTATCTTAGGGAATAAGCCTTTATCAGTACAACACAGTCCTGTGTAAACAGCTGCACGCACGTCCACAGCTTCTGCCAGCTCCACGTGGGACTAGCTTTGTTGTCTGGCATGATATCCCTAACCAACACTCCGACCAGCACAGCGCCCCACGTCTACTGCAGAAACAGAGAGGTTGTGTTGTTGCATTTATGCTATTACATCAAGTGCAAAACAAATGGAAGAAATGCACACGTGCTGAAAATTCTGCAGGGAATTAACAGTGTCAGAAGGCATTAGAAATGCAGACCATCTAGCAGGGCTCCAATGCTCTGCAGTTCTACAATGCAAAGAATAAAAAAAGAACGCCTGCACATTCCCCCCAATTCAGTAAATGAAACTACCAATAGCAAACGCTGTCACACCGAACTGAAGAACAATACACAGAAAAAAATCAACTTCAGACAGACAACAAAACAGTTTTCACTCCAACAGCTGATGGATACCAATGGGGAGCGGGGGAATAAAAAAAATAAAATAATGACAATCTTAAAAAAGAAAAAAAAAAAAAAGAAAATGAAAAAAGAATGTTGTGACTTGCTGGAAACCCTCCTACCTGATAACAGACTTCTCTGTTTTCTCCTGTTTATCAGCCTGGACTGGCTCTTCTACTGCCTTGCTGGTGTCATGGCGGGTTTGCAGCCTCACATCCCCCCATGGGGGCTTGATCTGGAAATGGGAAGGATTACGCCGACCATGGGGTAATTTTGGTTTCTTCTGAGAAAAAGAAGAAAAAAATGTGCTCAGTACTTCACACAAACAGTAAAATTCAAACCATAAGCCAAAAGCATCCATCCTGATATAATACCAGCATGCAAAATCTGCCTTGATGCTGCAGCATCTTTGTGTTGGTGGTGATGCTAGCTCTGATTTCTTTCTTCATTTAACAGTTCATGAGGAAAATAGACAAAGAGCCACACAAGCATACGTGCAGCACCCAGCAGTCCTCTGCTCTGCTAATCCAAACAGCCAATTCTTGTTTCTTTCTCATCACACTGCACACAAATGTAACCCTTCACAACCCACTGAACACCCGTTCTGTTTGCTATATAATTAGCTGTGCTAATTCAGTGCAACACTGACTGCACCCTGCGTGTCACAGCCAGCCACTACGCCGCTCAGGCACCTCACAGCTGTGACACTGACATCCAGAGCATTCCAGGTGCAGACAAATTTATCACAGCATGTAGGTGAAGCCTCCAGTAAGAAGCCAACGTGGCACACAGTGCTATCGCTCTGACGTGCGTCACTGACGGTGAAGAAGTAAAACGAACACTCGGATCAAAAAGTTAAAGCCAGGACACAAAGACCGCGCCAAGAGCCGTTCTGAGACGACAGCACTGAGCCCACAGCAGGTCTTCACCGAGAGCTCTAACATTCCTTCCCACAGCAACCACTGGAAGGTATCGCTATCTGCTCCTCCCACAAACTCCTCGGCAGTCTATAAACCCCAATTCTTCTCCTCATACCTGAGGTGAAAGCTCTGGGGACTCTGCGGCGTTGGCATCTGCTTTCTGGGGCGCTGGGAGCACGGCTGGATTCGCCAGCTTTAATCCAGGAGCATCTGGTTCTGTTCCGTGCTCATCCGATGGTTTGTTTGTTAAACCTACACACATGAAAGTGCTCAGCAAAGGCAATCAGCAACTTCTGCTCTGCTAGGGATTTCTGACAGCCTGCATTCCACGTGAGAGCTCCTCCACAGTTCTTAGATACAAAGTAGCACTTGGTACTAACAAATTCCTGAAGTCAAAGGAGGCTGCTGAAAGGCACGTGCCTTGTAATTGCCATTAACCTTGCTTCACAATACAGGCAAGAAGATTAAATCAAAGGTAAATGTGCCTTTGTACTGTAGAAAACCTTGGAACTTCAAATCTTATAGACAATCAAAACCATCTTATCCTGCTGCTTAGGTTGGAGTTACTGATACCTACACACAAACGTTATGGAAAGAACATTCACAGCCTCCAAACCTTTATCAACTAAAACAAAATGTTCTTCAGTCAAGCCAACACAGAGGTGTGAAAAATACTTCTGATTAAGCAAACCCATTGAAACACGTCATAACTGTACTGCAATGGACAAAATCAGCCACTGTCACCACAATAAACACTATTCAGAAGCACTACCAAAGTCTCTTCAGTGTAACACTACATTCAAGTAATTTACAGCCATACAGAACACGTACTTTTCCACGGTTCCCCCACACTTGTGTATGAAATGACTCCACAGACCGTCAAGAAGGCAAACAGGAAGAGAATTATGCTCCGCTGCAGTCGGGACAGCTGCTTCCATTTCTTCCAGAGAAAAAATAAGAGGAAGAAAATTTAGCACGACGTTAAGAACCCACTCCACCAAAACTAAACTCCTGTCTGTCCATTCAGAGCAAGGACCACAAAACTAAGTTTAATTTTACCCTCTTTTTCCAACAGAGAAGTTCACTGCTTATTTCCTCCAATGACAGAGAAAACAGAAGTACAACATGTTGCCCTACAGCACAGCAAGTGTGGTGAAACAGGAGAGCTGCTTGCTGCAAGAGCCCTGGCGAATGCCACATGCTGAGACTGCCAGGCAGCAGCATCTGCAGCAAGCTGCCTTCCAGCACAGCCCTGCCTGAGCTGAGCATCTGCCCAGATGTCAACTTGGAAACACGCCACAAATCTCATCCCTTCCTGCCCAGCGCTACTAAAGAACTGACGTGCAAAATGAAAACAGAAAACGTGGCAGGAAAGCTAAAAATATTACTGCAGCAAAGAAGAAAAGGCTTTAAATAAGCTTCATATCAGCTGCTGCCCAGGAAAAGTATGGCGCACTGCATCTCAAAAACACATCTGTAGAACTGTCATACATAATGGTTTGTCACCAGAAGAAAAGCCACCAACCCATACAAAATAAGGTGAGCCAACAGGATAATGAACAAAACCAAAACAGGACAAAAAATGAAGTACTTAGACCAAATCACTGAAAGCCAGACATCAAATCCCACATCAACCTAACAGAGAAGTCAGACCCAAGAACTCCAATCCATAGACAAAGAGGTCGGAGTTAAACATTAACTTAAGCTACCATTCTGTTGCTTTTTCTAAGAACAGAAGCAAAATGCATCAGAGCAGGAATCTGCTTCCAGTTACTGCCTTTGGCAAACAGGGAGCTTCGGCATTAAAGCCACATCCCGCACCTCACAGCGCTTCCTACAGCCCTCCCTCCATAAGGGCCAGAGGCCGTGGACGCCCCAACGCAGACGATGCCGCCCCGCAGCTCCGCCCCACGCACCCCACAGAACGCTTCTCCTGCTCCGCCGCCTCCAGCTCCCCACCGTGACATCCCGACTGCGGTGGAAGCCGCTCCCTTCACCCCTGCACGGCAGCCCCGTCCCGCACAGCCCGCGGCCCGCCGCCCTCACCCGCCAGCAGGAGCGCCGCCTCCAGGCCTTGCTGTTGTTGTAGCCGCCGGCGCCCGGCGCCTCCTCCGGGCTGAGGGTGACGGAGATGAAGTCCCGCCTGGGCGGCGAGGCGGCGACGGCGGCGGCAGCGTACATGGCGGCAGCCTCAGAGGCCGCAGCCCGCCCGCCCCGCGCCCAGCCGCCCGCCGCCCCACGCGCCCGCCGCCATTACCGCGCAGCCTCCCCGCACCGAGCGACGACCCAGCGGTTGCTTCCGGGTGCCGCTCTCTCACCCCGCAGCACTTCCGGGTGCCGCTCTCTCAATCCGCAGCACTTCCGGGTGCCGCTCTAGCCCCGCAGCACTTCCGTGGCTCTATGGCGCCCCCAGCGCCATAGCGACGGCGGGCCGGGCCTGAGCGGGAGCTGGGAGGAGGTCTGAAAGAAAGGCGGGGCGGGCGGGGCGGGGGAGCTGCCTTTACGTTAAGAAAGGGAGGTTAAGTGCAGAAGGCTGAGGTACTCTCAGCAGCCAGGCTTCTTGTGTCCGTCACATCCATGGCCCTCTGCGTGGGAGCAAAGTCACCCTCAGTGTGAGTTCGAGGCTGACTCATGAGGCTGAGTAGAGCCTGCATGCACGGGCCTTAAGGAGATGATTGCCGAGCCACTCTCCATCATATTACATGTTATGGCTGTCAAGCAGAAGTCCCTGGGGACTGGAAAAAGGGAAATACCATCCCCATTTGTAAGGAAGTGAAAAAGAAGGGCACAGTGAGCTACAGATCTTCCTAGAGAACGTGTTAGGAGCATGCGAGGAATGAGCAGGTGATCTGAGACAGCGCAGCATCACCGAGGTCACGCTGTGCAACACCCATCTGGTGGCCTTCTATAATGGAGTGGCGGTATTGGTGGACAGAGGGAGAGCCACTAATGTCGTCTTCCTAGATCTGCGAGGCTTCTGCAATGGACCTGCAATGGACCTGCACCACATCCTTATTTCTAAACTGGAGAGAGATGGATTTGAAGTCCGGGCCATTCTGTGGATAAGGAGTTGCTTGGATTCATGGCCATGGATGGGCCTGGGCTGCCTCAGCTGGTGTTTGATCTAGAGGTTGGCAACCCTGCCCATGACAGATGATTGGAATTAGACAATCTTTTAAGTTCCTTCCAATCCAAGCCGTTCTATGATATTCTGTCCTCCAGCATGAGAAATTAAGCAGAGGCAGGAAAGCAGCAAGGCTGAAAAAGGACCTGCTGGTCAAACTAAGACAAAGGAAGGACGTGTACAGGCAGTGGAAACAGGGATAGGTGGGAAGAATACAGAGATGCCATTCAGATGTGCAGAGTTAGGATCAGGAAAGTGAAGGTGCAGATGAAGCTGAACTTGGCAAAGGACTTGAAAAATAACAGGAAGAGAATCTACAGGTACGCTGGTCAGAAAAGGCAGAGCAAGGAGAGTCTGCCCTTTCTGCTAAGTCGAAAGGGAGAACTGGCTCCAGGAAAATCTCACTGTGGCCTCCTGGTGCTTAAAAGTAGCTTATAAAGGGGAGGGAGACAGATTTTTTTACAGTCTGATAGGAATTGGACAAGGGGGAGTTGGAAACCCCCCTGAAACTAAAAGAGAGGAGATTTAGGTCAGATATTAGGGTGAAACTCTCTACTCAGAGGGTGGTGAGTCCCTGGCATAGCTGCCCAGAGCTGTGGGTGCCCCATCCCTGGAGGTGCCCAGTGCTGTGAATGGAGCCCCTGGCAGACTGATCTAGTGGTTGGTATCTCTGTCCATGGCGGGGGGCTTGGAACTGGATGGACTTTAAAGGTCTGTTCCAACCCAAGTCACTCGATGATATAATTCTCTGCTGCCCACTTCTACTGTCACGTCCCCCATTTTCTGTAATGCCCCCAGTCATCCTGGTATGATCACTACTTTCAGGTCAGAGGAGCTTCAGGGATGTAAGGATTTCTTTCCTCTCCTTGCCAGCCCTTGCCTTCTACATACTCTCTCTCACCACATGACCTTGTCCAAGCAGGACTTGGGCATCTTGAACAGGAAATGAGGTACAAGGAGATGTTGAGAGCCCTCCTGTTCTTCTGTGTTGTGGGATCACAGGACAGACCAGTCACAAGAAGAAAAGTGACTGAGCAATTGGAAGAAGGCTGAATGCATCTGGGAAGGTGCATTTCCCACCTGCCTGGTAGGCTGCTCTGGTGGGGATGTGGGTGCAAAGGGTGCAGAAGTCACCATGTCTTGTCAGGAAGTGTCCTGGTGGGAGGATGGTACCAGGGCTGCGGTGCATTGCACACAACCTCTGCTCCAGCCCAGCTCCTGAGCATGGCACAGGAGACCCAAAGTTCCTCTGAATCCCAGAGGACAGAGCAGTCTAAAACATGCATCCTAACAGCCTGCATCACTCATCCCCCCACCCCGGTCCAGGGCAGACATCACAGGAACTCTGTCCTAAGAGCTCAGGGGTGTGAAAAGGCATGAATGAGACTCTGAGAGGGCAGAGTTGACTGAAGGGATTTTCAAAATAGTTTGGTACACAGCAGGATCCATACAGTCCCTTCCCTACCTGCTCCTTCACAGCCCTTTCTCACGTGCCCTTTGCAAAGAGCATCTTCCTGAAGGAGGAGGAAGGGCAGCACCATTTAACATTGTACACATTTAGAGCCACATTGCCTGTGTTTCTGTATTACCCACTGCCACCTCCTACATCTGGGAACCAGGTTATGTTCACATCAAGTTCACAGTTCAACAGGGAGAAAGAGTGTGGCAGCAGGCATGAATACTGCTTAAGTGCTGGCCTAGAATTCACCTCCCGGTGTGCCTAGATATTCAGTTAAGGACATCATTTGGACCTTTAAATTTGGACTCTCCTTCAGGTAGAGTCCCTAAGATAAAACTGAGAGCTAAGTTAACATCTCATGATTTAAAAAAGAAAATCACAGCCCCCAAGAAATTGTTCTGGTAAGTATCAACACCGCACAAACAAGCAACAAGAGAAACAATTCAGCAGAACCCTGACACACACATTCACATTTCAGTACTCATTTTCCTACCACAGCAAACTACCAATTCACATAGCTTAAAAAAGCATTAAAAAACTCCAGCAGCAGCAACCTTCATATGGGTGACAAGAGAAAGATGTGGAATGAAATAGGTAAAGGAGAAAGAACGTCTGCTTTGGGTCTTTGCTGGGTTCAGCACTGAGCCCCCAATAGAGAGGACAGCCTGTCACTGTGGAAGAACTGCTGTGGGGGAGAATAGTGCTCTGTGAGCTGTCTGATGGAAAAACACAGCAGTGCCAAACTGCTTCGGGTATTTGCTGAGTTCCATGTCACCCTGCACATCAGCCATGGCCACTGCAGCCTCCAGCTGTGCCAGCAGTGGTGCCATGTCAGTGTCCCACAGCTGTGTGACAGCACAGCGGCACAGGAACAAAACCACCCGCATTTCCTCACAAACAAGGCAGACAGACACATAGAAATCACTGTAACATCTTTATTATCAAAATGCTTCGTGGTCCAAAAATTTCTGGAAAACAAAACACACGAGGCATTCAGCATCCTAATTCCTCTTCTCCTCAAAGACAATCTCTAAAAACGTATCAGCAGTTCAGTGTTCACACGATTAAAGCATCCACAAAATGAACTGCAGTTCAGTTTCAAAAAGCATTCTAGAAAGCATAGAAGAATAATCTTTCTTTATAGCACAGTGCAATTTAAAACAACCCGGGCCTGAACCGACAAGCAATGCTCTCAAAGATGTAATGCAATCAGTCTTGGACGCAAAACTCAACAGACAAGAATAGAAATGACCCATAAAAATGCACAATAAAAAATACAGAACTGAGTGTCACAGACAAATGCTCAATTTCTACTAAAAATTCTACTAAAAATACTGGTTGCACACGCAGCGAGAGGTAACCAGAACTGTAATTAGCTGATCTGCACATATAGCAGGTTAATTACTCATGTGTATGCAGATACACTTCCTATCTGTAAATTCTGCCGTCAGCATGTAGGCGGTTTCTCTGTAAAACACGAGCCTACTTACACATGATAGTTATTCTCAAAGCTATTTTTATTTCCTCCAACATTCTGAATACAGCTTCATAGGAAGAATTTCAGAAATTCAATTATATAAAAGATCAGTGCTTAATATCAGCATTGACAATTCCATAGTAGAAGCAGAGACATGAAATGCCTCATCTGAAACAACTTCTCCCCTTCCAGTACTTGAAGGGAGCAAATAAACAGGAGGGGGAACGGCTGTTTGTGAGGGTGGATGGTGATGGGACAAGGAGAATGGCTTTAAACTGAGACAGGGGAGGTTGAGGTTGGATGTTAGGAGGAAGTTTTTCCCCCAGAGGGTGGTGAGGCACTGGCACAGGTTGCCCAAGGAGGCTGTGGATGCCCCATCCCTGCAGGCATTCAAGGCCAGGCTGGATGTGGCTCTGGGCAGCCTGGGCTGCTGGTTGGCGACCTGCACACAGCAGGGGGTTGTGCTGGATGAGCACTGTGCTCCTTTGCAACCCAGGCCATTCTAGGATTCTATGGTTCATCACCTTCCTTACAGCTGACTGGGGGAAATGCAGTGTGTGCTCGTCAACCCAACCCCGCTCAGCAACGCACCTGAAGAGTCCTCCTGAGGTGTGAAATGACTTTGGTGTGTAGGATCTGCTGTTGCAGAGCAGGAGCTGTGAGGCACGGCCACCCCGAGACCCCTCTGCCAAGGCTGGGCTGCTGTGCTACTGAAATTGTGCAAATTACCTTCCTTCGTTAGTTGATATATCATAGTCTGTAACCTAGGATAAGAGCAAGGCATCTAAAGAGTTATTTCCTTAACTGAAAAAGTGCTGAGAAGCGCTCCACTGGAAATTGCAGAAGCTGAGGCGTTTTACTGTTACATTGCTTACATTGGGATTAAGCCTCAAACTCTCCCTCACAGCTTGTCCCTCCTGTCACTGCCACCTTCAGGCACTTCGCAGGAGCGCCTCCCTGAGGGATGCTGTATGTATCAAATGGAAAAATGGAAAGCAAAATAAATGATTGTCCTAAGGGAGGAAGAGAAGGCTGTTGTGAAGAGTTCTCAGCCTTCTTCTTTGTCCTCTTCCCCACCTGCAGCTCACTGCAGCTGTAAAAAGCAATCACTCTGAGCTGCGTATTTACTGTTTTCTTGGAGTGCCACCACAGAGCCTACATATGCAAGCCAGTCTCACTGCTGCAGGGTCCACATCTCAAGCAAAACTTTAACACAGAAGGCCCCAAGTGCAGCACACTCCTCCATACACACTGACTGCAGGATGTGAATGCTGAACTGCATCTCCTGACCAGCAGAGCTTAAAGCAAACAAGCAAACATACACAAAAAATAACAACAGCGCAAACAAGGTACAAAGGTAAGCACTGCAGAGATCTAATCTTCATGAATGCAAAGCTGACTGATTAGATTCCAGCTGGCTCTGTTATAAATCTGTATGCACTAGAGAAAGGAAATATAAAATCTGTGTGGTACCTGGAAAGTATTAATTGTCATTCATATCACTGTTGACAAAACAGATCAAGGTAGAAGGCTGACTTCAATGTCACCAAACGGATCTGCTGAGTGAGCACAGATGTGTATATGCAACTGTTGCAAGGATTTGGCATCAACCTAATACTGAAAGCAAGTTTTCATAAGGCACTTCATTTTAGTAGGGTCGGTTCTTATAACTGCTCTCACAAGCATCTGATTTGAGGGGAGAAGACCTCCCTCCTCTTCAAGAACTTCCTAGCATTTCTGCTTTGTCTTCATCGAGTATAAAGGGAGAACAGAAGTCTTTGTTCTTCATGTACACCTCCAGACCCTGAGAACACGTGAAAATCATCAGGTTAGGTTATAACACATCGTATTGGCCACGTGTACTGTTTCAAAGTCTCTATAACATTTACAAGGAATGACTGACTCCCAAAGTTAAAGGCCGCACAAAGGACAGACAACAGAACTGTTCCCCAGTGAGAGTAGAAAGCACTTCAGCCATACGACCAGAGTTTGTGAAGGAGAGCATGAACTGCAGAACAGTGGAGCTCAGGAACGAGCCCTGCTGAGAAGGGAGAGGCGAGGGGCAGGGTGTTCTGAACTCATACTGGAACGATCCTAGCAACGAAAATCACACTGACTCACCTCTGTTTTATTCTTATAAGGCACCAAGTGTGGTGAGCCAGCTCCCTGCAGACAGGAACTTAGCAAAGAAGGTTTTCATCCAGTGGATCTCAAAGTACTGATGAGTCCTAACGAAACTTCACCACCTCATTACATCTCTCATTTTAGACATTGCTAAAACCGAGGTATGTGAAGACTGAACAAACTGCTCAAGAATAAGCCACAATGGAACCACAAATATAACACAAGTCCTAGCTCCGTTTGCCTTACCATTTCTGAGCAAGCACAGGCTAATGAAATCTCTCTTCTGTAAAGAAATCATGCATGCTCTTAAAAATTTTACTTCCATAGATAATTATTCTCACCTCTCCAAAGTAAGACACTAATGGAGAAATCTCACACACAGCCGGAGGATCTTCGGTTCCTGAAAGACTGAACATGAGAACACTGGGTTAACTTCTTGCTCTGCTTACAAAACAGCCTGTTGTCTTCGAAGGTTTGTCAAGAGTAAGACATCCAGAAGGATACAACATTCGTTATATTCACATGCATCAGGTATCATTTGAATATAAACTATGAAAATGAGAGGGAATTAGCAGGTTCTCATCAAAACAATTACATGGCTTTTTAAAAGGTACTTTTCAAATAAAATGAACAGCTTCTGGGTTTATTAAGCTGTCATTTGATGAAGTAATTGTAAAAGCAGGAAGTGTATGAATTGGTAATTGCTGTAATATCCATCTGAGACTCTGCTGGGCTTTAAAAACTGGGACCACAATCAGAAGAGGCAGGGATGACCACAAATTGCAGTTCCTTGGGCTGGTTACATCCTGAGTGATAGAAAAGTCTGCTTCTATCTAAGGCAGCTGTCTGACTGTGTTCAAGTTGCTATAGGAGGAGTTGACTTGTGACCCCCAAGGCAGGAATCTCTGCCAAAGCTAAAGCAAAGGGTACTGTGCATTAAAGTACTCGCAGTACTGATGGAGCAGTAGCTGTAAGAGGATGTTTGGAGAAGGCCAGCTGAACAGAGCTCACACCAGTGTTCAGACAGATGCTCTGAACTGTGTAGCACAGTGTGTGTGCCATCAGCCAGCCGCCAGGCTCGGGAAGCCACAGGCAAAGAAGCTGCAGAGAACATCACTGAGGTTCACACCTGAGCTCCTCTGGTATCCTGCAGCCATCTGCATCCAGAAACCTGGCCCCAGCCCTGAGAGCCCAGCGGTAGTGCTGGGCCAGGAGGGCCCGCCGAGCAGTGCTAGGGTTGTCTTTCTCAGCTGTGTCTGCATTTTTTAACGGCGAGAACTCCTCTTCTCTCAAAACTTCAAATGCCACAAAATTCCTGTCAGCAAAGGAGAGAAAACAAGAATAATGAAAAACAAAGCTAGCTATCAGCTTTGTTCTCAGAAAAGATGCAAAACCAGCTTTCATGGGGAAGTGCTCATACATATTTTAACAGGCAGTGATGTACACAGCCTGGGGCAGAGTCAAGCTAAGGGAAGTCCATCTCCCACCTGAGGAGCAAATAAGAACCAGGGCTGTATGACAGAAAAGCAGAAGGAGGTGCGATGCCTGACGCTTGGATACATGGCAGTGCTGTGCTGCTCACAGCAGAGCCCTGCACCCCTGCCTTAAAGAAAGTCACTGCGTGGCAGCCTGGGGGAAGCAGTGACTCAGGACAGCAGTTTCCAGGTGTGAGTAAGCAGAACGGGAGGACACACAGTCAGATGCATGTACAGAAGTTTACCAGAAAAGGGAATGCAAATAAAACCACAGCAGCACCTTTGTGTTTCTGTACTTTGCACACGAAGAGCACCTGCCAATTTTTTCCGTATTATCAACAAAGTACGTGAAGTAACACGAAAAAACAAGAAGTAACTGCTGGCAGTTGTTTCAAAATCCATAGCTCTGCATTATTTCCACCACGCTGACTTTGCTTTTAGGTATGTTTCCTTACAGATTGCATGCCAGGAAATGGAGACCAGGGTTCAAACCTTATCTCCTTCACCTACAGTAAATCCTCTTAAAACAAAAACACTATCTCCAAACGAGATATTTCAGTTTGCCTAAGGTCTCTTTTTTGCTCTCGTTGTTAATTTCAACCTAGAACAGAATCTTTGTTGCTGAATTCTGGGCTTTGGAAAAGAGGATTCACAAATTTATGGTAAATTCCTGAATTATTATTAGTCCCCATTCACTGCACACAAAGTACTGTCAGCCCCACAGCACCGCCGTGCTGTGTTGGAGATTGGCAAGGCAGCTTTTCCAGTTCCTACAGCAACAGATCTTATCCCCAGGGGCTCCAGCGACCTGTTCTCTGAACACAAAGGTGTGAATCGGCCCCAGCTTCTCATGCACCTAAAACCCAACAAAAGCTGCAGTTGTCATGGAAACCACAATTATGAAAGGTCCGATTTCTGAGAAGCTGAACATTCCAACATGCCCTTATATTAAATGCTGGCTATGCTCTGTGTCTCCTGCCTTATTTCTCTCCTAGGGCCAGCAGAAGGAGAGCCAAACAAACCATCCTCAGCAGAATGAATGATTCCCAAAGGACTGCACACAAGGGCTCGGTGAATGCACTGTCAGTGCCTGCAGTTACTGCCATGCTGAAGCCTGGTAGATCCAACAGGCTCTCTAACACAAACTACACACAATCTGTCAAGATCTTCTACAGCTTACAGTCATTCAAACAGAAAATGAAAAGGGGGGAAAAAAGATCACTTCTGCCACTAACTTAGAGAACTGGAACACATCAAACACAAACTTCTCCAGCTTTATTCCATTCGGTTTTAGCGGTTTTACCAGATTTCCCTCCTCGTCAATGTAAGGCACCTTCTTTATGGCCACGTGGTGCTTCAGCTGGGACTCGTGTTTTCTGCAAAGAGGACAAACAAGTTAATTTGCTTCGTGCCCAATAAAAAAGAGAAGTACATCTCTGGGAAGCTGATGGCCTATTACTACTCCAGGTCTTATCTCAACTGTTGTGGATGCTGACTTGAAGTCACATCCAGGAAACACTTCACTGAGCAAAGTAGCCCAGACAGCTGCAGGGCAGGCAGCCAAGGCACTC